>NC_137335.1:7617461-8217461 GCF_965287045.1 Carcharhinus amblyrhynchos | reverse complement strand
ATGGCAAAGGGAATATACAGGTGATAAAACCCTGTCCCTGAAACAGACGTCAAGCCCTTTACAGATCCAAATGAGGAGCCTGAGGCCTGCTTGAGACTCCCACTGGAAGATTGGTTCCCGGCTTGGGTCACTGTCTGTGTGGAGTTTGCACATTCTCCCCATGTCTCTGTGGGTTTCCTCCTGGTGCTCTGGTTTCCTCCCACAGTTCAAAGATATGTGGGTTAGATGGATTGGCCATGCTAAATTGTCCCTTATTGTGAGGGGGTTTAGCTAGGGTAAATACAGAAGGTTGTGGTGATAGAGCCTGGGTGGGATTGTGGTCAGTGCAGCCTTGATGGGCCGAATGGCCTCCTCTGCACTGTAGGATTCTCTGATTCTATGATTCTAAGACAGCCTGCACCAACACCAACCCTGAGTATTCTCCATAAAACCAGGCCTTGTGACTGTCTGCTACCAAAAGGCTGATATTTACTTCCCTGACTTGATAGGTGCCACAGCCCAACCTCTGATCTCCCAACCTTTGACCTCCTGACCACCCCCACTCACCCGGGGGTCGCTGCGACCCTGGATTTTCCTGCCACTCTGCCTATGATGGAAGGATATTGGGTTGCATAATTCAGGCACGCAGAGAGAATCCTGCACGCATCACCTCTAACTGTACCCCTCCCCCCACCCCTTCCCCTCACCCCACACCTCATATGTGCCTGAATTTCTACTCCACCCGAGGGAGGGGTGGGAGAGGATTGACAGCGGGGGTTGTGAGAGGGTTGAGTTTTAGAGGCAGGGGAGGAGTACCTTAAATGCGTTTCCTCATGTGTGCGGGACATCCCGAAAGGAGACACCCTCTTCCCTTCCTGCCTTTCCACCTCAGATATTGGAAAAGTGACCTATCCATTCTTATCCAGCCTCCTCTGCCAACTGTATTCTGGGATGGAATTCGACCCTCAGCTTCTCCTTTCTTAGGCCTGTTAAGGGCCTCAGTGGGTCTAAAGATAGGTGGCCTAGAAGGTGCCTTACCCATATAAGCATGACAGGTGGCTAACCTACTGCCTTCCCCAAACACACTGCCAGAGGAGGTGGTGGATGCTGGCCCATTAACCACATTCAATAGCGTTTGGTTGGATAAATGGATAAGGAAGGAATAGAGGGAAATGGACTAAGCAAATCCCAATTACCCATGTTTGGCCCATCTCCCTCTATACCCATCTTACCAATGTAACTGTCCAAATGCTTTTTAAAAGACAAAATTGTACCTGCCTCTACTACTACCTCTGGCTTTTCCAGACACTCACCACCCTTAGTTTCCTGAGATGTGGGGGTTAGGTGGATTGGCCGTGCTAAATTGCTCCTTAGAGACAGGGGGACTAGCTAGAGTCAATGCATGGGGTTATGGGGTTAGGGCCCAGATGGGATTGTGGTCAATCAAGACTCGATGGGCTGAATGGCCTCCTTCTGCACTGTAGGATTCTCTGATTTTATGATTCTGTGAGCTGGATGAAGACGTGCAAATTAAGAATTCTTTCCTTGTGTGTTTCCAGGGCATATATCAATCGATGGTTTCAAGAAATATCTGAGTGGCGATGAGAATGGAGTCATTCCACCCGAAAAATTAGACCTGAGTGAGGATATGACTCAACCCTTGTCGCACTATTTCATCAACTCCTCACATAATACCTACCTCACAGGTAAGGAACCAAGACTGTCCATGGGGGCCGAAGACTTTCTGCCTCGGAGACAGGCTTCACCAGAATGACCTTTGCATCCTTTACTGATTCAGCAAGACAAACAGCAAGGGCTGTTCCCCCATTCACCACCTCCTGAAGGCTCAGACTCCGGCGAGCTGGGAGTCCAATGTTCTCCAATTGCCTCATCCACGAGGCAATCTTTGTTGCTCAGGAGGCTGCTGATCTCATCACAGAATACTACAGTCTAGAAGAGGCCCTTCGGCCCATCGAGTTTGCATGAAAGGCCCTGACCTGCCCAAATAATCCCACTTGCCAGCACTTGGCCCATGTCCTTGAATGTTATGATGCGTCAAGTACTCATCCAGGTACTTTTTTAAAGGATGTGAGGCATCCCACCTCCACCACCCTCCCAGGCAGCGCATTCCAGACCCTCACCACCCTCTGGGTAAAAAAGATTTTCCTCAAATCTCTCCTAAACCTCCCACCCCTCACTTTTAACTTGTGTCCCCTCGTAACTGGCCCTTCAACTAAAGGGAACAGCTGCTCTCCACCCACCCTGTCCAGGCCCCTCATAATCTTTACCCCTCAATCAGGTCGCCCCTCAGTCTTCTCTGCTCCAGAGAAAATAGTCCAAGTCTATCCAACCTCTCTTTATAACTTCAATGTTCCATCCCAGGCAGCATCCTGGTGAATCTCCTCCGCACCCCCTCCGGTGTGTTCACATCCTTCCGATAATGTGGAGACCAGAACTGCACACAGTATCCCAGCTGTGGCCTCACCAAAGTTCTCTACAACTCCATCATGACCTCTCTGCTTTTGTAATCTATACTACGATTGCTAAAGGTGAGTCTGCCATATGCACCATGAACTGTGCCCATATGCCCTTATCACCACTCAGTTAACCCGCCCTTCCGCCTTCAGAGATTGATGGACAAACACGCCAAGGTCCCTTTATTCTTTGGAACTTCCCAGTGTCAGACCTTTCACAGTATATTCCTCTGACAAATTACTCCTTCCAAAGTGTATCACCTCAGACAAAACTACAGTTGAGTCAGATCGCATGAAGGCACGAGATCTACCAATATGTATCGTTGTCTAGTAGTCATGGATAAGGATCAGGTAAAGCCTTTTTGCCTAGGCCAAAATCTCCATGAGGAGACACTTTTTTTAACACGCTGTGATGCATCTGGTATTGGCTGTCCAAGATCAAATTCGACCCACAGTTTGACTCTTAACATATCCTGGAGCCCAATGTTGCTGAAGTACCTTGAAAAGAATGGAAACCTGTCTCTGCCCCTGGCTCACTCCACCTATTGGTGGGACCCTCTTCTGTTTGTGCCTCTGTGGCCTCCAACTCCATCACTCCAGTGCTCACAAGGCCAACTTTCCATTTTTTACCTTCCATAAACCTGAGCTCATCCAAAATGTGCTGCCCCTACCCTAACCTGCCCCAATTCCATTTTGATGTGTTGATTACTAGAGTTTGCCAACCTTATGAACCCTACTCTACAAAGATAAAGCTCCCCTCCTCACACTCAGACTCAAAGAACAAACAGCAAAGAAAATTATAGCATAGGAACAGGCCCTCCAAACCTGTTTCAATCATGCTGCCCATGTGAACTAAAACCCCTTACCCTTCTGGGGACCATATCCTTTTCATGTATTTGTCCAGATGCCCCTTAAGTCATTGCTTCATGCATGAACCTTCCCCCCCTCAACTGCCCCCAACCCCAACTCATGACTGGATCTTACCTCCTCCAACTCCAGAAACCTGTATTACTCCCAGCACTGGCTTCCCACTCCCTTCAACACATCGGAATAACTTCTGAGAGGCCTGTGTTCCTTCACTCACCAAAACTGATTTATCTACAAGGGTTTGCAATACTCAGGCAGTGTTATAATCCAGGTAAGAAACTCCAAGGTGTTTTATGAAGTCAGCCTAGACCATAGGTTTTGCACTTTGAAATTTGACGTCAGTGAGCGTAAGACGTTTCACTCCAGGTATGATTCATGTGACCACTAGGGAGCTTTAACCAAACAAAGTTTAATTTTTTCAATTTATTAGCGTCACGAGTACATTAACACTGTAATGAAGTCTCTGTAAAAATCACCAGTTGCCACACTCCGGTGCCTGTTCAGGTACACCGAGGGAGAGTTTAGCACGGCCAATTCACCTAACCAGCACATCTTTCGGACTGTGGGAGGAAACCGGAGCACCCGGAGGAAACCCACGCAGACATGAAGAGAACGTGCAGACTCCGCACAGACAGTGGCCCAAGCCAGGAATGGAACCCGGGTCCCTGGTGCTGTGAGGCAGCAGTGCCACCCACTGTGCCACCGTACCATCCTTAAGAATACATAATTAAGAATACAGTTACCACATAATAATGATGCGGCGATGCCAGCATTGGACTGGGGTGGGCACAGTAAGAAGTCTCACAACACCAGGTTAAAGTCCAACAGATTTGTTTGGTATCACGAGCTTTTGGAGCATTGCTCCTTCATCTTTATGCTCCACTCACCTGATCAAGGAGCAGTGCTCCAAAAGCTCATGATACCAAATAAACCTGTTGGACTTTAACCTGGTGTTACGAGACTTCTTACTGAACACAATAAGAAGGTTAGCAATAACTTTCACCAATTACAAACAAGAAAAAATCCACGATATTGTACACACCTTAATAACTAAATGTACTGTTCCAACACAAACACCAGAAATAACTACTTGCCAGCCAGTCCCAAGAATGATTAAAAAATAAAGTATTTGCATAGATTGAAGCAAAGAGGTCTATGCATACACAGGATCTCTCAATGAACAAAGGGGTTTAGAGGTCAGGAGACTCATTACATAAATGCAAGTCTCTCCTTTGCTTTGTTTTTCTGGGGAAGGACAATCCGCTTTGAGTTCAGACCATGTTTGAATGCCACCAGCAAGTTGTAGGCGTTTCCCTGACCTTCCCACTGCAACTCAGCAGTTGTGGAAGACAGTTTAATTACCTGACTCCCCCGTTGGGTCAGGAGCGTGGGAGGGTTGGGAGGAGTCCATCACCGCTGGCCTAGGAGCAGAATCCTTGCCTTTCTTGGCCTCATCGAGACAGATTAAATCATTTTCCCCACTGTCAGAGTCAGAAATACGGCAGCGACCTCCCCACCTGTCGTCAGGCGAGCCTTGGACATTGAGGTGAGGTGGACTGAGGAGATCTGACATCCCACATACCCCCCACCATGAGAGAACATGCAGACTCCGCACAGACAGACCGTCACCCGAGGCCGGAATTGAAGCCATGTCCCCGGCACCGTGAGGCAGCAGTGCTAACCACTGTGCAACATGAAGGCTCTGAATAACCTTGGAGGCCAGTTGAGAAAACAGAAACCTCGTGCCTTTTCCAACCTTTACGTCTCAAAGTGCTTTACTTCCAATGAAATGTTTCTGAAGTATAGTCACTGAACGTAATGTGGGAAATGCAGCAGCGAATCTTTACATAGCAAGCTCCCACAATAAGATAATGACCAGATTTTTTTGTGATGTTGATTGAAGGATGAATGTTGGCCTGGTCACAGGGAAGAACTACTCTCCTTAAGGATCCTTTAGAATAGTTCTTTTCAACCAAAATTGCTTTGGGTAGGTCTATATCTAAATACCATCACACGACACTGAAGAGACTTCCAGAAAGAATGTTGTTTTGCTTCATTTTTTAATATCATTTAGTTTATGCATATAGATTTTGCATCATATTTGTTGGGCACTACTTGGCCCAACAGATCCATATTTCGCACATGCCTCCTCCCATTCGTTTCTGTATAATCCTGCACTTCTCCTTCAGGTATCACAGGCCCTCCTACCTCCCCCCGCCCGGTTCCATCCCTCCCCCCCCAGCCCCAATCAACTACCTTCCTGCCACCAAACCTGTCACGCGGAAAAATACTTTATCAAGTAATTCAGTCGAATCTGCACTTCTCCACATTTCATTTCTTCAGAATCGATTTGCTGTGACACAGCCACGGTTTATAATTAGGCTTTTTAAAAATGGAGATCAATAATCCTTTTTTTTTTAATTTTAAAATGTTGAACGTCTAGGACTGAGCTCAGTGGGAGGATTAGCTGCCAACATTCTGGTGTGCGTTCCCCACCAGGATCACAACTGCTAAATTTAAGTGTAATGGTTTCTTTTTTTCATTGGTTGGTGGGACATGGGCATCACTGGCTGGCCAGCCTTTATTGCCCATCCCTAGTTGCCCTTGGAGGGAAGTTGAGAGTCAACCACATTGCTGTGGGGCTCTGGAGTCACATGCAGGCCAGACCAGGTAAGGACGGCAGATTTCCTTCCCTAAAGGACATTAGTGAACCAGATGGGTTTTTCCGACAATCGTTTCACGGTCGTCAGTAGATTCTTAATCCCGGATTTTTGTTTTATTGAATTCAAATTCCACCAGCTGTCGTGGTGGGATTCGAACCCAGGTCCCCAGCTGAGTTTCTGGACACACAGTCTAGTGATAATACCACTGGGCCTTCGCCTCCCGCCTTACATCAATAGCGATTGCCAGGACAATCTTAATGTTAGTCAGCATTTTCAAAATGTCAGATGTCTTGGTCTACTTGATGGGGGGTCAATGCTGAGAGGCCATTTCCCTGCGGCTGCGACATCTAGAATTGGGGGTCATAATCTCAGGATGAGGTCAGCCATTTTCGACTGAGATGAGTGAAATAACTCCTCAGAAGCTGGTGTCTCTTGACAAGGTTCCCTTTATTTACAAACTATATTCCACTCCCAGAGTGCTTCAGGTACAAAGTCAGAATCTGGCATGCCGTAATTATATACAGGTGAGGCTCCCTGATTGGGCAGGCAGTTATGATCGCAATCAGGGAGCTCATACTCCAAGAGGCCAACTTCATGGACCTCATTGAAGTCATGACACTGAGGAGAAATTGCTTCACTCAGAAGTTGGTGAATCTTTGGAAATCTCTACCCCAGGAAGCGGTGGCTGTTCAATCTTTGAGTGTATTCAAGACTGAAATCGTAGATCATTCCAAAGATGTGCAGCTTAGGTGGATTGGCCATGTTAAATTGCTGCTTAGTGTCCAAAGATGTGTAGGTTAAGTAGGTTGGCTATGCTAAATTGCCTCTTAGTGTCCAAAGATATGTAGGTTAGGTGGATTGGCCATGCTAAATTGCCCCTTGGTGTCCAAAGATGTGCAGATTAGGTGGATTTGCCATGCTAAATTGCCCTTTGGTGTCCAAAAATGTGTAGGTTAGGTGGATTGGCCATGCTAAATTGCCCCTTAGAGTCCCAAGATGTGTAGATTAGGTGGATTGGCCATGCTAAATTGCACCTTAGTGTCCAAAGATGTGTAGGTTAGGTGGATTGGCCATGCTAAATTGCCCCTTAGTGTCCAAAGATGTGTAGGTTAGGTGGATTGGCCATGCTAAATTGCCCCTTAGAGTCCCAAGATGTGTCAGTTAGGCGGGGGAAGGGTGGGGGCGAGGAAGGTGGTTAGCCGTGGTAAATTTGCAGGGTTATGAGGGTAGAACAGGGGAGGTGGGATGGGGTAAGATCCTCCATTGCAACCAGGGTGGGCCAAATGGCCTCCTTCGGCACAGTAGGGATTGTATGGTTCTATTGGGCATTTGGAGGAACCAAGGGATGTGGAAGAGTGTGAGAAAGCGGATGCCAGGTGATAGTTCAGGCCATGATCTTACGGAAAGGAGTGTGCGGCCAACTCAGAAATGTTACAAAGAAGAAGGAGGCCATTTGTCTGTGCCGGCAAAAAGCCCTGCTCTCCCATGTCTTATGTTCCAGCGTCCCAATACTTGTGTATGCTTACAGTGGTTATTATTGTAGGATTTTTTACCCACACTCTCCGAACCACCCCACCACAAACTGAAATTACATTTAATATATATATATTAGCCTTGCTACCCTCCCATGCGTCATATGTGGCTGGAGGTGGTGCCATCTGCCTCTACCTGATAGAGGTTTATAAGACATTGAGGATGTGACAAGACATCACATATAAGACAAGATGGATTCTCGGAGGCTATTTCCCAGGGCTGAAATGGTCACTACAAGAGGACACAGGTTTAAGGTGCTGGGGCACAGGTACAGAGATGTCAGGGGTAAGATTTTCACTCAGAGGATGGTGAGTGATTGGAATCGGCTGCCATCGGTGGTGGTGGAGGCGAACTTGTTGGGGTCTTTTAAGAGATTTCTGGATGAGTACATGGGATTTAATGGGATTGAGGGTTATAGATAGGCCTGGTAGGTATGGATATGATCGGCACAACTTGTGGGCCGAAGGGCCTGTTTGTGCTGTAGTGTTCTATGTTCGATATTACAAAGAGTATTTCTTCTCGTTATCACTGGAATAGCTGCTCTCTGTTTTGTGTCGTGTTACTACAGCTGGACAACTGGCTGGAAACTCTTCCGTTGAAATGTACCGTCAGGTACTCTTGGCAGGGTGTCGGTGTGTGGAGCTGGACTGCTGGAAGGGGCGCTCAACAGAGGAAGAGCCAGTCATCACTCATGGATTTACAATGACAACCGAAATATGTTTCAAGGTGGAGTTTTTTTAATGCCGTGAAGTTTTTATTTATTAGTGTCACAAATCGGCTTACATTAACACTGCAATGCAGTTACTGTGAAAATCCCCCAGTCGCCACACTCCGGCGCCTGCTCGGGCACACTGAGGGAGGACTTAGCACGTCTTTCAGACTGTGGGAGGAAACCGGAGGAAACCCACACAGAGACAGGGAGAAGGTGCAAACTCCGCACAGACAGTGACCCAAGCTGGGAATCGAACCTGGATCCCTGGCGCTGGGAGGCAGCAGTGCTAACCACTGTGGTGCCCTATTAACCAATCTGCATGGTGCAGAGCTTAACTGAAGAAGTTTCATAGAATTGTAGGATTCCTACAGTGCAGAAGGAGGCCATTTGGCCCATCTAACCTACATTGGTAACAATCTATTCTTAATCCATTCCCATAAGCCCACATATTTACCCTGCTAATCTGCCTGACACTAAGTGGCAATTTAGCGTGTCCAGTCCATCTAACCCACACATCTTTGGGTTTGATGCACATTTGCTGCATCTTTGCCCATCGATTCAGTTTGAAGTCTCTTTCTCTGCCCAACAACCTTCAGTCGGCTAGATTCAAAGGTAATAGCTGATCATAAATATTAACATCATTTATGGCACGGTGGTTAGCACTGCTGCCTCACAGCGCCAGGGTCCCAGGTTCAATTCTGACCTTGGGTCGCTGTCAGTGTGGAGTTTGCACATTCTCCTCGTGTCTGTGTGGGTTTCCTCCAGGTGCTCCGGTTCCTCCCACAGTCCAAAGATGTGCGGGTTAGGTGGATTGGCCGTGCTAAATTGACCCTTAGTGTCAGGGGGGAATTAGAAGGGTAAATGTTGTGGGAGGTTACGGGGATAGGGCCGGAGGGGGATTGTGATCGGTGCAGACTTGATGGGCCGAATGGCCTCCTTCTGCACTGTAGGGATTTGTACGAAACATAAAGCCTCTGCGTAGTTGTCAAAGTCAGGGGAGTTTTGTTTGGTTGCAGCACCTGATTTTTAACCATTTGAAAAGGTGCATTTTCATGTCACGGAGTAGCTGCTTTGATTTGCAGAAGCTTCATGAGACATTCATGTCGGTCTACGCTGATTAATGAATGGAAAAAGTCATGGGTGGCGTATGAATTTAAATAATCTCCACAAATTACAGCAAACTAAATACTTTCTTTTCTTCCTCCTCTGTTGCTTTGCAGGAGGTGATTGAAGCAATTGCTGAATGTGCTTTTAAAACGTCCCCATATCCAGTTATCCTCTCCTTTGAAAACCATGTTGATTCGTGAGTATCTACACCAATTTTCAGCAATGACCGTGTTGTTGTAATCACTGCTCTTGCAAGAAGGCGGAAAGTAATGAAAGTGAATGAGAGACACACACACACAACACACACACACGCATGCATGTGCACTCACACACACACACATACACAAACACACACACATATGCACGCAGGCACACACACATACACACATGCATGTGCACACACACACATGCACGCACGCACACACACAAACACACACACACAAACACACACACATGCATGCGCACACACACATGCATGCACGCACACACACATACACAAACACACACACACATGCACGCACACACACAAACACACACACACATGCACGCACACACATGCGCACGCACACACACACTTACAGAAACACACACACTTACACACACACACTCACACGCACACACACACTTACAGAAACACACACACTTACACACACACACTCACACGCACACACACACTTACATACACATACACACGCATGCACGCACTCATGTACACACACACACATACTCACACAAACACACACACACACACACACACACACACACACACACACACACACACACACACACACACACACACACACAAAAGGCTGGAAGTTACACCTGAAGATATCAGAGCCTGGCTGGAATTCTCTGGCTCCTCACACCCCCGCCACTGCTGCCTCCAGCGAGAATGGAGAATTTGGCGCTCAGCCAAATCTTCGTTCACTGCAGGGGGTCTGGAGAATCCCAGCAGTGGTGGGAGGTCAGAGCATCCCAACCGCAGGCAAGGTCAGTGAATCCTAGCCGTGGGAGAGGTCAAAGCATTCTGGTCGAGGTCAGAGAATCCCAGCCTTGGGTGAGGTCGGAGAATCCCAGCCATGGGAGAGGTCGGAGAATTCCGGGCAAGGTCGGAGATTCCCAGCCCTGAGCGAAATCAGGGATTCCTGGCCCGTATTTCAAACTCTCACCATGGCTGGGATTCTGTGTCACTGTCTGCACATTCTCCCCATGTCTGCCTGGGTTTCCCCTGGGTGCTCCGGTTTTCACCCACACTCCGAAGGTGTGCACATTCGGTGAACTGGCCATGCTAAATTGTCCCTTAGTGTCTCAAGATGCGTAGGTAAACGTGTGGGGTTACGGGGATAGGGTAATCTACTTTATTGTCAGAGTCGGCGCAGACTCGATGGGCCGAATGGCTTCCTTCTGTAGGGATTTGATGATTCTCTGGTCTTTGTGTTCCTTCAGTCCGAAGCAGCAAGCTAAAATGGCAGAGTACTGCAGGTCGATATTCGGAGATGCACTACTGATGGAAGATTTGGAGAAATATCCGGTGAGTTGTATGATTCACTGTAAAATGGCCCAAACTTCACAAAGTGGTAGATTTACAAAAGCTCCAGTTAGGGCGCAGCTGAGGACCATGTTCCACTCTGGTCACCTCTTTAGGAAGGACTTTAGGACCCGCAAGAAGTTCTTGTTTAGTCTTCCAAGGGATTGGGGCGTCACTGGCAAGGCCAGCATTTGTTGCCCATCCCTAATTGCCCTCGGACTGAGTAGTTTGCGCGGCCAGTTCAGAGGACGTTTAAGAGCCAACCACCTTGCTGTGAGTCACACGTAGGCCAGACCAGGTAAACCCGGCAAATTTCCTTCCCCAAAGAGCGCAAGTGAACCAGGTGGGTTTTTGTAACAACCGATGACTTGTTGTCACGGTTACCATTACCGAGATACCAGATTAATGAAATGAGTTTAAATTCCGCCAGCTGCCGTGGTGGGATTTGAACCCAGGCCCCCCAGGGTATTTGCCTGAGCCTTTGGATTACTCATCCAGTGAGAGGTGCAAAGGAGATTTGGGGGGGTGGGGAGGAGGGGTGGAAATCCTCTCTCCAACCAATTAGATGTATGACTGAATCAGTCGCTGAGCAGAAACTGATAGTCAAGTTCCGCATATATGAGGACGGCCTCAACCGGGATCTTGGGTTCATGTCACACTATCTGTAACCCCCATGACTTGCCTGGGCTTGCAACATCTCACTTACTGTCCTGCCTGGAGACAATACGCATCTCTTTAACCTGTGCTTAATGCTATCTCCACTCACATTACCTGCACCTTTAAGAGTTGATTAGCTGTAAAGACACGCATTCTAATCAGTATTCTGTAAACTGTGTGTGCCTTTATATGCCCTGCTTGAGACCAGAACTCTCCACTCACCTGACGAAAGGGGCAAACCCCAAAAGCTTGTGGCGTTTACTGTCAAATAAACCTGTTGGACTTTAACCTGGTGTTGTGAGACTTCTTGCTGTGTTTGCCCCAGTCCAACGCCAGCATCTCCACATCGTGGAGCTGAGGTCCAGGGCATACAGTGTTCCCAACCCGCTGCCAATCGAGAGCTCTAACTTGGCATCTAATGCCCACTTAATGCCTTCATTCCACTGGTATTCAGTCTGTGGTGGGACGTGGGAATCCCACAAATAAAAAAAGACATAAAATTGTGCACCACCCACAAATCATATATAATCTGGGGGAGCAGGAGGGTAAATAAAAATCCAGTCCAACTGAGGGAGGACAAGGTCCAGTACAGCACAGGAACAGGCCCTTCAGCCCTCCAAGCCTGCACTAAGCATGATGCTTGCCTAAACTAAAACTGTTTGCACTTACGGAGTCCACATCCTTCCATTCCCATCCTAGTCATGTTTTTATCCAGATGTCCCTTAAATGCCACAATCATACCTGCTCCCACCGTCTCCATGGGCAGCGCACTCACCACCCTCTGTGTTAAAACCTGCCTCGCACATCTCCTCGAAACTCTTCCCCGCGCACCTTAAACCTATGTCCCCGACAAAACTTGACTTTTCAACCCTAGGAAAGAGCATCTGACTATCCACTCTGTCCATGCCACTCATAAACCTCTGTCAGGTCACCCCCCTCAACCTCCGTCATTCCAGTGAGAACAAGCTGAGTTTGTCCAATCTCTCCTCATAGCTCATACCTTCCAGACCAGGCAACGTCCTGGTAAACCTCGTCTGTACCTTCATAGCGAGGGGGATTGAATATAAAAGTAGGGAGGTCTTGCTGCAGCTGTATAGGGCATTGGTGAGGCCGCAGCTGGAGTACTGTGTGCAGTTTTGGGCGCCGCACCTGCGCAAGGATATTTTGGCCCTGGAGGGAGTGCAGAGGAGGTTTACTAGGCTGATACCGGAGTTGAGGGGATTGAGCTATGAGGAGAGGCTGAATAAACTAGGCTTGTACTCGTTAGAGTTTAGAAGAATGAGGGGAGATCTCATTGAGACGTATAAGATGATGAATGGGATGGATAGGATAGAGGTGGAGAGACTCTTCCCGCTCAAAAAAGACAGTAGGACTAGGGGGCACAGCCTCAAGATAAAGGGGAGGCGGTTTAGAACGGAGTTGAGGAGGAACTTCTTCACTCAAAGGGTGGTGAATCTCTGGAATTCTCTGCCCGTTGAAGTGGTGGAGGCTGCCTCGCTAAATATTTTTAAGAAGCGGGTTGATGGGTTTTTGATAAGAGAAGGGATTAAGGGTTATGGGGAGAGGGCGGGAAAGTGGAACTGAGCCACGACAGATCAGCCATGATCTTATTGAATGGCGGGGCAGGCTCGAAGGGCTAGATGGCCTACTCCTGCTCCTATTTCTTATGTTCTTATGTTCTTATGTACCCTCTCCAAAGCATCCACAACCTTCTGGTAGTTTGGCAACCAGAATTGCACACAATATTCCAAATAAGGTTCTGTACAGCCACAGCATGACCTGCAAATTTATATACTCAATGCCCCAAGAAGAGAAACTAACAATATGTCCTGGTCCCCCTATGTTTAGTTAAGAAAGCCCACCAACACCTCCACCTTCTCAGAAGACTAAGGAAATTTGGCATGTCAGCTATGACTCTCACCAATGTCTGCAGATGCACCATAGGAAACACTCTTTCTGGTTGTATCACAGCTTGGTATGGCTCCTGGTCTGCCCAAGACTTCAAGAATTTACAAAGGGTTGTTAGCACAGCCCAATCCATCACACAAACCAGCCTCCCATTCATTGACTCTGTCTACACTTCCCACTGCCTCTGAAAAGCAGCCAGCATAATCAAGGACATCGCACACCTTAGATATACTCTTTTCCACCTTCCACCGGTGGCACAGTGGTTCGCACTGCTGCCTCCTAGCTCTGGGGACCGGGGTTCAATTCCCACCTCGGGTTACTGTCCGTATGGAATTTACACATTCTCCCCGTGTCTGCGTGGGTTTCCTCCAGGTGCTCCGATTTCCTCCCACAGTCCAAAGGTGTGTGGGTTAGGTGGATTGGCCATGCTAGATTGTCCCTTAGTGTCAGGGGTATTAGCAGGGTAAATATGTGGGAATAGAGCCTGGGTGAGATTGTGATCGGTGCAGGCTCGATGGGCTGAATGGCCTCCTTCTGCACTGTAGGAATTCAACTATTCTATGATACAAAAGCCTGAAAACAGATGCCAACCAACTCATGAATAGCTTCTTCCCTGCAGTCATCAAATTTTGAATGGACTTACCATATATTAAGCTGTTCTTTCTCTATACCCTAGCCGTGACTGTAACACTACATTCTGCGCCCTCTCCTTTCCTATGTACCCTATGAACGGTATGCTGTGTCTGTATAGCGTGCAAGACACAATACTTTTCACTGTTTAATGATACATGTGACAATAATAAATCAAATCAAACCAAATCAAAGGAAGATTTGAGAGATCCCTTTCCAGTTTGATGGTTGAAGCTTGTTCAGGAAATAGCGCTGGTCCTGATAATGCGATGCAGCGCCTACCTTTTCAACAAGGGAATATTTGCATCAGAAACAGGTTCAGTCCTCACTTGAAGGGCTTGCAGTGAACTGGCTTCCAACACACCAGAATATGTCCCAGATGCCATGTGTTTGTTGGACGTGTTTCATAATTACTTTTGCCTCAGTGGAAGAGACCAGCTTGCTCGCAATCTCAAAGCAGCTGCCATTGAATCAGGGACAGCGACTCAGAAAGAAAATGACGCTCTCACAATAACCAGTGAGAAAGATAAGGTGCCGATGGTGGTAATGTCACTGCGATAGTTATCCTGAGGCCCCGGTAAATGCACTGGGGACCACACCTGGTGGAGTTTACATTCACTTAGTAATCTGGACATAAAGCTCGTCTCAGTGACGGTGACCATGGCAACTATCAGTGACTATCGTAAAAATCCATCTGGTTGATTTGAGGGAAGGAAATCTGCCGTCCTTACCCGGTCTGGCCTACATGTGACTCCAGACGCACAGCAACGTGGTTGGCTCTTCAAAAAATGCCCTCTGATAAATATAAACATGGGTTTCCTCCGGGTGCTCTGGTTTTCTCCCATAGTCCATGCCAGTGTCAAGGGGATGAGCACAATAAATGTCTGGAGTTACAGGGAAAGGGCCTGGGTGGGATTGAAGTCAGTGCAGGCTCAATGGGCCGAATGGCCTTCTTTTGCACTACAGGGATTCTATGATTCTAAGATAGACGGAGGAGTAGGCCGTTTGGCCCTTCGAGCCTGCTCTGCCATTCATTTTGATCATGGCTGACCATCGAATTCAATATCCTGATCCTGCCATCCCTCCATATCCATTGACCCCCTTAACCCCAAGAGCTACATGTAATTCCTTCCGGGAATTAGACAAAGTTTTGACCTCAACAGGGTGGCCTGGTGGCACAGTGGTGAGCACTGCTGCCTCACAGTGCCAGGGACCTGGGCTCGATTCTGGCCTCGGGTCACTGTCGGTGTGGAGTTTGCACGTTCGCTCCGTGCGTTTCCTCCCACAGTCCAGAGATGTGCGGGTTCAGTGGATTGGCTAAGCTAAATTGCCCCTTAGTGCAAAGGGATTAGCAGGGTAAATATGTGGGATTGGTGGAATAGGACCTGGTTGGGATTGTGGTCAGTGCATATTTGATGGGCCAAATGGCCTCCTTCTGCGCTGTAGGGATTCTACGATACTTTCTGTGATAGTGACTTTCACACGTTCACCATTTCCTGGATGAAGAAATTCCTCCTCACCGCAGTCCAAGAAGATTTGCCCCTTATTCTCAAACAATGACCCCCCAGTTCTAGACTGCCCTGAGCCCCTAAGCAAGCCACACAGTTCGGGAGGCAGTTAGGGACAGGCAACTTGTCCAATCTCACACGCTACGAAAGAATGAAAAAGAATATGCACGATGGCACGAAAGACTGACAGATCTCCGGGACCAGATGGTGTCCTTCCCCCTTCCCTCTGTTCTTAGAGTTATCCAGATTGTACAGTCTTCTGTATTGTAGCCAAAGGGCAAAACCACTATGGAGAGAGAGGCTGTGGCTTGGATGGGAGCAGGTGTGGTGCTAGCAGTTCCACTTTTTTTTTTCCCTTTCCGCACCCACTGAGCTCAGAGATAAAACGGGCTGACGTCAGCAAAAGCGAGGCATTGGAATCGAAGCGAGACTCCGCTGAAATCTGGCCTCCTCTCTTCTGCAGAGGCCAGGGATGGGAATCTTCAGCCAGAAATGAAGGCAGCCGGCATCGCAACTGCCGATGGCGGCAGTCACCTCCTGTGTGCCACGCTGCGCCAGCCTAAACAAACTTCCCTCGTCCAAAAACGCCACTCAGTCATCCTTGACGAGAAGTCACAGAATGCCACGGTGCAGAAGAGGCCCTTTGGCCCATCCAGTCTGCACTGATCCATGAAAAGCCCTGACCTGCCCACCTCTTCCCACTTGCCAACGCTTGGCCCGTAGCCCTGAACGTTATGACGTGCCAACTACTCATCCAGGTACTCCACCGCCCTCCCAGGCAGCCCATTCCAGACCCTCACCACCCTCTCGATGAAAAGCTTTTCCTCAAATCCCGTCTATCCTCCCACCCCTCACTTTTAACTTGTGTCCCCTCGTATCTGACCCTTCAACTAAGGGGAACAGCTGCTCCCTACCCATCCTGTCCATGTCCCTCATAACCTTGAACACCTCAATCTGGTCTCCCCTCAGCCTTCTCTGCTCCAACGAAAACAGCCCAAGCCTATCCGACCTCTCTTTATAACTTAAACGTTCCATCCCAGGCAGCATCCTGGTGAATCTCCCCTGCACCCCCTCCAGTGCGATCGCATCCTTCCGATAACGTGGCGACCAGAACTGCGCACAGTCCTCCAGCGGTGGCCTCACCAAATTTCTACACAACTCCAACACAAACGCTCTCCAAATCAGGAATAGCAAGGAGAGTGATGGGCTTATTTTACTTTATGATTTAAATCTATCTCTCTTACTTCATTTTTTCAAAAACAAACGTACCCCATCGTTAATGAGTGAATCCAGAAATGGATTAAGAATGGAATTAAACCTGTTTAATTAGATGATGCGCCAGTAAGTGTGTAGAGCACCCATCAAGGTCTCTCAGAGTTTATAGCTAAAGTTACTCTGCACCCTATTACTTACAGACACTTTGCTTTGTATGGAGTCACTCTTTTGCTGTCTGGCAGCTCAAAGTCATTGACAACAACAAATTGTAATTAGCATAGGATGACATGGCATTTAAAACAAAATTAAAATCCTTTCCTAAGTCTTAAATTTGATTTTTGATTTGATTTATTATTGTCACGTGTATTGGTATACAATGGAAAGTATTGTTTCTGGTGCGCTATACAGACAAAGCATACTGTTCATGGGGTGGCATGGTGGCACAGTGGATGGCACAGCTGCCTCACACGCGCCAGGGTCCCAGGTTCAATTCCGGCCTTGAGTCACTGTGGGGAGTTTGCACTTTCTCCCTTGTGTGTGTGTGTGTGTGTGTGTGTGTGCGCGCCTGTGTGTGTGTATGTACGTATGTATGTGTGTGTGTGTGTGTGTTCCTTCCGGGTGCTCTGGCCTCCTCCCGCAGTCCAAAGGTGTGTTGGACAGGTTGATTGGCCATGCTAAATTGACCCTTGTGTCAGGGGAATTAGCAGGGTAAATGTGCGGAGTTGTGGGAATAGAGCCTGGGCGGGACTGTGGACAGTACAGACTCAATGGTCCGAATGGCCTCCATCTGTACTATACGGATTCTATGAAGGAAAGGAGAGAGTGCGGAATGTAGTGTTACAGTCATAGCTAGGGTGTAGAGAAAGATCAACTTAATGTATGGTAGATCCATTCAGAAGTCTGACAGCAGCAGGGAAGAAGCTGTTCTTGAGTCAGTTGGTACGTGATCCCAGACTTTTGTGTTTTTTTCCCAATGGAAGAAGATGGAAGAGAGAATGTCCGGGGTGCGTGGGGTCCTTGATTATGCTGGCTGCATTTCCCAGGGGAAGAGTAGACAGAGTCAATGGATGGGAGGCTGGTTTGTGTGATGGATTGGGCTGTATGGCGCGAAAGAAACAATTCACTATATACTAATACATGAGATAATAATAAATCAGATCAAAATCAAAATGTATTCTCAGAGTGTTGCATCTTTTTCCCGAAGAAATGGCACGGTGGTTAGCACTGCTGCCTCACAGCGCCAGGGACCGGGGTTCGATTCCCGGCTTGGGTCACTGTCTGTTTGGAAGTTGCACACTCTCCCTGTGTCTGCGTGGGTTTTCTCTGGATGCTCCGGTTTCCTCCCTCAGTCTGAAAGACGTGCTGGTTAGGTGCATTGACCCGAACAGGTGCCGGAGTGTGGCAACTGGGGGAATTTCACAGTAACTTCATTGCAACGTTAATGTAAGCCTTACTTGTGAATAATAAATAAACTTTTCACTTTTCATCTGATAAAAAATGTCGGGCAGACAGAGGTCATGCACTGCGCAGTAAAAATATTACCATTTTGACAGCAAAAAGTCTGAAATTTGGATGTGATTTCTTTGTCCTCTCTAAGCTCGAGTCTGGAGTTCCTCTTCCAAGCCCGCACGATATGATCGGTAAAATTCTCATCAAGAACAAGAAGAAAGCGCACAAATCTTCCGATGGAAGTGCCAAGAAGAAGCTCAGTGAGCAAGCATCGAACACGTACAGCGACTCATCGAGCGTCTTCGAACCCTCGTCTCCAGGAGCAGGTACCTTGATCCACAGGCCACTGGACCAGGAGTTGGGTTGAATTCATCGAATTGATCGATTATTGTCACATGTTTCGGGATACAGTAAAAAGTATGGCTTCTTGCGCGCTATACAAAAAAGACAATACAGTTCATAGAGTCCATAGGGGGGAAGGAAAGGAAGGTGCAGAATGTCGTGTTACAGTCATAGCTAGCGGGTAGAGAAAGATCGACTTAATATAAGGTAGGTCCATTCAAAAGCCTAATGTTTGCAGGGAAGAATTGCCCCTTAGTGTCGGGGGGGGCTAGCTAGGGTAAATGCATTGTGTTATGGGGGTGGGGCCTGGGTGGGATTGTGATCGGTGCAGACTCGATGGGCCGAATGGCCTCCTTCTGCACTGTAGGATTCTATTCTATGTGTGGGTTAGGTGGATTGGCAATGCTAAATTGTTCCTTCGTATCGGGGATGAG
This sequence comes from Carcharhinus amblyrhynchos, assembly GCF_965287045.1. Lineage (NCBI taxonomy): Eukaryota > Metazoa > Chordata > Chondrichthyes > Carcharhiniformes > Carcharhinidae > Carcharhinus > Carcharhinus amblyrhynchos. The sequence continues at coordinate 8,198,455 of NC_137335.1, read as the reverse complement.
CAGGGTAAATATGTGGGGGATAGGGCCTGGTTGCATCCGTGCATACGGACATTCTCTCATCCACCTTCTTCCGTCGGGAAAAAGATACAAAAGTCTGAGGTCGCTTTCCGACTGATTCAAGAACAGCTTCTTCCCTGCTGCTGTCATGAGACTTTTGAATGGACCTACCTCGCATTAAGTTGATCTTTCTCTACACCCTATCTATGACTGCGACACTTCATTCTGCACTCTATTTTCCTTCTCTATGAACGGTATGCTTTGTCTCAAACAATTCACTGAACACTAATACATGTGACAATAATAAAGCAAATCAAAATCAAAACATGTACTCAGAGTTCTGCATCTTTTTCCCAGACAGATGGCACAGTGGTTAGCATTGCTGCTTCACGGCGCCAGAGACTCGGGTTCGAATCCCGGCTTTGGGTCACTGTCTGTGTGGAGTCTGCACATTCTCCCCGTGTCTGTGTGGGTTTCCTCCGGTATCCTCCCACAGTCTGAAAGACGTGCTGGTCATGCTAAATTCTCCCTCAGTGTACCTGAACAGGCGGCCACTGGGGGATTTTCACAGTAACTTCTTCGCAGTGTTAATGTAAGCTGACTTGTGGCACTAATAAATTTTTCAAAAAGAATGTGAAAGAGAGGGTGTCCAGGGTGCGTATTGGAAAGTTTGGAAGAGTTAGAGTAGAGTTTTAAGAGCACAGAAGAAGAGTAAAAGATGGAATTAGAGAGGACACTGGGGACAGCTTGCAAGAGGTCACCCCACTCTGGCTCCGTCTTGTTAAGCTCTGTTGGATATCGGGGTGGAAATTCCCTATCCCATTCACCATGGGAATCGGAGCGTGCGGGACACGGATCATCCGTTGACCTCGAGTGGGGTATTCCTGCCTTGGGACAAGTGCAGCCAGAAAATCCCGCACAAGGAGTCTGTCAGTCGGGATAAGGATTGAATTTTGTCATCGGTCAAGCCTGTGTGCTATAAATTTTGAGGCCTACATCCTACCCCTATCTCCATCCCTAAGTGGGAACTTTGCTTTTGATTCTCCCTGTCTCTCTCGCTTCTATCTTTTGGGGTTTGCCCCTTCATCAGACGAGTGGGGAGCTCTGGTCACAAACAGAGCATACACTCAGTTTACAGAATACTGATTAGAATGCGAGTCTTTACAGCTATTCAAGCCTTAAAGGTGCCGACAATGTGAGTGGAGATAGCATTAAGTATAGGTTAAAGAGATATGTATTGTCTCCAGACAGGACTTGCCCAGGCAAGTCGTGGGGGTTACAGATAGTGTGACATGAACCCAAGATCCCGGTTGAGGCCATCCTCATGTGTGCGGAACTTGGCTATCAGTCTCTGCTCAGCGACTCTGCGCTGTCACGGAGGTCGCCTTGGAGAACGTTTACCCGAGCACGTAAGGGACCTTTGTCTTCAGCAAGGTCAATCCGCCTGGTCCTGGCCAAAGTCAAAACTCTAAACCACGCAGGTGTGGCTCTATCCCAGCCGGGGTACACACAGGAGGCCCAAGATACATCAGGTCTTGGAGATGCCAACCACACGAGCTGAGGACCAAGATTAGTTTTAGTTTAATTCAGCTTAGTTCAATGACACCAATGGTGAATCTTTGCCACAGCTCACTGGGTCGAGGGAGTGAAATGACTTGTTGCACTGATGGCGGACTCGCTTACTGACAATGTGAGGTGCAATGTTACATTGGCAGAGGAAAGGTTCCAACCGGGGGCTGGGAAACAGTTAATTAGGAGCAATGTTTGAGGTTATTTAGTTGGCGGAAGTTTGTCGGTGTGCGATATGCCTGAGGCGTGTTATGTAATCCTGGATAATACTGTTTGCATTAGTAAGGCATGAATGTAAATGAGATGCAACAGCAGAGGATTACTGGGACTTCACATTGAAGGGTCCTTTCTCCTCAGCGAAATAGACCCATTAATGTGCCTCAACAGTGCAATCATTTGCATAATCAATAAATGTTTTAGTTTAAAATGCAACCATAACGAACCACTCCGAAACTTGACTGGAGACCTGTACACGATACAGGGAAGAGAGTGATATACTTACTCCCATCAGCCACAAAAGCTCAGGTTGTTGCTTACATCACTGAGTCCCTACAGTATAAAATATGGCCATTCGGCCCATCGAGTCTGCACCAGTAACAATCCGGAAACCCTATCTGTTTGCCCTGCTAATCTCCCTGAATCTAGGGTCAATTTAGTGTGGCCAATCCACCTGACCCCACACATCTTTAGACCGTGGGAGGAAACCCGAGCGCCTGGAGGAAACCCACGCAGATACGGGGAGTATGTGCAGACTCCGCACAGATAGTGGCCCAAGCTAGGAATCGAACCCTGGCGCTGTTTTTCCGAGGCAGCGGGAAGCGTAGTTGGAGTCAGTGGATGGGAGGCTGGTTTGCGTGATGGATTGGGCTATGTTCACGACCCTTTGTAGTTTCTTACGGGCTTGGTCAGAGCAGGAGCCCATACCAAGCTGTGATATATCCGGAAAAGGTGCTTTCTGTGGTGCATCTGTAGAAGTTGCTGAGAATCCATCAGCACAAGTGTCATCCAAGCATCCGCATGGAATAGAATCCCTACAGTGCAGAAGGAGGCCATTCAGTCCATCAAGTCTGCACTGACCACAATCCCACCCAGTCCCTATCTCCATAACTCCATGTATTTACCCTAGCTAGACCCCCCTGACACTGAGGGGCAATTTAGCATGGCCAATCCACCTAACCCTTTGAACTGTGGGAGGAAACCGGGGCACCCGGAGGAAACCCACGCAGACACGGGGAGAATGTGCAGACTCCACACAGACAGTGACCCAAGGCCAGAATCAAACCCAGATCCCTGGCACTGTGAGGCAGCAATGCCAGCCACTGTGCCACCCCTGTACCTAAGCCACTGAATCATAACTCCTCAATATTGCAACTGGTTGTGAATCTGAGTCAATTCTCACCGGTGCCATTTGCCAAGTTAGTGCCCGTCAAATTGAATAAAGCTAAATGCGAAACATTTTCCATTCTCTTGCCGACGCAGATAAGCAAGGGGTAGGTTAGGACATTGGTGACATTGTTTCATTGCAATGATTAATAAGTTACCAGAGTCAGCTGAGGATCTCATGGATTCTCTATTTTTAGTCAAATACTGCCATCTGGTGCTGAATGAAGAGTAATGCAGATACTGTTAATCCTCAGTTTTGTTTCGTAGTGTCGTACAGTGCATTGGACTGAGGTATACTTGAAATTTGTTCCACGTCTATACTGAATCCCATTTACCATCGCTTTCTGATTGTTGAAATGTCAGACTTCCAAGTCATATTGAATGTCAGGAACAGGAAAACACCATTCAGCCCATCGAACATGTTTTGCCGTTCATTTTGACCCAGGCTAATCTGTATCTAAACTCCACCTAGACCCACCTTTCTCCATAATCCTGAATGTCCCTGTCCGGCGGAAAACTATCAGTCTCCATTCTGAATTTCTTGATTAATCCCCAGCCTCAACTCAATTCAAACTTTAGAGAGAGAGAGACAGCAAGAGAAAGACAGTGAGAGAGAGATTGATAGAGAGAGATAGACAGCGAGAGAGAAACAGCAAGAGAGACGGATAGACAGTGAGAGAGAGACAACGAGAGAGAGAGATAATTAGAGATAGAGAGAGAGAAGTGGGACAGATAGAGGCAGTGAGAGAGAGATAGACAGCGAGATAGAGAGAGAGAGAGACAGAGAGCGAGAGATAGATGGAGAGAAAGAGAGAGATAGAGAGAGAGAGAAATCAAGAGAGAGACAGTGAGAGAGAGACAGCAAGAGAGAGAGACAGATAGAGAGAGAGAGAGACAGTGAGAGAGAGACAGTCAGAGAGAGAGATAGAGAGACAGTGAGACAGACAGATAGAGAGAGAGAGACAGCGAGAGAAAGAGGCAGCGAGAGAGAGGCAGTGAGAGAGACAGCGAGAGAGAGAGACAGCGAGAGAGACACATAGAGAGAAAGACAGAGAAAGAGGGATAGGTAGAGACAGCGAGAGAGAGACAGTGAGAGAGAGAGATACTCTAAGACAATGAGGGAAAGACAGTGAGAAACATATTGAGAGAGAGAGAGAGACAGCAAGAGATATAGCGAGGGAGACAGCGAGATAGAGAGAGAGAGACAACGGGCAAGTATGTGTGAGCGAGAGAGAGAGCGAGCACAAGAATGAGACAATGAGAGCAAGATACATCAAGGGAGAGTGAGAGGCAGTGAGAGAGAGAGAACGCGAGACAGCGAGAAGCAACAGGAGTGAGAAAGGCGAGAGAGACAGAGAGGCGAGGAGCGAGATTCTGAAGTCCACTATCCTTTCCATAATGAAGTGCATCCTGACATCAGCCCTGCATCACTTTGATCGAGTGTTAAGGTTTTTCTCCCTTTTTCTGGACCCCTTTTCCAGAGAAATGTGTTTCTTTCCATTAAAACTATTAAATCCTTTCATCAATTAATTCACACCATCTTTTTTTCAAGAGAATACACGCTGTCCCCATAATTTAAAGAAAGGCAGTGGAAAGAAAAATAATACATTATTTTCTTGAAAAAGATTACTTTACCAACACGGACTTGACTGAATTCAGTGGGCAAGATATCCGGCCTGTGAAATATTAAACAACTGATGATAGCCAGGTTTCAGATCCCAAAATACATCCCTGAGGACAAGTTTTAAGTTTTAAATTTATTTATTAGTGTCACAAGTAGGTTTACATTAACACTGCAATGAAGTTTCTACGAAAATGCCTCAGTAGCCACACTCCGGCGCCTGTTCGCGTACACTGAGGGAGAATTTAGCACGGCCAATGTACCCTAACCAGCACGTCTTTCGGACTGTGGGAGGAAACTGGAGCACCCGGAGGAAACCCATGCAGACATGAGGAGAACATGCAGACTCCACACAGACAGTGACCCAAGCCGGGAATCGAACCTGGGCCCCTGGCGCTGTGAGGCAGCAGTGCTAACCACCGTGCCACCCCTGCCACCATGCCCGCACCAACATAAAATGCAAGATCAAAAGCTACGAGTAAGGAAGGAAATAGTATGAAATTGCATTCGCTGTACAATCATTTTTCTTCTTACGTGACAACTGGGGTCAGCACTTGGATTTGATTTGATTTATTATTGTCATGTGTATTAGTATACAGTGAAAAGTATTGTTTCACAGAATCATACCGTGCAGAGGGGGGCCATTCGGCCCATTGAGTCTGCACTGACCACAATCACACCAAGTCTCTATCCCCATAATACCATGAACCTGCTCTAGTTAGTCCCCCTGGGTACCAAGGGGCAATTGAGCATGGCTGATCCACCTAACCCACACATCTTTCCAACTGTGAGACGAAACCGGAGCAAACCCACGCAGACACGGGGAGAATGTGCAGACTCCGCACAGACAGTGACCCAAACCAGGGATTGAACCTGGGTCCCCGGCACCATGAGGCAGCAACGTAAACCACTGTGCCACTCATGCTGCCTGAGACTATACAGACAAAGCATACCATACATAAAGAAGGCAAGGAGAGAGTGCAGAATGTAGTGTTAAAATCATAGCTAGGGTGCAGAGAAAGATCAACTGAATGCGAGATAGGCCCATTCAAAAATCTGATGGCAGCAGGGGAGAAGCTGTTCTGGAGTCGGTTGGTAGGTGACCTCAGACTTTTGTACCTTTTTCCAGTGGAAAAAGGTGGAAGCGAGAATGTCCAGGGGCAGTTCCATTGCTGTAAAGGCGAGAGGTGAATGGTGGGTGATATTTTTTCAAAACCAGCGGCAGCAGTTTTTTTTATTGACTCATTCATGGGATGTGGACGTTGCTGGCTGGGCCAACATTTATTGCCCATCCCCGCGGGCATTTCAGATTCAACCACACTGCTGTGAGCCTCGAGTCAGATGTAGGCCAGACTGGGTAAGGACAGTCGTGGGTTTTAACGACAATCGGTTCACGGTGATCATTAGACATTTAATTCCAGATTTTTGTTGAATTCAGATTGTGTCCGCGATCAGCACGGGCTTGGAGAGCCGAAGGGCCAGTTAATGTACATTTCTTTGTTCTTATCCATAAGCCATCCCACCACCCTACCTCTGCAATCTCCCCCGCTCCTGGTCACTCTATTGTACAGAGGATATCACTAAACTAGAAAGAGTGCAGGAGAGATTTACTAGGATGCTACTGGGGCAATTTAGCACGGCCAATCCATCTAACTTGCACGTCGTTGGCAGGCTTCGAACCTGGGTCCCCAGAGCATTACCCTGGGTCTCTGGATTACTCGCCCAGTGACAATAGCACTACGTCACTGTCCCCCCCGATTGATGACATTACAATGAAGTGGATACAAGTGAAATGGACCGAGGTGAGCCCTGTGTAACAGGCTTGTTTGAAATCACAGGCATCTCCAAACTTTGGTCTCCAGAACCCAAGGTAGTTTTATTAGTGATTGACTCTGAGCAACCTTCAATTTGTAATTGAACCCCAAGTACCAGATCTGCACCGTTTACCATACGCCTGTGAGGAATGGATCTGCCTTTTGGAGTTGGGGGGAAATCTGGGAAGTGGGGGGGGTTCGGGACGTTGACTGGTATAGCACTGGGTCAGGAGTCTCTGCTTTGGGAGCCCATTCCTACTCTGGCTTAGTCAGGATCCAGCATCCATTTGGACTTGGGCATTGCTGCTTCAGAGTGCCAGGGACCTGGGTTCAATTTTCAGCATGGTGGAGTTTGCACATTCTCCTTGTGTCTGCAGAGGTCTCCTCTGGGTGCTCCAGTTTTCTCCACTGTCCAAAGATGTGTAAGTTAGGTGGATTAGCCATGCTAAATTGCCCCATCAAGTCCCAGTAGTATCCTAGTAAATCTTTTCTGCACTCCTTCTATTTTAATAATATCCTTTCTGTAATAGGGTGACCAGGAGCTGGGGGATTGCAGAGGTAGGATGGTAAGACAGCTCTGTGGATAAGAACAAAGACCAAAGCAAACTACAGCACAGGAACATGCCCTTCAGCCCTCCAAGCCTGTGCCAATCATGGACACAATTGTTGATTAGGGATGACATGGTGGCCCAGTGGTTAGCACTGCTGCCTCACAGTGCCAGGGATCTAGGTTCAATTCCTGGCCTTGGGTCACTGTCTGTGTGGAGTTTGCACATTCTCCCCATGTCTGCGTGGGTTTCCTCCAAGTGCTCCAGTTTCCTCTCACACTCCAAAGATGTGTGGGTTAGGTTGATTGGCCAAGCTAAATTGCCCCTTAGTGTCAGGGAGATTAGTAGAATAAATGTGTAGGGCCAGGGGAATAGAGCCTGGGTCAATACAGACTCGATGGGTCGAATGGCCACCTTCTGCACTGTATGGATTCTATGGTGCACCAACTAAACTAAAAAAACCTTCTGCTCATACTTGGTCCGTACCCCTCTATTCCCTCCTCATCGATTTGCATTTATTTATTGGTGTCACAAATAGGCTTACATTAACACTGCAATCGAGTTACTGTGAAAATCTCCTAGTCACCACACTCCGGTACCTGTTCGGGTACACTGAGGGAGAATTTAACATGGCCAATGCACCCTAACCAGCACGTCTTTTGGACTGTGGGAGAAAACCGTAGCACCCGGAGGAAACCCACGCAGACATGGGGAGAATGTGCAAACTCTGCACAGACAGTAACCAAAGACGGGAATCAAACCCAGGTCCTTGGCGCTGAGAGACAGCAGTGCTAACCACTGTGCCACTGTGCCACCCACAGCTTCTAAAATGTTGCTAAAGTGCTTGCTTCCACCACCTCCCTTGGCAGCGCGTTCCAGGCACCCAACACGCTCTGCGTGAAAAACATCCCCCACACATCTCCTTCCCCACTCTCACCCGACACTTCCAACCTTGGGGGAAAAAGCCACTGACTATCCACCCTGTCCGTGCCTCTCGTAATTATGTCGATCTCTATCAGGTCTCCCCTTTCCAGCGAAAGCAGTCCTTATTTATAGTCCGTGCTAAGGATGGGGATCGTAACATTCCTTGGATTGGTGAGTGGGATGGGAAACGGAGAGGAAGGAAAGAAAGAAGCGAAAGAAAGATCGAACGTGCCAACGCTCGGTTGGAGAAGTGTTTTTTTGCCTTGCCCGCGGGCTGCAAACTAACAAAATTAAAGGAAACAGCAGCAGGGGATTTGAATTGAATAAGTCCCAGTGCCCCGGCTGCATTGCAAGTAAAATTAAGGAAAAGTCATGACTTAAAATGGGATCGATCCCCAGCACTGCCTCAATGGTGAGATACAGAACGGTCTGTTGACATGGCAATACTCAACTTATTCCTTTGTACAAATATATTCTTGGTTAAATCTTGGTGTTTGCTGTAGTTAGCTGCTGCGTACACATTTTGCCATTTACAGGATGCAAAATAACCAGTTAACTGCTTCTCCATATTGCTGGACTCACTGAGAAACCATGATCTTAAACACAAACCCGATATTCCAGGCTTTGTCTGAATTAACCAAATTAAAATTTATTTCTTAGCGTCACAATTAGGCTTACGTTAACACTGCAATGAAGTTACTGTGAAAATCCCCGAGTCGCCACATTCCAGCGCCTGTTCGGGTACACTGAGGGAGAATTTTGCATGGCCAACCAGCACCTCTTTTGGATTGTGGGAGGAAACCGGATCACACGGAGGTAACCCATGCAGACACGGGGAGAATGTGCAGGCTTCGCTCAGAACGTAAGAACATAAGAAATAGGAGCAGGAGTAGGCCATCCAGCCCTTCGAGCCTGCCCCGCCATTCAATAAGATCATGGCTGATCTGTCGTGGCTCAGTTCCACTTTCCCGCCCTCTCCCCATAACCCTTAATCCCCTCTCCTATCAAAAACCCATCAACCCGCGTCTTAAAAATATTTAGCGAAGCAGCCTCCACCACTTCAACGGGCAGAGAATTCCAGAGATTCACCACCCTTTGAGTGAAGAAGTTCCTCCTCAACTCCGTTCTAAACCGCCCCCCTTTTATCTTGAGGCTGTGCCCCCTAGTCCTATTGTCTTTTTTGAGCGGGAAGAGTCTTTCCACCTCTATCCTATCCATCCCATTCATCATCTTATACGTCTCAATGAGATCGCCTCTCATTCTTCTAAACTCTAACGAGTACAAGCCCAGTTTATTCAGCCTCTCCTCATAGCTCAACCCCCTCAACTCCGGTATCAGCCTAGTAAACCTCCTCTGCACTCCCTCCAAGGCCAAAATATCTTTGCGCAGGTGCAGCGCCCAAAAATGCACACAGTACTCCAGTTGCGGCCTCACCAATGCCCTATACAGCTGCAGCAAGACCTCCCTACTTTTATATTCAATCCCCTTCGCTATGAAGGCCAGCATCCCATTCGCCTTCCTGACCACCTGCTGCACCTGCAAGCTGGGTTTTTGCGACTCATGCACAAGGACCCCGAGGTCCCTCTGCACCGTCGCCTGCTGCAGTTTTTCGCCTCGTAAGTAATAGTCCTTCCTACCATTTTTCCTACCAAAGTGGACCACCTCACACTTGCCAACATTAAATTCCATTTGCCATTTCCTGGCCCATTCGCCCAGCCTATCTAGATCCTTCTGTAGACTCTCCACACCCTCCGCACAATTTGCCGTTCCCCCAATCAGCCAGTGACCCAAGCTAGGAATCCAACCCAGGTCCCTAGCGCTGTGAGGCGGCAGTGCTAACAAGTGAGCCACCATGCCACCCATCACTGTCTCTTGCCAGCTTTTACCTGTGGCACTGTCAGACATTCACTTTGTTGTTCCTTCTCTATATATAGGAGCAAGAAGGTTATGATGGAGCTGAATAAAATGCTTGTTAGGCCACAGCTGGCACAGTGGTCAGGACTGCTGCCTCACAGCGACAGAGACCGGGGTTCCATTCCTAGCTTGGCCACTGTCTGTGTGGAGTTTGCACATTCTCCCCATGTCTGCGTGGGTTTCCTCCGGGTGCTCCACTTTCCTCCCACAGTCCAAAAAAACATGCTGTTAGATACATTGGCTATGCTAAATCCCTACCTCAGTCTACCCGAACAGTGTGGTAACTAGGAGATTTTCACAGTAACTCCATTGCAGTGTTAATGCAAGCTTACTTGTGACAATAATAAACTTTAAAAGAGTGCTGTGTAGAATTCTGGTCACTGCACCCTAGGTTGTGATCACACTCGAGAGAGTGCAGAGGAGATTCACTGGGATGTTTGCGTGGGACGGAGCGTTTCAGCTATGGAGAGAGGCTGGTTAGACTGGAGTTGCTTTCCTCAGAGCAGAGAAGGTGGACGGAGGGACCTGATTGAGGTGTACAAAATTATGAGGGACATGGATAGGGTAGATAAAAAGAAACTGTTCCACTCAGTGGAGAGGTGAATAACCAGGAGGCAGAGATTTACGGTTGGCCTTCATTGCAAGAGGTTTCGAGTCCAGGAGCAGGGATGTATTATTGCAATTATACAGGGCCCTTGGTGAGGCCACATCTGGAATATTATGTGGAGCTTTGGTGTCCTCTTCTGAGGAAGGATGTTCTTGCTTTCGAGGGAGTGCAGTGAAGGTTTACCAGACTGATTCCAGGGATGGAGGGACTGATGCATGAGGAGAGATTGACTAGGTTAGGATTGTTTTTACTGGAGTTCAGACGAATGAGGGGAGATCTCATAGAGACATATAAAATTTTGACAGGAATAGACAGGGTAGATGCAGAGAGGATATTCCCAATAGTGGGGGAGTCCAGAACCAGGGGTCACAGTCTGAGGATTCGGGGTACACCATATAGGATGGAGGTGAGAAGATATCTCTTCACCCAAAGAGTGGTGAGCCTGTGGAATTCATTACCACAGGGAGTAGTTGATGAGAAAAATTTGAATATTTCCAAGAGGCATTTGGATATAGCACTTGGGGTGAATGGGATCAAAGGTTATGGGGAGAAAGCAGGGTTAGGCTGTAGAATTGGGCGAACAGCCACGATTGTGATGAGTGTTGGAGCAGGCTCGAAGGGCCAAATGGCCTCCCCCTGCTCCTATCTTCTATGTTTCTGTGCAAGGGACAGGAGATTTAGAAAGAATTTGAGGAAGAGTTTTTTCTCCGAGGGGGTGGTAGGAATTTTGCTTGAATGGGTTGTAGAGGCGGGAATCCTCACAACATTGAAGCAGTGTTTAGATGAGCATAGCAAACAAGGCTACAAGCGCTGGAAAATGGGATTATAATAGATGGTGCTTGATGGCTGGTGCAGGCATGATGGGCCAAAGGGCCTCTTTTTGTGCTGGAAAACTCTACAGGGGGAGTTTTCCCATCCTGCCCATCATGGGAGTCATGATAGGTGGGGGGGTGGGGTTTGTTGGTGGACATGCAAAGGTTCGGTGACCTTGGGCAGGGATTCTCCAATTTTGGTGCAATCGCAGCTGGAAAATCCTACCCTCTGACTCTACGACTCCACAGCAGAGAATCACAGAATGCCACAGTGCAGAAGAGGCCCTTCGGCCCATCGAGTCTGCACCGACACATGAAAGGCCCTGACCTGCCCACCTAATCCCACTTGCCAGCACTTGGCCCAGAGCCTTGAATGTTACGGTGTGCCAAGAACACATTCAGGTACTTATTAAAGGATGTGAGACATCCTGCCTCCACCACCCTCCCAGGCAGCACATTCCAGAACCTCACCACCCTCTGGGTAAAAAAACTTCTCCTCACATCCCCCCCCTAAACCTCCCACCCCTCACTTTTAATTTGTGTCCCCTCGTAACTGACCCTTCAACTAAAGGGAACAGCTGCTCCCTGTCCAACCTGTCCATGCCCCTCATAGTCTTGAACACCTCAATCTTGTCGCACTCTCTACCCCAAAGAAAACAATCCAAGGCCTATCTCCTTCTGACTTAAATGTTCCATCCCAGGCAGCACCCTGGTGAATCTCCTCTGCACCCCTTCCAGTGCAATCACACCCTTCCGATAACGTGGAGACCAGAACTGCACACCGTACTCCAGCTGTGGCCTCACCAAAGTTCCCCACAACTCCATCATAAACTCTCTACTTTTGTAACCCCGATTGAGAAAGGTGAGTGTGCCATATGAACCATCATTGTAGCTTACCCAAAGCACAGATCATATTTTCCAGCAGGGTGACACATGGTCTGGTTAATCTATGTGGATAGGTAGGCGACTTGGCAGTGTTTTAGTCTCAGTTGATGGAAGAGAAGTTTGGAATCTCACTGGGATGATATTCAGAGTTCGTGGCCAAACTGAAAATTGATTTCTATGGGCGTGATGGATAGCACCAACTGATGTACAGCACAGGGCTAAGTGACTCAAGAGAATATGCAGTGTATGCCGCAACATTTTTGCACTGTTGTTCGTAATGAACTCTCAGGAAGATGTGAGTCACTTTGCAACCTGCAGCCTGATTGATGGGAGCCTCACAGCCGTTCTAACCTCCGCCAGTTTTGTTCCCCGTTCCCCAGAACCAGTGGTTTACAATCCCTCAGAAACTTTCACAGTCACGTCAAGAGTTGAAAGTTTGTGCTTGTAGCAAGGTGGCACAGTGGTTAGCACTGCTGCCTCGCAGCGCCAGGGACCTGGGTTCGATTCCTGGCTTGGGTCACTGTACGTGTGGAGTCTATACACTCTCCTCGTGTCTGCGTGGGGTTTCCTCCGGGTGCTCCGGTTTCCTCCCACACCCCAAAGATATGGGGTTTAGGTGGATTGGCCGTGTTAAAACGCCCCTTAGTATCAGGGGGACTAGCTAGGGTAAATGCAAAGGGTTATGGAGATAGGGCTTGGGTGGGATTGTAGTCCATGCAGACTCAGCACATGATGGAACTGGTTGGAACCTGGCGTTGTGAGACTTCTTACTGTGACTCAGAGTACAATCAGCGAGTCAGTGCAGACTCGATGGGCTGAATGGCCTCCCCTGTAGGGATTGTGTTGCCATTTTGTTAAAAATTTTAAAATTCTTCTTTTAAATGGATGTGTGCCTTTGTTAAAAAAAAGGGTGGGCAAAAGTTTAGAACAAAGATTTTGAGCATTCTTGCACCATCATTTCAAGAGCCATATTTGGAGGTAGAGGGCAGAATTCTCCCATTCCGCTCAGCACAATAATTGTAAAGGGTGTGACTGGTCCATGCGAAAGTCCACTGACCTCGGGCGGGATTTTCTGGCCTTGGGGCGAACGCAGCCTGAGAATCCCATCCAGAAGGTCCTGTGACTGGCCTTCTCCAGCATTTCAAAAAAACATATATGATTTGATTTAATTTGATTTGTTGTTGTCATATGTATGAGTACGCAGTGAAAAGTATTGTTTCTTGCACATTATACAAAGCATACCATTCATAGAGAAGGAAAAGGAGATGGTGCAGAATGTAGTGTTACAGTCACAGCTAGGGTGTAGAGAAAGATCAACTTAGTGCGAGGTAGGTCCAGTCAAAGGTCTGATAGCAGCAGGGAAGAAGCTGTTCTTGAGTTGGTTGGTATGTGACCTCAGAATCTTGTACCTTTTTCCCCAACAGAAGAAGGTGGAAGAGAGAATGCCTGGGGTGCGTGGGGTCCTTGATTATGCTGGCTGCTTTGCCGTGGCAGAGGGAAGTGTAGACAGAGTCAATGGATGGGAGGCTGGTTTGAGTGATGGATTGGACTACATTCACAACCTTTTGTAGAAATGTCTGAAGTTTGCCCGCGTGAACGAGGTTATCGCCGGTTTAATATTCATTCACTTCCATTCCAATCTCCACCGATTTGAAGTAAAAGACTGTGTGAGGATGCGTCACAATTTGTACCCTACAGATTGTTCCATCCTTCTGAGAAAAACTCAAATGAAAAGTTACGATTTTTTTTCTCTCTTAGATGTACGCTCGCGAAACCTTAACAGTTTATTATTGTCTGCACAACAGCCTCATCTAACCCAGAGGAGCCAGACGCAACCCAGCAATCCAACATCGATGGGTCAGAGAAACCTGTGGAAAAAATAGCGAAGGAGGTGACAGAACAGAAAGCAAGTGGCAGGAAATCAATAGGTCAGAGTGTTTACGATTCTTATCCATAGATTGTGCAGCTCAGGGTCAGAATGATTCATCTTGTGACTGTTCGGTAAAACTGAGAGTGAAGAGTTAAACACTCTCAATGACTGGGGTTCTACAACGTATAAGGCCACCAGACCATCAGATAATGGAGCAGAATTAGGCCATTTGGCCCCTCTGATTTGCTCCACCAGTTGGAGCGACACAGTGGTTAGTGCTGCTGCCTCAAAGCGTGAGGGACCTGGGTTCGATTCCTGGCTTGGGTCACTGTCTGTGCAGAGAACATAAGAACTAGGAGCAGGAGTAGGCCATCTGGTCCCTCGAGCCTGCTCCGCCATTCAATAAGATCATGGCTGATCTTTTCGTGGATTCAACTCCGCTTACCCACCCACTCACCATAACCCTTAATCCCTTTACTGTTCAAAAATTTACCTATCCTTGTCTTCAATGTGGTAGCCTCAACTGCTTCACTGGGCAGGGAATTCCACAGATTCAGAGTCTGCACGTTCTCCACGTGTCTGCATGGGTTTCCTCCGGGTGCTCCAGTTTCCTCCCACAGTCTGAAAGACACGTTAGTTAGGTGCAATGACCATGCTATGCTCTCCCTCGGTGTACCCGAACAGACGCCAGAGCGTGACAAATGATGAAAATTTTCACAGTAATTTCATTGCAGTGTTAATGTAAGCCGACTTGTGACACTAATAAATAAACGTTAAAACTTTATAAACTTCAACCGTTCAATCATGGCTCAACCCCATTCTCCTGTAGACCCGTAGTTGGGATTCTCCAGTCCCGCTGCATCGAGCAGACTTTTTTCTGAGCGCCAAATCCTCCATTCTCGCTAGCAGCGATGGTGGGGCATGCGGCATTGGAAGATCCCACCCAGTAAACTGGTGTTCAGCGCAAAAGATTGCATGCTAATACTTGGATGCTTGATGACAAGAGTTCAATAGAGGACAATAGCAATATTTGAACGTACGAACAGACAAAATATGAGCGGAAGTAGGCCACTCAGCCCCTTGGCCTGCTCCACCATTCAGTAAAATGGAACTTTTGGTGTTTCAAATGCCATTTATCCCCGAAAACCTTTGATTCCAGCTCTGACTAGCTCTCACAAAGGGTCATCCAGACTCAAAACGTTAGCTCTGTTGTGTATTCATGAACTGCCTCCTCAACCTTGCCCCTCCCTTGAGGTGTGGGAACCCTCAGGTTAAATCACCACCAGTCAGCTCCCCCCCCCCATCAAAGGGGAGGACAGCCTCTGGTCATCTGGAACTATGGGGAATTTACCAAACCCGTTATAAACTAGGATTCAGTTCAGCACACAAGGCAGCAGTGAGAAGGCAGTACGGTCGAGCATGACTAAGTGAGAAGAAACAATCTGACGGGTTAGAAGTCACAAGCTCCAACAAAGGATAGAAGGCATGAACATTTACCAACAGAGTTTGAGCACAATGTCAATGAAAGCCAGCAACCTCCTCTCATACATCTCCCTCCAATAAATAGTAAAGGATATGTGTTTGGTTGCATGACAAATCAGGAGGTGATGGCCTAGTGGAATTATCACTGGACTATTAATCCAGAAACTCAGCTCATGTTCTGGGGACTTGAGTTCGAATCCCACCAAGGCAGATGGTGGAATTTGAAATCAATAAATAATATCTGGAATCAAAAATCTACTGATAACTGTGAAACCATTGATTGTTGGAAAAACCCATCTGGTTCACTAATCTCTTATCAGGAAGGAAATCATAGAACCCTACAGTGCAGAAAAAGGCCCATCGGCCCATCGAGTCTGCACCGACCACAGGCCCTGCCCCCATATCCCTACATATTATACCCACTAATCCCTCTAACTTACACATCCCTACACACTAAGGGGCAATTTCTCAGCACGGCCAATCAACCTAACCCGCACATCTTTGGACTGTGGGAGGAAACCAGAGCACCCGGAGGAAACCCACACAGACACAAGGAGAATGCGCAAACTCCACACAGACAATGACCTGAGCCGGGAATCGAACCCAGGACCCTGGAGCTGTGGAGCAGCAGTGTTAACCACTGTGCTACCGTGCCGCCCAAATCTGCTGTCCTTACCTGATCTGGCTTACATGTGACTCCAGAGCAACAGTAATGCAGTTGACTCTCGAGCGCCCTCCGAAATGGCCTAACAAGCCACTCAGTTCAAGAGCAACTAGAGATGGGCAATAAATGCTGGCCCAGTCCCACGAACTAATAAAGAAAAATAACAATTGCATTTGAAAAGCTGAGCGTCCAAGGGTAGGACAGGTTGTTGGAGGCTGTTATTTGATGGATGGGATTTGCTCTTTAAGAAATGGTGTTGCCCTTAGTGAATGACGCCTGCAATCGCTCTTCCTTGTTGGCAGCTATTTGACCTGTCAGCCTGACCTAACTTTGCCTTTCCCGGACCATGAGGTGTAGCCTGAGGACTGGAGTAAGTTATTATTATTCTGGAAACTGTGACTTGGCAGTGGCGCTGGAGAAATGATACCCCGTCAGAGCTGAGACACGATTCTGAGCTTTCCGATTGTACCATTATGCTTGTTTGTACTCTGCTTCTGTGCAGAGCTGGTAAATGGTATCTTGATGGGCTGCTCTGGTCTCTCTCTTCCACTCTCAGCTCCCTTTAGATAAGATAAAGAGGTTAGACTGAAGGCAAAGAGGTTAGTACCCGGGCTGAAATAGCGGGCGGAGGAATACTGCGTGAACAAACTCAGGCATTGGGAATAGCCATTTTGAAGCTTTATTGTTTCTGGTTGAGTGGTTAAATTGTCAGGAAACGGGCTATTTTTACACAGCAGCCCTGCCAAACCTTCTTTTAGGCTGCAGTTCCACAGCAGTACCTGTGACCAATTGCTAGCAAGAGCAAGTGCAGTCACGGTAAGTTGTGAATGTCACACTGAACCCTCAGTGTGAACACTGGGCTTTAAAACAGCAGTACACCTTCACAACTAAAACATATTGAGAGATCATGAGTGCGGGGCTCAGTTCTCTGATATAAAATGTTTAAGAATGTCCGCTTAGAATCCCTACAGTGGAGAAGGAGGCCGTTCGGCCCATCAAGTCCGCACTGACTCTCTGACAGAGCATCTCACCCTGGCCCGCGCCCTGCCCAATTCCTGTAAACCTACACATTTATCCCACTAATCCCCCTAACCTACACATCTTGACAGCGAGGGGCAATTTAACATGGCCAATCCACCTAACCTGCACACCTTTGGACACTACGGAGCAATTTAGAATGGCCAATCCACCTAACCTACGCATCTTTGGACATTAAAGGGCAATTTCGCATGGCCAATCCACCCAACTTGCACATCTTTTGATACTAAGCGGCAATTTAGCACGGCCAATCCACCTAACCTGCACATCCTTGGATGCTGAGGGGCAATTTAGCGTGGCCGATCCACCTAAGCAGCACATCTTTGGACTGTGGGAGGAAACCAGAGCACCCAGAGGAAACCCATGCAGACATGGGGAGAATGTGCAAACGCCACATAGACAGTCACCCAAGGCTGGAATTGAACCCGTGTCCCTGGTGCTGTGAAGCATCAGTACTAACCACTGTGCCACCGTTGGCTTCGCTTTGTCCGGAAGTCAGAGGCTTGAGTGGTAGAGGCAGAGGCTGAGACAACATGTGTTCCATCTGTTGCTGGGCTACTATTCCTTGGGAAAAAGAAGAGACCTTAACAATTACTGGGTTCTGTTCCAACATCAGGTCACTGTCTGTGCAGAGTTTGCACATTCTCCCCATGTCTGCGTGGGTTTCCTCTGGGTGTTCCAGTTTCCTCCCACAATTGTAGTCACTGTTGTAACTCTCTCTTGTGGTGGAGATCATTAAATACATGTTGCTGGATCTTAATGCGGAGCAGGAGCTCTGACTGACTTTCCTATTGCAGTAAAAAGTCTCACAACGCCAGGTTAAAGTCCAACAGGTTTATTTGGTAGCAAATGCCAACTGACGAAGGAACAGTGTTCCAAAAGCTAGTGACGTTTGCTACCAAATAAACCTATTGGACTTTAACCTGGCGTTGTGAGACTTCTTACTGTGTTTACCCCAGTCCAACGCCGGCATCTCCACATCATGACTTTCCTACTGCCAGCCCAGCGTCGCTGAATCCAGTGTAAGCCCTCTGCACAAAATATTAACCCTTATTCATCTGAATAATGTGTGTTCAAATGCTTCACTCTGTTGTTTGGCCTCTGGTTCCAACCAAAACCCAAGCTAATTATTATTGAACACTTGCAGGAGACGGAGAAGCAGAAAGCGAAGAGGAAGACGATGATGATGAAGACTCCAAGAAATCCTCGATGGATGAGGTAAGCCAACCTGCCAAGTCATTTATGTTATTCAGTTATATCTATATCCTGCTTCCTTCGTGGGTAATGCAAATTCAATCTGGGGGCAAGTGGACTTTAACTTTACTGTCTCAAAGATTCACTTTGGAATTGTTTCCAAGGATGGGGTGAGAATGTCATCCCAGCTGGTATAGAGTATAGAGGTTTACAGCATGGAAACAGGCCCCCCGGCCCAACTTGTCTATGCTGCCCTTTTTTTTAACTCCTAAGCTATTCCTAATTCCCATGTTTGGTCCATATCCCTCTATACCCATCCTATCCATGTAACTGTCTAAATGCTTTTTAAAAGACAAAATTGTACCCGCCTCTGGCAGCTCATTCTAGACACTCACCACCATCTGTGTGAAAAAATTGCCCCTCTCTGCCCTTTTGTATCTTTCCCCCATAAGACATAGGAGCAGAATTAGGCCACTCAGCCCATCGAGTCTGCTCTGCCATTCAATCATGGCTGATATTTTTCTCATCCCCATTCTCCTGCCTTTTCCCCATAACCCCTGATCCCCTTATTAATCAAGAACCTATCTATCGCTGTCTTAAAGACACTGAATGACCTGGCCTCTGCAGCCTTCTGCAGCAAAGAGTTCCACAGATTCCCCACTCTCTGGCTGAAGAAATTTCTCCTCATCTCAGCTTTAAAGAATTATCCCTTTAGCCTGAGGTTGTGTCCTCTGGTTCTAGTTTTTTCCTACTAGTGGAAACATCCGCTCCATGTCCACTCTATCCAGGCCTCGCAGTATCCTGTGAGTTTCAATAAGATCCCTCCTTATCCTTCTAAACTCCAACAAGCACAGACCCAAAGTCCTCAACTGTTCCTCATACGACAAGCTCTTCATTCCAGGGATCATTCTTGTGATTCTTCTCTGGACCCTTTCCAAGGCCATTATATCCTTCTTTAGATACAGGACCCAAAACTGCTCACAACTTTGTTTGACCAAAGCCTTATAAGAACATAACATAACATAAGAACATAAGAAATAGGAGCAGGAGTAGGCCAACTAGCCCTTCGAGCCTTCCCCGCCATTCAATAAGATCATGGCTGATCTGTCTTGGCTCAGTTCCACATTCCCACCCTCTCCCCATAACCCTTAATCCCCTCTCTTATCAAAAACCCATCAACCCGCGCCTTAAAAATGTTTAGCGAGGTAGCCTCCACCACTTCAACGGGCAGAAAATTCCAGAGATTCACCACCCTTTGAGTGAAGAAGTTCCTCCTCAACTCCGTTCTAAACCGCCCCCCCTTTATCTTGAGGCTGTGCCCCCTAGTCCTACTGTCCTTTCTGAGCGGGAAGAGTCTCTCCACCTCTATCCTATCCATCCCATTCATCATCTTATACGTCTCAATGAGATCTCCCCTCATTCTTCTAAACTCTAACGAGTACAAGCCTAATTTATTCAGCCTCTCCTCATAGCTCAACCCCCTCAACTCCGGCATCAGCCTAGTAAACCTCCTCTGCACTCCCTCCAAGGCCAAAATATCCTTGCGTAAGTACGGCGCCCAAAACTGCACACAGTACTCCAGCTGCGGCCTCACCAATGCTCTATACAGCTGCAGCAAGACCTCCCTACTTTTATATTCAATCCCCCTCATTATGAAGGCCAGCATCCCATTCGCCTTCCTGACCACCTGCTGCACCTGCAAGCTGGGTTTTTGCGACTCATGCACAAGGACCCCGAGGTCCTGCTCTTGTATTCTAGCCCTCTTGACATGAATGCTAACATTGCATTTGCCTTTCTAACTGCCAACTCAACCTGCACATTAACCTTAAGAGAATCTTGAACAATGACTCCCAAGTCCCTTTGTGTTTCTGATTTCCTAAGCATTTCCCCATTTAGAAAATAGTCTATGCTTCTGTTGCTCCTTCCAAAGTGCATAACCCCACACTTTTCCACATTGTATTCCATTTGCAACTTCTTTGCCCACTCTCCGAACCTGTCCAAGTCCTACTACAGCCCCCGCTTCCTCAATTCTATCTGTCCCTCGACACATCTTTGTATTATCTGTGAACTTAGCAACTCACCTTAAACCTATGTCCTCTGGTTTTAGATTCCCCTCCCTTTGGGAAAGATATTGACTATCTAGATGATCTTTGCCCCTCATTATCTTATAGACCTCTATAAGATCACCCCGAAACCTCCTGAAAAACATCCCCATCTATCCAGCCCCTCCTTATACTTTAAATCATTAAGTGTCAGTAACATCCTAATAAATGTTTTCTGCGCTCTTTGTAGTTTAATAATATCCTTTCTATAATAGGATGACCAGAACTGCACACAGTATTCCAAGTATCTATCACTCAAAGCCACAGGTTGGTCAAGTACATATAACTGGTATGACTACCAGGGTAATTAGTGCTGTCAACCTTTGCCCCATGGCAACATTCTCACTGCTAAGTCCACTGCCAAGAGTTCAAGATCTCGGCTGACTCTGTAGTGTATTACTGAGGGAGCCCAACATTGTCAGAAGTGCTGTCTTTTGGATGAAACAGTGAACTCAATTGACCCCTCAAGAGGGATGGCACAGAAGCACCGTGGTTTGCACTGCTGCCTCACAGCACCAGGGACCCGGGTCTGTCTGAACCCATCTGGCCCCTCGAGCCTGCTCCGCCATCCAGTAAGATCACGGCTGATCTTTTCACGGACTCAGCTCCACTTACCCGCCCCCTCACCATATCCCTTAGTTCCTTTATTGTTCAAAAATGCATCTCTCCTCGCCTTAAAAACATCGAATGAGGCAACCTCAACTGCTCCACTGGGCAGGGAATTCCACAGATTCACACCTTCTCCCCGTGTCTGCGTGGGTTTCCTCCGGGTGCTCCGGTTTCCTCCCACAGTTCAAAGATGTGCAGGTTAGGTGGATCGGATTGGCCGTGTTAAATTGCCCCTGGGTGTTCAAAGATGTGTGGATTAGCGGGGTAAATGTGTGGGGTTACGGGGACAGGGAGTCAGTGCAGACTCAATAGGCCAAATGGCCTCCTTCTGCCCTGGGGAAATTCTGTGAGTCTATGATTCTGTGAAGCGGATGCCAAGGATCTCGTCACAAGACTCAAAAGAGAATTCTTCCAATGCCAAAGCCAATATTTACCTTTCAACCTAAACCACTCAAAACAAAACTGTTTAACTGGCTAATTTTCTCGTTACTGTGACCTTGCCATGTGGAAATTTACTGCCACATTTCCTCTTTGTTACAACAGTGACTAAACTTTAAAGTTCACTGTTCATAGAATCACAGAATCTACAGTACAGAAGGAGGTCATTCGGCCCATCAAGTCTGTACCGAGCACAATCCCACCCAGCCCTTATTCCTGTAACTCTAGCTAGTCCCCCTGACACCAGAGTCAGTTGAGTATGGCTAATCAACCTGACCCGCACATCTTTGGACTGTGGGAGGAAACCGGGGCACCCGGAGGAAACCCACTAAGACAGGGGGAGGCTCCACACAGACAGTGACCCGAGGCTGAAATTGAACCCGGGTCCCTGGCGCTGAGAGACAGCAGTATTAACCACTGTGCCACCGTGCCGCTCAGATTCCAGGAATCCATGGGGCCATTATCGATGCAGGGGGGTGAGGAGAAGGCAGCGGAATGGCACTAAATCATGATGCTTTTTTGGAGAGCCAGTGTAGACACGATGGGCCGAATGACCACCTTCTGCACAGTAACAATTCTGTGACTGATGTTCAGCTTTAGAACTGCTCAAGAAAGGTGAATATTCCTTATTGATCCAAGTGCATATCTTCCAAAGCTGGAATTCCCTAAACTCCAGCGGAAACCTAAGTAAACACAAATGCACTAGCTCAGCAGAAAACAAAAACCCAGGTAATTATCCTGTTCTCCCAGCCAACAATTTAAAAGATTTCTTAGCTGTAAAGGGATCTGGGAAGAGCGTTTACAAGGCTACATAAGCATTGGAGCAGTTTCACTTTTAGTTTTATGGTCTACCGTTTTCGCAACCAAGTGTTGTCAGCAATTTGCAAGCCATTAAAAGGAATGTTTTATTTCCCGAAGCTAATTATTATTCCTGTGGCATGTGTTATAATGGGCTGCTTACACAAAACAAATCCGAGCAAATTATGTCACCTAACCTGCACTGCAATCATAACCGCATCTTGGTAATTTCAGATGCATCTGTAACATGCCTGCATCACATTCGAGAGCATTCAACAAAATGTGGGATATTTACATGAATGCTCACTATATATTACAACGCTATTGTCGCAGAGTATAAATGAGCCAGGTGATCAAATCTCCAATATTTAATAAGAAAAATCATTTGACTTTTGCTGCTCAGATAAACTGTGAAACTAATCGTAAAAAAGTAACCTTGTTATATTTTTGACACTATGGGATCTGATGTAGGTTCCAGACCTGAACCCAATTTACATCCTTGTGTCCAATTGGCTGTAATCATAGAAACCATAGGATCCCACAGTGCAGAAGGAGGCCATTTGGCCCATCAAGTCTGCACCAACCACAGTTCCACCCTAGGTCTTAGCCCCAGTAACCGCATTTACCTTACTAGTCCCCCTGAAACTGAGGGGCAATTTAGCATACCCAATCAACCCCTGAACCGCTCCATCTTTCCCCAAATATGGGGACAAAAACTGTGCGCAATACTCCAGGTGCGTTCTCACCAATGCCTTGTATAGTTAAGAGTAAAGACAGGGACAGGGTGCTCGAGCAAAGACTTTGGGGGTGATTTTACCACCAAGCCCCACCGGTCGATGGATGGGATGAGCTGGTCGGGTTGCGAGAGAGCCAAAAAAATCGGGTTCGCGCCCGATTTCTCGCCTCTCACGATCTTACTGGCACCAGATATCCAACCCGCACATTTTTGACTGTGGGAGAAAACCAGAGCACCCGGGGGAAACCCACAAGGAGAACATGCACACAGACAGTGACCCGAGCCGGGAATTGAACCCGGGTCCCTGGCACTGTGTGGCTGCAGTGCTAACCACTGTGCCACCCTACTGCCCACAAGATAAGCAAAAGAACACTCAACAGAGTTTAGCAAAGTCCAAAGTTGCTGTCTTCTCAATTATTGATGTGAATAACAACCTGTATTGGAATGTTATAACTTCAGGTTCATGAGTTCATAAGATATTGGAGCAGAATTAGGCCATTCGGCCCATTGAATCCTCTCCACCATTCAATCATGGCTGATATGCTCCTCATCCCCATTTTCCTGCCTTCTTCCCATAATCCTTCAACCCATTCCCAATTAAAAATCTGTCTAACTCTTCCTTAAATTTACTCACTGTCCCAGCATCCACCGCACTTTGGGGTAACGAATTCCACAGATTCACAACCCTTTGGGAGAAATAGTTTCTCCTCAACTCCATTTTAAATTTGTTGCCCCTTATCCTAAAACTATGTGACCTCTCGTCCTAGAATGCCCCACGAGAGGAAGCATCTGCTCCACGTCTACTTTATCCAGACCTTTTAGCATCTAGAGTACCGCAATTTAATCTTCCCTCATTCTTCTCAATTCCAGAGATTAAAGGCCTAAACTGTTCAAATCTCTCTTCATATGACAAACCCCTCATTCTCTGGAATCAATCTAACGAACCTCGCCTGAATTGCCTCCAATGCCACTACATCTTCCCCCAAATACGGGGACCAGAGCTGTGCACAATACTCCAGATGCAGCCTCACCAAAGCCTTGTATAGTTAAGAGTGATGATAGGGATAGGATACAAGGGCAAAGACATTGGTGACGATTTTACCGTTCCACCCCACCAGTCGATGGGTGGGACGAGCCAATAAGGTTGCAATGGAGCCGAAAAATTGGGTTCATACCCGATTTCTTGCCTCTCGCAATCTTACTGGCACTGGATATCCAGCAAGATCAGCCTGGTTGTAATATTTAAATTCTATTTTAAAAAATAAGTTACGTATTACAGGTCAGCCTGAATGCAATGGCCCACACGCACTTGTCCTTGCTGCCTCACTGGTGAAAGTCTTCACTGGCAAGGACCACATGTGGATCCCATCAACAGGGGCTAGTTGCGATGGCCTCACTAGTAGCACAGGAAACCATGGAGGCCCCTGGGAGATCAGGGTCCAAGGGGATGCCCGACTGGCACCCTGGCACTGCCCATTGGGCACCCTGGCACTGCTAGCCTGGCACACTGGCAATACCCACCTGGCATCTGGCAGTGCCAAGGGGGGGGGGTGGAGTTGCCTGAGGGGGCCGGGGCCTAAGGCTGCATACTCTGCAACTGGGATCATTTGGTCCATGTGGGGGGCGGGTAGTGGACGAACAGTCAGTCCGTGACTGTGGCGGGGGGGGGGGGGGGGGGGGGCGGGGGTGGCGGCGGGAGGGGGAAGGTGGGGGGGCATTGCGACTGGTCCCCTTCTGTTTCTCATCTTCATAGTGCCTCACTGATAATCCTCCAAAAGCACAGTGTCAGTTATTAAGAACTGATCAGAAACTCCAAAGTATGTTATTAAGCTAGCAGAGATCCCAACTTTTTTTAGCTTTTGGCATTAGTGAGCGTAAGGTGTTTCATTCCAGGTACGAATCAAGTGACCCACTAGGAAGTTTTTATCAAAACAAACTTTATTTAAGAATGCCGTTAGAATATAACAAAAAGAATTCGTATAACTTTCACTTGTTTAAGTATTTAAATGTGACAAGTTATAATTCTTAACAGCGAGTTATCTCTATAGTTCAAATTTAAGCAATATCCCCATAGACGTACATCCTTCTTCAGAACCAATTCACACCAAAGACAGATATGCTCATGTGGATGCTGGATTTCCAACCTTTTAACCCCCAGGACAGAAACAGAAAGACATCTGCCTTTTGACTCCCATACAGCAGTTTCCAGAGAAAGATCTACTTTCAAGCAGTAGAACTTCAGAGAAAGAGACCAATTTTCTGGCAGATCCCAGTCTCCAAATCCAGGGAGGGAAAGAGAGAGAGAGGGAGCTATTTCTTCTCTCTACATATTCCAAAGAGGAACTGAACTGGGTTTCTGTCTGTGAGCCTACCCCTGTCCAGTCAAATGACTTTTCCTGTGAAAACTCCAATCCAGCCCTTCTCTGAAAAGCCCCAGGGGAAAACACTAAAATAACAACACTGTGTGAGTCCAGATTAAAACAAACATTTTAACAATTAAGATCAATTATGCTGCTTTGGTAACAACACGGGCTGTCGAGTATAGACAAACCAGTACCAATAATAGAACTGACTGCGAAAACACATCCTACACAAGAAACACAATACAAATGCACAATACAAAGGCACACAACTGTCTCACTCAGTTTTTACATATATGTGGACGAGTCCCAGTTCTAACATCAACTTCTCTCGACTCCTCCACTGTGGCTGTGTTTATCCGGTATTCTGTGCTGGGTGAGCAGAAATTAAATATTGGGAAGACTGAAGCCACTGTTTTCAGTTCCTGCTCCACACCTGGTTCCCTAGCTACCCACTCCATCCCTCTCCCCGGGCATGGGGCAGTGCCAAGGGGATGGGGCCTTTTGGGGGCAGGGCTGACAAGTTGGCACATGCGCAATGGCCCACTCAGTGCACTGATTTCAGTGGGAATAGTCTCCGCCCCCTGAAATGTAATGATATTCACAGTGATGACCTCTGCACTGCACAGTGTGAGGCAAATTCTTCTCTGAACTCCCACCGAAAGAAAAACAGCGTGAATTACTCCAGTTTTCATGCAAATTCGACACTTAGAATTTTTGGAGGAGAATTCCATCCTTGGTCTTTTGTCCTAATGTCATCTTAAGTAGTGTCAAATCTAAAATTCTTCCCTGAAGTTTTTTTTAGGATGTTTTGTTTAATTAAAGGTGTTATATAAATGCAAGTTTTAGTTGTTGCTGGTTGTGGAGCCTGGTTAATCTTCATGGAGAAGCATAAAATCATGATGGCATTTAAACACGAGATGAGAGTTTTAAATTTGAGACATTGTGAGATTAGCAGCAACAACAAAGTTTATTGATTAGTGTCACAAGTCAGCTTACATTAACACTGCAGTGAGGTTTCTGTGAAAATCCCTTAGTCACTATACTCCTGTTCGGGTACACTGAGGGAGAATTTAGCCTGGCCAATGCACCTAATAAGCACGTGTTTTGGACTGTGGGAGGAAACCAGAGCACCCGGAGGAAACCCACGCAGACACGGGGAGAATGTGCAGACTCCACACAGTGACCCAAGCCAGGAATTGAACCCGGGTCCCTGGCACTGCGGGGCAGCAGTGCTAACCACTGTGCCACCGAGCCCACAGGTGAAAGCGAGAATTGTTTTTGTCCACTGATTTTAGTTTCAGACCCAGTTGCGAGTGACTGGTAACCTACCCAGTTCTTCTTTCTCATGAGTGATACCTGGAATGGGGAGGTGGGGGGGGTGCGAGTAGAGGAGCCGGGGGCAGGTGGCGGCGTTGGTGGCTGGTGTTATCTGACGAGGAAAGGTTGGATATTGTATCTGTTGGAGTTTCATAGATTGAGAGGGATTTTACTGAAGCATCTACAATCCTGAGGGGACTTGGAAAAGTGGATGCTGGAATGGTGTTCCCCTTGTGGGAGAGACTATAACTAGGGAGAACAGTTTAAAAAATGAGGGGGTCACCCATATAAGACAGAGATGAGAGGAATGTTCTTTCATGGGTGTATCGTGACCATGAAACCATTGCCGGTTGGCGGAAAAACCCATCTGGTTCACCAATGTCCTTTCGGGAAGGAAATCTGCCATCCTTACCTGGCCTGGCCTACATGTGACTCCAGAGCCACAGCAATGAGATTGATTCTCAACGGCCCTTGAACAAGGGCAACTCGGGATGGACAATAAAGGCCGGCCAGCCAGCGATGCCCGCGTCCCATGAATGAATGAAAAGAAAA
This sequence comes from Carcharhinus amblyrhynchos, assembly GCF_965287045.1. NCBI lineage: Eukaryota > Metazoa > Chordata > Chondrichthyes > Carcharhiniformes > Carcharhinidae > Carcharhinus > Carcharhinus amblyrhynchos. Next base: position 8,171,218 of record NC_137335.1, on the reverse strand, counting down.
GAGCAAGGCCATTCTCCCTGGCCAATCCCTCAATCAACATCACACCAAAAAAAAAAATGACCTGGTCATTATCGCATTGTGGGATCTTGCTGTGCACAGATTAGTTGGCATGTTTCACACAACAGTGGTCACTCATTTGGAGTACAATGGGAGAATGGGGGGGGTGGTGTAGATTTTCCAGCCCTTCCCATTGGTTCCCCGGCGACAGATTGGATGAGCCGATCAAAATGCCATAGAAATAGCGGGACCAGAAGACCCCTCCAGTGGTCAACAGTGGACCATCTCCTCTGCTGGACAGCACACCGCAAGAAGGGCTGGAAAATCGTACCCAGTGTGTCCTGCAGAGCTTACGTCTTTAAAATATTTTGCTGCCTTGTATTGCAGGGAACTGCTGGATGTGAAGCCAGTGCCACCGAGGAGATGTCCAACCTGGTGACCTACATTCAACCTGTGAAGTTCGAGTCCTTTGAGGTGGCTAAGAGTGAGTGGTTTTCCTGTTTGTCACTTTATTACAGGGGGTATCACGCTTGGCTTCCATTTCTGCTGAGTCCAGCTGTTGTCACACAGCAGAAAATAATCCAGTGGGGAAGGAACATAAGAACATAAGAAATAGGAGCAGGAGTAGGCCATCTAGCCCTTCGAGCCTGCCCCGCCATTCAATAAGATCATGGCTGATCTGTCGCTGCTCAGTTCCACATTCCCGCCCTCTCCCCATAACCCTTAATCCCCTCTCTTATCAAAAACCCATCAACCCGCGTCTTAAAAATATTTAGTGAGGCAGCCTCCACCACTTCAACGGGCAGAGAATTCCAGAGATTCACCACCCTTTGAGTGAAGAAGTTCCTCCTCAACTCCGTTCTAAACCGCCCCCCCTTTATCTTGAGGCTGTGCCCCCTAGTCCTACTGTCTTTTTTGAGCAGGAAGAGTCTCTCCACCTCTATCCTATCCATCCCATTCATCATCTTATACGTCTCAATGAGATCTCCCCTCATTCTTCTAAACTCCAACGAGTACAAGCCCAGTTTATTCAGCCTCTCCTCATAGCTCAACCCCCTCAACTCCGGTATCAGCCTAGTAAACCTCCTCTGCACTCCCTCCAAGGCCAAAATATCCTTGGTAAGTGCGGCGCCCAAAACTGCACACAGTACTCCAGCTGCGGCCTCACCAATGCCCTATACAGCTGCAGCAAGACCTCCCTACTTTTATATTCAATCCCCCTCGCTATGAAGGCCAGCATCCCATTCGCCCTCCTGACCACCTGCTGCACCTGCAAGCTGGGTTTTTGCGACTCATGCACAAGGACCCCGAGGTCCCTCTGCACCGTCGCCTGCTGCAGTTTTTCGCCCCGTAAGTAATAGTCCTTCCTACCATTCTTCCTACCAAAGTGGACCACCTCACACTTGCCAACATTAAATTCCATTTGCCATTTCCTGGCCCATTCGCCCAGCCTAGCTAGATCCTTCTGCAGACTCTCCACACCCTCCGCACAATTTGCCGTTCCCCCAATCTTGGTGTCATCAGCAAATTTCGACACCCTACACTCGGTTCCCTCCTCCAGATCATCTATATAAATGGTAAAAAGCTGAGGCCCCAGCACCGACCCCTGGGGCACTCCACTAGTCACCATCCGCCAATCCGAATAGCACCCGTTGACCCCCACTCTCTGCCTCCTATTTGACAACCAATCCTCTATCCACGCTAACACCCTACCCCCAACTCCATGTCCCTCGACCTTCTGCAATAACCTCTTGTGAGGTACTTTGTCAAACGCCTTCTGAAAATCTAGAAAGACCACATCCACCGGCTCTCCTCTATCCACCGCCCTAGACACATCCTCATAGAACTCCAGTAAATTTGTCAGACACGACTTCCCTTTAACGAAACCGTGCTGCGTCTGCTCTATCAAGCAATTCCCTTCAAGATGCCTCGCAATTTCCTCCTTAATGACAGATTCTAACATTTTACCTACCACAGACGTTAAACTAACCAGCCTATAATTCCCCGCCTTTTGCCGGGCACCCTTCTTAAACAATGGCGTAACGTTAGCCGTTTTCCAATCATCCGGCACTTCCCCGGAATCCAGCGACGTCTGGAAAATAACCACCAAGGCGTCCACTATCACCTCCACCATTTCTTTCAGGACCCTCGGATGCATTCCATCCGGTCCTGGGGACTTGTCCACAATCAGCCCCTCCAGTCTGTCGAGCACCGCCTTTCTAGTAACAGTAATGTCATTAAGACCCTCCAGTCCTACCACCTTTCCATCGCTAACACCCGGCAAATTATTCACGTCCTCCTCCGTGAAGACAGAAACAAAAAAGTTATTCAATACCTTAGCCATATCCCCATCCCCTACCACTAGGTCCCCTTTCTCATCCTCTAAAGGACCAACATTCACCCTAGCCAGCCTCTTCCTTTTTATATATTTATAAAAACTCTTGCTATCCTTTTTTATATTAAGCGCTAGCCCAGCTTCATAGTTTAACGTATTTACCCAGAGAGTAGCCGGAATGGGGAATGTGCTGTCGCAAGGAACATCTTCCTTCTAGAATCATGTCCTCCCTGTCACTGTGATTACTGTCCTACTGTGCTTACCCCAGTCCGATCTCGGCGTCTCCACATCGTGACTATCTGCACTCGCCTAATTCTGGCCTCTTGAGGACCCCCAGTCTTAATGGCTCCACCATTAGTAGCCCTGCTGAACCACATAAGGAGACGCTTGACGCGCTGCTACTGTAGACTGGTGTTACTTTCTCTCAATTGCGATGATCTGGGGTTTAAGCAGGGCATATGCAGTCAATTTGACTCACTTTTGCTCTAAGGACTGTTTGCATCTGGGTCCTGGATATTTGAATGGGGAGCTTTTTACACTCTGCAGAGAATGCATACATGAACGAGGTGGGCTTTCCAAAATAGAAGTCACTGAACACTTCTCTTCCATGACTGATACCTGCGCACCAGGGTCAACAGAGCGAGAAGATCTTACTTAGACTTCTCTGGCCTTCTGATCTTCACTTGTGCCCCCTACTTGAGGTTAATGGGGAAAATCCTGCAACAGCTGACTAAAGGTCATCGGCCCACTTCTCCGAGGTGGATCTTCAATGGCCGTACCAATCAAATCACCACTGCCTTGACCTTCTTTGCCCCCTGGGGCAGCATCGGGACATCTTTGCTACTCCTCTCAAGCAGTTGGTCATATCAGCAACTGCGGTTAGAGAGGTACATTGGAGACTGACTCTGAAAGTTTTTTTAAGTTTTCAAGTTTATTTATTAGTGTCACAAATAGGCTTACAAAGAAGTGAGTGTGAAAATTCCCTCGAGGTCTCTGTGCTGTTCCAATTCTGGTCTCTTGTGCATTGTAATATGCCTTTAAGGGATAGCAAAATACCGTCACAAGGCAGCATCTGTGTATCCTGCAATCTAGCCACAGTTTCACTGTGGCCTGTGGACAGAGCATAGCGCACGCTGCTCTGCTGTTGATATCTAAAGTCTTTAAAGTTTATTTATTAGTGTCACAAGTGGGCATTGAAGTTACTATGAAAATCCCCTAATCGCCACGCTCTGCCACCTGTTCGGGTACACTGAGGGAGAATCTACCTGACCAGCATGTTAAAGTTAAAATTTATTTTTTAGTCACAAGGCTTACATTAACACTGCAATGAAATTACTGTGAAATTCCCCTAGTCACCACAGTCTGGCGCCTGTTCTGGTGAATACATCTAACTGGCACATCTTTCAAAATGTGTGAGGAAACTGAAGCACCTGGAGGAAACCCATGCAGACATGGGGAGAATGTGCAAACTCCGCACTGACAGTGACCCAAGCCGGGAATCGAACCCAGGTCCCTGGCGCTGTGAGGCAGCAATGCCTTTATAAATACGGGGACTGGCTGGGTAAAAATAACATTGGAAAGAAGATTTACAATTCTAAATGTATTGCCTACAGCCCTCACTGGAATGTTTCCATGGTTTCATGCGATCTGGTTCAAGTTCCTATTTGGTATTTGACATTTCAGTTCGATCATGAAGTTTAACTGCACTGTGTACTCTGAATAGTAAATTACCACCAATGATTCGGAGAAAAAAGGTTTGAAATATGAGGGAAGAACCTTAATCACCAAAGTCCAGTTGATTATCAATTCCCAAATGGAAAATGCAGCAAATGATGCAGCAGAGAGGAACATTTTCCACGGAGAGTGGGAGAAATATACATCCACATTCACCTTGAAAATAAACCTCACGTCTTTAGTACATATAAAATCTTAGATTCCCTACAATGCAGTAGGAGGCCATTCAGCCCACTGAGTCTGCACTGACTCTCTGACACTTCACGCAATCCCTTTCCCACAGCCCATCCCCGTAACTCCATACATTTAGCATGGCCAATCCATCTAACCTACGCACCTTGGGATACTAAGAGACAATTTAGCACGGCCAATCCATCTAACGTACGTGCCTTGGGATACTAAGAGACAATTTAGCATGGCCAGTTCATCTAACCTACACATCCTTGGAAACTAAGGGGTAAATTAGCATGGCCAACCTACCTAACCTGCATATCTTTGGACGCTAGCAGGCAATTTAGTGTGGTCAATCCACCTAACCTGCATATCTTTAGACACAAAGGGGCTATTTAGCATGGCTAATCCATCTAATCTACACATCTTGGGACACTAAGAGGCAATTTAGCATGGCCAAAGTGCTTAACCTACACATCTTTGGAGTGTGGGAGGAAACCGGAGCATCCAGAGGAAACACATGGGGAGATTCCACACTGACAATTACCAAGGCTGGAATCGAACCCGGGTCGCTGGCGCTGTGAGGAAGCAGTGCTAACCATAGTGCCACCATATTAAATTAGATCTTTGTAACTTGCTCCAAAGGGCACCCTCATGCCAAGAATTGCAAAATAAATCTGAACATCGTTTCAGTGTTGGCACCAAGCTGTATGGGTCAAGTGTCTTAAAATCTAAAGATGACCGTTGGTGATGCTGAGAATTCTGTGGGTTATTGATTATTTGGCTTTCCTTGCAGAGAATAACAAGAGTTTCGAAATGTCATCTTTCGTGGAGACAAAGGCTCTGGAACAGCTGACTAAATCCCCAGTGGAGTTCGTGGAGTATCCTTCCGATGAGTGCTGACCACACGTCCCATCGCTGTTGGCTGGGAAGGGCTTTACTTTCGTAGAGAGAGATTCCGTGCTGGGTGATACCATGACGCAAAACGAAATACTTAAAATGGTGACTTCCTAAAATAGGACAAATCTTCAGGCCCGCGTGCCAACTTCATGTTCACTCAACACATCTTTATCAAGGCTTCTCATTTTAACATTGGCAGTCGGCCTGACACTAACAACGTATTTTATTCCGTTGTTGAAGAAACTGGCAAGTGTGAACCAAAGTAGGCCCTTCGAGCCTGCTCCGCCATTCAACAAGGTCACAGCTGAACTTCCACGTCATGGACGTAGGCCATTCGGCCTATCGAGTCTGCACTGACCACAGGCCCTATCCCCATAACTCCATGCATTTACCTTAGCTAGTTCCCCCTGACACTAAGGGGCAATTTAGCATGGCCAATTCACCTAACCCGCATCATCTTTGGACTGTGGGAGGAAACCGGAGCACCTGGAGGAAACCCATGCAGACACGGGGAGAATGCGCAGACTCCACACAGACAGTGACCCAAGCCGGGAATCGAGCCCAAGTCCCTGGCGCTGTGAGGCAGCAGTGTTAATCGCTGTGCCACCTCAATCCCACCTTTCCACATTACTCCCATCAGCCTTAATTAACAAAGAGTGGTGTAATACTTGAAAGGATTGGCGATTTGTCATGGGGTCATAGTTATAGAGTCATAGTGGTTAACAGAATGGAAACAGGCCCTTCGACTCAAATTGTCTATACCACCCTTTTTTTTCAACCACGAAGCTGGTCCCAATTGCCCACGTTTGGCCCCTATCCCTCTATACCCATCTCACCCATGCAACTGTCTGAATGCTTTTTAAAAGACGAAATTGTACCCGCCTCTACTACTCCCTCTGGCAGCTTGTTTTCAAAAATATATTTTGAATTTTAGCACATGCAGTCACGTCAGTGGTACATAAGAACTCGGGGCAGGAGTGGGAAGTTCCGATCCTTGCTCCTCTACCCAATACGATCATGGCTGATCTCACCTCAGCCTCATCTCCATCTTCCTGCCCGCTCCCCCTAACCCTCCATCCCACTACTAATTAAAAACCTCTCTATCTCCTCCTTAAATTTGAGTAGTGTTCCAGTGTCCACAGCACTGCAGGGTAGAGAATTCCACAGATACATCCCCCTTTTAATAATTAATTCCTGCTGATTTCCGCTTTAAATCTGCCCTCCCTTAGCCTAAAGCTATGTCTTGGGTGGCACAGTGGTTAACACTGCTGCCTCACAGCACCAGGGACTTGGATTCGATTCCCAGCTTGGGTCACTCTCTGTGTGGAGTTTGCACATTCTCCCCGGGTCTGCGTGGGTTTCCTCCGGGTGCTCCGGTTTCCTCCCACAGTCCGCACACACAATGCCACACACCCAGGGTTCGATTGCTGGCTTAGGTCACTGTCTGTGCGGAGTTTGCACATTCTCTCTGTGTCTGCGTGGGTTTCCTCCGGGTGCTCCGGTTTCCTCCCGCAGTCCAAAGATGTGCAGGTCAGGTGCATTCCATGATAAGTTGCCTCTTTGTGTCAGGAGACTGGCTGGGGTAAATGCATGGGGTTATGGGGATAGGGCCTGGGTAGGATTGTGGTCGGTGCAAACTTGATGGGCCAAATGGCCTCCTTCTGCACTGTAGGGATTCAATGATTCTCATTCTAGAACGTCCAGTGAGGGGAAACATCCCAGTCCCCTTAACCAATCCCCTTGAACATCTTCTCTACCTCAATTCAATCCCCCTCTCATTCTTCTAAACTCCAGCAAATACAGACCTGAACCGCTCAATCTTTTCATAAGACAAATCCCTGGAATCAATCTGGTGTTCAGACCAGTGACTCAGACCTTATCCTGTTTGAACAAGAAATTTTTTTCCCCCCCAGGAAATCGAAACGCGGTTCATTCAGACAGTGACCACAGGATGGAGCTGTATCTTAACAGATACCAACAGCCGGGAGAAGCCAGATTGATTCGAATTGTTATCTTTTAATTTACTCAAATGTTTAAACGTTATTTTTAATTAGAGTAATTGAGTAAGGTGAGGGTCCGATACGTATTATCGGGCAGTTTATTCAATATATGTTTACACGTAGCTTGCACGCTAATCAAAAAGACCTTTCAGTTTGTGAGTTACTTTGGGAAACTTTTAACTTCTGGGAATTAAGGAGGTAAATAAGAGGATCAGCCTTGTGCACGGAGGATACCGCTGGTGATAATTGCCAGGCAGCTCTGGAGAGAAGTTAGAAAATATTTCCTTACACAACGGTCGGGAGATTTATGGAAATCTGCCCGTCAAAAAGCAGTCGATGCTGGCTCAATGAACAACTCTCAGCTGGATAGACCTTTCGCCAGACAGGGGTAATATGGGTTATGAAGCCTAGACAGTTGGATGGGGTCAAGGGACAGATCAGTCATGATCTCGTTCGGTGGCAGAACAGACTCTTGGGGCTGAATGGCCTCCTCCTGCTCCTCTGTAACGAAAGGGTCTCATGTCCCCTCTGGTTTCTTTCCTACAGTGATCGCTTTTTGGCAGATTGTTCATTTTTCTGAGCGGCTTTCCTTAGCAATCTCTCCGACAGATACAATAAACGGCAGCTGAGCCGTATCTACCCAAAGGGAACGCGAGTGGACTCCTCAAACTACATGCCTCAGCTGTTCTGGAACGCTGGATGTCACTTGGTAGCTCTTAACTTCCAGACTTTAGGTGAGTGTTGCCACTTTGAAGTGGTTGTCTGGGTTGATATTGTGAGGCTGTTACCCTTGGTTGGAAAGTCTAGATGTGGAGATGCCAGCACTGGACTGGGGTGAACACAGTAAGAGATCTCACAACACCAGGTTGAGCAACAACAGGTTTATTTGGTAGTAAATGCCACTAGCTTTCGGAACGCTGTTCCTTCGTCAGGTGAGTGGGGAGTTCTGATCACAAACATAAGAACATAAGAAATAGGAGCAGGAGTAGGCCATCTAGCCCTTCGAGCCTGCCCCGCCATTCAATAAGATCATGGCTGATCTGTCGTGGCTCAGTTCCACATTCCCGCCCTCTCCCCATAACCCTTAATCCCCTCGCTTATCAAAAACCCATCAACCCGCGTCTTAAAAATATTTAGCGAGGCAGCCTCCACCACCTCAACAGGCAGAGAATTCCAGAGATTCACCACCCTTTGAGTGAAGAAGTTCCTCCTCAACTCCGTTCTAAACTGCCTCCCCTTTATCTTGAGGCTGTGCCCCCTAGTCCTACTGTCCTTTCTGAGCGGGAAGAGCCTCTCCACCTCTATCCTATCCATCCCATTCATCATCTTATACGTCTCAATGAGATCTCCCCTCATTCTTCTAAACTCTAACGAGTACAAGCCTAGTTTATTCAACCTCTCCTCATAGCTCAACCCCCTCAGACCATATAAAGGCACAGTTTACAGAATACTGATTAGAATGTGTGTCTTTACAGCTAATCAAGTCTTAAAGACGCAGACAATGTGACTGGAGATAGCATTAAGAACATAAGAAATAGGAGCAGGAGTAGGCCATCTAGCCCTTCGAGCCTGCCCCGCCATTCAATAAGATCATGGCTGATCTGTCGTGGCTCAGTTCCACTTTCCCGCCCTCTCCCCATAACCCTTAATCCCCTCTCTTATCAAAAACCCATCAACCCGCGTCTTAAAAATATTTAGCGAGGCAGTCTCCACCACTTCAACGGGCAGAGAATTCCAGAGATTCACCACCCTTTGAGTGAAGAAGTTCCTCCTCAACTCCGTTCTAAACCGCCCCCCCTTTATCTTGAGGCTGTGCCCCCTAGTTCTACTGTCTTTTTTGAGCGGGAAGAGTCTCTCCACCTCCATCCTATCCATCCCATTCATCATCTTATACGTCTCAATGAGATCTCCCCTCATTCTTCTAAACTCTAACGAGTACAAGCCTAGTTTATTCAGCCTCTCCTCATAGCTCAACCCCCTCAACTCCGGTATCAGCCTAGTAAACCTCCTCTGCACTCCCTCCAAGGCCAAAATATCCTTGCGTAAGTGCGGCGCCCAAAACTGCACACAGTACTCCAGCTGCGGCCTCACCAATGCTCTATACAGCTGCAGCAAGACCTCCCTACTTTTATATTCAACCCCCCTCGCTATGAAGGCCAGCATCCCATTCGCCTTCCTGACCACCTGCTGCACCTGCAAGCTGGGTTTTTGTGACTCATGCACAAGGACCCCGAGGTCCCTCTGCACCGTCGCCTGCTGCAGTTTTTCGCCCTGTAAGTAATAGTCCTTCCTACCATTCTTCCTACCAAAGTGGACCACCTCACACTTGCCAACATTAAATTCCATTTGCTATTTCCTGGCCCATTCGCCCAGCCTATCTAGATCCTTCTGCAGACTCTCCACACCCTCCGCACAATTTGCCGTTCCCCCAATCTTGGTGTCATCAGCAAATTTCGACACCCTACACTCGGTTCCTTCCTCCAGATCATCTATATAAATGGTAAAAAGCTGAGGCCCCAGCACCGACCCCTGGGGCACTCCACTAGTCACCATCCGCCAATCCGAATAGCAACCGTTGACCCCCACTCTCTGCCTCCTATTTGACAAGCATAGGTTAGAGAGATATTTATTTGATATATGCTTAATGCTATCTCCACTCACATTGTCTGCACCTTTAAGACTTGATTAACTATAAAGACTCACATTCTAATCAGTATTCTGTACATTGAGTGTGAGTCTTTATATACCCTGTTTGTGATCAGAAGTCCCCACTCATCTGACGAAGGGGCAAAGCCCCAAAAGCTAGTGGTGTCTGCTACCAAATAAACCTGTTGGACTTTAACCTGGTGTTGTGAGACTTCTTACTGTAGAAAGTCTAGGCCCAGGAGTCATAATCTGAGGTGAAGGGGTCAGCCGTTTTGGATGGGGATAAAGAGAAGTTTCTTCATTCAAAAGGGTTTGTGTACATTTGGAAATCCCTACCCCAGAGAGCTTTGGATGCTCCATCATTGAGCATATTCAAGACCAAGATTTTTTTAATTCATTCCTGGCACCTGGGCCAGCATTTATTGCCCATCCCCAGCTGCCCCAGGACAGTTGAGACTCAACCACATTGCTGTGGCTCTGGAGTCTCATGTAGGCCAGACCAGGTAAGGACAGCAGATTTCCTTCCCTAAAGGGCATTAGTGAACCAGATGGGTTTTTCCAACAATTGACAATAGTTTCATTGTCATCAGTAGATTATTAATTCCAGATTTGTTTTATTGAATTCAAATTCCACCACCTGCCGTGGTTAGGATTTGAACCCAGAACGTTAGCTGAGTTGCTGGATTAATAATCTAGTGATAATACCATGAGGCCATCGCCTCCCCTAATGGATACTACGGGTGGTAATAGATAAGGAGATAAGGTGGTCTTTGAGGGAAGGAAATCAGCCGTCCTGTGCTGTACTGTTCTTTGTTCTTTGAAACCGGACACTAGAAACGATCAAACCGGGAATCGAACCGGGGTCCCTGGCATTGTGAGGCAGCAGTGCTAACCACTGTGGCACTGTGCACCTTGGCTGGATAAACCAATAGACCCTAATGGAAAATGAGAGGGTGTTCATATTTTATCTATGAAACACATCCCAAATACAAGCTCCTTCACAGTCAAGTAGGATAAAAGGTGAAACCAAAACATTTTGTTTACGTCAAATATCCAACATTGCCCATCAAAATAGTCAGCCGAGAATCTCACAGTATCATACAGCGCAGAGGGAGGCCACACGAAGCAAGCTGCAAGTAAACATAGAAACATAGAAAGTAGAGGGCGGCATGGTGGCACAGTGGTTAGCACTGCTGCCTCACAGCACCAGGGACATGGGTTCAATTCCAGCCTTGGGTCATTGTCTGTGCAGAGTCTGCACATTCTCCCCATGTCTGCATGGATTTCCTTCGGGTGCTCCAGTTTCCTCCCACAGTCCAAAGACGTGCAGGTTAGGTTGATTGACCGTGCTAAATTGACCTTGGTGTCAGGGGGATTAGCAGGGTAAATGAGGATTACGGGAATAGGTGATTGCAGTCAGTGCAGACTCCAAGGGCCAAATGGCTTCCTCCTGCACAGTAGGGATCTTATGAGAAGCAAGAGAAGGCCATTCGAGCCTGCTCCACCATTCCAGGGCTCCTTGAAGGAGATCTCTGATTATTCCCACACCCCCTGCTCCCTCCTCACTGCCCCCCACATTGTCCCCCATCAAGTGTTTGCCCACGTTATGTTTTGAGTGTCGTCCTGGAATCTGCTTGTGTGTCCCTCCCCACCTTTCAGGCAGCACACTCCAGAGTACCAAAGCTATGTTACGCTGAGTTAATTAATCTCAATAAAGTTGACCTTGAGGGATACCAGACCAAGAAGAGATTGAAAAGATAGATGAGTGTGTGTCCACTCCTGATTGTACTCAGTGGCACGGATATAAAAAGCACTGTGCGTATGTGGGGGATGATGATGGGGTCAGATGTCACACAAACAAGGAGCAGGAGTGGGCCATTCAGCCCCTCATGCCTGGTCTACCATTGAATACAAATCATAGAAAATCTACAGTGCAGAAGGAGGCCATTCGGCCCATTGAGTCTGTACTGACCACAGTCCCACCCAGGCCCCTAACCTCACATATTTACCCTACTAATGCCCTGACGCTAAGGGGCAATTTAGCACGGCCAATCCACCCAACATGCACATCTTTGGAGAGTGGGAGGAAACCGGAACACCCGGAGGAAACCCATGCAGACACGGGGAGAAGGCGCAAACTCCACACAGATAGTTATCCAGGGCCAGAATCGTACCCGGATCCCTGGTGCTGTGAGGCTGCGGTACTAACCCACTCTTGCCACCGTGCTGCCGTTAACGTAGCTGACTGGAAGCTGAAATCTGCATCCCGCCTGCCCCCAAATATGAACATACGTTCGCACACACTTCTAAGGCATTGTTGCACGTGTGAGATACCAACAGCTCTCTGCTACACTTAGAGAAATTCAGCTATGAACCTCAGAGAGGGGGAGAATCTAAAAGCAAAACCATGGTTCCAGCCATCACTAGCTTTTATTGTCATAATAAAATGCCAACAGATCCTCACTCCCACAGTTATGGTGAAAGTCCATTTTAAAGTTAATTTTAAAGTTTATTTATTAACGTCGCAAGTAGGCTTACATTAACACTGCATTGAAGTTACTGTGAAAACCCCTTAGTTGCCACACTCCGGCACCTGTTCGGGTACACTGAGGGAGAATTTAGCGCGGCCAATGCACCCTAACCAGCACGTTTTTTGGACTGTGGGAGGAAACTGGAGCACCGGGAGGAAACCCACGCAGACATGGGGAGAACGTGCAGACTCTGCACAAACAGGGATCCAAAGCCGGGAATCGAACCCTGATGCTGCGAGATGGCAATGTTAACGCTTGAAATGCTGCTTACGCCAATAGGATGAAGTCGGAAATGTGATAAGTGATAAATGTCCTTTGTATTTGCTTGAATGGTGACTCAGATCTGGCCATGCAGCTGAACATGGGGATGTTCGAGCACAATGGAAAAAGTGGCTTTCGTCTGAAACCAGAGTTTATGAGACGGACCGACAAACACTTTGACCCCTTCACCGAGACCACCGTCGATGGAATAGTGGCCAACACTCTCTCAGTGAAGGTACAAAATGTTAACCCCTGATGCTGAGTTTAAGAGGTGTCTTTAGAACACTGTGGGGAGACAATTGACTTTTGATTAACAACAAAGTGGGCAATAGAACGGTTACAGTGTTAATTCCAATAATTGCTAAGGAACGAGGGATGAGATTTTATGGCCTCACTCGATCCCAGACAGGAAACTCCCACCCGAGGTCAACGGATCTTCCCATTCTCTGCCCCGCTCTGATTCCCGGCAAAGGTTTCTGAAACTAGTCTGTACCTGATACCAAGATGGTAAAATAAAGTCACAGGCCAGAATTTTACCACCTCGCCCACCCTGGAATCAAGGTGGGAAAGCTCACAGAATGGGATTCTCCGTTGGTCTCTGACAGGATTTTACGAGCCTCGCCCGATCGAGACCGTATAAAATACCGGCCACAGACTCTTCCAGTTGCTCCCAGAATCCCAGAATTAAATGATTTACATACTCTTGCATTGATTCCCTAATCCTTCCCCAGTACTTAATTACCAACTTAAAGCATGGGACAGAATCTTCCGGCTGTTTCTGGTGCCGCTGCGGTGAATGGAGATTCAGCTGAGTGCCAAACAGGCACTAATCATCCACTGTCTATTTGGTCAGAAATATTGAGAGTCGTGCCTCTGTCAGGGGGTCGTAATTCGCTCAGCAATATGACACAGAGGGGTCTGTGTTCACTCACTGTTCAAGGCATAGCAGCAGCCACTGTCCAAACAATTCCTGTGCTTGTTCCATGGCTGCACATCCTGTTCTCTGCCGCTCCCACAGTCCTCAGCCTGATAGAGAATTAACATTTTGAACAGTTGGGCTTTGCTGGGGTTATTATGAATGCCCATCAGGATACAATATTTATGCCTCAACACAAATAGTCTAAAACTAAAAGGACAGTTGTGTTGCTGAAGCTTTTTGTCTTGCTCCAGTTCGGACAAACACAAGAATGTCAAATTTCAAACAATTCATTCTGCATGAGAAAAGAGCGCTGATTTGTTGGCAAGTTGTCTCTGATTGGCTGAGACGTTGCCATGGAGAAAACAACGGGACACTATTGGCTCCCCTAACTCCAAGGTAACTCAAAGAAGGCTCAAAGCTTGAACATACTCCTTTTGTATGCAGGGAATGAATAAATGAACCACTTAGAAAGGCCTGTTTGAACCTATGCTTGTAATAAAATTCCATCGTGCCATCACAAATGATGCACAGTGATAGTAGTTAGCACTACTGCCTCACAGAGTCAGAGACCCAGGTTCAATTCCGGTCTTGGGTCACTGTCTGTGTGGAGTTTGCACATTCTCCCCGTGTCTGCGTGGGTTTCCTCTGGGTGCTCCGGTTTCGTCCCACAGTCCAAAGATGTGCGGTTTAGGTTAATTGGCCATTTTAATTTGCTGCTGAGAGTCAGGGGGATTAGCAGGATAAAACCTCGGTAAGATGTCAGCACAGGCTGGATGGGCCAAACGGCCTCTTTCTGCACTGTACGGATTCTGCAGGTGGTATTTTACTGGCACGTCCCACCTGAGGTTCATACAATCCCACCTGAGGCCAAAAGAGAATGCCATCCTCCGAGCTTCGCCCACCTCCGGAATCTGGGCAGGCGTGCCGGTAAAATTCTGGAGTATGATTCTAAATCAGCCACGTTACAAGCTCAAGAAATGCAAATTACTGCGGATGCAGGGATCTGAAACAAAAACAAAAAATGCTGGAAAATCTCAGCAGGTCTGAGAGCATCTGTGGGGAGAGAATAGAGCCAACGTTTCGAACCTGGATGACCCACAGTCAGAGCTCTCGTTTATTGGTCATCTAGACTCAAAATGTTGGTTCTATTCTTTCTCTGTAGGCGCTGTCAAGCCTGCTAAGACTTTCCAGCGTTTGCCTATACATTACGAGTTCGAGTGGCGATCTTAATTTGGCTTTGTGTAGATAATCAGCAGTCTTTACTCCTGCACTATAGTTTATCGGAGTTTGTTTGAAATTTGGCATTCTTGTGTTTGTCCTGATGAGTTTGGGATGAAAATCTTTAGCTTTCTTTTCAACGGAATTGGAATAAATGATTTGGTCATTTGTCACCTTGTTTTTTTATGGAATCTTGCTGTGCTCAAATTGGCAACTGCATTTTCCTCAGTGGAACATTGACAACATTTTATTCATGCCTCATTGGCAATAAGGGTTTCTGAGGTGCCCGAAGCCCAGTGTCTAATTAATGCAAATCATTTTCTTTTGCCCATCATTGATTTAAAGTCAACAAGTTGATTTATTAGCGTCACAAGTCAGCTTACATTAACACTGCAATGAATTTACTGTGAAAATCCCCTAGTTTCCACATTCTGGAGCCTGTTCTGGTACACTGAGGGAGAGTTTAAAATGGCCAATGCACCTAACCAGCATGAATTTCAGACTGTGGGAGGAAACTGGAGCAGTCGGAGGAAACCCGCACAGACATGGGGAGAACAGACAGTGACCCTAAGCTAACAATTGAACCCAGGTCCCTGGTGCTGTGAAGCAGCAGTGCTAGACATTGTGCCACCGTGCCACACCGATTTAAGAGAAGTGATAAAACAAATGATGAAGGTTTCTCAGAGAGGCAGGCAATGGCCTAGTGATATTACCACTAGCCTGATTAAAGCGTTTAGCAGGATGAGCTGTTAATCAGGAGGAAGAAGGTGGCTTGTTCTTAACGGGATTATTTATCAGTTGCCGCATGTAATGAGATGCTTTGTTTTTGTCTGCAGGCTTTACTTTCTTAGGATTTGTTTGAAAACTGCAATGTTTTGACTAACAGCGGTGAAGGAAGGGTTCGAGAAGCTTGTTAGAACATTTACGAGGGCTGTTGAAACATATAAAGTGTTATGCAGCACAGCTAGCCCAGTGGTATTGTCGCTGGACTATTAATCCAGAAACTCAGCTAATGTTCTGGGGAGCTGGGTTCGAATCAGTTCATTGGCAAATTGTCACTGAATGGTCCACTTAGAAAGGCCTATAACCTTTACCTGTAATGTCATAGAATCCCTACAGTATAGAAGGAGGCTGTTCGGCCCATCGATTCTGTACCGACAACATTCCACCCAGGCCCTATTCCTGTAACCCCACACATTTACCCTGCGAGTTCCCCTAATGCCAGTATCATTGCTGTAGATGGCCTAGTGGTATTATCACTAGACTATTAATCCAGCAGCTCAACCAACGCTCTTGGGTTCAAATCCTGCGAGGGTGGAATTCAAATTCAATTTTTTAAAAAATCTGGAATTAAGAATCCACTGATGACCATGAAACCATTGTCGATTCGTCAGCCAGTGACCCCCATGTCCCACGAAAAGATTTTTAAAAGTCTTACACCAAGTGGCGATGCATCGTTCTGACACATCTCTCCGATTCTTATGGTTGCAGTTTTTATCTCAACTGAGGTAGATAAAATAATGAGGTTCTGTGAACAATGGCCATTTCTATCTTGGCTTGAGGTATCTCCATCAATATATCATTGAGTTGTTTCCTCCAGGTTCTCTCTGGTCAGTTTCTTTCCGATAAGAAGGTTGGGACTTACGTGGAGATTGACATGTTTGGCCTCCCAGTGGATACGAGACGAAAGGCTTTCAAAACGAAGACTTCACAAAACAATGCGGTGAACCCGGTGTGGGAAGATGACCCCATCGTATTTAAAAAGGTTTGTCCTTTAACTCCTGAAGCTATGCAGCATATCAATATTTCACTTAACACCAGTTAAACACTGTTTTCTTCCTTGTAATCTCAAGAGTAAATGTAGGAGACAGTCCTCCCCACCAGCGGGATCTTCCAGTCCCGCTGATGGCAAACCCCCCATCCCCGCCCCCCCCGTGGTGTTGACATCGACAGGACTGGAAGCCATCCCCACTGGCCAATGACAAGCCACCTACGCTGCTGGATACCACGCAGCGGGGAGTGGATGGGCTGGAAAATCTCACCCAAGGTTTCAGGTCAGGAGGTCTTGTGGGCGCCTGCATCTCTGCCTCTGAACTAGAAGCTGTGGGTTCGAGCCCCAGCCCAGGACTTGATGACTAAGGAAGGTGCATTTATAACGCGGTCAAACAGATTGATGTCAAATCCTCCCCAACACTCCAATGACAGGCTGTAAGAGTGGGAGAGAATCCTCGTTAGCCACACGTGATACAGACTCTGGCGATAGACTAGTGACGAAGAATAAAATCATAGAATCTCTACTGTTACTTTCTGGAAGGTTCTCTTGCTTGCAGTATTTAAGGTTTGTTTCCACTCTAGGTCAAGGGCGGTATGGTGGCATAGTAGTTAGCATTGCACCTCACAGTGTCAGGGGGCTAAGTTCAATTCTGACCTTGGGTCACTGTCTGTGTGGAGTTTGCACGTTCTCCCCGTGTCTGCGTGGGTTTCCTCCGGGTGCTCTAGTCTCCTTCCACAGTCCAAAGGTGTGTAGGTTAGGTGAACTGGCCATGTTAAATTGCCGTTTGGTGTCCCAAGATGTGTAGGTCAGGGGAATTAGTGGGGTTGCGGGGATAGGACCTGGGTAAGACGCTGTTTCGGAGAGTCGATGCAGAAAGAGGTTATTCTGCACTGACTCTCTGACAGAGCCTCTTATCCAGGGTCTATCCCCGTAACCCCACATATTTACCCCAGTAATTCACCTAACCTACTCATGTTGGGGGTCAAAGAGATAATTGAGCATGGCCAATCTATCTAACCCACACATTTTTGGACTGTGGGAGGAAACAGGAGCACCCGGCAGAAACCCATGTAGATACAGGAGAGAATGTGCAAACTCCACACAGACAGTGACCCAAAGCCGGGAACTGAACCCGGGTCCCTGGCGCTGTGAGGCTGCAGTGCTAACCACTGCGCCACTGTGCTGCTCCTGTTCCTGTCCTGGGAGTTGCCCTGCTATGGAAACAGACAAATGTCTGCCTTGGTGCACCACTAGGTGTGGGAAAATGAAAATGTTTCGGGTAGGTCAGCCACAGTTGCTTCCTAAGATGCTGACTATTCTTCCTTTGTTTCGAACTGTTGCGTCCTCCCTATCATTCCCAGGGTAAAATGGCACATTTTTGAATCAATTCAGATCTGTCCACTTTATTTGATTCACAATTCATTCACACAGGAGACGTGGAGGCATTTATTTCAGACTAATGAACAGGATTCTGGATACATCCAGCTGAGATAACGCTAATAAATTCCTGCCCATGCCTCAAACTTCCACAACTCTCCTGGCCAATCTCCCATTCTCCAAGAATTAGAACTCATCCAAAGTTTCTGCTGCCTCATTTTAACTCAAG
Source organism: Carcharhinus amblyrhynchos (assembly GCF_965287045.1). Classification (NCBI taxonomy): domain Eukaryota; kingdom Metazoa; phylum Chordata; class Chondrichthyes; order Carcharhiniformes; family Carcharhinidae; genus Carcharhinus; species Carcharhinus amblyrhynchos. The sequence continues at coordinate 8,153,126 of NC_137335.1, read as the reverse complement.
CCAAGCCCTGTTCAGCCATCATCCCTGCGCTCACCAGCCTATATAAGGGGCCTGATCAGAAACTCCTAGGTGTATAATGAAGTTAACCTGGACCCCAACCTTTTATCGATTTTGGCATTAGTGTGAGCACAAGGGGCAGGATTTTCCAGCAATGCTCACCCTGAAACCATCCCAGGTCAACGGGCCTTTCCATTGCCCGCCCCTCACCCACTACTATGCCCATGGCAGATGGGACGGGAAAATTTGCCCCAAGGTGTTTCACTCCAGGCATAATTCTATTTTGATTTGATTTGATTTCTCATTGTCGCATGTATTAGCATACTGTGAAAAGTGTTGTTTCTTGTGCACTATACACGCAAAGCATACCGTTCATAGAGAAGGAAAGGAGAGAGTGCAGATTGTAGTGTTACAATCATAGCTAGGGTGTAGAGAAAGATCAACTTAATGCGAGGTAGGTCCATTCAAAAGTCTGACAGCAGCAGGGAAGAAGCTGTTCTTGAGTCGGTTGGTACGTGACCTCAGGCTTTTGTATCTTTTTCCTGACAGAAGAAGGTGCAAGAGAGAATGTCCAAGGATGAATGGGGTCCTTGATTCTGCTGGCTATTTTTCTGAGGGAGTAGGGAGTGTAGACAGAGTCAATGGATGGAAGAATCACAGAATCCCTACAATGCAGAAGGGAGCCATTTGGCCCATCGAGTCTTCACCAACCACAATCACACTCAGCCCCTCTTCCCACATATCTACCCTGCTAAATCCCTGACACTAAGGGCTGATCGATCTAACCTGCACATCATTCAGATTGTGGGAGGAACCCGAAGCACCCAGAGGAAACCCATGCAAACACGGGGAGAACATACAGACTCCATACAGACAGTGGCCCAAGCTGGGAGTCTGAACCCAGGTCCCTGGCGCTGTGAGGCAGCAGTGCTAACCACTATGCCACCATGTCACTCCAAGGGAGTTGGTCTGTGTGATGGTCTGGGCTACATTCACGATCCTTTGCAGCTTATTGCAGTGTTGGGCAGGGTGGGAGCCATACCAAGCTGTGATATAACCAAAAAGAATGCTTTCTATGGTGCATCTGTAAAGGTTGGTGAGAGTCGTAGTGGACATGCCAAATTTCCTTAGCCTAAGAAAGTAGAGGCATTGGTGAGCTTTTTTAACTATAGTGTTGGCATGGGGGGACCAGGACAGGTTGTTGGCGATCTGGACACCTAGAAACTTGAAGCTCTCGACCATTTTTACTTCATCCCCATTGATCTAGACAGGGTCATGTTTTCCTTTATGTTTCCTGAAGTCGATGACTACGTCATCATTTTGACCCATTAGTAAGCTTTTATCAAAACAAACTTTGTTTAATGACGCTGTTAAAACACAACAGAAGGAACTAGCATAACTTTTACCGATTGAGATACTTAAACGTGACAAGGCATAATTCTTAACAGCTAGCTATCTCTGCAGTTCCAACTTAAGATGGCATGGTGGTTCGTTCTTTAAAGCCCTGTTTTGTTCAGTCACCAGACATAAATAGATATATCAGGAGAGTTAGGCTCAGATGTGGGGAGTTGATGGCCTAGTGGTATTATTGCTAGACTGTTGATCTAGCAACTCAGCTAATGTTTGGGGACCCGGGTTCGAATCCTGCCACGGCAGATGATGGAATTTGAATTCAATAAAAAATATCTGAAATTTGGAATCTGTTGATGACCATGAAACCATTGTCGGAAAAACCCAGCTGGTTCACTAATGTCCTTTAGGGAAGGAAATCTGCCATGTTTACCTGATCTGGCCTACATGTGCCTCCAGAGCCACAGCAATGTGGTTGACTCTCAACTGCCTTCCAAGGGCAATTAGGGATGGGCAATAAACGCTGGCCCAGCCAGCGATGCCCATGTCCCACGAATGAATCTGAAAAAAAACATGACCAAAGCTGTTTTGTAAATCCAATTTTTTTTGATTACTCATGGAAAAAGTGAAGCAGAACAGAAAAGAAAATGGGGACATATTGTGAAAATGCAACGCAAAATTTACCGAAAGCTTTAAAAAGCTTTTATTTTTTAAAAAATCATCAAATTCTTTCACATTATTTGAAACACGTTTTTATTCATGGAAACCCATCTCATTTGCAGGTTGTGCTACCATCTCTGTCTTCATTAAGGATATCTGTCTATGAGGAAGGAGGTAAATTTATAGGCCACCGAATATTGCCTGTACAAGCTATTCGACCAGGTAAGCACAGCTCTGTTGCCTGTTCTCGTCCACATGTGCGCAAGGTATTATTTTCTTGCTATTGGCTACTTTCTACCCGCAAAATTGCTGAAAAAGAGACATGTCGCCGAAGTTTTCCGTCTTGCACTCATTAGGACAAACCCAAGAATGCCAAATTTCAGAGGATTGCAGCCATTTAGAGCTCAGCATAATAGGGTGCTGATTGGTGCAACACTTGAATATATTCCCTTTGTTGACAGGAAATGTATCCCTGTATATGAATGTGTATCCCTTCTATCAAGTGTAGATTACAAGCTCAACTGATTATCTTTTTGAAGTTCACTTACTAGTGTCAGTGGACTTTAACATTGCAATGAAGTTACAGTGAAAATCCCCTTAGATTGGTTATTAGTGTAACTATTGGCACACTCGGGATTATACCTGTAACTTTGGTCTTTGCTGTATTTTAGGTTATCACTACATCTGTCTAAGGAATGAACGGAATCAGCCCCTGATGCTTCCTGCTCTCTTTGTATACATAGAAGTTAAAGATTATGTCCCTGATACCTTCGCAGGTAATAATAAGTTGCTTTGTTCTGTTTTGTTTCAGCAAGCAAGCAAATCTGAGACTGGTAATCAACAATGAAGGAATATTTCTGTTGGCCAATCTAATTACATCTACTTATTCATTACAACTAATATAACAGCATCTCAAGGAAAGGTTGCAGCATGATTTGAAAGTCTGGATACAAAAAGTTAATTAATCAGTTAATTAACCGGACTCCACTGAAAATATGGTCTACAGACTAACGTACTTAGAGTCATTGGTCTCCATGGCCACAGGCAGGATTTTACAAGCCTAGCCTGAGCGAAGTCGTAAAATCCCGCCCACAGAGTCATAGAGCGGTTTACAGCATGGAAACAAGCCCTTAAGCCCAACTTGTTCATGCTGCCCTGTTTTTACCACTAAGCTAGTCCCAATGCCCACATTTGGCCCATATCTCTCCAGAAAAAATGCTTTCTATGGTCCATCTGTAAAGGTTGATGAGAGTCATAGTGGACATGCCAAATTTCTTTAGTCGAAGTAAGTCGAGGCGTTGGTGGGCTTTCTTAACTGTAATGTCATCATGGGGGGACCAGAAGAGGATGTCGGTGATCTGGACATCTAAAAACTTGAAACTCTCGACCATTTCTACTTTGTCCCCATTGGTGTAGACAGGGTCATGTTCTCCTTTACGCTTCCTGAAGCCGATGCCAATCTCCTTTGTTTTGTTGACATTGAGGGAGAGATTATTGTTGCCGCACTCCATACCCATCTTAACCGTGTAACTTTCTAAATGTTTTTTAAAAGACAAAATTGTACCCGCCTCTACTACTATCTCTGGTTACTGTTCCAGACACTCACCAATCTCTGTGTGAAAAATTGCCTCTCTGGACCCTTTTGTATCTCTCCCCTCTTACTTAAACGTATGCCGTCTAGTTTTAGACTCCTCTACTTTTGGGAAAAGATGTTTACTATCTAGCTGATCTGTGCCCCTCATTATTTTATAGACCTCTATAAGGTCACCCCTAAACCTCCTACACTTCAGAGAAAAAACTCCCAGTCTATCCAGCCTCTCCTTATAACTCAAGTCCTGGCAGCATCCAAGTAAATCTTTTCTGCACTGTTTCTAGTTTAATAATGTACTTCTGGCACATCCTCATTGCATTTCCTTTCTTTCATCCTTGCAGATGTTATTGAGGCGCTGTCTAATCCGATCAGATATGTGAATTTAATGGAGCAGAGAGCTCAGCAGCTCGCGGCCCTAACTCTCGAGGATGAAGAGGAAGAGAAGAAAGATGTAAGGCGTGCTTTCATCATGCTGTAGCATACAATGAGTGTGTGACGATAATCCTGATTAAAGCTCTTATCACTCGGGGCCTCTTCCCTGTGAGGAAGACACACGTAATGAGATGGGATCATTGACATTAAACCTTCCCAATATTATTCAACGGAGTGTCAAATAATGGTGGTGTGGGGTGATTTGGAATGATTTGATTTGATTTATTATTGTCACATGTTCGTATACAGTGAAAAGTATTGTTTCTTGCGCACTATACAGACAAAGCATACCATTCATAGGGGAGGAAAGGAGAGGGTGCAGAATGTAGTGTTACAGTTTGAGCTAGGGTGTAGAGAAAGATCAGCTTAATGCGAGGTAGGTCCATTCAAAAGGCTGATGGCAGCAGGGAAGAAGCTGTTCTTGAGTCAGTTGGCAACTGACCTCTGACTTTTGTATCTTTTTCCCAATGGAAGAAGGTAGAAGAGAGAATGTCCGGGCTGTGTGGGGTCCTTGCTTTTGCTGGCTGCTTCTCCAAGGCAGTGGGAAGTGTAGACTGAGTCAGTGGGTGGGAGGCTGGTTTGAGTGATGGACAGGGCTTTGTTCACGATCCTTTGTCGTTTCTTGTGGTCTTGGGTAGAGCAGGAGCCACTGAGTCAGTGGGTGGGAGGCTGGTTTGAGTGATGGACAGGGCTTTGTTCACGATCCTTTGTCGTTTCTTGTGGTCTTGGGTAGAGCAGGAGCCATACAAGGCTGTGATACGTCCAGAAAGAACGCTTTCTATGGTGCATCTGTAAAAGTTGGTGAGAGTTGTAGCAGACATACCAAATGTCCTTCGTCTCCTGAAAAAGTAGGAGGTATTGGTGGGCTTTCTTAACTATAATGTGCTGTGGATGGAGATAGGGAGAGAAGTGGAATCCTTTCCCTTCACAAAGTGAGGAGTTAAGTGAAAATTGTCCCCAGTGTGTCAAAAGAAATGTTACATTCAGAAGAACCATCCCTTCTTTTCTCTAATCGCAGTTACTTTCTGGAAGGTTCTCTTGCTCGCAGTATTTAATGTTGTTTCCACTTGAGGTCAAGGGTGGCATGGTGGCACAGTGGTTAGCACTGCTGCCTCACAGTGCCAGGGACACGGGTTCGATTCCCAGCTTGGGTCACCGTCTGTGCAGAGTCTGCACATTATCCTCGTGTCTGCGTGGGTTTCCTCCGAATGCTCCAGTTTCCTCCCACAGCTCAAAGATGTGCGGGTTAGGTTGATTGGCCATGCTAAATTGCCCCTTAGTGTCACAAGATATAGGATAGTTAGGGGATTAATGGGGTAAATGCATGGGGTTACAAGAATTGAATTATAGAATCTGTAGAGTACAGAAAGAGGCCATTCAGCCCATCGAATCTGTACCAACCACAATCGTCCCTAGGCCTTATTCCCTTAACCCTCATTTACCCTGCTAATCCCCCTGATATTAGGGTCAATTTGGCATGGCCAATCAACCTAACCCACATTTCTTTGGACTGTGGGAGTATCCCGGTGATGGGGTGGGCCTGGGTAAGAAGCTCTTTCGGAGAGTCGGTGCAGACCCAATGGGCAGAATGGCCTCCTCCTGCACAGTCGAGATTCTATGAAATTGTCATCAATTGTGGTAAAAACCTATCAGGTGCACAAATGTTCTTCAAGGAAGGAAATCTGCCATCCTCACTTGGTCTGGCCCACGTTTAACACCAGAGCCATTGTAATATACTTGGCCGTAATCCACCCTCTGAAATGATCTCACACACCACTCTGTCCAAGAGCAATCTGGGATGAGCAACAAATGCTGGCCTTGCCATGAAAGAAGAAATTTGGTTTCAATGTCCCCCAACACCAAAGCAGTGACCAACTGACACAATTGCTCGACACTGAATGGTGCAATTGGGCATTTAGTACATGCAATATTTTGGCCTTGGAGGGAGTGCAGAGGAGGTTTACTAGGCTGATGTCGGAGTTGAGGGGATTGAGCTATGAGGAGAGGCTGAATAAACTAGGCTTGTACTCGTTAGAGTTTAGAAGAATGAGGGGAGATCTCATTGAGACGTATAAGATGATGAATGGGATGGATAGGATAGAGGTGGAGAGACTCTTCCCGCTCAGAAAGGACAGTAGGACTAGGGGGCACAGCCTCAAGATAAAGGGGGGGCGGTTTAGAACGGAGTTGAGGAGGAACTTCTTCACTCAAAGGGTGGTGAATCTCTGGAATTCTCTGCCCGTTGAAGTGGTGGAGGCTGCCTCACTAAATATTTTTAAGACGCGGGTTGATGGGTTTTTGATAAGCGAGGGGATTAAGGGTTATGGGGAGAGGGCGGGAATGTGGAACAGAGCCACGACAGATCAGCCATGATCTTATTGAATGGCGGGGCAGGCTCAAAGGGCTAGTTGGCCTACTCCTGCTCCTATTTCTTATGTTCTTATGTTCAATGCAAAAACAGCTCAGTTAATTCTAACTGTGACTCATGGTTCAACAGTCTGATAATCGGCCTACTAATCCTTCCAACATTTTTCTCACTGTGTGAAGATATGAAGCAAATTTTTTTTCCTCTGGCTTTCTGCTTGCATTCTGTTTTTTTGTTGCCTCTCTGATTGTTGAGTGCTCACAGTTATTCTGTTGACTTGGGGCAGGATTCTTCTGTCCCACCCGTCATGGGAATCGAAGCGGGCGAGACACTGACCTGGCAAAGGTCTGTGGACCTTGGGCGGGATTTTACGGTCTTCAGGACAAGCGTAGCCGGAAACTCCCTCCTTGCTACCCATTTAGATCACACCTGGTATACACTGTGAGCAGATCTGGGTACTGTATCTTAAGGACATATTGACGTTGGAAGGACTGCAGCATAGATTTATCCGAGCCGGAGTCAAGGGTTGAGCTATGAGGAGAGATTAAACAAACAAACTACTATCAAGGAATCCTTCTAGTACAGAAGCAGGCCACTCAGCCCATTGAGTCTGCACCAACTCTCCGAAAGAGCGTCCCACCCAGGCCCTCTCCCCATAATTCCATGTATTTACCCTGCTAATCCAACATATCTTGGGACACTAAAGGGTAATTTACCATGGCCAACCTACTTGACGTGCATATTTTTGAACTGTGGGAGGAAACCACAGCACCTGGAGGAAACCCATGCAGACACGGGGAGAACATGCAAACTCCACACAGTCACCCAAGGCCGGAATTGAACCCAGGACCCTGGCGCTGTGAGGCAGCAGTGCATAACACAGTGGCTAACACTGCTGCCTCACAGTGCCAGGGATCTGGGTTCAATTCTGGCATTGGGTAACTGCTTGTGTGGAGTTTGCACATTCTCCCGTGTCTGTGTGCCTTTCCTCTGGGTGCTCCGATTTCCTCCCACAGTCCAAAGATGTGCGGGTTATGCTGATTGGCCATGATAAATTAACGCTAATGTCAGAGAGATTAGCAGGGTAAATATGAGGGGTCGCAGAGATAGGACCTGGGTGGGATTGGGCGGCACGGTAGCACCATGGTTAGCACTGCTGCTTCACAGCTCCAGGGTCCTGGGTTCGATTCCCGGCTCGGGTCACTGTCTGTGTGGAGTTTGCGCATTCTCCTCGTGTCTGCGTGGGTTTCCTCCGGGTACTCCGGTTTCCTCCCAAAGTCCAAAGATGTGCGGGTTAGGTTGATTGGCCATGCTAAGAAATTGCCCCTTAGTGTCCAGGGATGCGCAGGTTAGAGGGATTAGTGGGTATAATATGTAGGGATATGGGGATAGGGCCTGGGTGGGATTGTGTTCGGTGCAGACTCGATGGGCCGACGGGCCTCTTTCTGCACTGTAGGGTTCTGTGATTCTATGATTGGTGCAGACTTGATGGGCCGAATGGCCTCTTTCTGCACTGTAGGGATTCTCTGATTCTAACCACTGTGCCGCCATGCTGCCCAACTAGATGCCAAGGTGAACAGAGGGGATCCAGAGAGAGAAACTATTTCTGCTAATTGGAGAGTCCTAGACTCGAAGGTCAGGGTCAAAAAAATTAGATCTGTCAGGCGCAAAATTAAATCACAAATCTTCATACAAGAGGGTGGTCACGGTTTACAACCCTTCCTTTACAAACCTCCCTCTGGTGCAGTGTACTAGCTCAATCAGATGGCCCAGCCGTCACCCACTGCTTAACCCCCCCACCTTGTGAAGAGTCACGTTCTCATACAGCTGCTGACCATTCGACCACACAGCCCGGGTGGACGCTGCTTCGATTCATGGCCTTTCGATTCTCTCCCCCTCACTTCCGTTGGAACAGGATCATAAATTGAATCACGGGGCAACTTTGCAGGAAGGCCAGGACCACAGATCATTTTCATGAGCCTGTTGGCAGTGATTGCGGAGTCGCTCTGAAAGCTCCGTTCATCACTCATTTCATTCTGCAGGTGGAACATTAGCGCTGGTCCATCAATCTGGGCTTTTGCACAGCACGGTGATGTGAAACCTTGGCCGACTAGCTCCCTCAGGATGTCCCGCATTGAAGTGAACTTGTTAATGGGTTGTCCTCTTTCCAGCTTTTCACGCCTCTTAATTCTTCCTACAGAACCATAGAATCCCTACAGTGCCATTTGCCCCATCGAATCTACACCGACCACAATCCCACCCAGACCCTATCCCCATAACCCCATGCATTTACCCCGGCTGGTCCCCCTGACACTAAGGGGCAATTTAACACGGCCAACCCACCTAACCCGCACATCTTTGGACAAAAGAGAAAACGCTGGAAAATCTCAGCAGCATCTGTAAGGAGGGAAAAGAGCTGACTTTTCAAGTCCAGATGATCAGAGCTCTGTCAAAGGGTCATCTGAACTCGAAACGTCAGCTCTTTTCTCTCCTTACACATGCTGCCAGACCTGCTGACGCTTTCCAGCATTTTCTCCTTTGATTTCAGGTTCCAGCACCCGCAGTAATTTGCTTTTATCTGCGTATCTTTGGACTGTGGGGGGAAACTGAGGAAACCCACACAGACACAAGGAGAAACTCCACACAGACAGACACCCGGGGCTGGAACTAAATCCAGGTCCTTAGCGCTGGGAGGCAGCAGCGCCAACCACTGTGCCACCACACCGCCCACCATTCCTCTGGCCCTTAATTTGGAGGAAACCCACGCAGACACATGGAGAACATGCACACAGCTGCCCGAGGCTGGAACTGAACCCGGTTCCCTGGTGCTGTGAGGCAGCAGTGCTAACCACTGTGCCACCATGCCACCCATTGTCTCTGCTTTGCAAGCTTTCTGGAGCTAAGTGGTTAACTTACTCCCGTTGTCACCCTTCAATTGCAATGTACAACCTGTCTGTGGCCATGTTGCACACACATTGGCGTACTGAAGCACATCTTAAATTATGCTGTTTTATGAGTAATTATGAGGCAACAAGTGTCTGTGTGGCTTTCCTCCCACAGTCGAAAGATGTGGGATGGGGTTTTCCCATCCCGCCCACCATGGGAATTGCAGTGGCTGGGACACGGACCATTCAAAGGTCCATTGACCTCAGGCAGATTTTTCAAGCCTGGGGGGGCGCAGGCGGGCGAGTGCGATGGGAAAATCCTGCCCAAGCAGGCTAGATGGAGTGGCCATACTAAATTGCCCCTCAGTGTCCCCAGGACTTGGTTCGATTTGATTTGATTTATTATTGTCACATGTATTAGCATACAGTGAAAAGTATTGTCTCTTGCGGGCTGTACAGACAAAGCATACCGTTCATAGAATACATTGAGGAGAAGGAAAAGTGAGGGTGCAGAATGCAGTGTTCCAGTTTCGGATAGGGTGAAGAGAAAGATCAGCTCATATATAATAGGACATGACGGCAGCAGGGAAGAAGCTGCTCTTGAGTCGGTCGGTACATGACCTCAGACTTTTGTATCTTTTTCCCAATGGAAGAAGGTGGAAGAGAGAATGTCCGGGGTGCGTGGGGTCCCTGATTATGCTGGCTGCTTTCCCAAGGCAGTGGGAAGTGGAGATAGAATCGATGGATGGGAGGTTGGTTTGCGTGATGGATTGGGCTATATTCACAACACTTTGTAGTTCCTTGTGGTATTGGGCAGAGCAGGAGCCATACCGAGCTGTGATACAACCGGAAAGAATGCTTTCTATGGTGCATTTCTAAAAATTGCTGAGAGTTGCAGCGGACGTGCCAATTGTTAATGCTCTGGGGACGTGGATTCGAATCCCGCCACAGCAGACGGTGAAATTTGAATTTGATAAAAACCTGGATTTTTTTCTTACATGTCTAGTGATGATCATGAATCCACTGTTGATTGTCGCAAAAACCCATCTGGTTCACTTCTGTCCTTTAGGGAAGGAAATCTGGCTGGTCTGGCCTACATGTAACTCCAGATCCACAGCAATGCGGTTGACTCTCAGATGCCCTCCCTCAGGAATGGGTAATAAATGTTAGCCCAGCTGGCGACACCCATACCATATGAACGAATGAAAATATAAATTTTGCGGTGATGTGAAGGATGGGTTCTGAGAGGCTGTTTCTCCTGGCTGAAGTCTCAAAAGAAGTGGGGACAGAGGAGAAGTGTATTTATTTTTGAAATAAATTTAATTAGAGAAGCTTTGGAACTCCCACTCCAGCAGCTGAGTCTCTTCAAGACTGAGATCTAGAGGTTCTCGACAGCACGAGAATCAAGGGATATGAGGATCAGCGTTAAAAAGCAGTTGAAGTGGATCAACAGAGCAAGGTCAAGGGGCTGAATGGCCACTTCTGTTTCTTAAGTTAATATAGTTAAGAGACCACCTGCTGTTCGCTTTGGTTATCCCACGAGATATTTTCAATATTCCTTCCTGCACATTTCATTACCTTTCTTGCGTGCGGCTTGGTGGCTCAGTGGTTAGCACTGCTGCCTCACAACGCCAGGGACCAGGGTTCGACTCCCAGCTTGGGTCGCCGTCTGTGTGGAGTCTGCACATTTTCCCCATGTCTGCGTGGGTTTACCCCTTGTGCCCTGGTTCCTTCCCGCAGTTCAAAGATGAGCAGGTTAGGTGAATTGACCATGGTAAATTGCCCCTTGGTGTCAGGGGAGTTAACAGGGTAAATACTCGGGATTATACATAGAAGGCCTGGGTGGAATTGTTCTGAGTTCAAGCTCGATGGGCTGAATGGCCTCCTTCTGCACTGTAGGGATTCTAAGATTCGATGCCCCTTGTTCCTCTTCTTTAGTTTTATTTTCCCCGGATTTTTGCCTTCCCTTCTTTTTTGTCCGCGTCTTTTTATTGAGTTCCACATTGTCTCCCACTTCATTTGCTCACAGCTGTTGCTTAGCAACACGAGTGGAGGTTTGGCCTTTGAGGTTATTGCATTGGTTTGGTATTATACCCTATTCTACTTTGAATGCTTCCCACTATAAACGCAAGTTACCCATTAACAGATCCTCCCAATTTACTGTGGTCAATTCACACACAATCCCTACCATGCTTGGATCGGAGAAGCCCTACAATGCGGGAGGAGGCCATTCGGCCCAGCGAGCCTGCACCAATTCTTACCCATGCTTATCCCGAAATCCCACACATTTACCCCGTAACTCCCCCTAACACAAAGCTGGGGACACTGAGGAGAATTTAGCATGGTCAAGCCACCTAACCTACACATCTTTGGACTGTGAGAGGAAACTGGAGCACCCGGAGGAAACCCACGCAGACACGGGGAGAAGATACAAACTCTACACAGACAGTGACCCAAGGCCGGAATCGAACTGAGCCTCTGGCGTTATGAGGCAGCAGTGCTAACATTGGGCCACCGTGCTGCCCATAATCTTTGGACTGAGGGAGGCAACCAGAGCACCCAGAGGAACCCAGCATTACTTGACTTTAAATTCTTCATTTATAACCCACCCTCCTTAAAGTTAATATCAAATTCAGCCAAACTATAGTGATTATTTGCAAGGTGCTCCCTTACTAACAGTTACTGTTCACCAAATCCAGTACAGTTTGGTCCCTTGTCCGTTCCATCATATATTTTTCATTTAATTTGATTTATTATTGTCACATGTATTAGTACGCAGTGAAAATTATTGTTTCTTGCACGTTATACAGACAAAGCATACCGTTCACAGGGAAGGAAAGGAGAGAGTGCAGAATGTAGTGTTACAGTCATAGCGAGGGTGTAGAGAAAGATCAACTTAATGTGCGGTAGGTCCATTCAAAAGTCTGACAGCAGCAGGGAAGAAGCTGTTCTTGTCTCAGTTGGTACGTGACCTCAGATTTTTGTATCTTTTTCCCGATGGAAGAAGGTGGAAGAGAGAATGTCCGGGGTGTGTGCGTAGGTCCTTAATTATGCTGGCTGCTTTGCCAAGGTAGCAGGAAGTGTGGACAGAGTCAATGGATGGGAGGTTGGTTTGCGTGATGGATTGGGCTACCTTCATGACCCTTTGTAGTTCCTTGCGGTCTTGGGCAGAGCAGGAGCCCATACCAAGCTGTGATACAACCAGAAAGAATGCTTTCTATGGTGCATCTGTAAAAGTGCTTTTTGTAGATGGTACACACTGCGGGTCAGTGGTGGAGGGCATGAATGTTTAAGGTGATGGATGAGGTGCCAACCAAGTGGGCTGCTTTGTCTTGGATGGTGTCAAGCTTCTTGAGTTTGTTGGAGCTGTACCCATCCAGATAATGAGGAGTATTCCATCAACTTGCAGACTTGTGCCTTGTAGATGGTGGACAGCTCCTGGAGGCGTCAAGAAATATTATAGACTTTGTAGAATTGAAAGGGATCTTTCACGGTTCCTGTGGATTCTAGCTCAGACCTGCCAAACTTTCGTAACCGTGGGAGGGAGATGAGTGCCTGTGAAAGATACAAAGGGAAGAGAATGAGCCGGGAAAGTAAAAGAGGGAAAGGCAACGTGGGAAAAGAAAAGAGAGAGGGAAGGACGGAGAGAAGGAGAGAAAAAACTGGGGGGAGGGAGAAATGGAAAGAAAAAAGGCAGAAAGAAAGAGAAATGATGCAGGGGAGGAAAGATGAACACTTATCTATTACTGTCAGTCTCAAACAGCTTCCACTGGTACAACAAAAACAGAAAATGCTGGAAAGAAACTTAACAGATCTGGCAGTATATTTGGTGAAAGAAACAGAGTTTTTGGTTGTGAGTCCAATGTGGCTCAAGAATCATAGAATCCCTACAGTGCAGAAGGAGGCCATTCGGCCCATCAAGTCTGTACTGACCACAATGCCACCCAGGCCCTATCTCCATAACCTCGTGCATTTACCCTAGCTAGTCCCCCTGACACTAAGGGGCAATTTGACATGGCCAATCCACCTAATCCTTTCTGACTGTGGGAGGAAACCGGAGCGCACCTGCACAGACACAGGGAAAAGGTACAGACTCCATGCAGACGGTGACTCAAGCCGGGAATCGAACCCGGATCCCTGGCACTGTAAGTCAGCAGCGCTAACCACTGTGCCACCCAGGAGCGTGGCTCAAAATCGGAACTCTTGTTTGTCATTCCACAGACGCTACCAGACCTGCTGAGCTTTGTTCCAGCATTCTGCCCTTGTTTTTATTTCCGATTCCCAGCATCCACAGTATTTTGGTTTTATTTTGTTGCTCGGATCGTTGGTTGTAATCGCAGGGCGGCACGGTGGCCCAGTGGGTAGCACTGCTGCCTCACAGTGGCAGGGACCCGGGTTCGATTCCCGGCTTGAGTCACTGCCTGTGTAGAATCTGCACATTCTCCCCGTGTCTGCGTGGGTTTCCTCCAGGTGCCCCAGTTTCCTCCCACAGTCCAAAAATATGCAAGTTGGGTTGATTGGCCTTGCTGGCTGAATTCCCCCTGAGTGTCGGGAAGGGGGGTGGATTCGTAGGGTAAATAGTGGAGGGCTAGGGCCTGGGTGGGATTGTTGTTGGTGCAAGCTCGATGGGCCAAATGGCCTCCTTCTCCACTCTAGCGATTCTTAAAAAAAAAAGTAAGAAGTCTCACAACACCAGATTAAAATCCAACAGGTTTATTTGGAATCACAAGCTTTTGGAGCACTGCTCCTTCATCAAGGCAGCGTTCCGAAAGCTCGTCATTCCAATAACCCTGTTGGACTTTAACCTGGTGTTGTGCGACTTCTTACTGTGCCCAACCAAAACCGGCATCTCCACCTCATAAAAAGAACCATATCACTCCTTCCCTTGAGTCTCAAACTAAGAAAAACATTATTCCGTGCAAGTGCTCACACACGTGTTACAAGTTAAGGTCACCCTTTTATTTTGGACTGTTCCAGCCTTTATAGTCATCTCAAAGTGCCCAGTGAAAACCTCTTCAGGCTGAATTGTGGCAGGCGATTGGTTGGGAGCGAATAATTCCTGTGGTTGCCAGGAGACGTGACTCACTTGCTCTAATGAGAAGGGAAGAATTTCGGTGACTCACAGCTTTTAAAAAGCGACTGCACACAAACACTTCAAAAATCTCCCCATTTTGGTGAGGGACGTTGCCGGCGTTGCCAGCTCTGGCATCACCCAACGATGCCCAGCATCAAGCTCGATCGAAACCCGGCTGGCAGCGAGCAGTCGGTGGGCTGGTCAAGGCTGGAGATGGTGAGAACCCACCAAACGTTAGTGAGTATCCCTGGGCTCTGCCTTTGGTGTGGTGGTGAGACATGGAGCGGGATTTTCCAGCCTCGCCCAGGCGAGACTGGAAATCCCCGCCCGAGGTCAACGGAAATTTCCGTTGTCGGACTCTCGCCCGCACCAATTCCGTGGCGGGCAAGGTAGAGTTCTAACCCGTGGATGGATTTTGCAACCGCGCTTGTCCCAAGTCTGGAAAATCCCAGTCGAGGTCAACAGACCTTTGCATGGTCTGTATCCTGCCTGCTACGATTCCCGTGGCGGGAAGAGTGGGAAAATTCTGCCCCATAGTTTTTTTTTGGATAGCGTAAATTATTTGATTTGACTTAGTATTGTCACATATTGGGATCAGTGAAAAGTATTGTTTCTTGTGCGCTAAGTAGACAAAGCATACTGTTCATAGAGAAGGAAAGGAGACGGTTCAGAATGTAGTGTTACAGTCATAGCTAGGGTGTAGAGAAAGATCAGCTTAATATAAGGTAATTCCATTCAAAAGTCTGATGGCAACAGGGAAGAAGGTGTCCTTGAGTTGGTTGGTGCGTGACTTTTGTATTTTTTTTCCCAATGGAAGAAGGTGGAAGAGAGAATGTCCGGGGTGCGTGGGATGCTTGGTTATGCTGGCCGCTTTCCCAAGGCAGCGGGAAGTGTAAACAGAGTCAATGGATGGGAGGCTGGTTTGCGTGGTGGACTGGCCTACATTCACAACCTTTTGTATCTTCTTGTGGTCTTGGTCAGAGCAGCTGGGATACATCCAGGAATGATGCTTTCTGTGGTTCATCGGCAAAAGATTACAGTACTTTGCCACTGATTGTTCTGAGCACTCATGCATCAGTATGACTCATTGGGTATCACTCTTACCTCTGAGTCAGAAGGTTGTGGGTTGAAGTCTTAACCCAGCCCATGGCCATAGGAGTGACTCAAGTGTCGTATTGAGGGAGTACCATCAGAACAGCTGCCATCCTGACCCTTTGAGGCCCGACCTGCTCCCTCAGGTGAATGTAGGAGATCCCATGGGACTATTGTGAAGAGGAGCAGGGGAGATAATCCCACATTTCCCGGCTAACATTTATCCCTCGGTTTTGGACATCATAAGAAACAGTCATTGTCTCATTGCTGAAAATGAGTGGGAGCTTGCTGTGCACAAATTGGCTGGGGTGTTTTTGTGCATTCCGCCACTGAGGATCATGGCTCGTGCAGCAGGCGGGGGTGGGGTGGGGAGGATCCGCCACCAGCCTTTGTCACCACCAGAGTCAACAAGGAAAGGAAAACTTGGGACAGGATTTTCCAGCCACCTCTGCAGAGTATATTCCAGCAGCGAAAGTGGCCCACCATTGGCAGGACAGTGGGATCTTCGAGTCCTGGGCATCTGGGAGTTATGGGCAGCGTGGTGGCGCAGTGTTAAGACCTCCTGCCTCACAGTGCCAGAGACCCAGGTTCGATTCCCAGCTTGGGTCACTGTCTGTGCGGAGTTTGAACGTTCTCCCTGTGGGTTTCCTCCGGGTGCTCCGGTTTCCTCCCACAGTCCAAAGGTGTGCAGGGTTAGGTGGATTGGCCATGCTAAATTGCCCCTTAGTATCCCGGGATGTGTAAGTTGGAGGGATTAGCGGGGTAAATGTGTGGTGTTACGGTGATAGGTCCTGGCTGAGATTGTGGTCGGTGCAGACTCGATGGCCTCTTTCTGCACTTTAGGGATTCTGCGATGGTCCTGCTGATGTCTATGGGGTTTTGCACTTCTCGTATCCTCTGCCACTAGGGAACGTGCCATGGGAAGTCACCAGAATATTGTGGCCTTAATTTCAACAGAGGCCTACTTTGAGTTCTTTCCTAGCACCAAATGTTTTTCAAAAATTAAGACCCCCCCACCCTTTACAACAGGGGGAAAGGGGAGAGAGAGGAACAGTGTTTCCTAATTGTTGAGAAACTGCAATTGTGTACGGTGTTGGTGAGGCCACAGCTGGAGTATTGTGTACAGTTCTGGTGTCCTTATCTGAGGAAGGATGTCGTTGCTATGTAGGGAGCGCAGGAAAGGTCTACCAGGCTGATTCTGGAGATGGCAGGTTGGTCATGTGAGGAGAGATTACGGAGGTTAGGTTCACTAGGCGGCATGGTGGCACGGTGGTTAGCATTGCTGCCTAAAAGCGCCAGGGACCCGGGTTCGATTCCCGGCTTGGGTTACTGGCTGTGTGGAGTTTGCATGTTCTCCCCGTGTCTGCGTGGGTTTCCTCCGGCTGCTTCGGTTTCCTCCCACAGCCCAAAAACATGCAGGGTAGGTTGATTGGCCATGCTAAATTGCTCCTTAGTGTCAGGAGGGACTAAGAAGGTAAATATGTGGGGTTACAGGGATAGGGCGTGAGTGGGATCGTTGTTGGTGCATGCTCAATGGATCGAATGGCCTTCTTCTGCACTGTCAGGATTCTATTCTATATTCACTGGAGTTTAAAAGAATGAGAGGGGATTTCATAGAAGCTTATAAAATTCTAACAGGGTTAGACAGGGTAGATTCAGAAAGAATGTACAGGGAGGGGTTGTCCAGAACTCGGGGTCGTGGAATCCCTACTGTACCATTCGGCCCATCGACAACAATCCCCCCCACCCAGAACCTGTCCCCGTATTTACCCTGCTAATCCCTCTGGCACTAAGGGACAACCTACACATCTTTGGACTGTGGGAGGAAGCCGGAGTACCCAGTGGAAACCCATGCAGACACGGGGAGAATGAGCAAACTCCACCCAGATAGTGACCCAAGGCCGGAATTGAACCCGGGTCCCTGGTGCTGTGAGGCAGCAGAGCTAATCACTGTGCCACTGTGCCGCCCAGAGTTTGAAGATAAGGGGTAAATCTTTTAGGACCACTGTGAAGGGAAATTTCTTCACCCAGGGAGTGATGAATGTACGGAATTCATGACCACATTGAGGCCAAAACGTTGTGTGATTTCAAGTTCTAATGGGACGTGGGGGGATGGCGAGGTCAAGATATTGAATTTGATAATCAGCCATGATCAAAATGAATGGCGGAGTAGTCTCAAAGGGCTGAATGGCCTTCTCCGGCTTCTAGTTTCTGTGTCTCCATGGAAGACTAACACAGTTGGGAAAAATATGTCACCTGTTAAGACAGTTGTGCTTCCCTGGAAAAGGAACGCTTTAAAAATATAATAATTATCTTCCGAGTTACGTTGCTGGTGTCGGCTGATATTTCTTTGTTCCGGATGCTGAATTTAGAAATCAAATAAGAAAAGGAGAGCCTCAGGCAAGAAAAGGAACAGAACGGACTGAGAAATGGAAGCCTTTTCTCTCTTTATGACGAATATAAACATCTTGCCGCCATTATTTGCTGGTAAACATATAATTAATCATTCTGTCATTAATGGTTAATTTGAGGATCAGAATAATAGATAAAAGGTAAACCTTTTAGAACTGAGGTGAGGAGAATTTTCTTCACCCAGAGGGTGGTGAATGTGTGGGATTCACTACCACAGAATGTAGCTGAGACCAAAACATTGTCTGATTTCAAGAAGAAATTAGATATAATTCTTGGGGCTAAAGGGATTATAGAGTCACAGAGGTTTAGAGGCATAAAGGTTTACAACATGGAAACAGGCCCTTCAGCCCAACTGGTCCATGCTTCCCTTTTTTTTAAACCACTCAGCTAGTCCGCGTTTGGCCCACATCACTCTATATGGGACAGCACAGCGCTTAGAACTGCTGCCTCACAAGTCTCAGGTTCAATTCCGGCCGGGGGGGTCACTGTCTGTGTGGAGTTTGCACATTCTCCCCGTGTCGGTGTGGGTTTCCTCCGAGTGCTCCGGCTTCCCCCCCCCCGCGGTCCAAAGATGTGCGGTTGATTGGCCGTGCTAAATTGTCCCTTCCTCTCAGGGTAAATGCGCGTTATGGAAATAGGACCTGGGTGAGATTCAGTGGGCTGAGTGGCCTCTGTCTGAACTGCAGAGATGCTACGGAATCTGTGACACCCACCCGAGAGCGATCTGGGGGGGGGGAGATCAGGATATTGAATTCAGTGATCAAAACGAACAGCGGAGCAGGCTTGAAGAGCTGAATGGCCTCCTCCTACTTCCTATTTTCTATGAATCGTAAAATGACAGATTTGTCTGAGATGTTGCTGTCCGTATAATTGAAGCAAGTGTCCTGGCGCTGGCGGGACAGGGTAATGCTGTGAAGGGGCTTTATTTTCCCCGATGATTGGCTGTAATTACCATCAGGGAGTGAAAGGAAAACTGCCTGGAGAAGGAGTCGGAGCTGAAAGCACGCAGGGCCAGTCGATCGGCTGCCATGGCAACGGGTCATCAAGAGTTTGGCCATCGCAGAGCCTGGATTGTCTGCAGAGTGTAGGAGTTTTCTGAGCAGAGAATTGAAGCGAGTCCGTGTGTGTGTCTGAGAGAGAGAGAGAGCGACTATCGACCTGACACTCCCCGGAATAATCCCACGTGCATCGTATAAGATACAGGACAGGAGGAGGAGAGGGAGCAGACCGGATAGGATGTGGAAGCCATGCTTCGGCAAACCGGACATCGCAATTATGTTTACACCGCGTGCGGCAAAGCTGAGGTACCCGCGTCTCTCGAAATGCCTTACCCGAGTTTGGATAACTCCTCTCTGGAGAACTGGTCTCTCCCGGTTGGAGAAATCTGCTCTTGAACTTCAGTCAATTAATTGGTCAGCGAGCTGCAGATTTAAGCCAAAGGAGATTGGCCTCCATCAAGGGCGGCAGGGGGGCAAATTGGTGGGGTTTTTTCCCCTTCTTTTTAAGAAGTGTGAATAATCTGCTCCTCGTCCTATCCCCCAGGCCGAATCTGGCGACGTCCCCACGGAGCCCAGCAACGATCCCAAGACAGCTCCAGCTGAGAATGGCGTGAGTCACACATCTGGTCAAACAGCCAAGCCCTCCACCCAGGTCACCCATGTCCAACCAGCACCGGGTAAGTGAGTTTACTCTCAACGGGTGTCTTTTTGTTGGAAAAAAAAGCGAAGAAATAACCGTTTGCGAGCTGTATTATTAACCCAAGGTTTGTTGTGCCTTAGCTGCGGTCAAAACAGCTGGGAAGGCAGAGGATCTCATACAAAGCGTCTTGTCAGGTAAGATGTTGACAAATGTTGTGTGACACAAGGACTTAATAATCGTTGCCATCCACCAATGTTAAAACCAGAGGAAGTACAGAGGTGAAATCAGAATGAAACATCTGTACAGCACATCATTGGAGCCAGGATGGATTGTTTTAAATTTTACAGATAAGCCAGTGCAGGTCCAACAGAAAAGGTTCGCTCGTGAGAATGAAATCTTTTAAATCCTGCAATTGTTGCATGACTTTTAATCGGGGATGTGGGGTGTTGGGGGGGGTGCACAATGGTTAGCACTGCTGCCTCACAGTGCCAGGGACCCAGGTTCAGTTCCGGCCTCAGGTGATTGTCAGCGTGGAGTTTGCACATTCTCCCCGTTTCTGCGTGGGTTTCCACGGGTTTGCTCCCACAGTCCAAACATGTGTAGGTTAGGTGGATTGGCCATGATAAATTGCCCCTTAGTGCCCAAACATGTGTAGGTTAGGTGGATTGGCCGTGATAAATTGCCCCTTTGTGTCAGAGGGATTAGCAGGGTAAATAAGTAGGGTTACAGGGATAGGGCCTGAGTGGGATTGTGGTTGGTGCAGACATGATGGGCCAAATGGCCTCCTTCTGCACTGTAGGGATTCTTTGATTCTATGATAATCATCATTAAACAATTATACATAAAAGGAAATGTTATGTATGAACATGTGCTACTTACATACATATATATCTACAATATTAATAATCACTATCAGAGAACCACAGCTCCCATTTAAAAGAACAATGTGGAGATACCGGCATTGGACTGGGGTGGGCACAGTAAGAAGTCTCACAACACCAGGTTAAAGTCCAACGAGTTTATTTGGAATCACGAGCTTTCGAAGTCCTGCTCCATCACTCACCTGATGAAGGAGCAGCGCTCTGAAAGCTCGTGAATCCAAATAAACCGATTGGACTTCAACCCGGTGTTATAAGAGAATGTTATGTTGCTAATAGAATGGCCTCGAAAATCTATAGTGGGGATTTTCCAGGACTCCCCTCACTGTGCTTTCCCGCCGCGGAGGTGGACCGCCATTGGCGGCCAATGGGATCTTCCAGACCCACCAAAGTCAATGGTCATTTGTATAGCTCGCCCGCTCCACCGCTGGACAACCCACCTCGGTGGCGGGTGCGGAGCGGGGATGAGAGTCACCCATGGCAGGATTTGTTGTGGAGGAGAACGGGATAAGTTATGCATCATTTTTATTCTGATGGGCTTCCGCCTAAACGGAACATCGATGCTACCCAACCTGCAACATTTGCCCATAAATAAATCAGAAAACCTTTTACCGAACATGTTCCCATCACAACTTCCACACGACGAGCAAAATAAATGTTTCGTTTCCAAATGATTAAAGAGCAGCCTTTTTCTTAAACTTGTTCCTACCTCTGTAAACCAAATGACAAGTATCTTTGACATTCCCACACATCCCTTTGATATCCCTACGTATTTGGTCACCCTATTATAGAAAGGATATTATTAAACAAGAAAGAGTGCAGAAAAGATTCACTAGGATGCTACGGGGACTTAATGGATTGAGTTCTACAGAGAGGCTGGATAGACTGGGACTTTTTTCCCTGGAGCGTAGGAGGCTTAGGGGTGATCTTATAGAGGTCGATAAAATAACGAGGGGCATAGATCAGCTAGATAGTCAATATATTTTCCAAAAGGTAGGGGAGTCTAAAACTAGAGGACATAGATTTAAGGTGAGAGGGGAGAGATACGAAAGTGTCCAGAGGGGCAATTTTTTCACACAGAGGGTGGTGAGTGTCTGGAACAAGCTGCCAGAGGCAGTAGCAGAGGCGGGTACAATTTTGTCTTTTAAAAAGCATTTAACAGTTACACGGGTAAGATGGGTATAGAGGGATATGGACCAAATATGGGCAATTGGGACTAACTTAGTGGTTAAAAAAAGGGCAGTATGGACAAGTTGGGCCAAAGGGCCTGTTTCCTGCTGTAAACCTCCATGATGCTATTTGAACATTTTGTTATTTCAGCAGTGTGTTAACTTGCATGGGACCAGCAGGAAATAAAATCCCAGATGATTTGTCTCTCAGTTCCATTTCATGGCCTCAAACTCTTGTTTAAAATCGACTTGAATGTTGAGCTGGGGAGAGGGGAGAAAATGTGAATTAGTTTTCTGCCCACGTGAGTTATAGTTCAGCTGAAGTATTCTGCAGAGTAGTATTTCAGGGCAACAATGAGATGGCAATTCCATTGCCAGGATTCCAGATTACTCTCGGCAGTTCAGAATTACACCGTCCCGCCTGCCGTGGGAATCGCAGTGGGTGGGACACGGATCGTGCTAAGGTCTATTGACCTCAGGCCATGTTTTGTGACCATGGGGCCAGTGGGGGCTGGAAAATAAGACCTAGGAGCAGTATTAGGCCACTCGGCCCATCGAGTCTGCTCTGCCATTCAATCATGGCTGGTATTTTTCTCATCCCCATTCTTTTCCCCATAACCCCTGATCCCCTTATCAATCAAGAACCTATCTATCTCTGTCTTAAAGACACTCGATGACCTGCCCATAATGTCCGCAAGCAAAATTAAACCACACGCTAACTTTGCATGCGTACGCCATGTGATAATCTGGAAGCAAAATGCCGCAGAAAACGTGAAACAAAGGCAGAAAATGCCGGAAAACCCCAGCCGGACCGGCAGCATCTGTGCAGAGAGACGGCTGGAATCGAACCCTGGCCCCTGGTGTTGTGAGGCAGCAGCGCTAACGGCCATGCCACCCATCATGCAATATATCTTGGCAGCTGTTTGAGGACAATACAAAATATATCAGCTAGAATTCTCCAACCGTTCGCGCCCCGCTGCCGCTGTAAGCGAGGATGGAGAATTTGGCGCTCAGCCGAATGTCCTCTCACTGCAGCGGGACTGGAGAATCCCGCAGACGTGAATGGCCGGAAAATTCTGACCAACGTTTCGAGTCCAATATGACTCCTGGATATTTTTATAAAGATTTACAGATAAGCGGATATGATAGCGCAGATTCAACTGAAAAGATTCATACGTGAGAACGAAATCTTGCCATCCAGAAACCAATGATTGTTACCAGACTTTTAATTGTCATTTAATAATCAGACATATTCCACATTCCAAGATGGCGCCGGAGCGAGGCGACTTCTTGCGAGCTGTGCCCAGCATACCCTCTATCTTTTACTCTCATTCTACGCTTCTAAAACTTTAGTCTGACTCTTATAAACTCTCTAACAATGTTCTACATTCTGCACGCTCCCCTTTCCTTGTCCACCCACTCCCCTACGAGGAGAGATTGAATAAACTGGGATTGTTCTCCCTGGAAAGACGGAGGCTGAGGGGGGGCGACCTGATAGCAGTTTATAAAATTATGAGGGGTGTGGATAGGGTGAAGAGTTGGAAGCTTTTCCCCAGGGCAGAAATGACAAATACAAGGAGGCACAGGTTTACAGTCAGAGGGGAAAGGTTCAGTGGAGATGTGCGGGGGAAGTTTTTTTACACAGGGGGTGGTGGGAGCCTGGAATGCACTGCCAAGTGAGGGTGGTTGAGGCAGATACGTTAGCGACATTTATATCTTGTCTGGGTAGACAAATGAATCAAAGAGAGGAAGACAGGCGGTTGGTCAAGGTAGGGCAACATGATCGGAACAGACTCAGTGGGGTAAAGAACCTGTTCCTGTGCTGCACTGTTCTTTGTATCAAAGAATCATAGAATCCCTACAATGCAGAAGGAGACCATTCGGCCCATCAAGTCTGCACCGGCCACAATCCCACCCAAGCTCTATTTCCGTAACCCCACATGTTTAACATGCTAATCTTCCTGACACTAGGGTCAAATTAGCATAGCCAATCAACCGAACCCACACATCTTTGGACTGTTTTGGATTTTTATACGGTATGCTTTGTTTGTTTAGCATGCAAGGAGCAATATTTTTCACCTTAGTACATGTGAGAATAATAAATCAAATCAAATAAAATCAAATCAAATTAAGACACATGATGAGATTGCTATATATATATGTATAAATGCTATAAACACATATAGTATTAATAATCAGTGTCAGAAAAACCACATTTAAAACAATTTTTTCCTGCTAGAACAGTGGTTTAGAAAAGCTATCATTTTGCTTCAGAGAAGAAAAGGACAAGTATTTTACTGTGTCTCACTCAATACCATCCATGATGAACCCATATATCAACATCTTTTCAAGAACCTCCACGTGAACACTGGGCTGGATCCGTGCTCTAAGATTAGCTATCTTATTTAAGAACACTTTGAATCATCTCATTGCTCCTCAGATTGAAGTGATTTAGTCATCGTTAAGTACCGCTCCATCCATACATTCATAGAAGAATACTTCACAGAATGGGACATGTCCACCCTGTGGGCCTTAGTAAGATGCTCGTTCAAACAGCCAGAGAGTCATGGAGGTTTACAGTATGGAACAGGCCCTTCGGCCCATCCGCTCCATGCCACCCTTTATTTTAACCACTAGGCTAGTCCCAATTGCCCGCATTTGGCCCATACCCCTCTACACCCATCTTACCCATGTAACTGTCTAAAAGACAAAATTGTACCTGCCTCTATTACTGCCCCTGGCAGCTCGCTCCAGACACTCATCACCGTCTATATGAAACATTTGCCCCTCTGAATCCTTTTGTATCTCTCCCCGCTCACCTCAAACTGCTGCCCCCTTGTTTTAGACTTCCCTACCTTTGGGAAAAGATGTTGACCATCTAGCTGATCTGTGACCCTCATTATTTCATAGACCTATATAAGATCACCCCAAAGTCCCCTAGTCGATGGGCCAAATGGCCTCCTGCTGCACTGTTGGGATTCTATGATTAGAGTCGTAGAGTCAGAGAGGTTTACAGCATGGAAACAGGCCCTTCGGCCCAACTTCTCCATGCCGCGCTTTTTTTTCAGACCCTGAAGCTAATCCCAATTGCCTGCATTTGGCCCATATCCTTCTATACCCATTGTACCCATGTAACTGTCTAAATGCTTTTTAAAAGATAAAATTGCACCAACCTCTACTATTACCTCTGGCAGCTTGTTCCAGACACTCACCACCCTCTGTGTGGAAAAATTGCCCCTCTGGACACTTCTGTATCTCTCCCCTCTCACCTTAAACCCATGCCTTCTAGTTCAGACTCCCCTACCTTTGGGAAAAGATATTGACTATCTACCTTGTCTATGCCCCTCATTATCTTATAGACCTCTATAAGATCACCCCTCAGCTTCCTACCCTCCAGAGAGAAATGTCCCAGTCTATCCAGCCTCTCCTTATAACTCAAACTATCAAGTCACAGTAGCATCTTAGTAAATCTTTTCTGTACTCCTTCTAGTTTAATAATATCCTTTCTATAATAGGGTGAGCAGAACTGTACACAGTATTCCAAGTGTGGCCTTACCAATGTCTTGTACAACTTCAACAAGACATCCCAACTCCTGTATCCAATACTTCAAGGATCCCATTCAAGGATGCTATGGTAGAATCATAGAACCCTACAATGCAGAAAGAGGCCCTTTGGCCCATCGAGTCTGCACCGAACACTATCCCACCCAGGCCCTACCCCCATATCCCTACATATTATACCCACTAATCCCTCTAACCTACATATCCCTGGACACTAAGAGACAATTTCTTAGCATGGCCAATCAACCTAACCCGCACATCTTTGGACTGTAGGAAGAAACCGGAGCACCCGGATGAAACCCACGCAGACACAAGGAGAACGTGCAAACTCCACACAGACAGTGACCCGAGCCAGGAATCGAACCCAGGACCCTGGAGCTGTGAAGCAGCAGTGCTAACCACTGGGCTACCATACCGTAGTTAGTCCCACTTCCCTGTACACTTTCCCCAGAGCCCTGCAATAAATTTCCTGTTCGAGGATTTGTGTATTCTTGATAGTTCGTGTTGTTGTATCCATACGGGCGGCATGGTAGCACAGTGGTTAGCACTGCTGCCTCGCAGCGCCAGGCTACCTGGATTTAAATCCCGGCTTGGGTCAGTGCCTGTGCAGAGTTTGTACGTTCTCTCTGTGTCTGCATGGGTTTCCTCTGGTTGCTCCGGTTTCCTCCCACAGTCAGCGCATTGGCCGTGCTAAATTCTCCCTCAGTGTACCCAAACAGGTGCCGGAGTTTGGTGACTGGGGGATTTTCACAGTAACTTCACTGCAGCGTGAGTGTAAGCTCACTTGTGACACTAATAAATAAATTAAGCTGAGCATGCATTCTGGATAAATGACTTGGCATTGCTGTAAGGCATTTACCAAGGAAAGGTGAAAAGGAAAGCAGTTTGATGCGATAAATTGAATTCTGTACACCACTGCAGAGGTGGAAGCCCAGACCGTAGAAGAGTTAAGACAGCAAAAGGCATTTGTGAAACTTCAGAAAAAGCACTACAAGGAAATGAAGGAGTTGGTGAAGAAACACCACAAGAAGACCACCGACCTGATCAAAGAACACACGGCAAAATCCAGTGAGTTTCAGAATGAGTATTTAAGACGCAGAGTACTCCTGGAAAAGTCAGCCAAGAAGGATGGTAAGAAGAGGTAGGTAAACCATCCTCAAATACTTTCATGGACTCACAGTGGGATCTTGTGTCTTTTCTAACCCCGTGTCTCTTTCTCACAAAGTACTTGTTGGTGACAACCAAGTAGTAAATTAATAAGCGGCACGGCAGCACAGTGGTTAGTGCTGCAGCCTCACAGTTGCAGGGACCCGGGTTCAATTCCAGCCTTGGGTCATTATCGGTGTGGAGTTTGCACATTCTCCCTGTGTCTGCGTGGGTTTCCTCCAGATGCTCTGTCTTCCTCACACAGTCCAAACATACGTAGGTTCGAGTGGATTGGTCATGCTAAATTGCCCTTTAGTGTCCAAAGATGAGCAGATAAGTAAATTGAACTTGCTAAATTGCTCCTTAGTGTCCAAAGACATGCAGATTAGGTGAATTGGCCATGCTAAATTGCTCCTTAGTGCCCAAAGATGTGCAGGTTAGGTGGATCAGCCATGCAAAATTGCCTGAGTGTCAAAATCGTGCAGGTTAGGTGAATTGAGCATGCCAAATTGCTTCTTAGTGTCCAAAGATGTGCAGGTTAGGAAAATTGGCCATGCTAAATTGCTCCTTTGTGTCCAAAGATATGTAGATGAAGTGGATTGGGTGTGCTAATTGTGTTGGGTTATGGAGACAGGCTGGGGAAGCGGGCCTGGCTAAGGCATTTGGTGCAGACTCAATGGGCTGAATGGCCTTATCTGCACGGTAGAGATTCTATGAATCCAAGCCTACATCAAAATAATTCAAAGCGTGGTTTTATACACGTCTTTATCATGGATTATTTTTATATTGCAGAAAGTGATGAAAGCTTTTATTTTAAATTCCTGGTACATCCACTGACTGGGCAGGGAGGGTGGTTGTGGTGGTTCTGTTTTATACTGTTAAAACTGACCCTACTCCCATAAGCAGCACGGATTGAGGGCGGTTACATGACAGTGTTAAATGCTTCATATGACAAGCGGGTGGAAGATGACACATTGGGAATGATCCGTAGAATTTTGACTGATTTGTCAAAGGATCTCCTTGGGAACTGCTGTTTCTCAGGTGTTTATTTCAAAGTTGTCTTGAAACTTGCTATTTCGTTATTTCCACCTAAGCTGTCTCTCTTCCAGTTCAAGATTATTTCTCATGTCTGAAACCATCCTTTCTTAACAGAGCCACACACCTCCTCCCCCTTTCTTTATTTCTTCCCAAAAAGTTGAATGCCTTTGAATATTCAGATATTGTGTGGCCTAATTAATATTAAAGTAATTCAGGTGGAATATGTTTACCAAGTTCAAAATGAGTTCTATAACTACAGATCAGCGATTGTGAAAATGTAAATTTGAATCAGATTTTACTCTGCATAAGCAGATCTCCTCTGAAAGCACTACATCCTGCTATGAAAGAGACAGAACAATATATGGGCGGCACGGTAGCACAGTGGTTAGCACTGCTGCTTCACAGCTCCAGGGTACTGGGTTCGATTCCCGGCTCGGGTCACTGTCTGTGTGGAGTTTGCACATTCTCCCTGTGTCTGCGTGGGTTTCACCCAGGTGCTCTGGTTTCCTCCCACAGTCCAAAGATGTGCGGGTTAGGTGGATTGGCCGTGTTAAGAAATTGCCTCTTCGTGTCCAGGGATGCGTAGGTTAGAGGGATTAGTGGGTATAATATATGGGGGTAGGGCCTGGGTGGGATTGTGTCCAGTGCAGACTCAATGGGCCGAAGGGTCTCTTTCTGCACTTGTAGGGTTCTATGATTCTATGATATCAGACGCATTGGACACAAAGAAAACTGCCTACTCGTTGTGTGAAGTGAACCCCGTAGGCTGGAACTCTGCCACGCCGTGGAATCAGCGCGGGCGAGGGTCCTATAATGGAAATCTCTGTTGGATTTGTGCAGGAATTTCCAGTCTCGCCCAAATGAGGCTGTAAAATCCCGCCTGTGGCCTGCATAGGATAATCAAAGCCTCGAATTCCAAACCGAGCGTGGAGGGGAATCTCACAGTAACTTCATTGCAGTGTTAATGTAAGCCTTACTGGTGACGGATAAATAAACAAGCTTTTTTTTTTGGAAAGACTTCTCTGTCGGAATTTTTCCACCTCGCCTGCCCAAGGCTCGTGAGAACCACCCCCACCCCCACCCCAACCTGAGGCTGTCCTGCGAGCCTCGCCTGCCCCAGTTCCGGGACGGGGGTGCCAATAAAATTCCGGCACTTGTCTCTGCCTGGCTATAATTTCCGATCCATCACTTTGCTCACCTCAGTCACCATTCTAGGTAAATCCGTAGCAAGAGAAAGGACTTGGTTTTAAATTCAACTTGTGTTTCTGACTCAGGGCAGTGGTTCTCCCCAGAGCTGCGGAAAGTGAGGGCGATTAACACGAATGTGTTTATTTCAGCAGGGTTTTGTTGAGTGACCTGGTTGAACCATAGAACCCTACAGTGCAGAAAGAGGCCCTTCAGCCCATCAAGCTTGCACCAAACACAATCCCAGCCAAGCTCTACCTCCACATATTATACCCACTAATTCCTCTAACCTACACATCCCTGAACACTAAGGGGCAATTTCTTAGTGTGGCCAATCAACCTAACCCGCACATCTTTGGACTGTGGGAGGAAACCGGAGCACCCGGAGGAAACCCACGCAGACACGAGGAGAATGTGCAGACTCCACACAGACAGTGACCCGAGCCGGGAATCGAACCCAGGACCCTGGAGCTGTGAAGCAGCAGCGCTAACCCACTGTGCTACTGTACCGCCCTTAACACAAATGGATTTCATGGTCTGAGGAAGCTGCGATGACTTTCACAGTTGGATGGCTCGCTGTGAAAGATTGTGCCTCTAATGACATTGACTCTGCTCTCTCTCTCTCACTCGCTCTCTCTCTATCTCAGTGTCAGCTCTCAGAGAGGCCGGCTATCATGGTCACTGTGGAAATTTAAACAAATGTTTATTTTTAACATTTTTGAGTTTATTTTTTGGGGGCGGCACGGTGGCACGCTGGTTAGCACTGCTGCCTCCCAGCACCAGGGACCTGGGTTCAATTCCAGCCTCGAGTCTGTGTGGAGTCTCCCCGTGTCTGTGTGGGTTTCCTCCGGGTGCTCCGGTTTCCTCCCACATTCCAAAGATGTGTGGGTTATGTTGATTGGTCATAAATTGATCCTAGTGTTAGGGGTTTAACAGGGTAAATATGAGGGGTTACGGGAATACGGCTGAGATGGGATTGTGGTCAGTGCAGGCTCGATGGACCGAATGGCCTCCTTCTGCACTGTAGGGAATCTATGACATTAAAGCCGAATTCTAGGGATACTGGAAACAACAACAAAGCACTGGAAATACTCAGCAAGGTCTGGCAGAAACAAACACAGTTCAAGTTTGACCCTGTTCAGCCCGTCAGGTCTGTGCTAGCCCTCTGTAAGAGCTACTCAGCCGGCCCCACTCCCCTGCCTATTCCCACAGCCCTGCCGTTCCTTTCCCTTTGGCAACTGTTCTTTCAGGCACGATTGAATCAGCTTCCAGAACACAATCAAAAACAGCATCCCAGCTCTTCAAAACTCACTGCACAAAAAAATTCCTCATGTCGCCTTTGGTTCCTCCGCCAGTCACTTTAAATGGATGAGCCCTGGCTTTGAATCGGTTTCTCTAATTCAGTTCCGTCAGGGCCCCCTATGATTTTGAAGAGTTCTATTAATTCTTCTCTCAGAAGGGCAAGCATGGTGACACGGTGGTTAACATCACTGCCTCACAGCGCCAGCGACCCAGGTTCGATTCCCGGCTTGGGTCACTGTCTGTGTGGAGTTTGCACATTCTCCCCGTGTCTGCGTGGGTTTCCTCTGGGTGCTCCAGTTTCCTCCCACAGTCTGAACGAGGTGCTGGTTAGGTGCATTGGCTGTGCTAAGTTCTCCCTCAGTGTACCCGAACAGGTATTGGAGTGTGGCGACTAGGGGATTTTCGTAGTAACTTCATTGCAGTGTTAACATAAGCCTACTTGTGATGCTCATTAATGAACTTAAACTTCATCGTGACTTTTATTGGATATTGTTTTCCACAATTCAAATATTTTGACCTGTATTCATTTCTCCAGGACAA
The DNA here is from genome assembly GCF_965287045.1 of Carcharhinus amblyrhynchos. Taxonomy (NCBI): domain Eukaryota; kingdom Metazoa; phylum Chordata; class Chondrichthyes; order Carcharhiniformes; family Carcharhinidae; genus Carcharhinus; species Carcharhinus amblyrhynchos. The sequence goes on along the minus strand of NC_137335.1, from coordinate 8,122,811 downwards.
GTTTAGGTGTCTCTTTTCACAGAAATCCTCCAGTGCAGAAGGAGGCCATTCGGCCCATCAAGCCTGCACCAACTCTCCGAGAGAGCACCTTATCCAGGCCCAACCCCTTGCCCCGCCATCCCCGTAACACTATGTACTCCGCTAATCCACTTAACCTACACTTTTAGGGACACTAAGAGGCAGTTTACCGCAGCCGATACACCCAACCAGCACGTCTTTCGAACCGCAGAAGGGAACCGGAGCACCCGGAGGAAACCCACGCAGACACGAGGAGAATGTGCCGAATCCACACAGACAGTGACCCAAGCCGGGAATCGAACCTGGGGTCCCTGACGCTGTGAAGCAGCGGCGCTAACCACTGTGCCACCGGGCTGCCCATGTAAACACCAGAAAATGCAAAGTTGATCTATGGGCGGAATTTCCTCATCCCGTCTGCCACGGGAATTGTAGTGGGCTGGGGTGGGGGGAGGGGTGGGGGGGGGGGAGGGTAAGTGGGGGTGGGGGGGGGAGGGGTGGGGGGTGCGGATTGTGCAAAGGTCCTTTGACCTTGAGCGGGATTTTCCAACCTTGCGACAGGCGAGGCTGGAAAATCTCTACCTATCGCCAGAATTTTACTGTCCCGCCTGCCACGGGAATTGGAGCGGACGAGGGTGGACCGTGGAAAGGTCCGTTGACCTGGGGTGGGATTTTACGGTTTCGGTGCAAGCAGGGCTGTAAAATCACGCTCCATGTCTCACGCGGGCATGGTATTCTGACTGTGCGCCCCTTTACCTCATTCTAAATGGCCAGTTTCCTTACCACAATCAACCTCTGATGTAAAACTGAGGGCTTTTAGTGCGAGGCCAATTCCATTTGAATGTTTTCACTAATCTAATTTAATATTTAGTGTGTGTCATGAATGTCTAGATTTCTGGAGCTTTGCTGTGACACAGCTCCACCGTGTGGCCAGATTTCCACTCCGAGGCTTTAGCTGTCCAGTGGGTTGGAGGGCGCATGACTGCTGTGTGTCGGTGGGAGCTACAGGCATTGTCGTGGGCACTCGTGGCAAAGCAGCTGCACCCGCAGTGGGCTCAAACATGACCCTCATAACAGGAAGCCCTGGCTAAAGCCCCACCGACAGCAGGTCAGATGCTGAGATGTTGAAGATGCGGCAATCTTTGATGTAAGGTGGTTTCTGCAGTAAAAACCGCCTCCAAAAAAAATATTACTTTTTAATGCTATGAGGAATGGATGATAAAGAGAAGTGTGGATTGTCAAATGGTTGTATTACTCAGTAGAATCATAGAATCCCTACAGTGTAGAAGGAGGCCATTTGGCCCATCGAGTCTGCACCAACAACAACCCCACCCCAGACCCTATCCCCGTAACCCCACACATTTACCCTGCTAATCTCTCTAACCTACACATCCCAGGACATTATGGGCAATATTGCATGGCCAATCAGTTGGACTGTGGGAGGAAACTGGAGCCCCCGGAGGAAACCCACGCAGACACGAGGAGAACACGCAAGACAGACAGTGGCCGAAGCCGGGAATCGGACCCGGGTCCCTGGAGCTGTGAGGCAGCAGAGCTAACCACGCCGCCCAAACCATTCTTCATCAAATTAACATTGCCCTCACTGATTCTTCAGTAATTGTGATGAGTAAATGATTTTGCTTCTGCTCTATTTCATTTAGCTAGCACGGGATGGCACGGTAGTTGGCGCTGTTGCCTCACAGTGCCTGAGACCCAGGTTTGATTCCCGGCTTGGGTCACTGTCTGTGTGGAATTTACACGTTCTCCCCGTGTCTGTGTGGGTTTTCTCCGGGTGCTCCGGTTTCCTCCCACAGTCCAAAAGATGTGCAGGTTAGGTAGGTTGGCTAAATTGCCCCTTAGTGTCAGTGAGATTAGTGGGGTAAATAAGTGGAATTACGGGGCCTTGGTGGGATTGTTGTCAGTGCAGGTTCGATGGGCTGAATGGCCTCCTTCTGCACTGTAAAAATTCTATTCTGTGATAGAGAACTTGTTAACCCATTACTGTCTCTTTCCTTTACTGTCTGATCTATTGTACGTCTGCAGCTCTTCCTCCTTCAGGTTTCCAGCCTCAATTCCTTCAGTGTTATTCAGGTGTGAATTATACAGTAAATGGCAAAACCCTTAGGAGCTTTGACATACAGAGGGATCTGGGCGTACCAGTCTACGGATCCCTGAAAGTGGCAGCGCAGGTGGTCAAGAAGGCATACAGCATGCCTGCCTTCTTCAGCTAAGGCATCAAGTATAAGAGTTGGCAAATTATGCTACAGCTGTACAAAACTTTAGTTAAGCCACAAAATTAAGAGAGGCACGGATAAGGTGGATAGTCAGTGGCTTTTTTCCTAGGGTGGAAGGGTCAACTACAAGAGAGTACAGTTTTAAGGTGAGAGGGGGTAAGTTTAGGGGTGACATGCAGGGAAAGCTTTTCACACCGAGGGTGCCAGTGGAGGTGGTGGAAGCAGGCACATTCAAGACATATCTTGATAGACACATGAATAGGAGGTGAACAGAGAGATAGAAACCGCGTATTGGTTTCTGGCTCGATGGGCTGCGTTGTTCTTTGTTCTTTAGATGTCTCTGAATGGATGGAAAGAAAGGTATTTACCGTGGATTTTTCGTTTGGCTTCCAGTGGTAATTTTCTTTTTTCTGTTGACCTGACAGACCTGAGTCAGCAAGCCCAGAACATCCCATCTCAAGTATCGAGCAAGAACTTTCTGCCCTCGATGCAGAAATGACGCAGAAGTTGGCGGAACTTAAAGAACAACAGCAGCAACAGTTATTAAACCTGAGACAAGAGCAGTATTACAGCGAGAAATATCAGAAACGGGAGCATGTGAAACAGGTATGGACAAGTGTCGCAGTTTCATAACGCATGTGTACACACTTAATTGATGACGAGTACTCAATTCTGTTATTTTTACTGGTCAGAATATCTCAACATACATACCTTTATCGCTATTTATTGCCCATCTCCCATTTATCCTGAGAAGTGGTGGTCGAGCTGTCTTCTTGAACTATTTTTTTTAATTTATTTGTGGGACGTGGGTGTTGCTGCCTGGCCAGTATTTATTGCCCACCCCTAGTTGCCCTTGGAGAGCAGTTGAGAGTCAACCACATTGCTGTGGCTCTGGACTCACATTTAGGCCAGAACAGGTAAGGACAGTTAGTCCAAAGATGTTTGGGTTAGGTGGATTGGCCATGCTAAATTACCCCTTAATGTTAGGGGGACTAGCTAGAGTAAATGCATGGGGTTATGGGGATAGAACCTTTACTCAGAGGGTAGTAAGGGCGTGGAATCCCCTGCCTGCAGCAGTTGTGGACTCGCCAACTTTAAGGGCGTTCAAATGGTCAGTGGATAGGCATATGGATAACATTGGAATAGTTTAGGTTAGAGGGTCATTAGATTGGTTCCACTGGTCGGCGCAACATCGAGGGCCGAAGGGCCTGTACTGCGCTGTAATGTTCTATGTTCTAGGACCTGGGTGGGATTGTGGTCGGTGCTAACTCGATGGGCCGAATGGCCTCTTTCTGCACTCCAGGGATTCTAAGATTCCCTTCCCTAAAGGACTTTGTGAGTCAGATAGGTTTTTCCGACAATGGTTTCATGGTCACCAGTAGACTCTTAACTCTAGATTTTTTTTATTGAACTCAAATTCCGCTGTGGCAGGATTTGAACATTGAACTCAAATTCCGCTGTGGCAGGATTTGAACCTGAGTCCTCAGAATATTAGCTGAGCTTCTGGCTTAATAGTTTAGTGATAATATCACTGGGCACTCGTATTAGGATTGTGGGCATTACTGGTAGGGTCTGTTGCCCTTCTGCAATTGAGTAGCTAGGCGGGGAACATCAGAGGGCAGTCAAGAGTAAACTGCATTAGTGAGGTACTGGAGTCACACACAGACCCAGACTGGGTCAGGATGGAAAGTTTCCTTCCCCCGTATTGACATTTGTGAACCATTTGAATTTTTACGAAAATCCGATGGCGTTAGGGACAGGTTTACTTTATTCCCAGATTTTTAAAACCATTAAAATTCTTAAAGTGCATTGGGAAGGGGATGGAGACATTGAGATTGGCAGCCCAGCCACCATGTTTAAATGAACAATTAAGGATCAGTTAGGCATAATACACCGCTCCTGTCCTAATTAACTCGAGTGCTGAAAGGATAGGAGAAAGAGGGGAGTTGATCTTTAGGGGTTGCCCTTTGCCAATCAGGGAGATTGGTTCCAGCTTCCTTCCGCCCAATCCCTCCCGTCATCTGAACCTCCCCCTCCCCCACAACTAACCTGCCCAAACCCTCCTGGCCAACGACCCTCCCAGACTTACCTACCCCGGGGATTCATCTTGTTCTTCTCCTCCTGTAGTCCCAGCCACAGCCTTCCCGACACTGTCGAGACTGATAGAGCTGCCGTTAGCTCCGATGGGTGGGATTTCCTCCCCAGTGAAGGGTGGGGAACCCACTCAGCCCTCCATTAATCCGTCCTGCTTTGACGAGCACGAGGTACGTTGTTGGGAAGTCAATGGATAATCTCACTGGCCTGGTAACCCAGGCAAAGGTTCTGGAATCATGGGTTCAAATCTCAGGATTGGTGAAGTTTACATTTGATTAATACCCTGGAATTAAAAAAAAAATTCAGTCATGGTGACCATGAGATTACTATCGATTGTTGGAAAAACGCATCTGGTTTTCTGCACTGTAGGGATTCCATGATCTGGAGCAGTATGGTTGTGCAGTGCTTAGCTCCGGGAGCTCTGGTTTTCTCCCACTGTCTGAAAGACGTGCTGGTTCGGGGCATTGACCTGAACAGGCACCGGAGTGTGGCAACGAGGGGAATTTCACAGTAACTTCATTGCAGTGTTAATGTAAGCCTTACTTGTGACTATTAAATAAACTTTAAACTTTAAACCTGGTTCACTAATGTCCTTTAGGGAAGGAAATCTGCCGTCCTTACCTGGTCTGGGCCTACACGTGACACAGTAAGAAGCCCCACACACCAGGTTAAAGTCCAACAGGTTTATTTGGTAGCTTTTGGAGCACTGCCCCTTATCAGGTGAGTGGGAATTCTGTTCACAAACTCCCACTCACCTGATGAAGGAGGAGCACTCCGAAAGCTAGTGGCCTGTGCTACCAAATAAGCCTTGTTGGACTTTAACACCCCCGGTGTTGTGGGATTTCTTACTGTGTTTACCCCAGTCCAACACCAGCATCTCCACATCATGTCTACATGCGCCTCCAGAGCCACAGCAATGTGGTTGACTCTCATCTCCCCCCCCAAGGGCAACTAGGGATGGGCAATAAATGCTGGCCAGCCAGCGACACCCAAGTCCCACGAAGGAATTTTTAAAAATTCTGAATTCTAACACAACCGGAAATCCTGAATAGAGAAGGTCAAAATTGGTCTAAAATACAATTTATGAAGAAAATGAGGAGGGGGGGGTTCAAGTCTGTTGCATTCGTATGGTATTTTTAAAAATGTTTCAGCTACGATCTTTTGACCTCCTGGACATTTGGGTTGTGACAGAGCCTCATTATTCACCTTTGATTGTTATGTTCTGGGTGATGCATAGAAATGAGATGACACACTATGTCATTTTCGGTGCCAGGGAGGTTGATTGACAGTAATTAGCACACGTCATGTTATTACTCGGGTGCTTACACAGGTAATGACAAGACCTAGCGATCTGTGTCAAGCCTGATGGGCAGTTAGTGGGTGAATGCAGTAAATTCTGAGAAAAAACAAAGTGAGATGTCACTTACACATGGCGCAAATCAGGCAGCAACATTTAGGATGCCACGTTTAACCACACATGGGATCCTGAACTGAAGTCACTGATTTATTATTGTCACGTGTATTGGGATACAGTGAAAGGTACTGATTCAAGCGTGCTACACAGACAAAGCATACCGTTCATAGAGAAGGGAAGGAGAGGGTGCAGGATGTAGTGTTACAGTCATAGCGAGAGAATTTAATGCAAGATAAGTCCATTCGAAAGTCTGACAGCAGCAGGGAAGAAGCTGTTCTTCAGCCAGTTGGCACGTGACCTCAGACTTTTGTACCTTTATCCCAAAAAGATTGTGGAAGAAGGTGGAAGAGAGTATGCTCGGGTGCGTGGGGTCATTAATTATGCTGGCTGCTTTTCCAAAGCAGCGGGAAGCGTAGACAGAGTCAGTGAATGGGAGGCTGGTTTGCGTGATGGATTGGGCTACATTCACGATCCTTTGTAGTTTCTTGCGGTCTCGGGCGGAGCAGGAGCCCATACCGAGCTGTGATACAACCAGAAAGAATGCTTTCTATGGTGCATCTGTAAAAGTTGATGAGAGTCATAGCGGACATGCCACATTTCCTTAGTCTTCTGAGTAAGTAGAGGTGTTGGTGGGCTTTCTGAACTATAGTGTCGGCGTAGGGGTACCAGGACAGGACACTGCATCACTTATACATCAATAACAGCAAGTGTCACTAACCGTAACATTATTTGGACAACAGATCCCAGCCCATTGTGATTATGTTTCAGCTGCAACCGAAGTTAGCCTGGAGGATTGGCAGGCCGTACAACAGTTATGCAATTTCCCTCAATGACGGGACAATGAAACCTCAGCGTCCCAGTCGCGGGACTCCCCCCCCCCCACACCCCCGTTGTTAATTACATCTTCTTATCCTTGCAGCTTGTCCAGAAACTCACCGAGGTGGCTGAGGAGTGCCAAGCTAATCAGTTGAAGAAACTGAGGGAACTCTGTGAAAAGTGAGTCACGACGTTCACCTCTTCCATCGATAAGCCTCTGGCCAGAATTTGTGAAGGCAAACCAAATTTGATTTTTTTTTTTGTTCACCACCTTCAGGGAAAAGAAAGAACTGAAGAAGAAAATGGACAAAAAGCGACAGGAGAAGATCACCGAGGCCAAATCTAAAGACAAGAATCAGATGGAAGAGTGAGTCTTGTCATTCTTTGCGTGGACACGCTTGTTGTCATCTTAATCATAGAACCCTACAGTCCAGAAGGAGGCCATTCGACCCATCGAGTCTGCACCGATCACAATCCCACCCAGGCCCTATTCCCGTAACCCCACACCTTTACCCTGCTAACCCCCTGACACCAAGGGTCAATTTGGCACGGCCAATCAACCCAACCCTCACAGCTTTGGAGCGTGGGAAGAAACCGGAGCACCCGGAGGAAGCCCATGCAAACTCCACGATGACAGTGGCCCAAGCTGGGAATCGAACCCGGGACCCTGGCACTGTGAGACAGCAGTGCTAATCACTGTGCCATCCAAAGGAGTTCTCTCACTGGTTGACGTGACCAGGGCTGCCAACAATAATTTACTTCATTAATGTTAACAACTGTTGGTGTGGAGCCCAGCACAGCAGTAAGGCACTCCACAGGTTTCCAATCAAGCCTGGCCCACCATACAAGCCCACCCTCCTTCTCCCCATCCGAGGGATCTTCAAGGGAAGTAAATAGCTTGTTCTTGGTGGCTTTAGTTCAGTCGGGCAGCGTGGTCAGTGCAGGCTTGGAGGGCCGAAGGGCCTGTTCCTATGCTGTAATTTTCTTTGTTCTTTCTCCTTTATATTTTTTTCAAATGTTAGCTTGGCCTGTGGAGATCAAGAAAGACCAATATCATTATTATAAACACAAGAAGTTTATTTATCAGTGTCACAAGTAGGCTTACATTAATATTGCAATGAAGTTATTGTGAAAATCCCCCAGTCACCACACTCTGGCGCCTGGTCGCTTACACTGAGGGAGAATTTAGCATGGCCAAATGCACCCTAACCAGTATGGTCTTTCAGACTGTGGGAGGAAACCAGAGCACCCAGAGGAAACCCGTGCAGGCCCGGGGACAATGTGCAAACTCTGCACAGACAGTGACCTGGGACCGGGAATCGAAGCCGGGACCCTGGTGCTGTGAGGCAGCAGTGCTAACCGCTAAGCCACCATGTCACCAGGGAGCCTTTAATCAGAGGAAATTTTCAAAACACATTTGGGTTGGAATTCAATGGCCCCTCTTTTACTATCAGCAAGAATGGAGAATTCGGAGCTCAGCCGCATCTCCATTCACGGTGGCGGGACTGGAGAATCCCAGTCGCGGACGAGGTTGGAGAATCCCAATCATGGGCGAGGTTGGAAAATCCCAGTCATGGGCAAGGTCGGAGAATCTCAGTCGTGGGCGAGATCGGAAAATCCCAGTCGTGGGCGAGGTCGGAGAATCTCAGTCGCGGGCGAAGCCGGAGAATTCCAGTCGCAGGCAAGGCTGGAGAATCCCAGTCACAAGCGAGGTCGGAGAATCCCAGTCACAAGCGAGGTCGGAGAATCCCAGTCACAAGCGAGGTCGGAGAATCCCAGTCACAAGCGAGGTCGGAGAATCCCAGTCGCAGGCGAGGCTGGAGAATCCCAGTCGCGGACGAGGCTGGAGAATCCCAGTCGCGGGCGAGGCCGGAGAATCCCAGTCGCGGGCGAGGCTGGAGAATCCCAGTCGCGGGCGAGCTCGGAAAATCCCGGCCCCTCAATCTTTCTGAAGCAGTATAAGGATGGAGAAATGTTTCCCCATTTGGCAATGGATGGAGCTCGGACCCGTGTCCCGAGAGTTAAAACATTCTCTTTGAGTGAAGCACTCACGTTAGCCCACGAATCAGTACTTAGCCACAAAGAGCTCAACGTTTCTCTAATTGTCCTGAGCAGCAAGCGACTCCTACACTTCGATTAAAATCTCCAGCTGGTGACCTCGGCATTTAAAGCAGTCGTGATCAGTTTGCTTTCTTTATTCACGACAGGCAAGTGTAGGCAATAGTTTCACGTCTCCTATTGCTAACTGTCAGCCCCAAAAGTTACCCCACTCTCTGGCGCTGTCTGTCAAAGGAGCCAGTGGAGAATGGTTCGGATTATTGAGAGACCTGTTTATTTCGAACTACATTCTGTGATGGATCGCCACTTCGACAGAGAGCAATGGAGCTCTGAAGGCAGTGTACCCTGTATAGTTCTGCTTCTGTCTTTCATCTCACTTAACAAGCCTGTGAGGCAATTTTCACCCCCCCCTCTCCCCTCAGCCCAAGCACCCCCCCCCAAGCTGTTTTAAAGTGTTCAAAGCAGATTGCACTATCTAGAAAGTGCATAAACAGTATCAGAGAATCATAGATTCCCTACAGCGGAGAAGGAGGCCATTCAGCCCATCCAGTCTGCAACAGAAGAATGAAAAGTGACCTGATTTTTGGGTGGCCCGCTGGTTAGCACTGCTGCCCCACAGCGTCACAGACCCTGGTTGGATTCCGGCCTCAGGCCACTGTCTGTGTGGAGTCTGCATGTTCTCCCCGTGTCTGCGTGCATTTCCTCAGGCGCTCCAGTTTCCTCCCCCAGTCCAACGATGTGCGGGTTAGGTTGATTGGCCGTGCTAACTTGCCCCTTAGTGTCAAGGGGACTAACAGGGGAAATGTGTGGGGTTGTGGGATTAGGGCCTGGGTGGGATTGTTGTCAGTGCAGCTCAATGGGCCAAATAGCCTCCTCCTGCACTGCAGGGATTCCATGATTCTATGAACACTGACAGAGTATCCAACCTCGGTCCCATCCCCGTTACTCCCTGCATTTACCCCACTAATCCATCTAACCTCAACATCTCGCAACACAAAGGGGCAATTTAGCATGGCCAACCTTGGTTGACAGTGGCACAGTGGTTAGCACTGCTGCCTCATAGCGCCAGGGACCCGGGTTCAATGCTATCCTTGGGTGAATTTGCGTGGAGTCTACACATTCTCCCCGTGTCTGCATGGGTTTCCTCTGCGTGCTCTTGCTTCCTCCCACAATCTAATGATGTGTCGGTTAGGGGGATTGGCCACGCTAAATTGCCCTCAGTGTCAAAAGGGCAGGAGCCACACCAAGCTGTGATACAACCAAAAAGAATGCTTTCTATGCATCTGCCGTGGCAGGATTCGAACCCGGGTCCCCAGGACATTAGCTGAGTTTCTGGATTAATAGTCTAGCGATAATACTATTAGGACATTGCCACTTTGCTCACCACACAGACAGTGACCCAAGCTGGGAATCGATCCTGGGTCCTTGGCACTGTGAGGCAGCAGTGCTAACCATTCTGCCACCTATCCTCATAATCCCATGCTTTTCCACAGCCTTGCAGTAGCTTTTGCTCCCTCAACTACTTGACTTTCTTGGAAAATACTTTCCGAACTTGTCTCCACCATTTTTTCAGGGGTTGCGTTCCAACTTCCAAAGTGGTTATATCCGGGGTGACTCACTTCAGCGGGAGCGCTGCGGAAATTTTGGGAAAATGCATCAAAGACTATTTCTCAAGTTCATAGAATCCTACAGTGCAGAAGGAGGCCATTTGACCCATCGAGTCTGTTCTGACAACAATCCCACCCAGGCCCCATCCCCTTTACCCCACATATTTACCCTGCTAATCCCTCTAACCTACGCATCCCGGGACACTAAGGGGCAATTTAGCATGGCCAATCCGCCTCACCCGCACATCTTTCGGACTGTGGGAGGAAACCGGAGCACCCGGAGGAAACCCACGCAGACACGGGGAGAATGTGCAAATTCCACACAGACAGTGACCCAAGCCGGGAATCGAACCCGGGTCCCTGGCACTGTGAGGCAGCAGTGCTAACCACGGTGACACTGTGCTACCCCGCGAGTTGCCGCAGTTCTTTGATGTCACGGCAGGTGAGCCAGAGAATCTCACACGTACCCGGCAGAATTGTAATCCCCGAGGAACTCGAACCAAATTAAGCCGTTAGTTTGTGATGCGGCTTGAAGGGAAAGCTCAGTAATTGCGAGTGCAATAATAGATCAACACTGCATTCATTAAGCCAGCAGGACAAGAGCAATAGCAGCAGGCTGCTTAGCTCAACCTTACTGTTGGAGATTACAGAGTCCGTAAACATCTCATTGTCATCTTTAAGTGAGACGTGATGCTTAAACCATCGGCAAGTCATCATCTCCAGGGGCCATTATTGGCTTCCTGAGATCCAGCTGTGGTCGTGAGATTGCGAAGGTTTATTTCCTTCCCCCTTACAAGCTGCATTTCAGAGCTGATGGATGTAATTGTAATTATTATTAAAGCCTAATTCAAGAAGCTGACCTTTTTAAAGTTTATTTATCAGTATCAGGGCAAATCTTTGTGATCTCTTTTCCTTTAAAGTTTGTTTGTTGGTGTGACGGGCGGCACAGTGGCACAGTTGTTAGCACTGCTGCCTCAGAGCTCCAGGGACCAGGGTTCGATTCCTGCGTCGGGTCACTGTCTGTGTGGAGTCTGCATGTTCTCCCCGTGTCTGCGTGGGTTTCCCCTGGGCGCTCTGGTTTCCTCCCACATTTCAAAGGTTTGCTGGTTAGGTGGATTGTCCATGCTAAATTGATCCTTGGTGTCCAGAATGCGTAGGTCAGAGGGATTAGCAGGGTAAATATGTGGGGTTATAGGGATAGGGCCTGGATAGGATTGTTGTCGGTACAGTCTCGATGACCAAGTGGCCTCCTTCTGCACAGTCCGATTTCTATGATTCTGTGATAGCTTTCAAAGAGTGTTGATGGGCTGAATGGCCTTCGTGTTTACTTTTAAGATTCTATGATTGTGCCATCGTGCAAATAAACCACGCTGAGTGAAACCTTGTCAATGGAAAGACCTGAGTTAAGAGCAACATAGATAGCATGTGGGCATGGTCCTGTGACTTGCTGACTATTAGCAGTCTGGGAGACCCCGCTAAGGTTATGTTGGTGATGCCCCAGGCTCGGAATAGAGACAAGTTCCAGTTGGTTCAGCAAACTATATCAAGTAGGGCTGAATCGTGGAAAGGTTGAGGCATCTCCATGAAGTGGCAAGCAAAGGCCCAATGGTATTGTCGCTGGACTATTAATCCAGAAACTCAGCTGATGTTCTGGGGACCTGACTTGGAATCCCACCATGGCAGATGGTGAAATTTGAATTCAATTAGAAAAAATCTGAAATTAAGAATCTACAGGTGACCATGAAACCATTGTCAATTGTCAGAAAAATCCATCTGTTTCACTAATGTCCTTTATTGCCCCTTAGTGTCCCAAGATGTGTAGGTTAGAGGGATTAGTGGAGTAAATGCAGGGATGAGACCTGGGTTGGATACTCTGTCAGTGTTCATAGAATCCCGACAGTGCAGAAGTAGGCCATTCGGCCCATTGACCCTGCAGCAATAACAATCCCACTCAGGCTCCATCTTCATAACCCCACATATTTACCCTGCTTAACCCACCTGACACTAAGGGGCAAATTAGCATGGCCAATCAACCTAACCTGCGTGTCTTTGGAGTGTGGGAGGAAGCCGGAGCACCAGAGGAAACCCACGCTGACACGGGGAGAATGTGCAGACTCCTCATAGACAATGTCCCGAGGCCAGGAATCAAATCCTGGCACTGTGAGGCAGCAGTGCCAACCACTGTGCCACCGTGCTGCCCTTGAAGATCTAACCACACTGCTGCCTGGTTTAATTTTGTTTTCATTTTGTGCAGTGGGGCCATTCCCCTCCCCTCTCCATTCCCCACTCCTCCTCTCACCTTACTTTGTGTCCATTGTAACACAGAAACATAGAAATAGGAACACTAATAGGCCATTCGCCCCATCTAACCTGCTCCATCGTCCATTATGATGATGGCTTCATCCCATCATTCCATCCCCACCACCCCCCCACCTCGCCCACCATGTCCTCTGGCCCCCTTCACCCCAAGAGCTCAAACTCCAACCTGGTAATTGGAATGTAAGTTGGGTTGCTCCATCTCTGGACCGAGTGCACTGAGCTTTAACCTCGGGTTACTGTTCAGTGATCAACGTGAGCGCAGCGCATGGGGGGAACCTGAGCTGTGTGAAGACAGCACTGCCCATTATTCTGGGAATACCGCACAGGTTGTACTCATTCACTTTGGGAGCTGCCTCCATACATCTTCCTGATCTACCAGTTGGAGTGCGTGTGAACGCTGAGACTTTTGCTGCAGTTGAGCTACAAAAATCCCGACAGTGCAGAAAGAGGCCATTTGGCCCATCAGGTCTGCACCCACTCCCTGACAGAGCATCCCACCCAGGCCCTCCCCTCCGCCTGATCCCTGTAATCCCATGCATTTTCCATGGCCAATCTGCCTAACCCGCACATCTTTGGACACTAAGGAACAATTTAGCATGGCCAATCCACCCAACTGCACATCTTTGGACACTAAGGAACAATTTAGCATGGCCAATCCACCCAACCGCACATCTTTGGACACTAAGGAACAATTTAGCATGGCCAATCCACCCAACCGCACATCTTTGGACACTAAGGAACAATTTAGCATGGCCAATCCACCCAACCGCACATCTTTGGACACTAAGGAACAATTTAGCATGGCCAATCCACCCAACCGCACATCTTTGGACACTAAGGAACAATTTAGCATGGCCAATCCACCCAACTGCACATCTTTGGACACTAAGGAACAATTTAGCATGGCCAATCCACCCAACCGCACATCTTTGGACACTAAGGAACAATTTAGCATGGCCAATCCACCCAACTGCACATCTTTGGACACTAAGGAACAATTTAGCGTGGCCAATCCACCCAACCGCACATCTTTGGACACTAAGGAACAATTTAGCATGGCCAATCCACCCAACCGCACATCTTTGGACACTAAGGAACAATTTAGCATGGCCAATCCACCCAACCGCACATCTTTGGACACTAAGGAACAATTTAGCATGGCTAATGGACCTAAGCTGCACATCTTTGGACACTAAAGGGCAATCTAGCATGGCCAGTCCACCTAACCTGCACACCTTTGGGCTGTGGGAGGAAACCAGTGCACTATGCAGATAAGAGGAAGAATGTGCAGGCTCCACACCGTCACCCAAGGCCGGAACTGAACCCAGGTCCTTGGCGCTGTGAAGCAGCAGTGCTAACCACTGTGCCACAAGACTTGATGGAGCGCAGACACACACACGGCACTTCAATGCAAACTTTAAACTTTCCATCGGCAGAGATACGGTGCTCCGTGGGTGGCTCCAACCCTTCATGGAATTGACTCTACCCTTACAGACCAGGGTTCGATGCCCTGAATGTGCCCAGAAATATACTCCAGGATACCTACGCCTGGGGGGTGAAGCAAGTTAGAGTGGGGGCTCTTTCGAGAAGGCCTTTACTCGTGCCACAAAATAACAGCAAACCAGAAGGTCAAACCCCATCTCTACCCCACCCCAGCACACACCCTCGACCCCTCCACATCCCCCAAGGCCACAGTTAAATCGCAACCCCTGCATCGGCCTCCCTGGTGAATGGAAGATCTGCCCCTTTATGAATATCATTGATTCTCCAGTCCAAACGGTGCTCACCCCCTGCCTGTGGACTTCCCGGCAGTGGAGCTGGAGAATCCCCGCGGGCAGCACACCACCTTCCACTCCCAAGGAACGTGCAACTGGGAGGCCTGAGGATCCCGCTCGGTGCTTCCAGTCGCGGGGGCGAGAGGTCATTGTTTTGGGATAAGGGTTGGCCGACTTAAAACAGAGACGGGGAGAAGTGACTTGTCTCAGAGGGTGGTGAATCTGTGGCATTCACTACCCCAGAGTGCGGTGGATGCCAGAATACTGGGTAAATTTAAGGAGGAGATAGATTTTTAATCAGTAATGGATCTGAAGGGCTAAGGAGAGCAGGCAGGAATGTGGAATTGAGGCCATGACAAGATCAGCCATGAATGGCGGAGCAGGTTCGAGGGGCTAAATGGCCTCCTCCTGCTCCTATTTCTCATGTACTCGGACCGAACAGATAAAATCTGACACAGTCAATTTGATATCAAAAAGCTTGACGAATTCACTGTCTGATTGCAGGGAGAAGACAGAAATTATCCGGTCTTACATACATAAAGTGGTGCAGTCAATAAAGAGGGTAAGTAGGAAGTCTTTTTATTCTGCTTCTGTCCCCTGAGGTCGTGTGAAGTATTTGCCTTTCCTGATGCCTTTCTCGAGATCAGGGAAGTCAAGATGCTGGAGAGCAATTCGCTTTTCTATTTCCGACTCCCTGGCATCAGTTTCAGGTCAGGGATGTCTCTGCCAGATGTAATTTCAAGCTCCCCTTTTCTCAACAATACACGTTGCCCCAATCTCAGAAGAACAGCTCCCTCCCCTCAGAATCCGTACGGTGCAGAGAGAAGCCCATCGAGTCTGCACCGACTCTCTGACAAAGTATCTTACCCAGGCCCTCTTCTCCCACTGTGTCCCCATAACCTCACACATTTAGCATGGCTAATCCACCTAACCTGCACGTCTCAGGACACCAAGGGATATTTAGCATGGCCAAATCTTTGGAGACTAAGATGTGCTTAACCGGCACATCTTTCAGACTCTGGGAGGAAACCAGTGCACCCGCAGTGGGGAACATGCAAACTCCACACAGACAGTGACCCAAGCCAGGAATCGAACCCATGTCCCTGGCGCTGTGAGGTAGCAGTACTAACCACTGTGCCACTGTGCCATGGATTGATCTGGGGACTCTTCACCCAGGAGAGAAAGCTTCAAGGTCGGCCTCTTGTGTTTTTAAGTCACTGCAATGCAGAAGGAGACCATTCAGCCCATCAAGCCTGCACCAACAACAATCCCCCCCCGGGCCCCACCCCCCAAAACTCCATGTATTTCACCTGCTAATCCAGCCTGACACTCAGGGACAAATTTAGTATGGCCAATCCACCTAACCTGCACCTCTTTGGACTGTGGGAGGAAACAGGAGCACCGGGAGGAAACCCACGCAGACACGGGGAGAATGTGCAGACTCCGCACAGACAGTGACCCGAGGCCAGAATTGAATGACTGTCCCTGGCGTTGCGAGGCAGCAGAGCTAACCACTGTGCCACCGTTGTACGATATAAGATGATACCATAACTTGGCGGCAGGCAACCGCTGATTAATAGACTCAATAACCCTGCAGTGATTGTGCACCAATTGTGGATAATCTCATCAAACATCACCCATGTGCAATGAACTGGTGACCATAGAGAGTAGGGTCAAGTAAGGTTACATGTGGAAGCTCCACAGAATACAGGATAACTTTTACATAAAAATAAATAAGGCAGTCATCTCACGGCCCGAATAAAACTCCTCAACAATTCCAGCTTTGTTCTCGTTCTGTTTGTCATGTTTTAAGATTCAACCGTGTAGCAGTAATGACCCATGTATCCAGCAGATGGAGCCAAATCCATGCGATATTGAGGTTCCTCATTGGACCTGGCTGAGCAGAGAAGTGGATGCCTGGATCTTGCTAAAGGTCTCTTGTAAATGAATCAAGTCCAGCTTTATGCAGGATGCAGGATGCAGGGCAGCATGGTGGCACAGTGGTTTAGCATGGCTGCCTCAGAGCGCCAGGGACCCGGGTTCGATTCCGGCCTCGGGTCACCGTCTGTGCGGAGTCTGCACATTCTCCCCGTGTCTGCGTGGGTTTCCTCCGGGTGCTCCGGTTTCCTCCCACAGTCCACGTGACGTGCTGGCTAGGTGCATTGGCCATGTTAAACTGCCCCTTAATGCCCCAAGATTTGTAGGTTAGGTAGATTAGTGGAGTGCGTAGTGTTACAGGGATGGCGAGGCAGCGGGGGGGGGGTGGGGTTGGGTCTGGGTGAGATGCTCTCCTGGAGAGTTGGTGCAGACTTGATGGGCTGAATGGCCTCCTTCTTCACTGAAAGAATTCTATGATTCTATGAATGTTGCTTGAGCTCCATCCTGGATATCTGCCAATCATTACAGAGAGAGAGCAGAAGTTATTTATAGAAGCAGGAGTAGGCCATTTGGCCCTTCGAGCCTGCTCCACTATTCATCTTGATCATGGCTGATCATCAAATTCAATATTCTAATCCCCCTTTCTTCCCATATCTCTTGATCCCTTTAGTCCCAAGAGCCATATCTAATTTCTTCTTGTAATCAGGCAATGTTTTGGCCTCAACTACTTTCTGTGGGAGTGAATTCCACACATTCACCACCCTCTGGGTGAAGAAATTTCCCCTCACCTCAGTTACAGAATCCCTACAGAAGGGCATTCAGCCCATCGAGTCTGTACTGACCACAATCCCACCTAGCCCTTATCCCCACATATTTACCTTGTTAATCTCCCTGACACTGGGGTTAATTTAGCACGGCCAATCAACCTCACCCGCACATCTTTGGAGTGTGTGGGAGGGAACCGGAGCACCCGGAGGAAACCCACGCAGACACGGGGAGAATGTGCAAACTCCACACAGACAGTGACCCGTGGCCGGAATCGAACCTGGGACCCTGGCACTGTGAAGCAGCAGTGCTAACCCCCCATGCCGCCCCAAAAAGGTTTACCCCTATCCTCAAATTTTCCCTAGAAATATAACACAAACCAGCACTGCCTTCCCTCTCCCCAGTCGACTCCCCACGCCATTTTAAGACTGGTAGCATTTTAGCCATTCACCCATTCAAGTCACTTGGCATCTTTGCTGAAATTGAACCCATAGAATCCCTACAGTGCAGAAGGAGGCCATTCAGCCCATTGAATCGGCACCAACTCTCTGGTACAACATCTTACCCAGACATGCTTGCCTTCATCGGTTGGGGCATAGAGCTTAAAAATTGGCAAGTCATGTTGCAGCCGTATAGAACTTTAGTTGGGCCACATTTGGAACATTATTTACAGTTTGGGGTTGCCATACTACTAAAAGGATATGGAGAGGCTTTGGAGAGGGTACAGGAAGTTGCCTGGTTTGGAGACTATTAGCTATGAGGAGAGATTGGACAAACTTGGTTTGTTTTCACTTGAACATCGGACGTTCAGGTGAGTGGCGACCTGAGAGAAGGTAATTACGAGAAGCACGGGGATTGAATGGCTAGCCGGGGTTTTTTTCCCTGGGTAGAAATGTCATTTACTCAGGGCCACAGGTTGAAGGTAAAAGGGGGAAAGTTTAAAGGAGATGTGAGAGGCAAGTGTTTTTTACACAGAGGGTGGTAAGAACAGACACCAGTGCAAAAACAGATACAATAGCAACGTTTAAGTGGCATCTGACAGACACATGAATAGGCCAGGAATAGGGGAATACCGATCACGTAGAGGCAAAAAGAGGTGATATATGTCAGCATGGACTTGGTGGGCCGATGGGGCCTGTTCTTGTGCTGCACTGTTCTTTGTTCTTTGATTGAATTTCAATTCCACAAGCTGCCATGATGGGATTTGAACCCAGAGCGACAGCCTGGGCCTCCAAAATACTCATCCAATCCGCATTGCCATTCTGTCGCAGTCTCATCCCACTGGTTCGCAGAGTGACGCTCCGGGTTGTGACCTGGAACTGCACGATCCAAGTCAGATTAGACTGCGTGACATTGGAACAGCGCGCCTTCACAATGCTCTTTCAAGAGGCCACGTTACGTGGCCCGCCCCAGAAGTCATGCGGTACGCCCTGGCGAAGCAACCCGGGGTACCAGGACACCGCCACCTCCAGCGGTGCTACAGCAATGCAGTCCATATCCAAAGAGGCAAACATGAACCCGTGCAGATTTGATGGAACAAATTGACATTAACCTAGATGGATAGGAATTCTAACCAGGAATCTGCATCCGTTAGCGGGACCTTTCCCAGTACTCCAATACATTTAAACTGAAACCATCTGTTTCAAGTCTGAAAAGCAAGAAGAGGAATGTAGACTATTTACTTTGGGTGCAGATGCCTCACTCTGATGTGCCTTCCTCATAAGGTTGGATAAGTTTCAATGGTGTAAACACAAGAGAGACTATTTCTCACTCTGATCGTTTACATTTTAAGAGAATGAAATAGCCGTTAACAATTTTTCATGTTCGGGTGAACTTTGCACTTAGTCTAGAGGAAGTGAGCAGAACTGTTTTCCCTCTTATTGGCAGTATGGGTCACAGTTTTTACATCGTTGAATCATAGGATCATAGAATCCCTGTAGTGCCGAAGAGGCTATTCAGCCCATCGAATCTGCACCAATTCTAATATAGTATCTTACCCAGGCCTTCGTCCCCGTCCTATCCCCATAATCTCAAACATTCACCAAAGCCAATCCATCAAACCTACATGTCTTTGGACACTAAGGGGCAATTTATCATGGCCAATTCACTTTACCTGCACATCTTTGGACACTAAGGGGCAATTTAGCATGGCCAATCCACCTAACCTGCACATCTTTGAACACTAAGAGGCAATTTAGCATGGCCAATCCACTTTACCTGCACATCTTTGGACACTAAGGGGCAATTTAGCATGCCAATCCACTTTACCTGCACAACTTGGGATACTGAGGCACAATTTAGCATGGCCAATCCACTTTACTTGCACATCTTTGGACACTAAGGGGCAATTTAGCGCAGCCAATCCACCTAACCTGCACATCTTTGAACACTAAGAGGCAATTTAACATGCCAATCTACCTAACCTGCACATCTTAGGGCACTAAGGGGCAATTTAGCATGGCCAATCCACTTTACCTGCACATCTTTGGAGACTAAGGGGCAATTTAGCATGGCCAATCCACTTTACCTGCACATCTTGGGACACTCAGGCACAATTTAGCATGGCCAATCCACCTAACCTACACATCTTTGGACACTAAGGGGCAATTTAGCATAGCCAATCCACCTAACCTGCACATCTTGGGACACTAAGGGGCAATTTAGCATAGCCAATCCACCTAACCTGCACATCTTGGGGCACTAAGGGGCAATTTAGCATGGCCAATCCACCTAATCTATACATCTTTGGAGTGTGGGAGGAAACCGGAGTACCCGGGGGAACCCATGCAGACATGGGGAGAACATGCAGACTCCGCACAGACAGTGACCCGAGACTGGAATAGAACTCGGGTCTCTGGCGCTGTGAATTAATAGAACAATTCTGAACAGTTAGCGTAACATAATGAAAGCAATGGTAAAACACCGTCAATTCACTGTCACGGTCATAGGCCTGGAGAAACGGCAGTGAAGTTCTGCTGCTCAATGTGCTAATCACTGTGCCACCCACAATCATCCATCGCTCTTTCCACATTGTATCGAAAGCATTTCATGTTTGCTTCTTGTCTCTGCCTCTAGTTGGAAGATGCGCAGTCCAAGAGACAAGAGAAACTGGTGGACAAACACAAAGAAGTGCGGCAGCAAATTCTGGACGAGAAACCTAAGGTACAATTACGTGACTAGAGCTCACTTAAAATATATAATTAAATTATGCATAATCAAGGAGCTTCAACATCTGGCTGCCAGTAACACAGAAACAAGCCTCCAAGAAAACAGCATCAATGTTGAATGAACAGGCTTTATAGTTATAGTCTTTTTCCTATCTCAGGCAATAAGATCAGGGTTTAATGTATAATATATGTTAAAGTTTATATATCAGTGTCACAGGTAGGCTTACATTAACACTGCAATGAAGTTACTATGAAAATCCACACTTCGGCGCCTGTTCAGGTACGTTGAGGGAGAATTTAGCACAGTCAGTGCACCTAACCAGCACATCTTTTGGACTGTGGGAGGAAACCGGTCCATTGAGCCTGCACCAACAACAATCCCCGTAACGTCATGTATTTACCCTGCTAATGACACTCAGGGACAATTTTGCGATGGCCAATGCACCTAACCCAGACCTCTTCTGACTGTGGGAGGAAATCGGAGCACCCAGAGGAAACCCTCACAGTCACAGGGAGAATGTACGGACTCCGCACAGACAGCGGCCCAAGCCGGGAATCGAACCCAGGTCCCTGGCGTTGTGAGGCAGCGGTGCTAACCACCGTGAGCTAGGATCAGTCAGTCAGGCTGACTGTTTAATTTGTTTTGCTCATTTCTTTCGCGGGATTGTCAAAAATATGAACCTTACTTAGCACTGAAGGTTATGAATGCCTGTATTGGAGACCGTACAGCTAAGGTTCACTAAATTGGTCCCTATGACATGAGGACTATCCCATGATGAGAGGCTTCGTAAATTAGATTAATATTCCCTGGACTTCAGAAGAATGAGATGCAATCTCATTGAAATCTATATAATTCTGATCAGATGGACACTGAGAGCTTCCTTCCACTGGTCTGGGAATCTAAAACACGGTGCGAGGGGGGATTTGGGGGGGGGGGGGGGGGGGGGGGGCGGGGGTGGGGGCTTGGGGCACAGTCTCAGGATAAGGGGGTTGCTCATTTAGCACTGAGGTGGGGAGAAATTATTTCACTCAAAGGATTGTGAGTCTTTGGAACTCTATTCCAGAGGATAAAGGATGCTCCATCGTTGAATATATTTAAGGCTGGGACAGACAGGTTTATTTTTCATCTCTGAGGGAGTTAAGAGAGCAGCAGGAAAGTGGAGTTAAAGCCCAAGGTTAGCCATGATTGTGTTGAATGGTGGAGCAGGTTCAATTTTTGATTTGGTTTGACTTATTATTCTCACACATATTAGCGTACAGTGAAAAGCATTGTTTCTTGCATGCTATTCAGACAAAGCATACCATTCATAGAGAAGGAAAGGAGAGGGTGCAGAATGTAGTGTTAACAGTCATAGAAGGGCGTAGAGAAAGATCAACTTAATGCGAGGTAGGTCCATTCAAAAGTCTGATGGCAGCAGGGAAGAAGCTGTTCTTGAGTCGGTTGGTACATTACCTCAGACTTTTGTATCTTTTTCCCGATGGAAGAGTGTCGAAGAGAGAATGAGCCGGGTGCATGGGGTCCTTAATTAAGCTGGCTGCTTTTCCAAGACAGCGGGAAGTGTAGACAGAGTCAGTGGATGGGAGCTGGTTTGCGTGATGGACTGAGTTACATTCACAGCCCTTTGTAGTTTCTTGCAGTCTTGGGCAGAGCAGGAGCCAGACCAAGCTGTGATACAACCAGCAAGGATGCTTTCTATGGTGCATCTGTGAAAGTTGTTCTTAATTATGCTGGCTGCTTTCTCGAGGCAGCGGGATGCGTAGGCAGAATCAATGGATGGGAGGCTGGTTTGAGTGATGGACTGGGCTTCTTTCATGAACCTTTATCGTTTCTTATGGTATTGGGCAGAGCAGGAGTTGTGATACATCTGGAAGGGATGTTTTCTATGATGCATCTGTAAACATCGGTGAGAGTCGCAGCGGACATGCGAATGGTCTACACCTACTCACACTTCTTGTGAAATCATCTAACCATTTTGTGCAGGAATATTGTAAAGATATTGGCTCAGATTTTCACGGCTGTTGCTACAAGTGGATATATAAAGTACTCGGTCAAGTAGCATCCTTACAATTTTGCTGGAAGGGCTAAAGGAAAGCTTCAGAAATGTTGTTGTACACAGGGAGACACAGAAAGCTCATCCCTTTATGCTGGTAATAATAAAGAGTTCTGTAGCGCTGAGAGTTCTCTGAGGACTGTCAATGATAAGAATAGACTAAGAAATCTCACAATACCAGGTTATACTCCCAACAGGGTTATTTGTAGCAAACACCACTAGCTTTCGGAACTGGAAAGCTAGTGGTGTTTGCTACAAATAAACCTGATGGAGTTTCACCTGAAGGAACAGCCAGTTCCAAAAGCTAGTGGCATTTGCTACAAATCAACCTGTTGGACTTTAACCTGGTGTTGTGAGACTTCTTCCTGTGTTTACCCCAGTCCAACGCCGGCATCTCCACATCATGATAAGAATATGCAGAGGGTTGACTTTACAGCAGTTTGATATAGAGGTGAGGAAGTAAATCATCAGGTCCCTCATTTTGCCATTTGTCAAGGTCTTGTACCTGTTGTGCACTAAAGCCCAAAAAACAATTTCACTCTCAATCGTTCCCTGGGAAACCTTTACAGAGTCAGAGTATCTTAGAGCACAATCAGGACCATTCTGTTGAAGAACTATCAGGGGAGGGGGTGGTGTCGTGGTATTTTCACTGGACAAGTAACCTAGAGACCCAGGGTAATGCTCTGGAGACCCAGGTTCGAATCCTGCCACGGAAGATGGTGAAATTTGAATTCAATAAAAAACTCTGAAATTAAAATTCTAATGATGACCGTGAAATCATTGTCAATTGTCATAAAAAATCCACCTGGTTCACTAATATCCTTTAGGGAGGGAAACCTGCCGCCCTCACCTGGTCTGGTCTACATGTGATTCCAGAGCCACAGCAATGTGGTTGACTCTTAAATGCTCTCTGAAATGAAGGGCAGTTAGGGATGGGCAGTAGATGCTGGGCTCAGCCAATCCTCCTGCTGTTTCCTCACCTGGGGCAGGATGTTACATCCCTGCTCACCCTTTTTCCACCTTCTCCCCAGGGACATATTGGTCAATGGAGCTGTGGGGGTGGGAGGTGTGGGTTTTTGTCGCATTGCATGGAGCCATACATGCAAATTATGCAAATATTTTAATCACAATTAGCATCCCATTAGGGGGCCCGGGTCAGAGATTCCCAGGCCAAGCACGCTAGCCTCTCTCCCCCCGCCAGGAGTCGATCAGCCCAGCATGGATTGCACGAGCTCCCCACTTGCGAGGAGCTGGCGGCCCAACCTCGCTGGAGTAAAGAGAGGGCAATCGAGGCCCGTCCAGAGGGTCGGGCACCGGGGGGGGGGGGGGGGGGGGGGGGGGGGGGAGCGGCGGGGGAGGGTGGTGGTGCACCTGGGCATTGACGGCCTGGCAGTGCAGGCTGGGTTACCTGGCACTGCCCAAGGGGCAGAGTACCAATGCCAAGGGAGGGCACCTTGGCACTGCCCGTCGAGCATGGGGCAGTGCCAAGGAGGTGGGGCCCAACCGGAGTGGGGCCTGATTTGGCGAGGGGGGGGGCCTCTGCTGTCAGGATTGGTGGGGGAGGGAGGCCAGCGATCAGGATTGGGCATTCGAATAGGGAGGCGTCAGCGGGGTTGTGGTGGGGGGGATGGATTGCAGTCACACAATCAGCAATGTGTGGTCACGGGGCTGACCGGCGATCAAACTGACCAGCAATCAAGAGGCCAACACACAGGAGCCATTGCTCATACACCGATCTCGGTGCTGACAGATCGGGGGCCGGCCTCTCCAGCAGGAATAGGCCTGACCATGAGGTTCTGGGGTGAATCATGCTAACGCACTCTGCAGCGCACAGAATGTGGGAGATTCATTTTGAAAATCCCGCTGAGAAAAACCCAACGAGACTTACTCTAGATTTAACATGCATTCGACACTTAGAATTTTTTTGAGAGAATCCCACCCTCTGGCTCCGACACCTCTATGAGGTTACATGAGCCTTTGTTTAGAAATAAAAATGTCATGACGGTTTTATCACATTATTAGTTGCAACTTTTTTTTAATTGATTCTTGGGACGTGAGTGTCGCTGGCTGGGCTAACATTTACTACCCATCCCTAATTACCTTGGAACTGAGTGGCTTGCTAGGGCCAGATGCTAATTAAGGGTCGGCTACAACTCTTTTGATCTGGAGTTACATGTCGGGCCCCCAGGACATTAAGTTTATTTATTAGTGTCACAAATAGGCTTGCAGTACACAGCAAAGTTATTGTGAAAATCCCCCGGTCGCCACACTCCAGCGCCCGTTCGGGTGCACTGAGGGAGAACTTAGCACGGCCAATCCACCCTAACCAGCACGTCTTTCAGATTGTGGGAGGAAACCCACACAGACACGGGGAGAACGTGCAGACTTTGCGCAGACAGTGACCCAAGTCGGGAATCGAACTCGGGTCCCTGCCACTGTGAGGCAGCAGTGCTAACCACTGTGCCGCCGTGCTACCCACAGACGGGGTTTTTAAGGTAATTAATAATGTTTTGCATTTCCAGCATCCGACTTCTAATTCCAGACTTTTACTGGATTAGAATTTCATCAGCTGCCCTGGTGGGATTCGAACCTGGGTCCGCAGAGCATTGCCCTGGGTGTCTAGACTACTAGCCCATTGACAATACCAAGGTGCCACCACCTTCCCCCTAGCTATTATACAAATTGAGCTGCACACAATGCCAGTGGCTGCCTTTGCAAGTCCCCTGACTGTGACAGGAAACAAATAGTGACTAGTACACGGGGACAATTTGGAGTGTAGATCCAAAATAAAACTATAAAATGTCACAATCCCGGAGTGAGAGATGTAGGAAGTGGCATAATCCTTTTGATCCTCTTTGTAAAACTGAGTGGGTTCCACAATGAGATGTTACTGCCGCGCTGGAGATCAAAGCAATTGAGTGTTTCTGAGGAGATCAAAGGGTGAAGTTCATTTTTATTCTGCACAGGTTTTGAGCTACACAGCAGTGTTTAACCCCTTCAGTCTCGAAACATGTTACGGAGCACAACTGCGATTCCAATCAGTTCACTGTTAGAAGAATGAAAAGGCCTTTAAAATGTGAATAGGGATATTACAATACAATTCCTAATTGAAAGCAACGCACCCATTTTGTTCATTGGAACAGAATTACATTGCATGCTTATTAAAAATAATTAAGCATGAGGGAGTTGATTCCCAACGTTACATTATTCAGTGAAAACTCAATTTAGTACAAATGCATTATTGCAATGTGTAGCCACGCAATGGTAATGGAGTCTAATAGCTTCAATTATGGGCCAATTCACAATTAAAGCTCAAAATTCTCAAACACCTTCAGTCTATCAGTGGCACTGCGCTACCTGAGAAATAAGAATTGCTTTTCTCAGGTGTATCCAACCCCGCTTTCAAAGAATGGGCTCTTCGGCCCACCAAGTCTGTGCCGATTATCTTGTCCTATCTAGACCAACCACCTGTACCCTTCTCTGCCCCTGCCTGCACATGTTCCTATCCAGATAAGTTTTAAATGTTGCTAACATGTCTGCCTCAACAACCTCACTTGGCAGAGCATTCCAGATCCCCACCACCCTCTGTGTAAAACCCTACTCATCACGTATCTTCTCAGGGAAGGATTCAGATGTCGCTCCTTGCAGGATGACCAGATAAATATGATTAGACCTCTTGTCGTTTTCCTGGGTGCTATGCTGGAAAATGGGGATTATCTTGGGACTGGTGTTGATTGAGAATGGTGCAGTTTGGGTTTTTGTGATGTGACGCATATTGCCGTATGTCAATTTTCTTTTAAAAATCATAATTGGCGGATAACGCCTGGGATTGCCGACTGAAGTGGGGCAGTAAGGTGGTTAGCACTGCTGCCCCACGGCATCAGGGACCCGGGTTCGATTCTGCTCTTGGGTGGCTGTCTGGACAGAATGTTTGTAGTGAATGGGCACCAAATTCACTGCAGGGGGAGTGTAGTGCAAATGGCCAGTAAGATCACGCCTTCAGTGTGGAGTTTGCACATTCTCCCCATGTCTGCGTAGGTTTCCTCCAGATGCTCCGGTTTCCTCCCACAGTCCAAAAATGTGCAGATTAGGTTGATTGACAGTGCTAAATTGCCCCTTAGTGTCCCAAGATGTGTAGATTGGGGGATTAGCCATGGTAAATGCATGGGGTTACAGGGATAGGACAAGAGAGAGGGCCTGAGTAAGATACTTTGTCAGAGAGTCAGAGCAGACTCAATGGACCGAATGGCCACTTCAGCACTGTAGGGATTCTATGAGTAGATATATGAACAGTATCTTCGTCACACAGTCTGTAACCGTTCGAGAAGACAACTTCCCAACCTCCCGCTCAAGCCAAGTTAGGGAAAGGTTGTAAACGCTGCCTTTGCCCACAATGCTCACCTGAAAATGTCATTGCATTTTTGCACGTTAACCCTGCCACCAAAACCTCGGTCATTCACCTGTTCACAGATTTAGGGCAATCTCCGGGCCATCACGATTGGTTCTCCTGCTCTACTGCTTTTCCTTCCAATGTGTTACTCTGTCCTCTGAGTGACCACCTTTACCTGAGAGCACCAGCTGGAGCTGGCCTGAAGCTTGAATGAAACCATTGACTCCTCAAACATACTGGAGCTGAGAAAAGTGTCAATCTGAAGTTTAGTCCTACACCTGATAGAAGGCAATGAGGTTACACTGAGGCTTTATTTGAATGAATTTTTTAAAATGCCATCTAGGCCTTTTGGCTAAAATGAAGCTCAGATCAAACACTGTGCTATCTGCTCTCTCTCAACTTGGATCTTGTTCATAGAATTCCTACAGAGCAGAAGAAGGCCATTTGGCCCATAGAGTCTGCACCAACCAAAATCTCACCCTATCCCCATAACCCATACATTTACCCTAGCTACTCCCCCAATACTAAAAGGCAATTTATCATGGCCAATCCACCTAACCCACACATCTTTCAGACTGTGGGAAGAAACTGTAGCACCCAGAGGAAACCCATGCAGACACGGGGAGAATGTGCAAACTCCGCACAGACAGTGACCCAAGCCAGGAATTGAACCCTGGCACTGTGAGGCAACAATGCTAACCGCTGTGCCACCACATCGCCCTGTTGTTGATCGAACCCAAGGCAGGAAAAGTGGGGCCTTTCTTGTCAACTTGGATCTGTCATTTCTCTCTTGTAGAGACTTTGATTGGACCAATTTGGTTTTCTTGATTGGCTTTATATTTTTAAAAAGTGTAAATCTTTCAGGGCAGCCAGCAGTCATGTTGGAGGAGCTGGTGCAAAATATCCCAGTAAGAAGTCTGACAACACCAGGTTTAAGTTCAACTGATTTATTTGATAGTAAACTCACAAGCTTTCGGGGTTTGTCACAAGCTTTCAGGATAGTTTACTATCAAATAAATCGGTTGGACTTAAACCTGGTGTTGTCAGACTTCTTACTGTGTTTACCCCAGTCCAATGCCGGCATCTCCACATCATGACGAAAAATCCCAAGCAGGACACATTCCCAATGCATGTTTTATTGAAGTGCTGGAAAATTATATGGAGTTACCTCCCCAGCTGATACTTTGGATAGCATAGATTAGAGGCAAAGGTGAATCCCTCATGCTCACCTTTTCCTTAAATTTTTTACTTCCTTTTCGCTTAATCATTCTCTCACACAACACCGCACAAATGAAGTTTTATAGTGCAACACACTGCACTAACTTGCCTCAGGAAGTTATCTTTCAAGGAGTGTCTCATTGCGTGCATTGTTTTATTTGATTTTTGATTTGATTTATTATCGTCACATGTATTGGGATACAATGAAAAGTATTCTTTCTTGCACGCTATACGGCCAAAGGATACCATTCATAGAGAAGGAAAGGAGACAGTGCAGAATGTAGTGTTACAGTCATAGCTAGGGTGTAGAGAGAGATCAACTTAATGCGAGGTAGTACCATTCAAAAGTCTGATGGCCGCAGGGAAGAAACTGTTCTTGAGTCGGTTGGCACATGTCCTCAGACTTTTGTATCCTTTTCCCAATGGAAGAAGGTGGATGAGAGGATGTCTGAGATGCATGGGGAACTTAATAGTGCTGGCTGCTTTTCCAAGGCAGTGGGAAGTGTAGACAAAGTCAATGGATGGGATTACATGATGAATGTTTTACGTCTTCTGACTCTCCAGGTGCCCAAGAGTCCAACTAACTGTGTCACCTCAGTTTAACAGTATGCAATAGGTAGCATGTTCTGTGCCACCTGTAGTGAGCACCAACACAGATATAGTCATTGCAGGAGGGAGTGCTAGGTAAAGCACTGAGCATGCACAGCTCTGAAATCTTCAAGCCTTATGCCTACATATAGCTGTTTTCATGTGCCTCGTCTTAATAAATGAACCCACATCATCTATATTAATTCCCTCGGAGCAATTGGTGCTTCTTTTTTTTATTCATTCATGGGACACGGGCATCACCGACTGACCAACATTGTTGCCCGAGTCTCGAGAAGGTGGTGGTGAGCTGCCTTCTTGAGCGATTAATTCAACTGAGTGGCTTGCCAAGCCATTTCAGAGGGCAGTTGAGAGTCAACCACATTGCTGTGGCTCTGGAGTCACATGTAGGCCAGACCGGGTAAGGATGGCAGATTTCCTTCCCTAAAGGACATGAGTGAACCAGATGGTTTTTTCCAACAATGGCTTCATGGTCATCAGTAGATTCTTAATTCCAGATATTTCTTATTGAATTCAAATTCCACCATCTGCTGTGGCGGGATTCGAACCCAGAACGTGAGCTGAGTTTCTGGATTAGTGGACTAATGCTCTAGGCCATCGCCTCCCCTATCTTGTATTGTAAATAAGTTCAAGGTATTATGTCATTATAATAACACTGGAGCATCCTGATCAATACATTTCTTTCCATCAACATCACAAAGAGCAAGATTACCTAATCACTATTGTATTTGTGGGAGCTTGCTGTGCACAAATTGGTTGTTGTATTTCTGATGCCACAGCATTTTCCAATTTGTTATGATGGGATCACTTTGGATCCTTTTGGGGGACGATCATGGCTGGACAACCAGACTCATGCAATGCCATGCTGACCATCGACGGCCAACACTGTTGGTTCCATTTATTAGATTTGACCTCTGACTCCCGGTGAGCTTGCTAGAAGTTGCACTGTGAAAATTCCCGAAGCAGAAAAGCTGAGATTATTTCAAATTCGCAAGCAGAGTTTCAAAAAAGATCACCTCAGGTAGCCTGAAAAATTGGCACACGTTTTATACTTTGTAGCTGGGTTAGGATTATAGAATCCCTACATGAAGCCTGCACTAATGACAAACCTACCCAGCCCCTATCCCCATAACCCCAGGTATTTACCCTGCTAATCCCCCTGACACTAAGGGGCAATTTAGCATGGCCAATCCACCTAAACTGCACATCTTTGGAATGTGGGAGGAAACCACACGCAGACATAAGACCTTAAGGCAAAGGAGCAGATTTAGGCCACTCGGCCCATCAAGTCTGCTTCGCCATGCAATCGTGGCTGATATTTTTCTCAACCCCATTCTCCTGCCTTCTCCCTTGATCCCTTTATTAATGAAGAACCTATCTATCTCTGTCTTAAAGACACTCAATGACCTGGCCTCCACAGCCTTCAGCGGCCAAGATTTCCACAGGTTCACCATTTTCTGATTGAAGAAACATGGGGAGGACAAGCAAACTCCAGACAGACAGTAACCCGAGGCCAGAATCGAATCCGAGTCCCTGGCACTGCGAGGCAGCAGTGCTAACCACTGTGCCACCGAGCCGCTCTTTCTGAGTTTGAACCAGAATTCTGTTGCTCCTCCGTGCCTGATTGTTAATATAGGAGTGGGGAACAAAAGGCACAGAATGCTACAAGGACACAACTATCTCTTTAATCGTCTCTTACTGCATGGGAACAAGTCACGCAAAGCAATGAAAAATGCCTAAGATGCAAAAGTGATAACCATGTGATTCTGATCCTCCAAGAGTTTGTTTTGGGATTCTTCCAGCATTAAGAATTCTTCTTTGCTCAGACAGCAACTGTTTCTGATGTGTGGATGTTAAAGCTTTGCTCCGTTCATATTTCATTCTACAAAGCTTAGAAGACCCTTCTGCTGTGTCAACATTTTGTTCTGTCATGAGGTCCCACAGCACCAAAGGTCAGGTTTCCACAGACAGGAGAGAGTTTTAATGGCTCTGCGGGAGGCTCAGACACTTTTGGGTTGGGGGGGGGGAGGTGGTGTGACCTGCGGGAATGAAGTGTTGGTTCCCTTCCACTGCACCATCTCCATCTGTGATTGGGATAAAAATAGGGATGAGCTGACCATAAATTCACAGATGAGGGCAGCACTGCTGCCACACGGCGCCAGGAACCCCGGTTCAACTCCAATCTGGAGTTTTTTTTAAATTCATTCATGGGACATGGGTGTCACTGGCTGGGCCGGCATTTATTACCCATCCCTAGTTGCTCAAGGGCAATAGAGAGTCAACCACATTGCTGTGGCTCTGGAGTCACATGTAGGCCAGACCTGGTAAATAAGGCAGATTTCCTTCCCTGAAGGACGTTAGTGAACCAGATGGGTTTTTCCGACAATGCTTTCATGGTCGTCAGCAGATTCTTAACTCCAGCTAACTTTTATTGAATTCAAATTCCACCATCTGCCGTGGTGGGATTCGAACTCGGGTCGCCAGGATGTTAGCTGAGTTTCTGGATTAATAGTCTAGCGACAACACCATCACCTCCCCTAACTGTCTATCTCTTTGTGTGGAGTTTGCGTGTTCTTCCTGTGTCTGCGTGCGTTTCTTCCGGGGTGTTCCAGTTTCCTTCCACAGTCCAAAGATGTGCGGGCTAGGTTGACTGACCATGCTAAATTATCCCTCAACATCAGGAGGGCTAGCAGGATAAATACATGGGATTACAGGAATAAGACTTGGGTGGAATTGTTGTCAGTGCAGGCTCGATGGGCCTAATGACCTTCTTCTGCACTGCATGATTCCATGAAAATACAGGCTGGTGCAAGGACTTCAAGCAATAAAATGGATTGTATGTGACGCCAGATTGGATGGGGTAATGGACCCATGCCTGACAAATGTATTTTTGTACCGATTCATGCACGTGCTTGGATAGGGATCTTGCCATGCAGGAAAGTACCATGCAGGGATGCGCGTTCAGGTCCACTCGCTCTCGACCCCCTCCCCCCCCCACTCACCATTTTCCCCTCCCGAATCCTCGTTACGCGCGAGAACTCGCGAGACGATCCGTGGGCGCGAGGCAGCCTCAAGCCAGGGTGTGAGAGCAGGTTCGAGTCACAGGGCGGTGAAGACGCAAACTGCAGAGGCAGCGGGCAGGAGGGCAGAGGAACTGGAGAGGCATCTCCAAAACCATGCCAAGCGGGTCACCTGGCCCATTGACGCACGCTCGGCATCAGTGGGCGGGGCTTTCCAGCCACGCTCGCTCCAAGGCCGGACAATCCCGCCCAAAGTCAACGGGCCTTTGAAATTGCCCGTGTCCTGCCCGCTACGATTCCCATGCTGGGTGGGAATATTCTGCCCGAAATCTCCGGAGATTAAAGTGCGAATACTCGCCTATTTGACTTGACGTTAAGTTGGAATGACTTAAAACGGGGTGATTTAAAGTGAAGACTTGCCACGTTGATGGTTTTAACTCGAGTGTGCAGGGACCAATGTCAAAATTTGTAAATGGCTCAAAACCTGTGAGTAGTGAGGAGGGGAGTGATGGATGGTGACAGATAGATGGTGGAATGGACAGACATGTGGCAGATGAGGACTAGGGGAGAAAAAAACTAGAGGACATGGGTTAAGGGTGAAGGGGGAAAAGTTTAAAGGGAATATTAGGGGGGGGTTTCTTCACACAGAGAGTGGTGGGAGTGTGGAATGAGCTGCCAGATGAAGTGGTGAATGCGGGCTCACTTTTAACATTTAAGAAAATCTTGGACAGGTACATGGATGAGAGGGGTGTGGAGGGATATGGTCCAGATTCAGGTCATTGGGACTAGGCAGAAAAATGGTTCGACACAGCCAAGAAGAGCCAAAAGGCCCGTTTCTGTGCTGTGGTGTTCTATGGTTCTACGAAATTGAATGCATTGATGTGTGATTTCAATAGGGTGAATGAAGAACGGATATATAAAATATAGGGTGCAATTCTGAAGGGGGTGCAGGAGCAGAGGGGCCTGGTGGTGTGGGTATATGGATCGTTGAACGTAGCAGGGCAGGGTGAGGACAATAGAATACAGCATCCTTGTCTTTATAAATTGATACAGTAAGAAGTCTCACAACACTAGGTTAAATTCCAGCAGGTTTATTTGGAATCATGAGCTTTCGGAGTGCTGTTCCTTCATCAGGTGAGTGATGGAGCAGTGCTCCAAAAGCTCGTGATTCCAAATAAGCCTGTTAGATATTAGCCTGGTGTTGTGAGACTTCTTAATGTGCCCACCCCAGTCCAATGCCGGCATCTCCACCTCACGGATAAACTGGAGAAGGTGGGATGGTTCTCCTGAGAAAAAAGAGGAGATTTAGTAAAGGTCTTGAGAACAGCGAGTCAATGGAGACAACTGTTCCTAGTGACAGAAGGGGCCAGGGGCCACCAATTTAGGTTGATTAACCCAAGAAGAACCAGAGGCGGCATGAGGAAAAAGCACTGGCGCGTGGTGAGTGGCTGAGATCCGGGATTCCCTGCCTGGGAGCGTGGTTGGGGATGACCCAGTAATGGTTTCGGGAATTGGATAATTATCCGAAGAGAAACATTTGCCGGGCTCTGGAAAAAGGGCAGGTGAGTGGATCAGGGTTGAGTAGACCTTGCAAAAAACCAGTGCAGACGATGATGGGCCGAATGAGTAGGGAGGGAATAGAGGGATATGGACCGAGTAAGGGCAGAATGGGTTTTTGTTTAGTTCAGTTAGGGGATCATGATTGGCACGGGCTTGGGCCGGAGGGGTGGTGGCGGCAAAGGGCCTGTTCCTTGTTGTACTTTTCCTTGTTCTTTGACGGAATCATAGAATCCCTACAGTGCAGAAGGAGGCCTTTTGGCCCATCGAACCTGCACCGACGACACAGACCCTATCCCCCTAACCCCATGGATTTACCCTAATAATCCCCCTGACGCTAAGGGGCAATTTAGCCAGGCCAATCCACCTAACCCGCACATCTTTGGGACAAAACCGGTGAAGCCTACGCAGACAAGGGGAGAACGTACAAATTCCACACAGGCAGTGACCCAAGCCGGGAATCGAACCCAGGTCTCTGGCGCTGTGAGGCAGCAGTGCTAACCAGTGTGTCACCGCGCCGCCCTTGTAAATAGCTTAGTCCTGTACTATAACCATTATGAGATGATACGTATCTTTTCCCCTGTTTTTCTTTGCCCCAGCCTGGGAGATTGTGTGGCCTTGTTGGGGAAGGGGTGGGACTGATATGTGTACAAATATACCACTGTGTCACAATGGGACCTGTTGAAAGGACTAGCTGGTTTTAACCTGTCTGTTATCATCTGTTTAAGTGTTAATGATTACCTTTTGGAACATAAGGACCGTGAGAAGGAATGGTCAAATAGGAGGAAGAGAGATAAGTACATAATAGAAACTATTCAGTCCCAGGGTGATTAATACACCGCTGATACAAAAGGGATTTTATTTCTATTTCACTGTTTCTTGTTCCTAACCTGAGGCAGAATAAGCAGCACATTGTTACCAGTCCTATGCCCGCAGGATACATGAGCAATTCCGGATCACCTTAAATAACCTGGACGCAGCAAGAAAGGCAATGACAAAATTAATCTGAGTTGTCGCCCAAAGGTAGTCGTAGAATATACACAGAATGGTTAAAGCAGAGGCAGCTTTTCTGCCTCTAATTTCATAGAATCCCTACAGCACAGAAGGAGGCCATTTGGCCCTTCGAGTCTGCACTGACCCACTATTTTTTAAATCTTACCCAGGCCCATAACCTCACGTATTTACCCCACTAATCCCCACTAGCCTACACATGCGTCCTAGCATGGCCAATCCATCTAACCCTGCACATCTTTGGACACTAAGAGGCAATTTAGCATAGCCAATCCACTATCCTACACATCTTGGAAGGCTAAGCGGCAATTTCCCATGGCCAATCCGCCAAACCTGCACATCTTGCAACACTAAGGGGCAATTTAGCATGACTAATCCACCTATCCTACACATCTTGGAACACTAAGGGGCAATTTAGCATGGCCAATCCACCCAACCTGCACACCTTGAAACACTAAGGGGCAATTTAGCGTGGCCAATCCACTAATCCTACACATCTTGGAACACTAAGGGATAATTTAGCATGGCCAATCCACCCAACCTGCACATCTTGGAACACTAAGGAGCAATTTAACGTGGCCAATCTAACTAACTTGCACGTCTTTAGAGTGTGGGAGGAAACCGGAGCACCCGGCGGGGGAAGCCCACACAGACAGGAGGCAAACATGCAAACTCTGCACAGTAACCCGAGGACAGAATCGAACCCGGGCCCCCAGTACTATGAGGCAGCGGTGCTAACCATTGTGCCACCATGACGTCCAAGGCCCTCCTGCAAACAGGAGCAGTTTCTCCCTGTCTCCATCCCTCAGGATTTTGAGTATCACTAATGAATCTCCTCCTCACCCACCCCTCTGCCTCTCCAACCCATCTGCGCCGCTGAAGTCTTTCATCTCAATTAATGGAGTATCTCACCTTTTATCTTTACGAATGTATTAGTAAGCGTAGAATATTGTCCTTTTTTTTAACCGTAAAGGCTATTAATCACAGGAAACAATGAATTAGGAACTGAAGTCCACTCGATAATTAGAAAAGGTGAAAGAAATTGACTTGAACTAATCTCCAGTTCTGTGCGTTTTGGTATTTGTCCAAGCTTTTATGCATTTTGCAAACGAACCTATATATATTAAATGGAGGAGATTGAAGGAAGTATGTCCAGGGCAGGATTAAAGTATCAAAAGGACATGTGACATCATTCAGGAAATTAAAAAGCAATGTGTGCTATTCAGGACAAATGGCAAACGGTATAAAGCAGAAGATAAACAATAATCCTGCGGGTTTTTTTTTACAAAGAGGCAAAAGTGTAGGTGAATAAGCTGACGGCAGTAGATGTTTAGAAGGATGGTCGAGAATTGCAGAGCACAGATTTCAACTGATTGGCAAAGAAACGAAAAGCAAAAATGAGAGAAATCAGCTAATGGTGTAGGGCAGGAAAGCCGCACACCGAGATGAGGGAAGGGGGGGAAAGGTTGGAGGAGTGGAGGAAGCGGAGTTGCTCTGGGAGTGAGTCAGCGGGCTGAATGGCCTCCTCCGTGCTTACCATCCTGCCGATTCTTTTAAAGAAGGAATGCGCCAATGTTAATATTTCAGACTGCCATTGCTCCCGTATCCAGTTGGCACAGAGGCTCATTCCATCGTTAGCACCTTGCTTTGCGACATTGGTTCACATAAGGATGTCTCTGAAGTGTTATGAGTGCACAGTTAGCACAGCCTTGGAATATTCCAGTGCAATAGATGCACCAACAGATGGCACCCTAGTAATTCAAAGTCACATTTTTAAACATTTTGGTGCACTACTATTCAACAGATGAACATAACGTTGGCTTTAGATTTCATAGCCATTAAGGTTAAAAAAAACACAAACACACACACACTTTGCCAACTGTGTTTGAACTTCAAGTGCACTTACACAGGTAGTTAATGTTTAATAGGCTCTGAGTTTTATCTAAGACTTAAAATTGAATTGTGAGTGTCACAAGTAGGCTTACATTAACACCGCAATGAAGTTACTGTGAAAATCCCCCAGTCGCCACACTCCGGGCGAATTAAGAATGGCCAATGCAACTAAACCAGCACGTCTTTCGGACTGTGGGAGGAAACCGGAGCACCCGGAGGAAACCCACGCAGACAACGTGCGGAGTCCCCACAGGCGGTGACCCGAGTCGGGAATCCAACCCAGGTCCCAGGCACTGCCAGAGGCAGCAGTGCTAACCACTGTGTCGTCCACTAAGGCACAAAGGTGTAAGACACTAAGATGCAACTTACAGTTTAAAGTTGATTTAACAGTGTCACAAGTAGGCTTACATTAACAGTTCAATGA
Source organism: Carcharhinus amblyrhynchos (assembly GCF_965287045.1). Classification (NCBI taxonomy): domain Eukaryota; kingdom Metazoa; phylum Chordata; class Chondrichthyes; order Carcharhiniformes; family Carcharhinidae; genus Carcharhinus; species Carcharhinus amblyrhynchos. The sequence continues at coordinate 8,086,499 of NC_137335.1, read as the reverse complement.
AGCGGACGTCCGCCAGAATGAAGCCATTAGGATGATCAGATTAACTGTTTGAAATTGCCGTCTTAAAGATGTCTAAGCTAATTGGAGTTCATAATACATTTCAGGCATGTGTTTGAAATGACCACGTCATAGTTCTACATTTTGCGAAACTCTTTAACATGTTTTCTCTATGTGTGGCTTTTCTAGAAAGCTAATTTATATTGTGTGTTTTCTGTGATGTTTCTATTGTAAATATTATTTTCATTCTCCCCATTTTGCTGCAGTATTTACAAGACATTGAGGCAGAATGCTCTGAAAAAAATGTTGCCCTTGACTAATCCCCCCAGAGCCCTGTGTGTTACTTTCCCTGTAAGTACAGACAAAAGACAAAAGAATCATTGTGCACACACTCGAATCATCGCTCCTGTTTTTTTTGTTTCCGATTCTCGGTTCATCAACTTGGTTTTTTTTTCTCTCTAAACTACAATATGTGTCTGATCTCTCTAGCTCATGTGAAAGTAACCTTTTGAATCATCATGTCACTCTTGCCGCCTTTGTGTCCCAAAGTTTCGTTGCCACGGTGCGTCAAAAGAGAAACGAAAGGACGATTTTTGTATTACCAGTCGCCGAGCCCGTTAGCCTGGTCGGAGCGTAGAATTTGGTTGCTTGAAACCAGGAAGTCCAAGTAGGCTCTGCTTAGCAACAGAAGATGGTAATAATTCAGGGGTTGGCTGAAGAGCGGTGTTGCGAGCGGGCATGTGGGACGACAGAACCGCCAATGAGAATGATCCGGTTGCCTTAGCAACTTGCTCTTTCCCTGCTATTGTTAGGGCTACTTCAGTCACAGGCAGCAGCGAGTGGTTCCACTCACATGCCTGTTTTAAAATGTCAATAGGGGCTGGGACTCCAGACATTCGATAAACCTCACCGTCCCTTCATCCAGGCTGGGGAACACTTGCGAGCATTAGACTGACGTTCTTTGTCGCAGGATTCATTCTCCTTACGCAGGAGCTAGGCGCGGAGTTCTATTTTCTTTACCTAGTTATAAATTAGTTAATGATTAGCGAGGGGCTTAACGCAGATATGTCAAGTTGAAGTCATGCAATAAGTTGGAGCTGGCACGCTCTAATATCCTGCCTTGGGAGTTGAGTGCTGATTAAGATCTGCGATGGATTTTTTTTCCATCTTAGCCCTAGCTGAGAATGTCAGATGGCAGATGCGATACATTTTGATGGAGTAGCACACTGCATGCTCACTGATGTACATTCCTGTCAGAAAAAAAAACACACTCTGTTGTATCGTTAAGAATACACACATATACACCGAGCTTTTTTAATGGCTTTTTTTTTTGCTGCCAAGTCATTATGGGGCAGTGGTTAGCACAGCTGCCTCACAGCGCCAGGGAGTGCCCCCCTCCAGATCAGCAATCAGCAACAAGTGTGCAATGACGCACCTAGGCATCGCTGAGTGGCACAGTGGTTAGCACTGCTGCCTCACAGCGTCAGGCACCCGGGTTCGATTCCCGGCTTGGGTCACTGTCTGTGCGGAGTCTGCACGTTCACCCCGTGTCTGCGTGGGTTTCCTCTGGGTGCTCCAGTTTCCTCCCACAGTCCAAAAATGTGTGGGTTAGGTGGACTGGCCATGCTAAATTGCCTCTAAGCGTCAGCGGGGTTAGCAGGGTAAATTTATGGGGATAGGGCATATGTATGGGATAGTGGTCAATGCAGACTCAATGGGCTGAATGGCCTCCATCTGCACTGTAGAATTCTATCATTTAATGCAAGACTTAGGAATTATTGCCCCCTTGACTTTTAAAATACTACATTTTTGCCTATGGCTGATTATGTGACAGAAGCCAGAAAACATTTGGGATTATACCCTTTATTAATACAAAGGAACTGCGTTGTAAAGGAAAAGTGAGGCTCCGTGTAGGACACGAGGCAGATGATGAAGTGAATAATAAGCAGTGGCAGTACGAACCAAGTGGTATTATTTTACAGGGAGGAACACCAGTGAAGGGTTAGATGGGTAGATTGCTGGGACTGACAGCGCGGTGTCCAACATCAGCAAAGAGAACAACTGAAACTCATCACTGAGGGAAGGGTGCACTTGCTAGAGGAAATACTTTTGTTGCCCCACGTGTATCTCCATGGCCATTGGAATATGGGAGTTGTATGGGAGGGGCAGCATGGTGGCACAGTTGTTAACACTACTGCCTCACAACGCCAGGGACCCGGGTTCAATTCCCAGCTTGGGTCACTGTCTGTGCGGACTTTGTACCTTCTCCCCATGTCTGCGTGGGTTTCGTCCGGGTGCTCTGGTTTCCTCCCACAGTACAAAGATGTGCGGGTTAGGTTGATTGGCCTTGCTAAATTGACCCTAGTGTCAGGGAGACTAGCTAGGGTAAATGAGGGTTATGGCAATAAGGCCTGGCTGGGGTTACGGTCAGCACAGACAAGATGGGCCGAATGGCCTCCTTCTTTACTGTAGAGATTCTATGATTACAAGGATTCTATGATTCATGAAGGGTGCAGCCAAGGGCAAATAAATTGAGATTCGGGATGAGGCCTTCAAGCCTAAGCCTAAATTACCCCATAGTGTCCCAGGATGTTTAGGTTACAGGGATTAGTAGGGTAAATATACAGGGTTACAGGGATAGGGCTTGGGTGGCCTCCTTCTGCACCATAGGGAATCTATGAATGCAAATCACAGGATGTAAACAGAATACATGCCAATCGCTCTGAAATTCCCAGCATGGCTCGATGATTATTTTTTACTTGGAGTTATAATGGGATCCTTTGCAAATATTTGATCTGAACATATTCAGTGTTGTCACATGGTGTTTACTACGGGAGGGCATTGCCTCCTGATTAGAAGAGAGGGGGATCCAATTTTACTGGCTATAAGTAGAGAGCGGTGAGTGGGTGAAGTGAGGATTTTTGGGAGATTGTGCCTGGATGATGAATCAATAAGTTCACAAAGGGATTGGCTCACTGCTCGATGAACAATGTGACATAAAGCTAGTGCTATCGTGGACTATGATCATGAGATGGGCTCAATTCTTTGATTTGATTTATTATTAACACACGGATTGGCATACAGTGAAAAGTATTGTTTCTCGCGTGCTATACAAACAAAATATACCGTTTATAGGGAAGGAAAGGAGAGAGTGCAGAATATAGAGATACAGTCATAGCTAGGGCGTAGAGAAAGATCAACTTAATGTGAGATATGTCCATTCAAAAGTCTGATGAAAGCAGGAAAGAAGCTGTTTTTGAGTCAGTTGGCACATGGCCTCAGGCTTGTAAATCATTTTTCTGACGGAAGAAGGTGGAAGAGAGAATGTCTGGGGTGCGTGGGGTCCTTAATTATGCTGGCTGCTTTTCTAAGTCAGTGGGAAGCATAGACAGAGTTCGAATCACGGCAGATGGTGGAATTTGAATTCAATAAAAAATATCTGGAATTAAGAATCTACTGGTGACCAGGAAACCATTGTCGGAAAAACCCATCTAGTTCACCAATGTCCTTTAGGGAAGGAAATCTGCCGTCCTTACCTGGTCTGGCCTACATGTGACTCCAGAGCCATGGCAATGTGGTTGACTCTCAACTGCCCTCTGAAATAGCCTAGCAAACCATTGAGTTCGAGGGCAATTAAGGATGGGCAATAAATGCTGGCCCATCTAGTGACACCCATGTCCCACGAATGAATTAAAAAGAAAGATAGACCTTTAATGATTATAAGTGTTTCCTAATATTCAGTTTACAACTTCAATGTTGATTTCAATTTTGGTGAACTCAACTCATAGCTTTCCCATGCGTGACTTTATCAAAATATTTGTTAAAAATCAAGCTGCGTAATAAGCTTTCATTTTCCCCCGTATCCTCAAAGAATTCAGATGAATTTCCTCAGCATTATAAATCTGTGTTGCTGTGGAAATATTCCCTCTGCATTTATCAAATGCTTCTGAACTGTTCCCTTATGATTTATTCCCGTATTTCTTTACCCTCCATGCCTTATTAGAGGACCCATAGTTCACAGGAACTTGCTTCTGACCCTCCTAATGCAAAACAAAAGAGTCAGAGGCTAAAGTAAAACTTAAATACGAGGCAGATTATTTGTTTATAGGTCAGTGACATCGGTAGTTTTATTGCACTCAATTCCTCTGCTTTCCGGATTGCAAATGGAAATCTCAATGAGAAGGGATTGCTTGCCTTTCCATAGCTCTTTGTGTGTCTCTGGGAGATAGGTGCCACAAGGACCCCAAATTGCCCAGGAGACACGAATGGGGAGCCATCTTCTTCACCAAGCCCAAGAGGTGTTCGGGAGCAAGTTCCAGGATTTTGATCCAGCAACTATGAGTGAACGGCAGTTCCAGGCCAGGCTGGTGAGCCACTGGGTAGGGAATTTTCAGGGGAGGATTTAGCTCACATTAAGTTGATCTTTCTCGACGCCCTAGCTATGACTGTATTCCCATCCGCACACCACCCTTATTCTGTGAGCTGGTGGAGTTTTGGAAGGAAGGCTGTCAGATTATCGCCACGGTCGAGATTTTCATAGAATCACAGAATCCTACAATGCAGAAGGAGGCCATTGGGCCCATCGGGCCTACACTGAACACAATCCCACCCAAGCCCTGTCCCCATAACCTCATGCATTTACCCTAGCTAGCCCCCCTAACCCTAAGGGGCAATTTAGCAATCTACTGAACTCACAAACCTTTGGGCAGCAAGAGGAAACGGGAGCACCAGGAAGAAACCCACGCTGACATGGGGAGGACATGCAAACTCCACACAGACAGTGACCCAAGGCCGGAATTGAACCTGGGTCCCTGGTGTTGTGAGGCAGCAGTGCTAACCACTGTGCCACCATGCCGCCGATATGTTTCCTCTCTCTATGTGCTTTGCTGAGCCGGTGCGAGCCAGGATTCAAGGTTGTTTTTGGAAAATTCTGATACAAATTGAAATGATGCAAATGATAGCTCCATGGCATTGTGATCCTCTCTCACCAGCAGGTTATGGAGATAATCGGAGCTTTATAGCCACCTCCTGCCATCACACAACCCACCCCACCCCACCCCATCCAAACAATGTTGCTTTCTGTCTACTCTTGTTGCTCTCTGGTTAATTTTGCCCCCACATCTTCCTCTGCAATTACCCACAACAATCTTCTGCGGTTACAAAGGCCTACACATATGCCAAAAACAATATCTCTACAATCATATTGTTTCCATCTTTTGCAGACCACCTGATGGCCCCAGCTGATTTGATGGCTGGCGGGGTCTAGAAAAATGGGGGCATAGTCTCAGAATATTTTTCTTTGTTCCTCTTTGGGACATGGGCTTCACTGGCTGGGCTAGCATTTATGTTTGAGACTAAATCAAACCAAATTTATTGCCCATCCTTAATTGCCTTTGAGAATCATGGAATCATACAGTGCAGAAGAGGCCCTTCGGCCCATCGAGCTGGTACCAACATTTTAGAAACACGTGAACTTCCACCTAATCCCATCCGCCAGCACTTGGCCCATAGCCCTGAAAGTTATGATGTGCCAAGTGTTCATCCAGGTACTTTTTAAAGGATGTGAGGCATCCACCACCCTCCCAGATAGCACATTCCAGACCCTCACCGCTCTCTGGGTAAAGAGATCTTTCCTCACATTCTCAACCCCCCCCAAATCTCCTGCCCCTCACCTTGAACCTCTGTCCCCTCATGACTGACCCTCCAAATAAGGGGGACAGCTGCTCCCTATCCACTCTGTCCATGTTCATCATAATCTTGTACACCTCGATCAGGTCACCCCTCTGCCTTCGCTGCTCCAACGAAAACAACCCAAGCCTCCCCAACCTCCCTTCACAATTTAAGTGTTCCATCCCAGGCAGCATCCTGATGGATCTCCTCTGCACCCCTTCCAGTGTGATCACATCCTTCCTACAATATGGCGACCAGAACTTCACACAGTGCTCCAGCTGTGGCCTCACCAAGGCTCTATACAACTCCAACATGACTTCCCTGCTTTTGTAATCTATGCCTCAATTGATAAAGGCAAGTGTCCCACAAGCCTTTTTCACCACCCTATTAACATGCCCTTCTACCTTCAGAGATCTGTGGACAAACACACCGAGGTCCCTTTGCTCCACAGAACATCCCTAGTGTTCTACCATCATTGAATATTTCCTTATCAAATTACTCCTTCAAAAGTGTATCACCTTACACTTTTCAGCATTAAATTCTTATCTGCCCATTTGACCATTCCATTTATACCTTTTTGTAGCTCAAGTAACTCCATCTCACTATTAACCTCACCCAGCCAATCTTTGTATCATCCATAAACTTATTAACCTTACCCTCCACAGAGTCATCTATGCCATTTATATAAATAATGAATAGTAAGTAGGTAGAAGATTGACCATGATGAAATTAAATGGGCTGAATGGCCTCCTCGCGTTCCATAATATTGCCGTCTCCACCCTGGTCTCAACTTAACTGCTGCTGAAATTCTGCCTTCATTTCCTTGAGCCTTGCCTATTCCAGTCCCCTACCAGCCTGCCTACCTTCCAGTTCCTGGTCTGGAAATGCCTCCAGTTCCCAGACCCTTCCTCCTATCATTCTCCTCCTTTGAAACCTTCTGCAAACCCTGCCATCCTCCAAGAACTAAGCATTCCTTCAACGATGAGCTATTGTACACGCTACATTTCCTTTCCCTCACCGTTGAGAAGTCCATTTATTTGTCACAAGTAAGGCTTACATTAACACTGCAATGAAGCTACAGTGAAAATCCCCTAGTCGCCACATTCCGGCGCCCGTTCACGTACACTGAGGGAGAATTTAACTGGCCAATGCGCTTACTTAGCATTTTCGGAGTGTGGGAGGAAACCCACACAGACATAGGGAGAACAGACAGACTACACACAGATGGTGACCCGAGCTGGGAATCGAACCTGGGTCCCTGGCACTGTGAGACAGCAGTGCTAGCCACCGTGCCACCCATTGATGACTATGCCTTCAGCTGTTTAGACCCTAAGCTCTGGGAACTCCCTACCTAAACCTCTCTGCTCCTTTGAACAGGCCCCTTAAAACCTAATTCTGCGATGCATTTAGTCGTTCACCTGTCCTAATGTCACCTTCTTTGTCTGGATGTCAACCTTTCTCGCTGATTGCGGCTTTTAAGAGGTAATTGTTGTCCATTATTGCAATCATTTGTTTATTTCATAACGTTTAGCGGATTCTGTTCTACACTACTGGCCTGTTGCTTAAAAGCAGGCCAAACAGCCAGTTCAGTTCAGCGTGTTAGCGAATTATTAACTGCCTGTTGATATTGTGATTAGCTCACAAATCAACTTGTTTTGAGTGTGTCCTTAAATACCTCTTTGAAAACAATGCAAAATGGCAGGGAGCAGATAATTAGGACTTGTACAATTAGTCACCCCGCCGCTTTTCATTCAGTGCTCCTCCCAGAATTGACGGGTAAATCGGAGTCAGAAATAAATTATTTGCTCAACTATATAAAAAATAAAAATGGCCACTGAACAACCGTGACTAATTCATTCAAAGCCAACGATTCCGACAAAATCTGTTCCATTTCGTAACCCCTCGTCACTTTCGTTTTAAATCTTGCAAAGCAGCGTCATGTCGTGAGATTTGGCAGTAGTTTGAGGATCGTAGACTCATAAGAACATAAGAAATAGGAGCAGGAGTAGGCCATCTAGCCCTTCGAGCCTGCCCTGCCATTCAATAAGATCATGGCTGATCTGTCGTGGCTCAGTTCCACATTCCCGCCCTCTCCCCATAACCCTTAATCCCCTCGCTTATCAAAAACCCATCAACCCGCGTCTTAAATATATTTAGCGAGGCAGCCTCCACCACTTCAACGGGCAGAGATTCACCACCCTTTGAGTGAAGAAGTGCCTCCTCAACTCCGTTCTAAACCGCCCCCCCCCCTTTATCTTGAGGCTGTGCCCTCTAGTCCTACTGTCTTTTCTGAGCAGCAAGAGCCTCTCCACCTCTATCCTATCCATCCCATTCATCATCTTATACGTCTCAGTGAGATCTCCCCTCATTCTTCTAAACTCACTGGGCGCGAACTTACCACTGTTCACACCGGGCCCACGGTCCAGCGAAGAATTTGGAGACATGCCAAATCTCAGTTCACTGCAGTGGGATGGAAAAATCCCACCAGTGTCAACGCTTGGAAATTCTGGCCATATAATCCCTACAGGGTAGAGCAAGGCCATTTGGCCCATTGACTCTGCACCAATAACAATCCCATCACCCAGGCCCTATCCCCACGTATTTACCCTGCTAATCCCCCTGACACTAAAAGACAATTTGAGGCAGCGGTGCTAACCACTGTGCCACCGTGCCAGCCATCATGCAATATTTCTTGCCAGCCGTTTGAGGAAATAGGAGCAGAATTAGGCCATTCAGCCCATCAAGTCTGCTCCACCATTCAATCATGGCTGATATGATTCTCATTCCCATTCTTCTGCCTTCCCCGCATAACCTTGATCCCCTTATTGATCAACAAAGAACAAAGAACAACACAGCATGGGAAACAGGCCCTTCAGCCCAACGAGCCCACGCCGCCATCTTAGCATTGTGAGTGCCCTCTTCTGTCTATGACCTTTGTCTACGCCTATTGGACTCCACAATAAAGGAACCATGACCAGATTGAGGGACGAATCAAGAACCTATCTATCTCTGTCTTAAAGATACTCAATGACCTGACCTCCACAGCCCTTTGTCGTAATGAGTTCCACAGATTCACCACTCTCTAGCTGAAGAAATTCCTCCTCATCCCAGTTTTAAAGGGACGTGCCTCCGCTCTGAGGTTGTGCCCTCAAGTTCTAGTCTCTCCCACTAATGGAAATATCCTCTCCATGTCTACTCTATCGAGTCAGATTTACAAAATTGCCCTCCAGTGCAGTGGCTCATTCATTGGGAGCACACGTCAGAAAATGATGGAAGCCCAGATCACAATTGTCCACCAGGGAATGGAAAATCACGGGGATCGCACCCACAATAAGTGTGCCTGGAAGTTTATTTATTAGTGTCATGAGTAGGTTACATTAACAATGAAGTTACTCTGAAAATTCTCTAGTCACCACACTCCGGTACCTGTTCGTATACACTGAGGGTGAATTTAGCATGGCCAGTTAGGCAGCATGGTGGCACAGGCGTTAGCACTGATGCCTCACAATTCCAGGGACCCGGGTTCGATTCCCAGCTTGGGTCACTGGCTGTGTAGAGTTTGCATGTTCTCCCCGTGTCTGCATGGGTTTCCTCCAGGTGCTCCAGTTTCCTCCCACAGTCCGAAAGACGTGCTGGTTAGGGTGCATTGACCATGCTAAATTCTCTCTCAGTGTACCTGAACAGGTATTGGACTGAGGCGACTAGGAGAATTTCAAAGTAACTTCATTGCAGTGTGAATGTAAGCCTACTTGTGACAAATAATAAATAAAACTTTAACCGGCAAATCTTTTGGACTGTGGGAGGAAACTGAAGTGCCCGGAGGAAATCCACGCAGACACAGAGGAAACATGCAGACTCCGCACAGACAGTGACCCGAACCAGGAATCGAATCTCTGGCGCCGTGAGGCAGCAGTGCTAACCACTGTGCCACCGTGCGGAGGCTCCAGGTGTAAATTCGGAAGTGATACGCTTTATAAAAGCACGATAGTTTCGCCAAGTAAATTTCAATCAGCGTAAGGTTACTAAATGCGCTTCCCAATTATGCACTAAAGAGCTGTCATTCTCAACTTACCACTGCGACCGTCCACTTCATTTCAATCTGGAGAGCCACGCTGCTGCACGGGGCCAGGAGCAGATGGGTCAGGGATCCAGGCTCAGCGAGTGAGACTCACCAACTCCATGGCAAAATTAAAATAATAATCAGAGGCTTCGTGAGCTCTACCAGGAACTCAGCAAGCAGATTGTTCGCTTTGTAAGTAGGTCGCACATTGTGCTGAGCTATCTTGCTTTGTCCTTAGCCATCTGGTATCATGAATCAATGTCAGATGGATGAAAATATACCCAAGAAGGTGACCTTGGGAAGTGTACTGGTCCACTGAGAATAGACCACAAGAGCTTTACTCTGCTTCTGCAGGTATATTTTAAGGAGAATTCGAGGAGCGGTAGTAATTTTGGGAACGAGGCACTGTTCAGGTGTTGTGTTATTAAGTTATTTTATGAAGAGCAGCTTGTAATGTACTTAACGCATTACACTCAGAAATTCAGTTTAGTGAATTGCATCCTACCATGCTCTGCTAAGGTATATAAGTCCATCACTGTGACACCTTATATGCATTATGTAGACTGGAAACATGCATTTAGAATTGCCTCTCTCAAATGCACACTAAATAATTTCATGTAGACCATTTTTAAATGTAAAAATCCACATTGTAACACAGCACAAAACTGCTCATAATCAAAAGTACTTATTTAAGAACATAAGAACATAAGAAATAGGAGCAGGAGTAGGCCATCTAGCCCTTCGAGCCTGCCCCGCCATTCAATAAGATCATGGCTGATCTGTCGTGGCTCAGTTCCACTTTCCCGCCCTCTCCCCATAACCCTTAATCCCCTCTCTTATCAAAAACCCATCAACCCGCGTCTTAAAAATATTTAGCGAGGCATTGAGCATTTATGAACGAGGCTGATCCGGGAATGGCGGGATAATGTACGAGGAGAGTTTGATTAGGTTAGGATTGTTTTCACTGCAGTTCAGGTGAATGAGGGGAGATCTCATCTAGGCTTAGAAAATTCCATAGGACTAGACAGGCTAGATGCAGAGAGGATGTTCCTGATGGTGAGGGCTGTCCAGAACCAGGGGTAAACACAGTAAAAAGTCTGACAACACCAGGTTTTAGTCCAACCAATTTATTTGATAGTAAACGCACAAGCGTGACGAAGAGGGAAACCTCGGAAGCTTGTGCGTTTACTATCAAATAAATCGGTTGGACTAAAACCTGGTGTTGTCAGACTTTTTACTGTGTTTACCCCAGTCCAACGCCGGCATATCCACATCAGAACCAGGGGTCACAGTCTGACGATTCGGGATAGACCATTAGGGACAGAGGTGAGGAGACATTTCTTCACCCAAAGTGTGGTGAGCCTGTGGAATTCATTACCATAGGAAGTAGTTGATGCCAAAACCTTGAATGTATTCAAGAGGCGGCTGGATATAGCACTTGGGGTGAATGGGATCAAAGATTATGGGGAGAAAGCAGGATTAGGCTATTGAGTTGGATGATCAGCCATGATCATGATGAATGGCGGAGCAGGCTTGAAGGGCTGAATGGCCACTTACTGCTCCTATCTTCTATGCTATGTTTCTATTAATCTTTAAGCTGCAATATGCTCCAGGCCCTCTACGAATACAAGTTAATCCACCTTAAAAGACAATATCTGCCTTTTAACAGTCATTACATGGATATGTGGAGGGTAACAGTAGTTTAGTTTTTGAGCTTTTTTTATTTTATTTATTAGTGTCATAATTAGGCTTACATTAACACTGCAATGAAGTTACTGTGAAAATTCCCTAACTGCCACACTCCGGTGCCTGTTCGGGTACACTGAGGGAAAATTTAGCATGGCCAATGCACCTAACCAGCACGTCTTTCGGACTGCGGGGGGAAACCGGAGCACCCGGAGGATACCCATAGACACGAGGAGAATGTGCAGACTCTACACAGACAGTGACCCAAGCCAGGAATCGAACCTGGGTCCCTGATGCTGTGAGGCAGCAGTGCTAACCACTGTGCCACCATGCCACCCTAACTCTCCTTTGCTGTGCCATCGTGCCCGTTGGTGGCTAGGTCCAATTTGAGGCCTGAGCATCATTAAAAGTGTGACTACATGCCAAAATGGATGTCTTGCTGGGCTATGCCGACACAATATTGGGAAGCTCCAAGCCCAAACCAGCTGGCCAATCCTGTGGGCAAATTGGAAGCTTGGTAAAGAGGCAAGCAGGAGCAGATTGTGGGGAAGTGGCGGGGGGGAGGTGGGCTTTGGGTTTGGGTCTCACTCACAGCCCACATTATTCATGTTGAAGCCACAGGAACACCACTGCACCACACTAGTCACTATCTCACAAGCCTTTTATTTGGGGGTTTCTCCCTTTTCATCACTTTCTGATCAGTGGGTCATTGGTTACATGAGTCACTTGGAGAAGGTGGAACTGTTTTCCTTGGAGATGAGAAGATTTGAGAGGAGATTTGACTGAGGTGGTCAAAATTGAGGGGGTCAGCACAGATTTGATTTGATTTGATTTATTATTGTCACATGTATCAGTAAACAGTGAAAAGTATTGTTTCTTGTGTGCTGTACAGACAAAGCATACTGTTCATAGACAAGGAAAGGAGAGGGTGCAGAATGTAGTGTTACAGTCTTAGCTAGGGTGTAGAGAAAGATCAATTTAATGCAAGATAGATCCATTCAAAAGTCTGACAGCAGCAGGGAAGAAGCTGTTCTTGAGTCGGTTGTTAGGTGACCTCAGACTTTTGTATCTTTTTCCCGACAGAAGAAGGTGGAAGAGAGAATGTCTGGGGTCCCTGGGGTCTTTGATTATTTTGGCTGCTTTGCCAAAGCAGCGGGAAGTGTAGACGGAGTCAACAGATGGGAGGTTGGTTTGCGTGATGGATTGGGCTTCATTCACGACCCTTTGTAGTTTCTTGCGGTCTTGGGCAGAGCAGGAGCCCATACCAAGCTGTGATACAACCAGAAAGAATGGTTTCTATGGAGAAACTGTTCCCATTAGCAGAAAGGTTGAAGAATCAGAGGACACTGATTTAAGGTACTTGCCAGAAGAACCAAAGATGACGGGATGATGGGAAATATTTTATCGAGTGGCTATGACTTAGAATGCATTCCCTAAAAGGGTGGTGGGCAACAAAATCAATGGTGATTTTCAAAAATGTTTTGGATAAAGCACATGAAGGGGAAATAGCAGAGCTATGCCAAAGAGAGTCAGTATGGGCTCATACAGGCCGAATGGCTTCTGTAACCATTCCATGGTTCCATTCAATGACTCTACCTGAGAGAATTGGATGGAACGTGCACACGGGCCCTCAGCGGGCACTGTGCCCAACTCTGCCTGATTCCAGCAGGCACTTGGGTCACCCAACAGAAGGTCCCAGTACGTGCGGCATGGAGCAGGAAGTGGGCATTGAGTTCATTGGGATGATGTAAACTCTGCCACCAGCCTGTCTGTGGGTGAGGTGGCAACTGTGCTAATCGCACCAACTACAACATGCTGGTAGCCCAAGTGTGAAGCACCACAAAGCTGAGACATCATTGATGGCAGGTTGGTGCCATTTGGCTCAGGATTTGCAATGGAACATGCATCGCTTCATGTTCAGCACTACAAGTCACTGCCAACCTTCAGAGTTGAGAGAACTGTTAAAATGAACCATTTATAACTAATGCACTACGACTGGAATCCCCATCAGCTGGCATTTCTGTCACACGCTTAACATAGCTGTGAAAAGACTGGCTGGGATTCTCCAATGTTCATGCCAGCGGGATTCTCCAGTCCTACCCAACAGCGCATCCCCTGCCCGTAGGTTTCCCACTGGCATGGGGAATTCCCAATGACAGTGGCAGGATCGGAGAATCCCATCACTAGCAAACAATGCACCATCTCTCACTGGCGAATAACAGGTGGTTGGGAGGCTGGAAAATATCGCACAAAATCCTAAGTTTCCTTGATGGATATGCACGTATGAAAGGTCGATTTCCAACACTGTATGGCCGGTGAGACTGGAAAGTTTGGCGCTCAGCCAAATCACTATCCGCTGCAGCAGGACAGGAGAATCCCAGCTGGCGGAGGAGGTTGGAGAATCCCAGCACTCTTCACTGCAAAGGTCTACACTTTAACTAAAACCATCGCTGCAAATTTCGCATCCTGCCCAGTGGGAGATCGCCGAGCCAATAGCTATGGGGTCAAATCCCCTTCAGCCCAACTGTGGTTTTGGTGGAAAATGTGGGGAGGGGATGGCAGGTAGTGATGGCCCAAGTCTAGGACATGGCACCTGGACGGCATGGTGGCACAGTGGTTAGCACTGCTGTCTCACAGCACCAGGGACCCAGGTTCAATTCCGACCCCGGGTCACTGTGCAAAGATGTGAGGGTCAGGTTGATTGGCCATAGTAAATTGCCCATAGTGTCAGGAGGACTAGTAGGGTAAATACGTGGAGTTAAAGGGATTGTGCTTGGGTGGGATTGTGGTCAGCGCAGACCCGATAGGCTGAATGGCCTCATTCCGCACTGTAAGGATCCTATGACTCTGTTTGTGTGGAGTTTGCGCATTCTTCCCAGGTCTGCGTGGGTTTCCTCTGGGTGCTCTGGTTTCCTCCCACACTCCAAAAATGTGCAGGTTAGGTGGATTGGCCATGCTCAATTGCCTCTTAGTGTCAGGGGTATTCATAGGGTAAATACGTGGGGTTAAGGGGATAGGACCTGGTTGGGATTATTGTTGGTGCAGACTCAATGGACCAAATGGCCTCCTTGTGCACTGTAGGGATTCTGTGATTTTCATACATCATTGTGCACCAAAATGGCCATCATGTTTTGCCTCTACAGGTTTCACATATCCTATAAGATCTGCTCAAGTAATATGAGCTTTTACCATCTCGGGTCACTAAACCATTACACGGGAATGACTGCGTCTGTGGAGAGAGAACGTGGCCAACATTTCGAGTCTTGATGTCACTTGGGGTGGGATTTTCTGGCCACCATCGCCTCAAAACCGGTAAAAATCCTGCACAAAGTCAATAGACATGCCCCTCACTACTGCCTCCCCCACCGCCCACTACGATTCCCGTGGCATGATGGGAAAATTCCACCTCTGGTCTGAGCCCCCGCAAGACTTGAAACGTTGGCTCTATTCTCTCTTCACAGATGCTGTCAAACCGGCTGAGATTTTCCAGCATTTTCTGCTTTTTATTCCAGATTCCAGCACCCACCAGCATTCGCTTTTATTGTTACACTGGGGGGGGAGGCGTTGGAAATTCACAGGTTGATTGGCATTTGTCTGTGCTGTCGATGAAGTGGCTCGTTAGTCATTTGAGAAGCGTTAACTGATTCATTGTTACCGGCGTATTGTAGCTGGCTCTATCTCTCTTTCTCTGCTTACAAAAGAAGCTTTGGAACGGGAAGAAAGAATACGGACTTAATAATGGAGAGTGTCAGTCATCCAGAAACACAGCATTGTCACACTAGGGTCAGGGTTGGGATAAAAGGAATGCCTCATCAAACTGCACGTACATTGATAAATCACAGTGCAGTGCGAAGTTACCATTCTAAATAAAACCCAGTATCTCCTGCAATCAATGGTCCGAAAACCATTTACCAGGATGCTGCCTGGTTTGGAGGGTAGGTCTTCTGAGGAAAGGTTGAGGGAGCTGGCGCTTTTCCCTTTGGAGCGGAGGAGGATGAGAGGCGACTTAATAGAGGTTTATAAGATGATGAGAGGGATTGATAGACTGGACGTGCAGAGACTATTTCCTCAGGTGGATGTAGCTGTAATTAGGGGGCATAACTGTAAGGTTCATGGTGGGAGATATAGGAGGGATGTCCAAGGTAGATTCTTCACCCAGAGAGTGGTTGGGGTGTGGAATAGACTGCCTGCTGTGATGGTGGAGTCAGACACTTTAGGAACTTTCAAACAGTTATTGGATCAGCACATGGAGCACTCCAGAATTATAGGGAGGGGGATAGCTTGATCTTGGGATTGGACATAGCTCGGCACAACATTGAGGGCCAAAGGGCCTGTACTGTGCTGCAATGTTCTATGTTCTAAAAACATCTATACTTCAATTAATAGGCAGTCAGTGTTTTTTGATGAATTCAGTGGGGGCCTTAATTATTAGTAGCGCAATGTCTAAAAATTGGTTTTTAGTCTGTGCGGAGTTTGCACGTTCTCCCCCTGTCTGCGTGGGTTTCCTCCGGGTACTCCAGCTTCCTCCAAAAGGCGTGCTGGTTAGCTGCATCGGCTGTGCTAAATTCTCGCTCAGTGTACCCGAACAGGCGCCAGAGTGTGGCAACTAGGGGGCCTTCGCACTAACTTCATTGCAGTGTTAATGTAAGCCGACTTGTGACACTGATAAATAAGCTTAAACTTAGATCTGTTAAATTTAATTAGCTGACATTTTCAGATGTCGGATATGACATTGACTCTAATTAGGGGCAGGAACTTCTTGTGGAGTTTGCACATTCTCCCCGTGTCTGCATGGGTTTCCTCCGGGTGCTCTGGTTTCTTCCCACAATCCAAAAGATGTGCTGGTTAGGTGCATTGGCCGTGCTAAACTCTCCTTCATTGTACCTAAACAGACGCCGGAGTGTGGCGACTAGGGGATTTTCACAGTAACTTCATCGCAGTGTTAATGTAAGTTTACTTGTGACCTTAACAAAATAAACTTTAAAAAAGAATCTCAGTCCCATAAGTACACTTAAAATTACTCTCAAAGGATAGTGATCTTGTCAGATGATAAACTTACTTGTATAATGTAACTCCTTCCCCCACAAATATTTTTTTCAATCACACTTGAGAGAGATTTGTACTCTGGATGCAGTTGGTGATTTATTCATTGTCAACTGGTTATATTGATATCTATCGCCAGATTTTGCTCATTCTGCAAATAAATTTGCCTTTGAGGATGAGGAGGTATCCTGTTAGAGGCACAGAGAGTTTAAAGTTTTAACTTACTTCTCACAAGTAGGCTTACATTAACACTGCAATGAAGTTACCGTGAAAATCCCCTAGTCACCATACTCCAGTGCCAGTTCAGGTACAACGAGAGAGAATTTAGCATGGCCAATGCACCTAACCACCATGTCTTGGAGCAAACCCACACAGACACGGGGAGAATGTGCAGACTCCACATAGACAGTGACCCAAACCGGGAATCAAACTACTAAGCGTCACGTCTTTTAGTAGCATCAGGTCGCAGAGGCAAAAGCCTCTCAGATAAACATGGCAAAATGTTGATCTGCAATTAAAATGAGGTTTCATTGCTGGGATGTGAGCAGAACTCGCAAATCTTTGGACATTGGGAGAAAACGGGATCACCAGGAAGAAACCCACGGTAACATGGGGAGAACATGCAGACTCCACACAAACAGTGACCCAAGGCCAGAATTGAACCCTGGTCCCTGGCACTGTGAGGCAACAGTGCTAACCACTGTGCCACTGTGCCGCACAACAGTTGACTGTGGATTTAAGTGAAGGCGGTGTCTGGGTGTTTGGAGAGGTTATTCTTGGAATTATGAGAAAGGGGGGAATTTTCCCATCCCACCCACCATGGGAATTGTAACCGGCGGACGGGGAGAGGGTATAATGCAAAGCTCCGTTGACCTCAGGCGGGTTTTGGTGTGAGCACAGCTGGAAAATCCCATCCAAGGTGTATGATCAA
Organism: Carcharhinus amblyrhynchos; assembly: GCF_965287045.1. Taxonomy (NCBI): domain Eukaryota; kingdom Metazoa; phylum Chordata; class Chondrichthyes; order Carcharhiniformes; family Carcharhinidae; genus Carcharhinus; species Carcharhinus amblyrhynchos. The sequence goes on along the minus strand of NC_137335.1, from coordinate 8,069,112 downwards.
TGAAGAGGTGAATGAAGCTGCCCTGAGTGGCCATTATTTTTGTACATTCATTCTCTCCCCTTGGGGAACAGTATACTCCAGTGGGAGGAATCTCACAACCACCATTTGAACCCTTCATCCATGGCCTTCGTCATCTTTCTACTAACCAATGGGCTCATAAGATCATTCAAGAACAGGAGGAGGTCATTCGGCCCATTTGAGCCTGCTTTGCCATTTATGGCAGTTCTAATTGCGGCCTCAATTCCCGCTTAACCTGCCTGACCCATAGCCCTTGGCTCCCTTCTCAATCAAAATGTGCAGGTTGGGTGGATTGGCCATGCTAAATTGTCCCTTATTTTCCAAAGATGTGGAGGTTAGGGGATGTGGCCATGCTAAATTGTCCCTTAGTTTCCAAAGATGTACAGGTTAGGTGGATTGGCCATGCTAAATTGCCCCTTAGTGTCCAAAGATGTGGTGGTTAGGGGGATTGGCCATGCTAAATTCACCCCTAGTGTCCAAAGATGCCCAGGATAGGTGGACTGGCCATGCTAAATTGCCCCTTAGTGTCCAAAGATGTGCAGGCTAGGGGGATTGGCCATGCTAAATTGCCCCTTAGTGTCCAAAGATGTGCAGGTTAGGGGGATTGGCCATGCTAAATTGCCCCTTAGTGTCCAAAGATGCCCAGGATAGGTGTATTGGCCGTGCTAAATTGCCCCTTAGTGTCCAAAGATGCATAGGATAGGTGTATTGGCCATGCTAAATTGCCCCTTAGTGTCAGGGGAACTAGCAAGGGTGAATGTACGGGGTTATGGGGAAAGGGCCTAGGTGGGATTGTGGTCGGTGGAGATTTGATGGGCCAAATGGCCTCCTTCTGCACTGTAGGGCTTCTATGATTCTATAAAAATATGTAACTCAACCTGGCATTTACTCAATGCCTCAGCCTCCTTTGCGGAAGAGAATTCCGAATATTAGTGACCCTCTGAGGGAAGAAATTCCACCTCATCGCCTTCTTAAATGGTTTAAGTTTAAAGTTTATTTATTAGTGTCACAAGTAGACTTATATTAACAATGCAATGGGGGAAGGCAACAGGATTGTCGCCAGGCTACTAATCCAGAAACTCAGCTGATGTTCTGGAGACTCGGGTTCGAATCCCGCCATGGCAAATGATGGAAGTTGAATACAATTTTAAAAATTCTGGAATTTAGAATCTACTGATGACCATGAAACCATTATCAATTGTTGGAAAAACCCACCTGGTTGACTCACATTCTTTAGGGAAGGAAATCTGCCGTCTTTTCCTGGTCTGGCCTACATGTGACTCCAGAGCCACATCAACATGGTTGACTCTCAACTGCCCTTGGGAAATTAGGGATGGGCAATAAATGCTGTAAGAAGTCTCACAACACCAGGTTAAAGCCCAACAAGTTTATTTCATAGTAAACCCACAAGCTTTCGGAACGCTGTTCCTTCGTCAGGCGCTTGTGGGTTTACTATGAAATAAACTTGTTGGACTTTAACCTGGTGTTGTGAGACTTCTTACTGTCCTTACCCCAGTCCAACGCCGGCATCTCCACACAATAAATGCTGGCCAGCCGGCGACGCCCATGTCCCAAGAGTGAATAAGAAACAACACGGGGAGAACGCGCAGACTCTGTACAGACAGTGACCCAAGCCGGGAATCGAACTACTAAGCGTCAGGTCGTTTAGTAGCATCAGGTCGCAGAGGCAAAAGCCTCTCAGACAAACACAGCAAAATGTTGATGTACAATTAAAATGAGGTTTTATTGCTGGGATATGAGCAGAAGGACCCCATGTTCCACGATAGTAAAGTTCAGTTACAGGAGGCCGTCAGATAACACAAATCCACTGAGGATTCCTTCAGAATAAGACTTTCTTGGAACACAAAAGCTTCTCTTATCCTTGAGAAACATAAAGAGGCATTCATAGTTTATATCAAAATAGTCTAATTTCTTCTTTTCAAAGGCTATTTCTATACTTTTAATTCAATTAAAATACTTGCATATAGCTTCTCCTGAAGCATCGCAAAGCGGTGAATATTTCTCGATATGGAGTATCCATTTTTTTTTGCAAATAAACAAACTTTATTCAATAATGTTAGTTCTGTAATATCATAGAATCCCAACAGTGCAGGAGGAGGCCATTCGGCCCATTGAGTCTACACCGGCCACAATCCTCCCCCCCCCGCCATAACCCTATATTTACCCTGAAGCTAAGGGACAATTTAGCATGGTCAATCTGCCTAACCTGCACATTTTTCAGACTGTGGGAGGAAACCAGGGCACCCAGAGGAAACCCATGCAGATGTGGGGAGAACGTGCAAACTCCACACAGTCACCCAAGGCGGGAATTGAACCCAGGTCCCTGGCGCTGTGAGGCAGCAGCACTGACCACTGTGCCACATATCCAACGTAGAAAAAGAGAATGGATTTAATCTGTTATATGACGCACCTTGCTGCCAGAAAACGCCACAGAAAATTATTAGCCCAGCATTTAATTTCAGATTTAACTCAGTTTGCGTCAAGCCTTTTGGGATTTCAGGTCATGCATTTGGCAGGACATAGAAGACTGAGCGAATTAACATTCCAGGGAGATGACCAAATCTACTCCGACAAGAAAATAAAGAGATAAATGTAAAATCGCAAACTGATGACAGCTACACTGCAGAATCAGACCTGAAGTTTGGTAAGGTCTCAGGCAAAAGCATTGTAAATTACCAACATACATGCATTGCAACTTAAGTTTATGTTTATTTATTAGCATCACAAGTGGACGGTAATAATTAGGGTGCTACCGGGACTTGATGGATTGAGTTATAAAGAGAGGCTGGATAGACTGGGACTTTTTTTCTCTGGAGCATAGGAAACTGAGGGGTGATCTTATAGAGGTCTATAACATAATGAGGGGCACAGATCAGCTAGATAGTCAACATCACTTCCCAAAGGTAGAGGAGAGTAGAACTAGAGGGCATAGGTTTAAGGTGAGAGGGGAGAGATACAAAAGTAGGGGAATTTTTTCACACAGAGGGTGGTGAGTGTCTGGAACAAGCTTCCAGAAGTAGTAATAGAGGTGGATACAATTTCGTCTTTTAAAAAGCATTTGGATAGTTACATAGGTATAATAGATACAGTGGGATATAGGCCAAATGCGGCAATTGGGATTAGTTTAGGGGTTTTTAAAAGAAAGGGCAGCATGGACAAGTTGGGCTGAAGAGCCTGTTTCCATGCTGTAGACCTCTATGACTCTAAATAGGCTTAAGTTACTGTGAAAAATCCCCTATTCGCCACACTCCAGTGCCTGTTTGGGAACGCAGAGGGAGAATTTGGCATGGCCAATACACCTAACCAGCATGGAGCACCCAAAAGAAACCAACGCAGGCACAGGGAGAACAGGGAGACAGCGATCGAAGCCAGAATTGAACTGGGCTCTCTGGCGTTCTGAGGCAGCAGTGTTAACCATTGTGCCACCATGCCACCCATTTGCAGTTGCTGAGCATTCTTTGGAACCCTACAAAAGATAATTAGATCGGTCCTTGATTAATAAGTGGATCAGGGGTTATGGGGAAAAGGCTGGAGAATGGGGATGTGAAAAATATCAGCCATGATAGAATGGCTGAGCAGACTCGAGGGGCCGAGTGGCCTAATTCTGCTCCTATGTCTTATGGTCTTATGAAAGCTCTGAAGGGTTATAGAGTTAAAACGTTGCCCGTGTTTTTCTCTCTCCACCAATGCTTCCTAACCTGCTGAGTGGCTCCAGTGCTTTTTCTGTTTCTTCTTCTTTAGACTGAGGGGGCAATCTTACCCCCTCCTTGTGACATTAGCTTCTCATAGTTTGAAGAGGAAGAAAGAAAGCCTTTTGTTAATGTGTCCACTTCTTGAAAAGCACAGCACACATTCAGATTTGATGAAGATGGTGTACGATCTGCATCTTACTCATGGGAGATTGCACTGCTCCCTTGACTTTACTGGATATTGTGAATGTTTAGGGATATAGGTCATGCTGATATTGACTGCTATTCAATCTGGATTAGAATACTGAGTTAGGTGCTGGTGAGTAATATGTGTAATGGTATGGTGTTGGATATATTAATTTAATTCATCTTTAAGAATTTTAAGTTGAATGCACGATCATTACCAGTTATGAATCTATTTCATATGCATTCTTATAGACCCAATACAGTCATCTATATATTGCATTAAGTTATGGAGCACTTGCCGTTTAATGGCCTTTTATTATTGTTTCCATTACCTTGTGTGTGTTCATATTCTGTGACATTTGTTTGTGTTTCTTGACAATATGCTTCCCTCCCTCCTTCTTCTGAAAGTGTTGGTCAAAAGTTCATTTTCCTCTATTCATTCGTGGGGCCTGGGTGTCGCTGGCTGGCCAGCATTTATTGCCTATCCCCAGTTGAGACTCAGCCCATTGCTGTGGCTCTGGAGTCATATGTGGGCCAGATCAGGTAAGGACAGCAGTCTTCAAAAGTTTAAAGTTTATTTATTAGTCACAAGTAGGCTTACATTAACACTGCAATGAAGTTACTTTGAAAATCCCCGAATCGCCACAATCCAGCACCTGTTTGGGTACCCTGAGGGAGAATTTAGCACCTAACCAGCACGTCTTTCGGACTAAGGGAGGAAAACAGAGCACCCGGAGGAAACCCACGCAGACACTGGAAGAATGTGCAAAGTCCACACAGACAGTGACCCAAGCTGGGGATTGAACCTGGGTCCTAGTACTGTGAGGCAGCAGTGCTAACCACTGTGCCATCGTGCCACCTTTCACCAGATTCCCTTTACTTACAAACTCTATTCCACTCCTAAGAGCGCTTCAGGTACACAGTCAGAATCCAGAATGTCAGTAGCCCTGACATGCCTCGATATATATACACAGATGAGGCTCCCTGATTGGACAGGCAACTGTTACCTCAGTCAGGGAGTTCATACTCCAAGAGGCTCCGAAATCCTTCTCTAAAGGGGCATAAGTGAACCAGATAGGTTTTCCCAACAATCAACAATGGTTTCATGGTCATCTGTAGATTCTTAATTCCAGACTTTTTTAATTGAATTAAAATTCCACCACCTTCCATGGCGGGATTTGAACCCGGGTCCCCAGAACATTAGCTGAGTTTCTAGATTAATAGTCTAGCAATAATACCACTAGGCCATCACCTAGTTTCGGCCTGAGCACTGTGCAGTCAGCAAAAGCTTGGACCCAAAGGAACCATAAGTCCAGGAAATTTGGCCATTGGTCTCTTTGGCATCTTGGGCATGGACTGGTAGCGTCAATCACGGTTAAAGGCAACTCAGAATAATATCATCAATGTCAGCTTGTTAGCTCCCAAGCTGCAGCCCTGAGCTAAGCCTTGGAGGGATGGGTTGGAGCAAGTTACGGAGGTGAAAGGGTAATGTCCAGTGCTAAGGATTCACTGGAGGAACCTGGCTGCTCCTTCCACAGTTATATTTTTAATAAAACAAAATAATTCTGAAATCCGCTGGCAACTGCTAACTAATCCAATGCCTGTTACACTTTTACTGGACAAATCGCAGTGAAGAATCCTTCAGTATAGACTTTTGCCCCTTTATTATATTCAAGACGCCCTATGCAAGGCTTGAATGGATTGGACACAGCAAAATGGGGGCAAGTTGTACCTATTTCCACCCCATTAATTTCTTGCTAGGGTTTCATGGAGATGGAATCCCTGAGTGCAGAAGGAGGCCATTTGGCCCATCAAGTCTGCACTAACCACCCATGTCCTAACCCACATATTTACCCTGCTAATCCTGTACCACTAAGGTCTATTTAGCACCTAACCCACTTATCTTTGGACTGTGGGAGGAAACCGGAGAAAGCCCATGCAGACATGGGGAGAACATGCAAATTCTGCGCAGATAGTGACCCGAGACCTGAATTGAACCCGGGTCCCTAGCACTGTGAGGCAGCAGTGATAACCACTGTGCCGCCATGCTGCCCCAGTCACAATCCAATAGTTTGTCTTATGCATGAGGCTTGACAGTGACCATGAGGGCATTTTACAACCAAGCTTTATTCCATCCACATAATTTCACCAGCCACAATTGTGATTAGGGGGAGGAATCCCTGCCGTGCTCCTCCAACCATCCCCCCAGCCTTGGAGACACTGAGCCCAATTTTAACTCCCCCCTCCCACCCTGCCCCAGCTGAGGTTGACTCGCAGTCAGGGGAGCCAAACCAGGAATTCATAGAATCCATACAGTGGAGAGGAGGCCATTCAGCCCATCGCATCTGCTCTTTGGAAGAGAATCTTATCCAGGCTCATTCCACCCCCCCACCCCACCCCACCAGCATCCCTCCCCAACTCCTATCCTCATATCACTGCACATTTAGCATGGCCAATCAACCTAACCCGCACATCTTTGGATTGTGGGAGGAAACCGGAGCACTCGGAGGAAACCCACGCAGACACGCGGAGAATGTGCAAATTCCACACAGACTGTCACCCGAGGCTGGAATCGAACTCGGGTCCCTGGCCCTGTGATGCAGAGTGGATAGAATTACTGATCCACTGAGGACTCACTCACATTGGCATTTTGTTTCAACCCACAGTTTGCATCAATGTCGACCATTGGCAAACTTTATTTTCCTCATGTTCTCCAGTGAACAAAGAGCAGCTAATGCTTCTTTGTCACATAATAAACAATAAAAGTGGGCCAATCCTTGAAATATTGCCATTGAAAATCGTACTTCTGTAGAACTGGGGCAGGACGGTGGCACAGTGGTTAGCACTGCTGCCTTACACGCCAGGGACTCAGGTTCAATCCCTCGCTTGGGTCACTGTCTGTGTAGAGTCTGCATGTTCTTCCCTGTGTCTGTGTGGGTTTCCTCCAGGTGCTCCGGTTTCCTCCCACCCTCCAAAGATGTGCGGGCTAGGATGGACTGGCCATGCTAAATTGCCCCTTAGTGTCAGGGCACTAGCTCAGGTAAATGCAGGGGGTAGTGGGGATAGGGCCTGGGTGGGACTGTGGTCAATGCAGACTTGATGGGCCGATCGGCCTCCTTCTGCATTGTTCCCATTGAGTGGTGCTCCAATACATTGTGCGATATCTGTGTGGGAAGCTCTCTGTGTGATTTATTACAGGGCAATGCAGAGAAGGCACTGTCTGCTGTCTGTATATGCCACGACTTTGACTGCAAGCAGGCGTAGGGATATCATTGACTAAGAGACCAAATGATTTTGCAATGCAGAGCCAGGGGAGTGGTGAAGGTGGAGGGGGGAGAGAGTGGAAAAGAGGGGAGAGAGGGGGAGGAGGGGAGGGGGTGGAGAGGAGGGGAGGGGGGGGAAACAAGGACCATTAGTGCAGAACAGCTTGGGTTTGAGCAGATTGGGAAGGTGAACAAGAGAGTTTCAGTACATCCATGGCCTGTCTTGCTCCCCGCTTTTTGCCTTGCCATCTTTGAACATTCCCAGTTGCTGCTTATCCTCAGTTGACTAGGCTGCTCCTGGGGTGTTTCCCTTTCTTTAATTGTCCCTCCAGCCAGTCTACTTAAGCAACACACCCAGCTACAACACACGGAGAAAGCATGCTCAGGGCACCCTAACTATGACTGTAACACTACATCCTGCAGTGTCTCCTTTCCTTCTCTATGAACGGTTTGCTTTGTCTGTAAAGCGCAGAAGAAAAAATGCTTTTCACTGTATACTAATACATGTGATAATAATAAATCAAATTAAATCAATTCCAGCCTTGAGCCACTGTCTGTGTGGCTCTGTCTCCCCGAGTTTGGTGGGTTTCCTCCGGGTACTCCGGTCTCCTCCGAAACTCCAAGGATGTGCAGGTTAGGTGGATTAGCCGTGCTAAATTGCCCTTAGTGTCCAAAGATGTGTATGTTAAATGGATTAGCCGTGGGAAATATCTGGGGTTACAGTGATAGGGCAGGGAAGAGGGCCAGGGTAAGATACGTTGTCAGTGAGTCAGTGTAGATTCGATGGGCCAAATGGCCTCCTTCTGCACTGTAGGGGCCCTATGCTTTCCTTACAATTTCTTTGGTTGATTTTGCCAGCGGTTTTGTGCTGTGAGCTGAAACCCACTAGGTAGTGACTCAAAATTGCCAAGTCCACTTTGCGTGGGATCCTTTTATTGAGCAGATTGCAATTCAAATGGAGATGGGAGAATGCAATGCTCCAACCAACGTGGAAAATCATCTTTATTTATTTAATTTTCTCAATTTCCTCCTGGCCTCTGTTTCACACCAGGTTCCACCACAAAACCTGCTTTGTGTCTCTGCACAGTGATTCAGAAAGAATGTTCCCGATGGCGGGGATGTCCCCAGCTAGGGGGTTATAGTTTGAGGATAAGGGGTAAACCTTTTAGAACTGAGGCGAGGAGAAATTTCTTCACCCAGAGGGTGGTGAATGTGTGGGATTCACTCCCACAGAATGTAGCTGAGGTCAGAACGTTGTCTGATTACAAGAGGAAATTAGATATGGCTTTAGGGACTACAGGGATCAAGGGATCTGGGAGGAAGTGGAGGGATCGGGATATTGAATTTGATGATCAGCCATGATCGTAATGAATGGCAGAGCACATTGGAGGGGCCGAACCCTTGCTTCTGCTTTCTATGTTTCTATGAGGGACACCAATTGAACACTGTTAGGAGAATGCCTAGCGAAACCGAAACAAAGATCAAAGCCTTCAAAACAATCAAAGCCTTCGGTTGAGAATGAAGGGAAAAAACTGACAAAGAAAGAATGTTTTGGAGTCTCCATCTCGTTCCATACGTGGCAGCATTAGTTGGGAACCAAAACTATTCCATATTCCAAGCATCCCAATCATCAAAACACATTTAGAATATTGTGTACAATTCTGGTCGTCACACTGCCAGAAGGATGCTTTGGAGAGGGTACGGAAGAGGTCTACCAGGATGTTACCTGGTTTGGACGGTATGAGCTATGAGGAGAGGTTGGATAAACTCGGCTTGTTTGCACTGGAATGACGGAGGTTGAGGGGGGCGACCTGATAGAGGTTTATGAGTGGCATGGACAGAGTGGATAGTCTTTCCTAGGTTAGAAAAGTCAAATACGAGGAGACATAGGTTTAAGGTGCATGGGAAAAGTTCAGAGGAGATGTGCGAGGCAGGTTTTTTACACAGAGGGCGGTGAATGTCTGGGACGCGCTGTCCAGGGAGGTGGTGGGAACAACAGCAGCATTTAAGAGGCAACTAGACAAATACGTGAATAGGATGGGGATGGAAGGATACAGGCTGCATAGTGCATACGGTTTTAGTTTAGGCAGGCATCGTGATCAGCACAGGTTTGGAGGGCCGAAGGGCCTGTTCCTGTGCTGAACTGTTCTTTGTTCTTCATTCTTTGTGACAAATGTTGACCTTAACCGAAAGGATTTGCATCAACTACAAATACAAATGTGTTGTTTTATGTTGGAGTGAGCTTGCCCTGGACACAAAGGTCCCACTGTGCAATAAAGGAATCTTAATTTATTTGTCTGCAGGATTGACGGCCTCTCTCTCTCTTTCTCTCGATTGCAGTTACAGAGTGACCTTGATCAAGAATACCAGGACAAGTTTAAGAGGCTGCCATTGGAAATCCAAGAGTTTGTACAGGACACGCTGAAAGGGAAGTTCAGTGAAGATGGAGACCACAGTGTCCCAGCTCCCACCCTCGCACCAGACAATGGGAAATTAAACCACAAGTCATGCTCAAACGAAGACGATTTAGAAGACGACAAGTCGGATAAAGTCTTCGATACATCACTCTAATCGGCAGACCCCCACCTTGAAACTGTGTTACATCTTTTCTTATGGAGGGGGCACGGTCGTGGCAACCACAAAGAATGTAGGCAGGGGAGCAAGTGCTTTGAGTGCAAGTCTGCGTTCTGGAAGACCTACCCAAGCGTACAGTGCAGTGTCAGGGTCATGTGTGTGTGTGTGTGTGTGTGTGTGTACAGTCCGTCCGAGTGCCAGTGCGAAACTAATTGTACAGTGCCACCCATTTCATTTGAAGGACCATCAAAGAGGAACTTGGCACCTCCAGCACTTAATGGGCCCAAGCTCGCCAGCCACGTATCCATAACGTTGCATGATTGCACTGTGGGAAGAAACCTTTGCTCTAGTTGCAGGCACGGGTTTACCACTTGTCTTTGCTTTACACATGAAGTACACTTCTCTGAAGAATTGTAAATTGCTGCGTACTTTAATGTCGGCATTGCTGAATTAAGAATTTGCTAAATATTACGGGAGTTTTGGTCGTGCACCCTCTAAAACTTTCTGTATAGCTTCGTCCAGTATATTCAATGGGAAACAAGTTTCAGGGATGCATGCTTGATGGAAGTATTATGGTTCTCACTGTGGATCCTTTAATATATAACTGTAACAGGCAGTTTTTGTCGTGGAGTTTGTGCTGTAATGTACTTTAAGGTAGCTTTACAGGGTAAAAATAAAACGTGTCTTTGACTTGTGTGTACAAAGTAAAAGTTACATCGATATCACAGTTTTTTTTCTAAACCAAGATTGTTATTACAAGTTAACGTGAGTGACGTAACGGGAAGTCCTTGTATCCAACTGCACAGTCAGAATGTTGTAACTTGCTACGCGTCGAAGTCATTTGTAAAATTTGTTTTTGTACAATACCAGTGGCTGTAAATATCTTGAACCGAATGGGACAGGGCGGGGCGGGGGGGGAGGCGCGAAGAGAAATGCAAACAAGTCATTGTATTAATGCACTTTGTGGACGAAATTTTAATTTCAAAATCAAACACTGAAAACGCGGATACTGCTAATGATTAATTATCACTGGTAACTTTAGTGAAAACGGCACTATAATGGACAGTTCGCTTTGACCGATTTGTGCGACCTGAATTCTTTGGCATTTGGCATTATTTTTCACCCGATGCCATGTAGCCCCCCAGCATGCAATAGATGCATGTGCTGCAGCAGCTAAATTGGCAGGGTAGGTGGTTTCAGATTTAAGGGACTATCTCACGGCAAAAGCATTTTGATGTTTACAGTGGCTGCTCCATCCACGGGATACAAGGATCCGAAGTCTCTTGTATTTCCACTCAATTTAGTGTGTGTGTGTAATTATTCCGAGCGACGACATTTCATTGCCAGTATTGGCGCAGTATTTGTCTAGTATGACATCGCTGTAAAACGTTCTTTTTATTTTTATACAATGTAGTGTGCCATCCTAATAAAAAACACCATCGTCATGGGTCGAGCTAGCTCAGAACTGATGGTGGGATATCTTTCTTTTAACCTTTTATTGGTTTTAACTGTAACTTTATTGCAAAAACAGAAATTCATAGTTTTATTCCATCTCTATCACGCCCTACAGTTTTCAGTGGTTGTAGTGGAATCGTGTGTGTGTGTAAATGTGTGTCTATATATACATATATATAAAACATACACATACATACATACATGCACACATGCTATACGTGTTGTGTAACGTTACTTGAATTAGATTTGTTGAATCTAACAGAGGGGTTCTTATATGATGTGAAAGTCTTGTGCCTTTGAACTGTTTGCCTTGTTCTGTATCTGTCTAAGTGGAATATTCAAAGTACTTACTGTGGAAATCTGTATTTATGGGCTGTTCTGTACTGAACTGGGTTGTATGTGAATTTCCTGTAACAACTACAAAACACTACACCATGCGTTCAGCATTAAATGCGGGTCATTTTTGGATTAGGACATTGAACAGGACATTTTCAGTTCCGATGGGCGGCTAACAAAACGCGTATTAACAGTGAGCGTAGCCTAATTCCGTTTACCTCGCTGGACATACTAATATTGTTCAAATGTTTTGACTTCAAGTTGACTGTAGAATAACAAAATGTGACAAAGGGAACACTTCACGCAACAAAAAGGATGTAAATAGTATTGTCTTCGACGATGATAACTTGTTCCGAAATGCATATTCAAATTTTGTATGAATTCTATGCAATTTTCTGGCATGATGTTTCTTCCACTCGTAATTTTATGTGCATTCATCCGTTACAATGGAAAAATAAAACTTCTTTAAACATGAGTTTCTGTGTGTAACCATTGCAGAAATATGTGTTGTCTATTTAAAATATATATTATAGAACCCATACAGTGCAGAAGAATAAAGAACAGCACAGGAACAGGCCCTTCGGCCCTCCAAGCCTGCACCGCTCACGGGCCCAACTAGACCATTCGTTTGTATCCCTCTATTCCCAGTCTGTTCATATGGCTATCTAGATAAGCCTTAACCAATCCCAGTGTGTCCGCCTCAACCACTTTACTTGGCAGTGCATTCCAGGCTCCTACCACCCTCTGTGTAAAATACATTCCCCTGATATCTGTGTTGAACCTTGTCCCCCTCACCTTGAACTTGTGACCCCTTGTGTTCGTCACCTCCGACCTGGGAAAAGCTTCCCACTGTTCCCCCTATCTATACCCTTCACAATTTTATACACCTCTACTAGGTCTCCCCTCATTGTCCGTCTTTCCAGGGAGAACAACCCCAGTTTAACTAATCTCTCCTCATAGCTAAGACTCTCCATACCAGGCAACATCCTGGTAAACCTTTTCTGCACTCTCTCCAAAACCTCCACATCCTTCTGGTAGTGTGGCGACCAGAACTGGATGCAGTAAACCGAATGTGGCCTAACCAACGTTCTATACAGCTGCAACATCATATGCCAACTTTTCTACTCTATGCCCCGTCCAATAAAGGCAAGCATGCCATATGCCTTCTTCACCACCCTCTCCACCTGTGCTGCCACCTTTAAGGATTTGTGGACTTGCACACCCAGGTCCCTCTGTGTGTCTATACTCCTGATGGTTCTGCCATTTATTGCACAGCTCCCCCCTACATTAGAAGGAGGCCATTCAGCCCATCGATTCTGCACCGACCACAATCCCACCCAATTCCCATAACCCAATCTATTATCCCGGCACTAGGGTCAATTGAGCATGGCCAATCAACCTAACCCGCGTATCTTTGGACTGTGGAAGGAAATAAGAACATCCGGAGGAAACCCATGCAGACTCGGGAAGAAGATATTGTTATTTGTTTTGACAAAGACATGAATAAATTATGATTGGGATTTTACGGTCTTGCTCGTCCTGAAATCATAAAATCCCTCACGAGGTCATTCCCATCACCTGCCCCTCACCTGCTCCGATTCCTGTGGCGGGTGGAACAGTAAGCTTCCGGCCTGCATTTTTCAAAGTTTATTCATTAGTGTCACAAGTAGGCTTACATTAACACTGCAATGAAGTTACTATGAAAATCCGCTAGTCGCCACACCCTGGTGCCTGTTTGGGTTACACTGTGGGAGAATTTAGCATTGACCAGTGCATCTAACCAGCACAATTTTCCATCTAGTCTGTAACAACCACAACACCACCCAGGCTCTTTTCCCTTAATCCTCATTTACCCTGTTAATTCCCCTTACACTAGGGGCAATATAGCATGACTAATCAACCTAACACGCACATTTTTGCACTGTGGGAGGAAACTGGAGCATCCGGAGGAAACCCACGTAGACACAGACAGAATGTACAGACTCCGCAGAATCAAACCCAGATCCCTGGTGCCGTGAGACAGCAGTGTGTCACCGTGCTGCCCTGTGACAATGCAGCTACTGTTTCAACTCTTTGCAAATGTTGGGAGAACATAGTACGAACACCCAGGGTACCTCATCAAATAACAATTATTTTCAGAATTTAGTGAGCAGAAATTGGGCCCTTTAGTGCACAGTGCAAACTATGCCAGATTTAAGTCTTAGTTGCTAACATATCAAAGATTCGTCTGCATTGTGTACAAATTAAACTAAATGTAGTGGCAGTCCACCATGTGGAAGATCTAATGAATATTTCAGAAAGAACAAATCATGTAGGTTCATTGAGGAGATAACAGTGCAATACTGTCAAAGTTTGGGGGCAAGTTATGTGGTGCAACTGAAGGGATCTTAAAAGCCTATAGAACTAGTTTAAAGCATAGAATCCCTACAGTGCAGAAGAGGCCATTTGGCCCATCGACTCTGCGCCGACTCTCTGACAGAATATCTTACCCAGGCCCTCTCCACTGCCCTATCCCCGTATCCCCACACATTTCTCATGGCTAATCCACCTAACCTACACATTTTGGGACACTAAGTGATAATTTAGTGCGGCCAACCCACCTAACCTGCACATCTTTGGACACAAAGGGGCAATGTAGCATGCCCGATCCACCTAACCTGCACATCTTAAGAATGCAAGAGGAAACCGGAGCACCCGGAGGAAACCCATGCAGACACGGGGAGACGTGCAGACTCCGCACAGACAGTGACCCAAGGCCAGGAATCGGACCCGGGTCCCTGGCGCTGTGAGGCAGCAGCGCTAACCATTGTGCCACTGCGTTGGAGAAGATTTTTGTTGGATACTTGTAAAACCGATCCATTATCACAGGTGCTAATAGGATGTGTGGATTTGCCATGCTGAACTGTTGCTTGGTGTCCCAAGGTGTGTAGGTTAGCTGGATTAACTGTGGGAAATGTGTGTGGATATGGGGATAAGGCAGAGGAAAGGGCCTGGGTAAAATACTCTGTCAGAGAGTCAGTGCAGATTCAATGGGCCGAATGGCTTCTTCTGCACTGTAGGGATTCTACAATCCTATGGGTTAAACTAGTTCCAAAGGGGTTTAAGATCCCTTCAGTCGCATGACATAACTTGCCTCCAGAAGTTTGGCATCATCCCCACAGGGAGTCATACACCTTGCATGACCAAAGGAGAGATCCATGTCAATAGTCAGAAGCTTTTTCCCAGGACGGAAGAGTCAATTACTAGGGGGCACAAGTTTAAAGTGCAAGGGGAAAGATTTAAAGGAGATGTACGAGGCAAATTTTATACACAGAGGGTGGTGGGTGCCCGGAACTCATTGCCGGGGGAGGTAGTGGAAGCAGATACAATAGTGACAAATACATGAATAGGATGGGAATGGAGGGATATGGTCCCCAGAAGGGAGGGGGTTTTAGTTCAGTCAGGCAGCATGGTCAGGGCAGGTTTGGAGGGCTGAAGGGCCTGTTCCTGTGTTGTAATTTAATTTGTCCTCTTTGTTCTAATACTACATCATGCCAGAGGAGCAGGCTCCAGTTGAGGAAAGCATTCAAAGGTATCGATGAATCAGCTACAGTAAATCTATTCTAAATTGGCAAAGTATGCTTGGCTCTGTCCATCTATTCAAACAATTTAACAGCCTGCTAATGTTTGCAATGCCAGCCCACCTAATGGATGGGCCTATTTCACCAAAGCAACTTCTTACTGGAAATCTTGCCATGTTGATAAATATAAAGGGCTTCACTTCTAACCACGCACACACATTCACATTCTCAGAGAGCAGGATGGTAAAGTGAGGTTCATGATCCGCTGTGATATTCCCAACCTTACAACGCCGCTTGCTGAGCAAGATGCAGATAACAAGAGGAAACATCTGGAAAGAGGTTTTAATTGTGGGACGACGGCCTTGCGTTGCAAAGGCTTTTCCGTTCCTTCAGAGAGGCCATACCATTAACCTGAGTCCAGAGGGGATGGGTGAAGTCAGAGGACTCGCCAAGCACAACAGTCAGTTCAACCCTCCTGCACTTTTCACCCCATGCACTCTTCCATTACCTTACTAACTCACTCCCTTCCAGTAATGGTGCAATCACAATGCCATAAGATACATGGTTCCAGTTTTGCAGGAACCAGGCACTTTATGCCAGGTGCTGCAAACTTTAGAATCATGGAATCCTACAGTGCAGAAGACGACCATTTGGCCCATCTACACCAACCGCAATTCCACCCAAACCCTATCCCCATAACCCCATGCATTTACCCGAGCGAGTTCCTCTGACACTAAGGGGCAATTTAGCATGGCCAATTCGCCTAAGCCGCACATCTTTGGAGTGCGGGAGGAAACTGGGGGAAACCCACGGAGACACGGGGAGAACATGCAGACTCTATACAGACAGTGACCCAAGCCAAGAATCGAACCCGGATCCCTGGCGCTGTGAGGCAGCAGTGCTAACCACTGTGCCACCCTGCTGCATGATGCATGTGTCTGTGAATTTGCCGGAAATTTAAGGGGATGAAAGGTTATCAGGGTCGTGTGAGGTTGAGGTACAATCAGATAAGCCACGATCTTATTGCATGGCAGAGCAGGCTGGCGGGGCCACGCGACCGATTCCTGCTCCGAGTTTGTTCGTTCCTGTGTTCGGGAATCAGCCTGGTGAGTCACATGAAGAACCAAGGCAGAAACACGTAACCCTGACTTGGTGTCGTCCTTGAATCAAGGCCCAGACATGGTCGGGGGTTACCTACACTGCTACTGGTGGTGTTGCAGGTTGATCGCAGGTCGGCTTAATGCAAGTGGCTAACTCTGCCCAACTAGCTTCTACCTGAGCCTAAAGCTGTAGAGGCAATTGTTCTCAGTCATGGGCAGCACGATGATACAATGGTTAGCACTGCTGCCTCACAACACCAGGAAACAAGGTTCAATTCTGGCCTCGGGCCAACTGTCTGCACATTCTCCCCATGTCTGTGTGGGCTACCTCCGGGTTCTCTGGTTTCCTTCCACAGCCCAAAGATGTGTGGGTTAGGTTGGTTGGCTGTGCTAAATTGACCCTACTGTCAGGGGGATTAGCAGAATAAATGTGCGAGGTTATGGGAATAGAGCCTGAGTTGGGATTGTGGTCGGTGTAGACTCGATGGACCAAATGGCCTCCTTCTGTACTGTAGGGATTCTATAGGCATGGCAAAGGCGCATTGATGGTATTGGGGCAGGAGTGGTCAATGCAGATTAGCCGCCGACTAAAGCCCCTAGTTATGTCTTATTTCATCCTAAACCACTTTAAGCATGGATTAATGTCTTTAGGCAATTTTAACCCAACCTTAACTTAATTGCTAACCACCAACAAGCTCTGTTGTCTTCCTTTTGAATGTTTTGTCACTTCTGTTCTTCAATGAACATTTGCATTACAAGAATTCTTTCTCATGTCACAGAAATATAAAACCAGAAGTAGGAGGAGGCCATTTGGCCCTTCGAGCCTGTTCCATTATTCATCTTGATCATGGCTGATCATCGAATTCAATATTCTGGTCCCCGTTCCCCTCACATCTCTTGATCCTTTAGCCCCAAGACCTATATCTAATTCCTTCTTGAAATCAGACAATGTTTTGGCCTCAACTACTTTTTGTGAAAGTGAATTCCACACATTCACCACCCTCTGGGGGAAGAAATTTCTCCTCACCTCAGTTCTAAAAGATTTACCCCTTATCCCCAAACTATGACCCCCAGTTCGGGATTCCCCCACCATCGGGAACACTTTTTCTGAATCCACTCTGTCTAACCTTGTTAGAATTTTATATGTTTCTGTGAGATCGCCACTAACTCTTCTAAACTCCAATGAATACAACCCTAAGGGCAGCACGGTGGCACAGTAGTACTGTTGCCCCACAGTGCCAGAGATTCAGGTTCAATTCCAGCCTTGGGTCACTGTCTGTGTGGAGTCTGCACGTTCTCCCTGTGTCTGCATGGGTTTCCTCCGGGTGCTCCACTTTCCTCCCACACTGCAAAAATGTGCGGGTTAGGTTGATTGGTCATGCTATATTGACCCTAGTGTAAGGGGAATTAGCAGGGTAAATGAGGATTACGGGCAAAGGGCCTGGGTGGCATTGTGGTTGTTACAGACTAGATGGATCGAATGGCCTCTTCTGTACCATCAGGATTCTTGATTCTAACTAACTTTGTCTCTCCTCATATGACAGACCTGCTATCCCAGCACTCAGCGTGGTAAACTTTCACTGTACCTCCTCCATACTGTACTGAAGAAATCTTATAAATATCTTTTTATGCAGGTTACCTTTTGTCCGGACAACATTTTTTATTTCCAGCCGACAATATTCCCGATCTTTCCCCACATCAAATTTGAAATGAAAAGCGGGAGAGAGAAACATAGGGAGAGTCCTGCCAAAACAAGACGCTGATTTTTAAAAACCAACCTGACGTAGGTAACGCAAATTAAGAAAAAAAACCTCCGGCACTTTGTGAGGGGAAGTGCTCGTCACACCCACTCCTGATGGCCGAGAAAGTACACAGCCCGATCCCGCTGGTGATGGGATTGTGCTGACCTACATTTGCATATGTGAAAATCATCTTCTTTTTAGGAGGGAACTCTTGTTCACGTTTTCAGCTGATCTGGGAGATCAGATGGGAGATTTCATAAAGCACAGAATTCAGTGCCTTACAGCAAATAGGACATTGCGTCTGGATTTCTGGTATTCATTCTTATGATGTGCACTAGTGGGAGTGATTCCTTCTTCCCCCTTGTCAAGAGTGGATGTAACAGTTTGAGAATGAGCCCAGAAGGAGGCCATTCGGCCCATTGAGTCTGCACCGACCACAATCCCACCCTATCCCCATAACCCCATGCATTTACCCTAAATTAGTTCCCCTGACACTAATGGACAATTTAGCATGGCCAATCCACCTAACCCACACATCTTTAGAATGTGGGAGGAATCTGGAGCACCCAAAGGAAACCCACGCAGACACAGAGAGGACGTGCAGACTCCGCACAAACAGTGACCCAAGTCAGGAATTGAACCCGGGTCCCTGGCACTGTGAATTAGCAGTGCTAACCGCTGTGCTAACCACTGTGCCTCTGTAAAGTTTATTTATTATGTCACAAGTAAGGTTTACATTAACACTGCAATGAAGTTACTGTGAAATTTCCCTCATTGCCACACTCAGGTACCTGTTCAGGTCAACACACCTAACTAGTACATCTTTCGGACTGTGGGAGGAAACCGGAGCACCCAGAGGAAACCCACGCAGACATGGGGAGAGGATGAAAGCTCCTCAGTGACCCAGTCTGGGAATCAAAACCAGAAGCAGCTGTGCTAACCACTGTGCCACCATGCCGTCACACCGTGTATTAGTATACCATGAAAAATATTGTTTCTTGCACTATACAGATACACATTGTTTCTTGTGCACTATACAAGTGGATTGGCCATGCTAAATTGCCCCTTAGTGTCAAGGGGACTAGCTAGGGCAAATGCATGGGGTTGTGGGGATAGGGCCTGGGTGGGATTGCGGTCAGTGCAGACTCGATGGGCCAAAACAGCCTCCTTCTGCATTCATAGAATCATAGAACCCTACAGTGCAGAAAGAGGCCCTTCGGCCCATCAAGTCTGCACCGAACACAATCCAACCCAAGCCCTACCCCCATGTCCCTACATATTATACCCACTAATTCCTCTAACCTACGCATCCCTGGACACTAAGGGGCAATTTCTTAGCGTGGCCAATCAACCTAACCCGCACATCTTTGGACTGTGGGAGGAAACCGGAGCACCCAGAGGAAACCCATGCAGACATGAGGAGAATGTGCAAACTCCACACAGACACAGTGACCCGAGCCGGGAATCGAACGCAGGACCCTGGAGCTGCTAACCACTGTGCTACCGTGTCGCCCATATAGGATTCTGTGAGTCTATGACTACCTCACATCCGAACCGTATGACAATTGATGCTTGTTAGAGCATAAAAGGCGGAGGTGTTGTCGGAAGTGGCAAGAATGTGTTGCTGAAAGTTTAGGCCAATGCGTGAATGGGTTGTCCAAAGAGATACCAACTTTAAAATCATGATATTTTCTTCACCATCGGTTGAGAAGGTCACTTCACTGTGAATAGATTTTCCAGGAAAGAAACATTCCTACTAATGGGACACATTGTTCTAAATGCTATTTGGTGTAACTTTTCCCATCTGGGACCTTTTTTGAATAAAGCAACATGTTTACAATTAATTCAAGAACAATTAAGAGTCGCCAATATGATCCCCACCCATCTGATAAAAAGACAATGCTACCAATTATTAATTTCCCAGGTGATAGAATAGGTACATTTTATAACATTCAGAAATAGATTTTCGCCCAGAAAATATTCGAAACTGAGGGTTGGTTTTATTTATTTTTCAGCACCGCATATCCTCACAGACTTACAAGAAAAATGCACCTGAGTGAAACACGGCTTAGCATGCCCCGAGTTCCCCGCAGCGGCTAAACAATCGGCAATCTGTTTTCCAAATACTGGGAACACTCAGCAGGGCTGGCAGCGTCTGTGGAAAGTGGAAAGGAGTTCCAGCTCACTGGGCTTTCCTCAAAGCTGCAAGCTGCACCGGTGAAAATGAAGCGAGCTGCTGCCCTGAAGCAATGTCACTGACCTGAAACACGCTCCTCTTTCTGTTCCGGAGGTCCAGCATCTGCCACAGTTTACTTCTGTATAGGCGTGACGCGGTGGCACAGTGGTTAGGTCTGCTGCCTCACAGTGCCAGTGATCTGGACTCGGGTGACTGCCTGCGTGGAGTTTTGTACGTCCTCCCTGTGTCTGTGTGGGTTTCCTCCGGATGGTCCAGTTTCCTCCCACAATCCAAAGATGTGCAAGTTAGGTGGATTGGCCATGCTAAATTGCCCCTTGTATCCAAAAGATATGCAGGTTAGGTGGATTGGCATTGCTAAATTACCCTCTAGTGTCCAAAAAATGTGCAGATTAGGTGGATTGGCCATGCTAAATTACCCTCTAGTGTCCAAAAGATATGCAGGTTAGGTGGATTGGCATTGCTAAATTGTCTCTTAATGTCCAAAAGATGTGCAGATTAGGTGGAATGGCCATGCTAAATTACCCCCTAGTGTCCAAAAGATGTGCAGATTAGGTGGATTGGCCACGCTAAATTACCCCCTAGTGTCCAAAAAATATGCAGGTTAGGTGGATTGGCATTGCTAAATTGTCCCTTAGTGTCCAAAAGATGTGCAGATTAGGTAGATTGGCCATGCTAAATTACCCCCTAGTGTCCAAAAGATGTGCAGATTAGGTGGATTGGCCATGCTAAATTATCCCCTAGTGTCCAAAAGGCGTGCGGGTTAGATGAATTGGCCATGATAAGTTGCCCTTTAGAGTCCAAAGATGTGCAGATTAGTTGGATTGACCTTGGTAAATGTGCAGGGTTATGGAAATAGGCATGGGTAAGATGCTCTTTCAAAAGGTTGGTGCACATTTGATGGGCCAAATGGCCTCCATGTGCACTGTAGTGATTCTATGATCTTCGGCATGATCCCTGAGCCGCAGAGACACGAACAACTCCTTGAGCTAAGGTACATCATCCTCAGTAAGCCTTTCCTTGTGCTGCGCAGAGATGCCTATGTTGCCCTTGAGTTTATCCAGTGAGCAGAAGATATCAAGACCACCACTGTCGTGAGGCGGCCAGAACAACATGGTCATAGAAGTATAGAATCACTACAGTGCAGAAAGAAGCCATTCGGCCCATCGAGCCTGCACCGACCACAATCCCACCCATGCCTTATTCCCATAACCCCACATACCTACTCTGCTAATCCCCTGTCACTAGGGTCACTCTAGCATGGCCAACCTACCTAACCTGCATATCTTTGGACTGTGGGAGAAAACCGGAGCACCCAGAGGAAACCCACACAGACACAGAGAAAATATACAAACTCCACAGAGACACAAGTCTGGGACTCGAACCCTGGTTTCTGGTGCTGTGGGACAGTAGTGCTAACCACTGTGCCACTGGATTTCTCAACCAATAAAGAGTATTCAGAACCTGATTTGTGGAGCACTTTTGTCCTCCATCATTCCAGGTCCCAGGGATCAGACCAACCTCCCGCGCACGAGATTACTACTGCAACCTCTAGTAGATCTCCTCCGTATCCTTTTGCAGCATAATTACATGTTTTCTAGTGGTGACCAGAACTGCGCACAGTAAACAACATGCGCTGAACCAGTCTTTTCTGTAATTTCAGGGTAGTATATGCTTAAGGGACCCATATCAAGGCAGGCAATGGCCCACTGGCATGATTGGTCAACAATTAACCTAATAGCTCAGCTATTGTTCCAGGATACCCGGGTTCAAATCCCGCGACGGCAGATGGTGGAATTTGAATCCAATAAAAAAGTCTGGATTTAAGAATTTATTGATGACCATAAAACCATTATTGATTGTCATAAAAACCCGTTTGATTCACGAATGCCCTTTAGGGAAGGAAATCTGCCAACCTTAGTCGGTCTGGTCTATATCTTTATTTTATTCATTCGTGGGACATGGGCATTGTCGGCTGGGCCAGCATTTATTGCCCACCCCTAATCACCCTTCTACAGAGGGCAGCTGAAAGTCAACGACATTGCTCTGGCTCTGGAGTCACATGTAGGCCAGAACAGGCAAGGACGGCAGATTTCCTTCCCTAAAGGGCATTAGTGAACCAAATGGGTTTTTATGACAATGGTTTTCTGGTCATCGTTAGATTCTTAATTCCAGATATTTTTAAATTTCATTTAAATTCCATCATCTGCCGTGACAGGATTCGAAGCCGGGTCCCCAGAACATCAGCTTAGTTTCTGGATTAATAGTCTAGCGATAATACCACAAGGCCATTGTCTCTCCTAACATATGACTCCCGAACTAAGGCAATGTGGTTGGCAATGTGGTAATGGTTGACTCTCAACTGCCCCTCCAAGGGCAACTAGGGATGGGCAACAAATGCTGGCCAGCCAGCGATGCCCTTGTCCCACGAATGAATGAAAAATTATATCAACCACGGTGAGGGGAAATCCTGGTTTGAGGAAAAAGAAAGATGTATCAGACGTGCCAACCTGTTGAGTATTTCCAGCATTTTCCATTTCAATTGCTTAAGGAGCCACTCAACACTTGAAGAGATATCCGGATTGGACCCAGATGGGTTCTAGCAATGATTAAAGGAATGAGGATTCGGTCCGTGAACACAATTCGTTTTCAAAAAAAAAACAGAACAAAGACATGATTTGCAGCCATCAAGCTATTCCAAGTGTAGAACGCAATCCTCTCTCGTTCTCAAATCAACAAAGCAATTATAAGATGCAACAGCAGCTCAAGTTAAGCTCCTTTCTTTAATTAAGGAAGAATACTTTGAAGGAAACTAATTGCCAAAGTACACCCTCAGTTGCAGGATGAAAGATATTGCTTTAACTATCTCCAGTCTAAATGCCAACCGCAATGGAGTAATAGAGATATTATGGCACAGAAAGAGGCAATTCACTTCAGAGTCTGTTCCAATTTTCTGTATATTAATAAAGTCTGTCACACTGTCTCGTTCTACCTCCATAGCCGCCCCCCCCCCCAGCCCCCCCAAGTTTAATGAAGTGGAAATGGTTGAGAGCTTCAAGTTTCTAGGTGCCCAGATTGCCAACAACCTGTCCTGGTCACTCCACACCAACGCTATAGTTAAGAAAGCCCCCCAATGCCCTACTTTCTCAGGAGTGAAAGGAAATTTGGCATGTCAGTTACAATTCTCACCAATTTTTACAGATGCACCACAGAAAGCATTCTTTCTGGTTGTATCACAACTTGGTAATGGCTCCTGCTCTGCCCAAGAGCGCAAGAAACTACAATGTGTTGTGAACGTAGCACAATCCATCATGCAAACCAGCCTCCCATCTGTGCACTCTGACTACATTGCCTTGGAAAAGCAGCCAGCATAATTAAGGACCCCACGCACCCCGGACATTCTCTCTTCCACCTTCTTCCACTGGGGAACAAGATACAAAATCTGAGGTCATGTACCAACCAACTCAAGAGCAGCTTCATCTCTGCTGCCATCAAACTTTTGAATGGACCCATCTTGATCTTTCTCTACACCCTAGCTATGACTGTAACGCTACATTCTGCGCCCTCTTCTTGTCTTCTCCCCTATGTACTCTATGAATGGTATGCTTTGTTTGTGTAACATGCAAGAAACAATATTTTTCACCGACAGCTTGGACATATTCAAACAAAGAGGAGGCTACCACAAAACTCAATACTTACCAATCAGGCAAAGCTTAGATCCCAGAACTTTAAATCAGTCAGTTATACTTTGTTAAACTGCAATTACTTTAGTGATCAGATTCTGGGTGGAAATGCCATGAATTAGCAAAGACTGTAGTTAAATCTACATTGTTTCTTTAAAAATAAATGCTGGTTACTTACATTTGACAGAATTCATCGAATAGAATCCCTACCACGTAAAAGAAGGCCATTCGGCCCATCAAGTCTGCACCAGCCACAATCCCACCCAGGCCCTATCCCCATAACCCCATGTATTTACCACACTAATCCCCCTGAAATTCAGGGTCAATTTAGCACAGCCAATCAACCTAACCTGCACATCTTTGGACTGTGGAAGGAAACCCACGCAGACGCAGGGAGAATGTGCAAATTGCACACAGACAGTGACCCGAGCTGGGAATCGAACCCAGGTCCCTGGTGCTGTGGGGCATCAGTGCTAACCACTGTGCCACCGTGCCATCCTTTTGACCTTTTCCTCCATATGATGAGAAAATCATGTTAACACATGCAACCAAGCTACAAATGGCATGGACGGTTTTTGATTTAAAACATTTCTTCCATTTTTCGCTGAGGTATTTTACAGCCTTCAGAACAGAGAATTTGGCACTCAGCCAAATCTCCATACACTGCAGTGGTTCCCGAGAACCCCAGGCGCAGTCGAGATCGGAGAATCTTTGCCACAGTTTTAACTGAAACCAAACCCTCTTCACACATACAAACAACTTTGTCTAACATGAATCTAACCATAGGCTTATCTTCCTTACACAGAAACACTAAACTAAATTCAGTTAATTCTATATCTTATTTCTAATGTTTAACAATGTAAATATAGATCGCTTAAAAGTACCTCCCTTTTTCCTGACATGAAACAAGTGGGCCGGAATTCTCTGGCCATTCATGCCGGTGGGATTCTCCAGTCTCGCTGGCATTGCACCCCACCCGTGGGTTTCCTGCTGGCATGGAGTGACATCAATGGGAATTTCCAATGACCACAGCAGGACTGGAGAATCCCGTCCCTAGCAAACAGCGCACCACCTCTCACCGGTGAGAAACACACAGCTGGGAGGCCGGAGAATCTCACCTGTGATATTTGCTTTCAAAGGTTATTCAAGTGATCAACTTAGCAGGAAATAATGGGCATTTGCATCCCATTATTGTATGACCACCTCACATCTGGGAAGGGTTCCTCAGGCATTCCCAAACCATTACCTCGAATAGGAGCAGACCAAAGCAGGAAGAATGAGCCCCCTGAACAAGCTTCACCCCATGCTTAACCTGGACCTCCAGAGGAATAAGCAGAGCAGAGAGTCTTTAAGAAAGGAACACCTTCCAAAGATCTTCTGGGCAAATCGCCTGAAACTCAGCACTTAGCATAGGATTGCAACAGTGCCAGCGAGGATTGCTGATCGCAGATTAGGCTTCATATCAAATTGAGGGATTGCCTCACGCTGGCAACTGGGCTGCCTCCAACCACAAAGAGAACAGAGAGAGCAGATGGGCCCAAGGTCCATCAACAAAATAGTTGGCACCAGCTTCAATGGGCTGGTGATTACATTGTTAGCTAGTTTCATGAAGGTCTATTGAGATCAAAAAGATATATTTTCCTGATATTATAAACGGTGTTTGATATCAATCTGACAGCAACACAAATGTGGTGCCATGCATGGGGAATTGTAAGAGGTCTCACAACACCAGGTTAAAGTCCAACAGGTTTATTTGGAATCACGAGCTTTCGGAGCGCTGCTCCTTCATTAGGTGAGTGGAGAGTTGGGTTCATAAACAGGGCATATACAGGTGGAGACACAATCGCAAGATAATGGTTGGAGTGTGAGTCTTTACAGGTAATCAATCTTTATCAGTGATAGTAACGACATTGTAAATGTGCTTGTAAGTATTTTCGATAGTTTTGGCTCAACACTCCCTGAAACACGTTTTTGGTTTTTGATTTCGATGGCATTAATAATGAAAGACTGAAACCTATTAATGGAGCCTGATTGTTCAAAGTAAAGTCAGTTAATTATAATCGTGCATAATCATGATACAGGAATCTTAGCGGCGATACATTTTGCCAAAAGCCATTCTTCTGAAAATATTACTTGTTAGACAATCTGAGATAACCTGTCCAGTGGCGACAAGTTTGTAACTTTTGAGACGGTTAATCTTTAAGTAGGCAATTCTTTTCAAATCTCTAATGGATTATTATCAGGGATACCAGTTGCTTATTTATTTAAATTTCTTAAAATAATGAACTCTAAGAACAACGCACTGTTGGCATCTTGATTGGCAACTGATGGAAATCATCTAATAGCACAACCAGTGTTGTATGTTCTGCAGTGATATTGGTTAGCACACTGGCTTTTACAGACCGCTGATTTTTTTGAGTGGGAGTGGCCCCCTTTTGCATATTCTTGAAATCCTAGCCTGCCTCTGACCTCACTTTGCACCATATTTCCTTCTCTGTTTGATGTGGCTGAGGGTGGGGTCTTGGGCTTTGCCAGCCATGATGCACTGTGAGGTGTGTGTGTGTGTGTGTGTGTGTGTAAGGGGATATGGGAAGTGTGAAGTGGCATGGAGGAAACCTGGGGAGAGAAAAGGGACCTGGGAAGTGCAAGGGGGCATAGAGGGCAGTATAAGGGGACATGGGAAGTGTGAATGGAGCATAGAGGGACCTAAGGAATACAAGAGTTCATGGGACTATGAGGGTGCATTGAGGAGACCTGGGGAGTATAGGGGGACATGGGGAGTGGGAGGCAGCAAGGATAGGACCTGGGGCATCTGAGAGAGCATGGAGGGATCTGGGAAGTGTAGGGGGACATAGGGAGTGTGAAGTGGCAGAAGAATTAGAAGAGATACGGCCTGGGCTTTACAGGACGGATGAAGGTGAACAATGAGGTTTAAGTAGCATCAGAACATAGTGCGGAACTGGGGCCTTCTCCCTGAGACCAAAATGAGCTTCTAACTTTCAGTGTTAGTGTCAGCCTACTTGCGTCGCTAATAAATAAACTGAAGTTGGGTGCAAGAGAAAGTCTTGGGGGGGGATTTGTTCTATGTGGATGATTGTCATGGCAACGTACGCCAGCCTACAGGTGATGTCACCATTTTCCTCAGTTATTGGTTGATGTCTCCGGGTTTCAGAATGAGTGCCTAGGGCCTCCATGTAAGGCTTGCAAGCACCTTGTGTGAGGAACGCCGCTGATGTTAAAGGTGAGGTGATCCCAAAACCCAGAAGGGTAATTTGGAACACTGGTTCTGAGTGGTGTATATTTTCAATTCGGTGCAATGTGAGGAAAGATATGACAAAGAGATATGAACAGCTAGGTCTTGTTGAAATTAATTAATAATGAATGTTCGTTAATGTATAAAAAAACACACACACACACACAATAAGAAAGGCTACAATACCCTATAGTAATACACTTAACTACAATAATCCCTCCCAGGCCCTATCCCCGTAATCCCATGTATTTACCCTGCTGATCCCACTGACACTATGGGACAATTTGCCAACCTAACCCGCACATTTTTTTGTAATGTGAGAGGAAGCCAGATCACCCGGAGGGAACCCACGCAGCTGCGAAGAGGAGTTTTTTTTGAACATTTATTTATTATTGTCACAAGTAGGTGTACATTAACACTGCAATGAAGCTTCTGTGAAAATCCCCTGGTTGCCACACTCCGGCACACTGAGGGAGAATTTAGCACGGCCAATGCACCCTAACCAGCACATCTTTTGGGCTGTGGGAGGAAACCGGAGATAGGGGAGGAAACCCACGCAGACACGGGGAGAACGTGCAGGCTCCACACAGGCAGTGACCCAAGCCGGGAATCGAACCCGGGTCCCTGGAGCTGTGAGGCAGCAGTGCTAACCACCGTGCCACCGCATCACCCTTTTTTTATGAGACAATATGTTGAAATAATCATCGAGCTTCATTGAAGGGAACATTTTGCAGGCTTTGTACACATCTGTTATTCTTAAATCAAAGCACATGGTGAGGACGCATAACCTGCCTTTATGGGATTTACTGTCCCTATCAATATACTTTTACGCAGATTAACAGTAAATAATTGGATTATGATGAGAGTTGAATATCATTTTCATGTTATTTGGATGCAAATTTCAAAAAACTCTGTTGTGTCTCCCTGGCAGCAGCGAATGTGCATTTTGAACTGGAATGTGTGTTTCAGATGCCAAATATTTATGTCCCAGTTCATCCTTCTCACCAGCAAACCCAACATCCATTCTACTGCAGCTGAGAAACCATCCCTCAATACTGCTTCTGAAAAAGATCCCCAGTAAGGAATTATAGAACCATAGAAACCCTACAGTGCAGAAAGAGGCCATTCAGCCCATCGAATCTGCACCGACAACAATCCCACCCAGGCCCTATCCCCGTATCCCTGCATACTTATCCGCTAATCCCTCTAACATACACATCCACCTATTTACCCTAGCTAGTCACCCTGACACTAACGGGTAATTTAGCTTGGCCAATCCACCTAACCCACACATCTTTGGACTGTGGGAGGAAACCAGAGCAAACCCACGCAGGCACCGGGAGAATGTGCAAACACTGCGCAGACAGTGACCCGAGCTGGGAATCTAATCCCAGTCCCTGGAGCTGTGAAGCAACAGTGCTAACCACTATGTCACCGTGCTGCCCCAGAATTGCATGCTACTTGCCCTTCTACTCGTAAGAGCACTCTACTTTGTCTCTCAGCCTGTCTGCCTTCACCCGACTGCTTCTACCAACTAATTTTTGCTTACAGGCGCCAGCGAGAATTGAACTCATGATGCCTAGTTTACAGGACCAGCGCTCTAACCACTGAGCTATGGAGTCAAATGCTAATAAAGTTACTGTGAACATCCCAGAGTCACCACACTCCCGTGCCTGTTCGGATCAATCCAGCTAACCAGAGGACCACCTAATTGTCCAAACCAATTAACAAATCAACATGAATAAAAAATACTTTGTTTTGCATCATTCCTTTCATGATGCCAGGGGGCAGAATTTTCCCGTCCTGCCCACCACAGGAATTGTAGTGGGCTCGATACGGACCATGCCAAGGTCTGTTGACCTCAGCGAGATCTTCCGACCTTGGAGTGAGAGCGGACCGGACAATTCGGCCCCGGAGGGTGTCTCCAAGCACCTTACCAGTAACAAAGCGTTTTTGCAAAGCTGTATTGGAGGAGATACAGCTGCCAATTTGTGCACAGCAAGTTCCCACAGACAGCAAAGAGACAATGACCAAATAATGTGGCGTAACAACGTGGATTCAGGGATAGATACTAGCCGGGCCAGTGACGATATCTCCCCTGCTTCTCTCCTTCGAAAGGGGAATCTTTAGCCTTCACCTGAGAGGGCAGGAGTTCCAGTTTCCTCCCACACTCCAAAGGTGTGCAGTTTGGTTGGATTGGCCATGTTAAATTAAGTATCAGAGGGATTAACAGGGTAAATATGTGGAGAAATGGGGATGGGTGGAATTGTGTGCTCGCTGCAGACTCAAAGGGCCGAATGGCCTCCTTCTGTACCGTAGGATTTCTATGGTTGGGTGGCACTGCTGCCTCACAGTGCCAGGGACCCGGGTTCAATTCCCGACTGAATGTGCAGACCCTGCACGTTCTCCCCGTGTCTGCATGGGTATCCTCCGGATGCCCCTGCTTCCTCCCACACTCCAAAGATGCGCCGATCAGGTGGCTGGGCCATGCTAAATTGCCTTTGGCGGTGTTAACAGGATATATGGGGTCACGGGAATGGGCGATTGGTCTAGACTCAGTGGGCCGAATGGCCTCCTTCTGCACTGTAGGGATTCTCTGGTTCTATGGAAGTGGTGGTACGCCTCCTGTCTGCCTGCCTCACCTTTGCCACGTTGGGGGTAGGTGAGGTCAGGAGGGTGGCGGGGGAGCTAAAACTGACCCGGTGATTCCTACTTCTGAAATCTGGCCCTTCAGCCCATCACTGCTGACAAAGAGAAGCATCTCCATTTGAGCTCAATCCTTGGGAATCACCTTCTGAATTACAATTGATACATTTTTACTGTGGAGAGCCACAAAGTTAATTTGCTTTTCATTTCCAATTCAACTAAAACATTAAAAATAATTATGCATCTATGAATATTAAGTGCATGTAACACGGCTTAGGCGCGTGGTTGTAAACACGGGGTAATTTTATTTGAAAACTCAAATGGGAGTCTCATTTCGCAGGCTCTGGTAAACATGATTAGATGTGACCTAACATACAACTGCAGTGTTACAAGTTAAAATAAGAATTGTAAACTAGGGTTATCATCCTGATTTGGCACAGTAGACCTTCCCTAGGGGTGAGCAGGTCATCTGCTCGGGCCCACAGGTCAACCCCGCAAAACACCATGCTTCACATGGAGGTAGAAGGAGGTGCATTTATATAGCACCTTTCACAACGATTGAACATCGCAAAATGCTTTACAGCCAATCGGGAGCTTTAGAGTGAAGTCATTATGTTTAAATTTATTTATTAGTGCCACTAGCAGGCTTACATTAACACTGCAATGAAGATACTGTGAAAATCCCCTAGTTGCTGCACTCTTTGGGTACACTGAAGGAGAATTTAGCGCGGCCAATGACCCTAACTAGCACATCTTTTGGAGTCAGTAAGAAGTCACACAACACTAGGTGAAAGTGCAACAGGTTTATTTGGAATCACAAGCTTTCAGAGTGCTGCTCCTTCATCAGGTGAATCACTCACCTGTAGGATATATGTCTATATGTAGGATACAAACCTGGTGTTGTGAGACTCCTTACTCTGCTCATCCCAGTCCAATGCTGGCATTTCCATATCATCTTTTGGACCGTGGGAGGAAGCCGGAGCGTCCGAAGGAAACTCACGCAGACACGGGGAGAATGTGCAGCCTCCACATAGACAGTGACCCAAGCCGGGAATCGAACCCGGGTCACTGGCACTGTGAGGCAGCAGTGCTAATCACTGTTCCACCGAGCCGTTGTTGTAATGCAGGAAATGCAGCAGACATTGTGTGCATCACACAAACGGCAAAGTAATAAAACCTGATCATCTGTTTTTGGTGTCAACATACTGAAACGTCAGTGTCTAATATACTAGGAAGCATTGGTGATTATGTAGGATGTAAAGCATAGGATGAGGACATTCAGTCCAGTTCAAGGCAAAAAGCTGCAGCATGCTACGGTGCAGAGGGACCTGGGGGTCCTTGTGTACGAATCGCAAAAACCCAGTCTGCAGGTGCAGCAGGTGATCAAGAAGGCGAATGGAATGTTGGCCTTTATAGCGAGGGGGATAGAATATAAAAGCAGGGAGGTCTTGCTGCAACTGTATAGGGTACTGGTGAGGCCGCAGCTGGAGTACTGTGTGCGGTTTTGGTCGCCGTACTTGCGGAAGGATATATTGGCTTTGGAAGGTTCACCAAGAAGAAGAGAAGGTAGAGAAGGTTCACAGATTGGCAGAGAAGGTTCACTAAGCTGATACCGGAGATGAGGGGGTTAGCTTATGAAGAGAGATTGAACAGACTGGGTCTGTACTCGTTAGAGTTTAGAAGGCCGAGGGGGGATCTTATAGAGATTTACAAGATAATGAAGGGGCTAGATAGGGTAGATGTAGAGAGACTCTTCCCGCTTAGAAAGGATAGCAGAACTAGAGGGCACAGCCTCAAAATAACTTGGGGGGGGGGTGCAGTTTAGATCGGAGTTGAGGAGGAACTTCTTCACTCAAAGGGTGGTGAATCTCTGGAATTCTCTGCCCATTGAAGTGGTGGAGGCTACCTCACTAAATATATTTAAGTCACGGGTAGATAGGTTTCTGACAGACAAGGGAATTAAAGGTTATGGGGAGAAGGCAGGAAAGTGGAACTGATCCACTTCAGATCAGCCACGATCTTATTGAATGGTGGGGCAGGCTCGAAGGGCTGGATGGCCTACTCCTGCTCCTATTTCTTATGATTCTGGTTTTGGGTGACTGTCTGTGTGGTGTTTGCACATTCTCCCCATATCTGCATGGGTTTCCTCTGGGTGTCCAGTTTCCTCCCACAGTCTAAAGATGTACTGTTTGGGTGGACTGGCCATGCTAAATTGCCCCTCAGCATCAGGGGAATTAACAGGGGAAATACGTAGGGTTAGAGGGATAGGGCATGGGTACAGGCTTGATGAGCCAAACATCCTCTTTCTGCACTGTAGGGATGCTATGATTCTACAATTATTAATTACTGCCACTGTTTCCAGGTCAAAGGCCATCCACTGTCAAATTAAACACCACATAATATTTCCAGAATCAACATTATGTTAATTTTTATCTATATTACTGCAGCATCCCCAGCTTCTGGGAGTCAAAGCAGGAGGAGACGGTGACAGCTGGTATCAATGAAATGTGCTATGAATGTGTTAATCATTCACTCAGCTTAGGCAGCACTTGTAGCAACACAATGTCTTTCCCATTCCCTTTAAACACAGCCTAATTCATAGGGAACCAGGGGAAGGCTCACACGGTGCGTGTTGGCTCATTTTCCACATCAGCTGTCACCACGATTGAAGAACATTTGTTGATGCTTGGGTTGGATCATTATCCTTCTTCCCAATCGCTCGTTGAGGGATTTTTTTTTTTCCATGGGGCGTGGGCATCATTGGCTGAGCCATGCATTTGTCGTGCATTCCTAGTTGCTCCTTGAACTGCGGCCCTTACTAGGCCATCTCAGATGGCGGTTAAAAGTCAACCATGGTTCTGATGTCACATGTAGGTCATGGAGCCACAATGGTTAGCAGTGCTGCCTCGCAACGCCAGAGATCTGGCTTCGATTTCCAGCTTGGGTCACCATCTGTGCGGAGTGTGCGTGTTCTCCCCGCGTCCGTGTGCATTTCCTCCAGATGCTCCGGATTCCTCCTACAGTCCGAAAGGCATGCTGGTTGGCTGTGCTCCCTCAGTGTACCCGAACAGGTGCCAGAGTGTGGCAACTAGGGGATTTTCACAGTAACTTCATTGCAGTGTGAACATAAGTCTATTTGTGACTAATAAATAAACTTTAAAGATCAGGTGTCAGAGCGTTGCAACTAGGGGATTTTCACAGTAATTTCATTGCAGTGTTAACGTAAGCGTACTTGTGACACTAATGAATAAACTTAACATAGGCCAGACCAGGTAAGGACAGCAGATTTCCTTCCCTCAAAGGCATTAGCAAATCAGATGGGCTTTTACAACGATCACTTCATGGTCATCACTAGATTTTTAATTTCATATTTTTTACTGAATTCATATTTCACCATCTACCGTGGTAGGATTCAAACCCAGGTCCTCAGAGCATTCCCTGGGTTTCTGAATTACTAGCCCGGCAATAATACCACTCTGCCACTGCTTCCCCAGAGTTGGTGTCTAGAGGTGCCACAGATGAATGAAAAATGCAGAATCAGGTCTCTGGGGTCCCACGCGTGTCAGTGGCTTTCTGGAGCATAGAATGTAGTGAACAGACATTTACGTGACTTTGACTCTGGTGCCACTCAACAAGTGTCATCAGAGGAAATCTGACCTCTAAGATGACCCTGGCACCGACCTTGATGCAGCAGGCAATGGTGGTGTGATAGACTGACTCATAATGAATGAACACATTATGACAGCTTCATTAGCTTGCTTGGCAAGGTGGCTGAAATCTGGCATCAGGGACAGGAACCTTTCCTGTTGTATTAGGTAATAACCTACATATGATCAATCCATCACGCCTTGCACTTCATAAATTTCTCTTCTTTGACGGGATGTGGGCATCATTAAGTAGGCCAGCATTTATTGGCCATCCTTGACTGCCCTTGAGAAGCTGGTGGTAGGCCACTTTCCTGAAGCACTGCAGTCCACAGGCTGTAGGAACACTCTCCGTGCTATGATCGACGTAGGGTTGGAGGCCCGAAGGGCCTGTTCCTTTGCTGTACTGTTCTTTATTCCTTATAGGGTATTTGTAGGCTATGATTTATTCCAGTGTGAGTGAGATGTTAGTTTGACATTCAGTGGCTTCTATGTTTTTTTGGAGCCAGAGAAACGATCCTTAAGATTAACTGGCAGCCTTTAAAACACAGTACAAAGTCTCTCAACACCAGGTTAAAGTCCAACAGGTTTATTTGGTAACATAAGCCATTAGCTTTCAGAGCACTGTCCCTTCATCAGGTGAGTGGGAGTTCTGTTCACAAACAGGGCAAATATAGATACAAGCTCAATTTACAAAATAATGGTAGGAATGCGAGTCTTTACAGGTAATCAAGTCTTAAAGGTACAGACAATGTGAGTGAAGAGAGCGTTAAGCACAGGTTAAAGAGATGTGCATTGTCTCCAGACAGGATAGTTAGTGATATTTTGCAAGTCCAGGCAAGTCGTGGGGGTTACAGACAGTGTGACATGAATCCAAGATCCCGGTTGAGGCCGTCCTCGTGTGTGCAGAACTTGGCTATCTGTCTCTGCTCAGCAACTCTGCGCTGTTGTGAAGGCCGCCTTGGAGAATACTTACCCGAAGAAGGCATGAGTCAAACTTATAACTCTTGAAGTGTCCCAAAGCTTGGAAGTGTATCTTCAGGTCACGTTCAACCTTGTAAAAAACTTATTCTCTTTGTTATTTTCTGACACGTTGTGCCAATGCATCGTCCCCTGGTGGAGGCTTGTGGAATCAAGGCAGCTTTATGGAACAAAGAACAAAGAACAACCCAGCACGGGAAACAGGCCCTTCGGCCCAACGAGCCCGCGCCGCCGCATCACCCTACACCTATTCTACCCTGCATGTCTACGAATGGGACCCTACTCAGTCAGATTCAGGGAAGAAATAGTGTCAATTTGGTAGAAACCGATTAGCCTAAGAGCACATCTTTGGGGTGTGGGAGGAAACCGGAGCGCCCGGAGGAAACCCACGCAACCACAGGGAGAATGCGCAAACTCCCACAGACACAGGCCCAAATCCATGTATCTGCACAGCTAGCAGTGCTAGTCACTGAGCTGTTGCGGCGCCCGTCTACCGGTCCAGGATCAAGCACACACACCGACATGAAGTACTAGGCCACTCCTGGACTTCCAAGAGCAGCCCACGCACGACCCGCCATGTGCATGCCCCTCGCTTGACACGAGGAGCACTCAATTGGCCATGATCTTAATGAACAAAGGAGCTGAATGGCCTATTGTTGTTAGCAGTGCATCCACATTCCTCATAGAAACCCTACATTGCAGAAAGAGGCCATTTGCCCCATCAAGTCTGCACTGACCACAATCTCACCCAGGCCCTGTCCCCATATCCCCACATATTTACCAGTTAATCCCTCTAACCTACACATCTCAGGACACTAAGGGACAATTTTAGCATGGCCAATCAACGTAACCTGCACATCTTTGAACTATGGGAGGAAACTGGAGTACCCGGAGGAAACCCACGCAGACACGAGGAAAACGTGCAAACTCCGCACAGACAGTGACAAGCCAGGACTCGAACCCAGGTCCCTGGAGCTGTAAGGCAGCAGTGTTAACCACTGTGCTACCATGCCGTCATATGATAACCTATGTCCCTATGGGTGACACGATGGTTAGCACTGCTGCTTCACAGTGTCAGGGACCTGGGTTTGATTCCACCTCGGATCACTATCTGTGTGGAGTCTGCATGTTCTCCCCATGTCTGCATGGGTTTCCTCCAGGTCCTCCGGTTTCCTCCCATAGTCCGAAAGACGTGCTGGTTAGGGTGTAATGGCCATGCTAAATTCTCCCTCAGTGTACCGGAACAGGCACCAGAGTGTGGCGACTAAGGGATTTTCATAGTAACTTCATTGCAGTGTTAATGTAAGCCTACTTGTGAGACTGATAAATAAAATTTAAACATTAGTTTAAAGGCAATTTCACTAAGCTGATACCTGGGTATGTTTGAGCACATTACCAGGTTGTAGCAGTTTAGAAGAACTAAGAGATTTTCACAATAACTTCATAGCAGTGTTAATATAAGTCTACTTGAGACATTAATAATAATAATAATAATAATATAACCTGTAGTTTCAAGGATAATGTATTAATCGTCAGGGCTACGATCACAAGTAGAAATGTGCTTGTGCTGTATTAACCCTTCAACTGGATGCTATATTCATCTTGAGTTGATTTGATTTGATTTACGATTGCCACATGTATTAACGTACAGTGAAAAGTGCTGTTTCTTGCGCGCTATACAGACAAAACATACCATTCATAGAGAAGGAGATGAGAGAGTACAGAATGTAGTGTTACAGTTATAGCTAGGGTGTAGAGAAAGATCAACTTAATGCAAGGTAGGTCCATTCAAAAGTCAGGGAAGTCATTTTGTCAGTTGGTACATGACCTCAGACTTTTGTATCTTATTTTTAAAATTGCAGTTGGAGTCATTGTGGTTTGCAGCATGGAAACAGGTCCTTCAGCCCAACTTGTCCATGCCTCCCCTTTTTTTAAACCCCTGAACTAGTCACAATTGCCCGCATACCCTTCTATACCCATATTACACATGTAACTGTCTAAACACTTTTTAAAAGGCAAAATTATACCCGCTTCTACTACTGTCTCTGGCACCTCATTCCAGACACTCACCACCCTCTGTGTGAAAAAAATTGCCCCTCTGGATTCTTTTGTATCTTTCCCCTCACCTTAAACCTATGCCTCTAGTTTTAGACTCTCCTACTTTTGGGAAAAGATATTGACTATCCAGCTGATCTAAGCCCCTCATTATTTATAGAACTCTATAAGATCACCCCTCAGCCTCCTATGCTCCAGGGAAAGAACTCCCAGTCTATCCAGCCTCCTGTTATAACTCAAACAATCAAGTCCCAATAACATCCTAGTATATCTTTTCTGCACTCTTTCTAGTTTAATTCTAGTCCTTTCTATAATAGGGTGACCAGAATTGCACACAGTTTTCCAAGTATGGCCTTACCAATGTCTTGTACAACTTCAACAAGCCGTCCCAATTCCTGTATTCAACGTTCTGACCGATGAAACCAAGCATGCCGAATGCCTTCTTCACCACTCTGTCAATCTGTGACTCCCATTTCAAGGAGCTATGAACATGTACCCCTAGATCACTTTGTTCTATAACTCTCCCCAACGCCCTACCATTAACTGAGTAAGTCCTGTCTTGGTTCAATCTACCAAAATGCATCACCCCACATTTATTTAAATTAAACTCCATCTGCCATTCGTCAGCCCACTGGCCGAATTGATCAAGATCCCATTGCAATCCTAGATAACCTTCTTCACGGTCCACTATGCCACCAATCTTGGTGTCATCTGCAAACTTACTAATCATGACTCTGATATTCTCATCCAAATCATTCATATAAATGACAAATAACACTAGATCCAGCACCAATCCCTGAGGCACACCACTGATCACAAGCTTCAAGTTTGAAAAACAACCGTCTACAACCACTCTCTGTCTTCTGTCATCAAGCCAATTTTGTATCTATTTGGCTGCCTCACCCTGGATCCCATGAGATTTAACCTTATGCAACAACCTACCATGCGGTACCTTGCCAAAGGCGAGCTAGCTTGAAGGAGTCGATAAGCATGTGGGAGTCACAGTTGTGTCTGTGTGGAGTTTGCACATTCTCCTCGTGCCTGCGTGGGTTTCCTCCAGGTGCTCCAGTTTCGTCTTACAGACTGAAAGACGTGCTGGTTAGGGTGCATTGGCCGTGCTGAATTCTCCCTCAGTGTACCCGAACAGGCACCGGAGTGTGGCGACAAGGGGATTTTCACTGTAACTTCACTGCAGTATTAATGTAAGCCTACTTGTGACACTAATAAATAAACTTTGGGGGAGAAAAGGACAGATTGTAATTGTAGGGGACTGCAGTATAAAAATTGCCTTGCTTGCTGAGCCTTGAAAACCTTAAGAGCAATGTTGGTGTTCAGGTTTTGACATTTCAAGGGACATCTAAATGAAACAGCTTCTGAAACTGCACAACATCAATTTAGCTACTAGAGTATTATTTCCTGGTATTTTGCAAGATTGAAGATAACTATGAAAATTTAAGAGGCCCAGGACATGATAATTATGTAATTGCGTTGCAAAGTAGTTCCGTAATAGCCAAAAACTATTTAGAAATAAGATTCCTTGGCAACTGCAGCAAGGGATGAAATAAAACAACTAAACTTTATCTACACTGCAGCTGTATAGGAACGGCAACTCCCAAATTCCATTTCAGAAATAGCTCACAAATCAAGTGAAGAAATATGTTCCAGTTCGAACAGTGTTTGTAAAAACGATCCCCTCTGCCAATTTTCACTGTGTTTCCCTGTGGTGTTAAGAGCTTGCTGGCACTTTGTTCCATCTCACTACGTGAGTCCCACATAGTGGGCACCAGCAGTTAAGGAAAACAGCACAGCCAAGGTCAACCCCACCTTCCTGCCACCCAAAGGCGGCAGGAGTCACTGTAGATCAGTCAGGATGTATCAACAACTGATTTTCATTTTACTTACTAACCTATAAACCCATTAAATGAATATGTGAATATGGCAGTCTTTTAAAAAAAAAACCCCAGTGGATGACAAAAAGTGGTAGGGGCAATGGTGGCATGGTCGTAATGTCACTGCACTAGCAAGAGGACCAAGCTAACCACAAAATCCCTACCATGCAGAAGAAGACCAATTGGCCCATCGAGCCTGCGCCAACTCAACATGATGGTACAGTGGTTGGCACTGCTGGCTCACAGCGCCAGGGACCCGGGTTCGATTGCCGGATTGTCTATGCAGAGTCTGCACGTTCTCCACGTCTCTGCATGGGTTTCCTTCAGGTGCTCCAGTTTGCTCCCATAGTCCAAAAGGTGCAGATTAACCCTGCTGACTTATACATCTTGGGGCACTTAAGGGACAACTTAGCATGGCCAATCCACCTAACCTGCACATCACTGCTCTGAAAACATGGCTTCAAGTCCCACCATGAGCAGCCGGTGGAATTTAAATCTAATTAATAAATCCGGAATATAAATCTAATCTCAGTGATTGTGATGACAGCAACCATCATCAATTGTCTAAAAACCCCATCTGGTTCACTAATGTCCTTCATAGAATGAAGGAAATCTGCCATCCTTACCCTGTCTGGCCTGGTCTAGTGTGACTCCAACTATTTTGTATAAAACCAAGTAAACTAAGTCAAACAAACAGAGGGACAGTCACAGCACTCTTAACTGCCCTCTGAAATGATCTAGTAAGCCATTCAGTTCAAGGGCAATTAGGGATGGACAATGTGACATCAACATCCCATGAAAAAAGAAATAATTTCAGAACATCAGGGTTTTGTTTTAATGCATACAGGGGAATCCATCCGTTATTAGCCATGTGGGATCCTTGGCATTTTCCCTCTGTTCCCTGCAATTCCGGTTGCTTTGGTCATTCCAAACAAACAAACAAGGAGCAGGAGGAGGCCATTCAGCCCCTTGAGCTTGCTGCTACGACTAGCTACACATCAAAAAACTGAGTCAAATGTTGGTTTGATTTGATTTGATTTGATTTATTATTGTCACATGTATTAACATACAGTGAAAAGTATTGTTTCTTGCGCGTACGTTACCAGCTAGCTGGAGGAAGGGGGTAGGGGGATCATGTAAACAATTGAATCATAGAAACCCTACACTAGAGAAGGAGGCCATTTGGCCCATTGGGTCTGCATTGGCCCTAACCCATAATCCCACATTTTTACCTCACTAATCCTTCTAACCTGGACATCCCGGGACACTAAAAGCCAATTTAGCATGACCAATGCACCTAACCTGCACATTTTTCAGACCATGGGGGGAAACCAGAGTACCCAGAGGAAACCCACGCAGACACGGGGAGAATGTGCAGAGTCCACACAGACACTGACCCAAGCTGGGAATCGAACTCATCCATTGGCTCTGTCTACACTTCCTGCTGCCTCGGAAAAACAGCTAGCATAAGCAAGGACCCCACACACTCCGGATAGATTAAATCAAATCAAAAATCAAATCAGATCAAAAATCAAATCAGATCAAATCAAATGATCCCAACCATCATTTGAAAACTAAAGGTGGTAAAATTCCGTGCTATAGCTTCACCCTGTGGTGCTTATGTAGCAACTTCACTTGTAGCAAATGTATGCAATGTACACAATAAGTACATTCTGAATATATCTGCCCACTCCCTATTAATTGCTGCTTCTTTGATTAATTAGTCAACAACCACTTAAAAACTTCCAGTGCCAGATTGTGGTGTTGATCCATTTTGTGGCCAAATAGTCCCAGAGCAATTTTGCTGTATGTGATAAAGTTACTGCTCATTTTGCTAATGCTGACTCATTAAACTAATACCATTGAAACACGTACAACCAGTTTGAAGCAAATTAAATCTCAGGGGTTTGCGGAACCAACTAACAACGGGCAATTTAAGCAAACCAATCGGAAAGCTTTGATTTCAAATGGATTAGAATATTTTAAGTTTGACATCCGCCATTAAACAAACCAGCCCCCACCCCCCATCCCCCATCCATTGACTCTGTCTACACTTCCCGCTGCCTTGGAAAAGCAGCCAGTATAATCAAGGACCCCCACACACCCTCCGACATTCTCTCTTCCACCTTTCCCATCCGAAAAAGATGCACAAGTCTGAGGTCATGTACCAATCAACTCAAGAACAATTTCTTCCCTGCTGCCATCAGACTTTGAATGGACCCTACCTCACATTAAGTTGATCTTTTCCTGCACCTTAGCTATGACTGTCACACTACATTCTGCACTCTCTCGTTTCCTTCTCTATGAACGGTATACTGTGTCTGTATAGTGCGCAAGAAACAATACTTTTCACTGTATACTAAACCATAGAATCCCTACAGTGCAGAAGGAGGCCATTCAGCCCATCGAGTCTGCACCGACCATAATCCCACCCAGTCCCTATTTCCATAACCTCACACATTTACCCTGCTAAGCTCCCTGACACTAAGGTCAATTTAGCATGGCCAATCAACCTAACCTGCACATCTTCGGACTGTGCGAGGAAACTGGAGCTTCTGAGGAAACACACACAGACACAAGGAGAACATACAAAGTCCACACAGACAATGACCTGAGGCTGGAATTGAACCCAGGCCCCCGGCGCTGTGAGGGAGCAGTGCTAACCACCGTGCCACCGTAAATCAAATCAAATCAAATCAAACCAAAGCAGTCGACAGATGGAAAGTGATACACAAATTCTGAAAAATTATCTTAAATGACGGGGCAAGTCTGACATAGCAATTTTTTTGTCATTCATGGAGTCACACTTTATTATGTTCTATATTTTGATTGATAATGTTATAAAGTGAATATATTATGGAGAACTGCTCTCACAACGTACAACACCTCATTGCTGATGTGTTTCTAACTGTCTCATTCGCTGTCAAAACCTGTTTAACCATCAAATACTCTGGAATTAGCCTATTATTTACTACCAGATTCGCTGTGAACAGTTTTCCAGAACTGACAGCCATTGTGGTCACATCATCAACTGGAAATGTTGACTTTAAGTGCTGCATAAATAAATGCAGTTATGTGAATGTTACAGACAGGAGGGAGTGAATTTAAATTGCTCTAATTTCACCTCTCATTATCCGTCAATAAACAGAAAGGTTTTCCTCGGAAAAGGTCCTTGTGCATGAGTCGCAAAAACCCAGCCTGCAGGTGCAGCAGGTGGTCAGGAAGGCGAATGGGATGCTGGCCTTCATAGCGAGGGGGATTGAATATAAAAGTAGGGAGGTCTTGCTGCGGCTGTATAGGGCATTGGTGAGGCCGCAGCTGGAGTACTGTGTGCAGTTTGGCCGCCGCACTTACGCAAGGATATTTTGGCCTTGGAGGGAGTGCAGAGGAGGTTTACTAGGCTGATGCCGGAGTTGAGGAGGTTGAGCTATGAGGAGAGGCTGAATAAACTAGGCTTGTACTCGTTAGAGTTTAGAAAAATGAGGGGAGATCTCATTGAGATGTATAAGATGATGAATGGGATGGATAGGATAGAGGTGGAGAGACTCTTCCCACTCAGAAAGGACAGTAGGACTAGGGGGCACAGCCTCAAGATAAAGGGGGGCGGTTTAGAACGGAGTTGAGGAGGAACTTCTTCACTCAAAGGGTGGTGAATCTCTGGAATTCTCTGCCTGTTGAAGTGGTGGAGGCTGCCTCGCTAAATATTTTTAAGACGCGGGTTGATGGGTTTTTGATAAGCGAGGGGATTAAGGGTTATGGGGAGAGGGCGGGAATGTGGAACTGAGCCACAACAGATCAGCCATGATCTTATTGAATGGCGGGGCAGGCTCGAAGGGCTAGATGGCCTACTCCTGCTCCTATTTCTTATGTTCTTATAATCAAGGACACCATCCAGACATACTGGGCAGAGCTCTCCCAAAAGGAGGCTGAGGGGAGGCCTGATGGAAATCTGTAAAATTGAGGGGCAGATTTAGGGTTGACACTCAAAATCTTTTCCCCAGAATTGAAATGTCTAATACTAGGGGGCACGCGCTTAAGGTGAGGGGGGAAACTTTAAAGGAGATGTGGGGGGATTGTTTTTACATAGAGTGGTAGGTGGCTGCCAGGGG
The DNA here is from genome assembly GCF_965287045.1 of Carcharhinus amblyrhynchos. Taxonomy (NCBI): domain Eukaryota; kingdom Metazoa; phylum Chordata; class Chondrichthyes; order Carcharhiniformes; family Carcharhinidae; genus Carcharhinus; species Carcharhinus amblyrhynchos. The sequence goes on along the minus strand of NC_137335.1, from coordinate 8,026,714 downwards.
TGGTGGTGCAGGCAGATACGATAGGATTGTTTATGGGGCTTTTAGATAAACACATGAATATGCAAGATGTAGAAGGATATGGAGCAAGGGCAGGCAGAAGGGATTAGTTTAATTTGGCATCATGTTCAGCACAACATTGTGGGCTGGAGGGCCTGTTCCTGTGCTGGCGATTCTCCCCAAAAAAATTTGAAGTGTTGAATTTGCAGGACAACGGGAGTATTTCACGCTGTGTTTTTTTCAGTGGGAGTTCACACTGGAATCTTTCACACTCTATGCAATGCAGAGGCCACCATCTAATATCATTAGATTTCAGGGGGAGGAGCCTATCCCCATCCGGGAGGCTGAAACCAACGGGCCTCGGCGCATGCGCAGTGGGTCTGCATAGACAGTCTGGGGACTCTGCAGTGCTGCCTCCCCACCCCAACTCCTCACGCACCCCCCCCATTCCAACCCCAACTATTTCCAGGCCTCCCTATCCCAGGCTGATCTCTAGCCCACCCCTCCGCAGTTCCAATACCCCTCCCACCCCTGCAGTCCCTCTGGCAGACACCCCCCTGAGTCTCCACCCCCCCCATCCCCATCGATCCCAATGCAGAGTGGCAACAGGACCGCCCCCGCACCCAGACCGATTGCCTCTAGGCCCCATCCCATCACGTGCTAACTTATAGCCCCCCTCCAATAGGCCCCACCCCATTGGTATTGCCTCATGCCCTTCTTCAGAGGGTAGGGTTGGTTGGACTTCACAGGGTGATCGTCATTCCCTGATGGGAGAAGACTCCTAGCATTGAATTAGACTTGAAGACACCATTTCCAATGTTTTTTTTGTTTATCTGTGGAAAAGGACACCACTGGCTGGCCAGCATTTATTGCCCATTCTTGGTTGCCCTTGGAGGGCAGTTGAGAGTCAACCACATTGCTGAGGCTCTGGTGAGACATGTAGGCCAGACCAGGTAAGGATAGCAAATTTCCTTCCCTAAAGGGCACTAGTGAATGAGATGGGATTTTCCTCAATCGACAACTGTTTCATGGTCATCAGTAGATTCTTAACTCCAGTTATTTTTATTGAATTCAAATTCCATCCATTAACCATGGCAGGATTCGAACCAAGACCCCAGAACATTAGCTGAGTTTCTGGATTGACAGTCAAGCGATAATACCACAAGGCCATCGCCTCCCAAGTAATCCAAAGTGTAGATGAGGGCCAGGTGATTTTATGTGAGCAGAGTTTCTTTGATTGCTCCCTGTTCAATGATAAGATGGTGGACAGCGACATTTGCCTGGAGTTCTGTTCTCTTAGGTTGTCAAAATGGTGACTAAAGTTAAGATCCAACCGGTCAGTAAAGGAAATTGGACAGTTCAAATCTCGGTCATATGACTTTGTGGTTTTGGGTTGACCTAACAAGGCCCCTGGTTGAAACCCATTGTGTTTTGGAGCAGATAAGTGGACAAGCCATTAACACATATTGGATATTAGAAGTCACAAACCTCGGCCTTTGTCCTTGGAGGCAACTCTGCTGGCCAGAATTCCTCTTTAGAAATGCCAAAGAAGCTTTTGGGGAGGGGCCTTTTTTATTTTGAAGATAATAAGACTCTGCTGGTTTGTCTGAAAGTTAGAGATTCCTGTGAGTCACGGATAGTCAAGGTAAAGCCTTGGTCCTTTATTTCAGAATTGAAATTATAATATTACAGACTAGCCCAGTTGGCTTGTATATGGCTTTATATCTTCCTTCTTGTCCCAAACAGGACATAAATCAGACGAACACAAGAGCTAAAAACGAAAAGATTTACTGAAACCAGACTCCTGAGATGAAGGGTCATCCAGACTTGAAATGTTAACATTGTGGGAGAGAGTTGGTTGCCCCAGCCTGGGGTTGATAAGTCACCCACGATGGGTTCCTACCCACTGCCAGCAAATGGGAGCTCAGTGCAACCAACAAGAATGTACAAGAACACAGCTGCTGTAAACCAGGAGAGGTGGGAAGCTAGTGTCCTTAAGGTTCAATGCGCTTTAACTGAGACCCTTACCTCGGACCAAGGCCTTCAGCAGATTCATGCTGGGACCTTAACTGCAAAGACAGCAAGCACTTACTAGCTTCACCCCACAGAGACTGCAAACCAACTGGATTAGTGAACCCTTCATTCCTCTTCAGCGTCATCCAACTTGACAATGTACTGGGCAGAGGGGCATTAAAACGAGCCTATTGCCAGAATCAAGTATTTATTGCACAATTTTGTTTTAAAGTTTATTTATTAATGTCGCAAGTAGACTTACATTAACACTGCAATGAAATTACTGTGAAAATCCCCCAGTCACCACACTCCGGTGCCTGTTTGGGTACACTCAGGGAGAATTTAGCACCGAACCAGCACATCTTTTGGACTGTGGGAGGAAACCGGAGCACCTGGAGGAAACCCATGCAGATATGGGGAGAAGGTGTAGTCTCTGCGCAGATAGTGACCCCAGCCAGGAATCGAACTCGGATCCCTGGCGCTGTGAGGCAGTGGCGCTAACCACTGTGCCACCATGCCGTCCTCTGAGTCCAAAGTAATGAATAAATTGATTGATCCACTGTAACTGCATCCTGATATATCCCCAAAAACCTGTGTAACGTCCTACAGTCCATCAACCTGAGGATTGCCCCTGGCAGTCCTAGTTCATGAACCATTCAGATGGTCAAAACTCCATGGTTGCCGCAAACACTTTAAACGTATTACTTACCTTTGTTTCATCTCTTGAAAAGGTACCAAATACTGTGTCTGCTAATTTACCTTTCACCCAGAGGGTCAGGATCAGACAGTGGTTCATCTCTTTAAAAAGCTTCTTCTTCTGCTGAGGCAGTCACTCGGGATTGAAGGCAACTTGCTTCCATTCTGGTTCAATGGATTTTGAAAAGTCCAATGTGCGATCTGCAGATTCTGCCACAGGCAGGGCAAGTGGTGCTCGAAAGGCTGGGCAGATTGTTTGAATGTTTGTGCCTTCCCTCCAATGCCTCCTTCCCACCTCTGCCTGTTTCCTGACAAAGTCCCTCCATGTTTTCCGTGCCTTCCCCAATTTACCGTTTCCATTCTTCTCGGTCATGAGCCACGATCTCCCGTGAGTCAGGGGGCATGTTTGACCTCTTCAGGGAGGCATTGAGGACTTCCCTCAAGTCCTCCTGGGGGTCTCCTGCCATGACCAAGTCCTAATTAGAGTAATCATTAAGGCGTCTGGTGTCAGGCATACAAGTGACATCTCCCGCCTGGTGGCGTTGGATTAACATTGATGGTGAGATCCTGGAAAATGTGGAGCATTTTCTGTCTCTTGGGATGAAGGCAGGCATGGACGACAGAATTTACCATCATCTCCAATGTGGCAGCTCAGCCTTTGCCTGATGGTGGATAAGAGTATTTGATCTCCAGGATCTTAAACCTGAGAGTACAGTCATCATTTATTGGGCAGCGGTTATCCCCACTTTGCCATATGCTTCAGAGAGATGGACAACCAACAGCAAAAACGACAAAGCACTGGAGGAGAATGGTCAGCAGTGTCTTCTCAACCTTCTCTGCATGCTGCATTCTGAATCATAGAGCCCCTACAGCACAGAGGGATGCTATTTGGCCCATTTAGTCTGCACTGACTCTGCAACAGAGCATCTTACCCTACCCAGTACCCCCATACAGTTTTGGTCGCCGCACTTACGCAAGGATATTTTGGCCTTGGAGGGAGTGCAGAGGAGGTTTACTAGGCTGATACCAGAGTTGAGGGGGTTGAGCTATGAGGAGAGGCTGAATAAACTAGGCTTGTACTCGTTAGAGTTTAGAAGAATGAGGGGAGATCTCATTGAGACGTATAAGATGATGAATGGGATGGATAGGATCGAGGTGGAGAGACTCTTCCCGCTCAGAAAGGATAGTAGGACTAGGGGGGCACAGCCTCAAGATAAAGGGGGGCGGTTTAGAACGGAGTTGGGGAGGAACTTCTTCACTCAAAGGGTGGTGAATCTCTGGAATTCTCTGCCCGTTGAAGTGGTGGAGGCTGCCTCGCTAAATATTTTTAAGACGCGGGTTGATGGGTTTTTGATAAGAGAGGGGATTAAGGGTTATGGGGAGAGGGCGGGAATGTGGAACTGAGCCACGACAGATCAGCCATGATCTTATTGAATGGCGGGGCAGGCTCGAAGGGCTAGATGGCCTACTCCTGCTCCTATTTCTTGTGTTCTTATGTTCTTATGTATATATTTAAAGTAAAGTTTATTTATTAGTCACAGGTAAGGCTTACATTAACATTGCAATGAAGTTACTGTGAAATTCCCCTAGTCGCACTTAACCAGCATGTCTTTCGGACTGTGAAGTGAAACTGGAGCACCCAGAGGGAACCCACGCAAACACAGGAAGAACATGCAAACTCCACACAGGCAGTAACCCAAGCCAGGAATGGAATCCAGGTCCCTGGCGCTGTGAGGCAACAGTGCTAACCACTGTGCCACCATGCCACCCCCTACCTCATTAATCCCATAACCTACAAATCTTGGGATACTACAGGACGGTTTACCATTGCCAATCAACCAAACCTGAATGTCTTTGGGCACTAAGGGGCAATTAACATGCCAATCCAACTAACCTACCCATCTTTGGACACTTGGAGCAATTTAGCATGGCCAGTCCACCTAACCTGCACATCTTTGGACTCCTAGGGCAGTTTAGCATGGCCAGTCCACCTAACCTACACACCTTTCCACTCTTAGGGGCAATTTAGCATGGCCAATCCACCTAACCTGCACATCTTTGGATACTTGGAGCAATTTAGCATGGCCAATCCACCTAACCTGCACATCTTTGGATACTTGGAGCAATTTAGCATGGCCAGTCCACCTAACCTGCACTTCTTTGGACTGTGGGAGGAAACCAGAGTACCTGTTGGAAACTCATGCAGACAGAGGAAGAAAGAGCAACCTCCACACAGACAGTCACCCAAGGCCAGAATCGAATTCGTGTTCCTGGTGCTGTGAGGCAGCAGTGCTAATCATTGTGCCAGCCCACGTTTTTGAACGTTGTGTGTTTCGATTATCAAGCGGATTTCAAAAGAAAATCTCGCAGCTACAATAATTCTGTTCAGTACAGTCACTTTTGATATGTTTCATTCAAAGACTCAACTGTGAATCTCTGTCCAAGCGGCGGGAGAATTGACCTTCAAGGCCAGAATAAACGGAAAACAACTGCTTTAAAAAAAATTATATCAAGGGCACGGCGTATTAAAGAAAGTTCCTTTCACAAGTCGAGGGACTCTGTTTCAGAGGCGAGTTAGCAATGGGCACCAGCTGAGACTGACTGGTATCTCTCCTTTGTTACAGAAAGCCACATGACTGAATATTTCCCAGACATGTCTAAAGATTCCAAAATTGCTACAAGGGTTGTGGGGAGGGAGGGGGTGCGGTGTGGCTGTAGCGGGGGGAAATGAAAGATTTGATTGTAAGTGCCTTTTGCAGATGGAAATGCAAAAAAAAAATCCTCTCTGGGAAAGATAACATTACAATAATTCATAACTGAATCCGATGAAAGAAATAATCGGAGCCACACAGCCAGTCAGACAGAGCTGCAGAATGAATTAAGATGCGGCAAAGTCAGTAAGTGGGGTGAAATGGAACAAACTCAAGAAGAGATATAAAAGGGGATCCAGTCAAGATTTTAAGACAAGGCGGCAGTGAGAAGTATTTAGTCATGGCTGCACAGTGGTTAACACTGCCGCCTCACAACACCAGGGGCCCAGTTTCTGTGGCAATGAATTCCACAGATTCACCACCCTCTGGCTGAAGAAATTCCTCCTTATCTCTGTTCTAAAGGATCATCCCTTTAATCTGAGGCTGTGCCCTTGAATCCTAGACTTTTCTACTAATGGAAACATCTTCTACCCAGGCCTTTCAGTTTTCTATAAGTTTCAATGAGATTCCACCCCCCCCAACCCTTCTAAACTTCATCAAGTACAGACCCAGAGTCCTCAAACATCAAGCTCTTCATTCCAGGGATCATTCTTGTGAACCTCCTCTGGGCCCTTTCCAAGGCCAGCACATCCTTCCTTAGATATGGGGCCCAAAATTGCTCATAATACTCCAAATGTGGTCTGACCAGACCCTTATAAAGCCTCAGCAGTACACACCTAGTTTTGTATTCTAGTCCTTTCGAAATGAAAGCTAACATTTCTCATGGCGCAGCACGGCGGCACAGTGGTTAACACTGCTGTCTCGCACTGCCAAGGACCCGGGTTCAATTTCAGCCTTGGTTGACTGTGTGTAGAATTTGCACATTCTCCCCATGTCTGCATGGGTTTCCTCCAGGTGTTCCAGTTTCCTCTCACAGTACAAAGATGTTCAGGTTAGGTTGATTGACCATGCTAAATTGCCCCTTAGTGTACCAAGATGTGTGGGTTGGGGGGGGCTGGCAGGGTAAATATTTGGGGTTACGGGAATAGGGGCTGGATGGGATTGCTGTCAGTGTAGACTCGAAGGGCCAAATGGCCTCCTTCTGCATTGTGGGGATTCTATGATTCTATGAACATTGCCTTTGCTTTCCTAACTACGATTGCCAGAGTAAGAAGTCTCACAACACCAGGTTAAAATCCAACAGGTTTATTTGGAATCACGAGCTTTCAGAGCACTACTCCTTCATGAGCGATGACCAGGATTCACCTGAGGAAGGAGGAGTGCTCCGAAAGCTCTTGATTCCAAATAAACCCGTTGGACTTTAACCTGATTTGATGAGACTTCTTACTGTGCTTACCACAGTCCAATGCCGGCATCTCCACCTCCTGACTATAGCCAGAAGCATTGCAGCTGATTGTTGGTTTAAGCAGTGGCTCTCTCCTTCCCAGCTGCCTTGCTATTCTCGCTCCACAGCCCCCCTTATTAATCAGGAGGCCTTGGCATCATTTTCCGACGATGGATCAGTCACGCTTAGGCACCTGCTGATGTTAATGGAGCAGGCGTTCACGCAGGCTTTGGAGGTTGACTTTGAAGCATCTCGTTTGGCCCCTGTGTGAATGGGCTCCCTCATCTGCAGCTAGCTTAACGTCGCAAGTAACGCATTTCGAGTTAAGTAGCCGCTGAGCCACATCAGAATTGTGAAAATGTCATTATCGGATATAATTTCAAATTGGCCAGATTTCCAGTGTTAACAGCTATGCCAAAGTGAGGAAAGATTGGTCCCTGCGGCAGAAATGTGCAGAGCTTGTTGGCATTAATAAACCAGAAGAATTGGGAAATTAACACTCAAGGATCAACAGCAGAAAATATCCATAAGAAGCCCATCTTCTTTCGTAATCTCCTCAATGGCTGTGAAAGATTACAAACTGAGAAAAGGCAGTTCCTTTCTTAACACAGCTATTTTTCATTATCTCGCATTATTACATTTCATTATCTTTGTAAGACCAAGAGGGATGAATTCGATGAAGTGTGTATCAAAGGTGAAATGTCAGCATTGCTCAGGACAACTAAACTTAATGGATGGTGCATTATGCTTATTTGACCCAGAAGTTATTTGACCCTGTGAGTCAGTGTGAATAAAGATATCAGAGAGAGCATTGGGCCCCCTTACTGGTGACCGAGTGCAGGTCACGGCTACATCAAGTCCAGTTTATATAAATTTACCACTTCCGTTAATTAAATCCCTGCCCCTTGCCGTTTCCAATATTGCATTTGGTGACACTTCTGTTTGGATTCCGGATTATTCATGCTTAACAACCAGACTGTTTCACCCTACAGGTACTGTTGCCTCACAGTACAGCTTCAGAGAAAATATGTCATAACATATGGCATCCAAGTGATTACAGCCACAAACAGTGACACCCTTAGCAGCAACACAGAAGACTGCTCTTTAAGTGTTTCCTTTCTTTATGTGGATCCAGAGTCATTAAGTAAATTATCCATTATTTATTAGCACCAAAGAAAAGATGGGTGGGGTTTTTCATTCATTCATTGATATGGGCATTGCAGGCTAGGCCAGCATTTATTGCCCATTACTAGTTGGGTGAGGGCAGTTGAGAGTCAACCACATTGCTGTGCCTCTGGAGTCAAATGTAGGCCACACCAGGTAAGGACGGCAGATTTCCTTCCCTGAAGGACATTAGTGAACCAGATGGGTTTTTCCAACAATCGGCAATGGTTTCATGGTCATCAGTAGATTCCAGATATTTTTTAATGAATTTGAATTTCACCATCTGCTGTGGCGGGATTCAAACCCGAGTCCCCAGAACATTAAAAACCATAAAATCCCACCTGAGATCAACAGGCCTTCCCATTGTCTGCCCCTTGCTCACTCTGATTCCCGTCGCAGTCAGGGCAGTAAAATTTCAACAATGTGTTTGAGGTTGTGTGTAAAGGATACTGATAGGGCGGTACAGTGGCACAATAGTTAGCACTGCTGCCTCACAGCACCAAGGACCACAGTTTGATTCAATTCTGGCCTTGGGTCTGTGTCTATTCTCCCCGTGTCTGTGTGGGTTTCCTCTGGGTGCTCCAGCTTCCTCCCTCAGTATGAAAGATGTGCTGGTTAGGTGCGTTAACTGTGCTAAATTCTCCCTCAGTTTGATTTGATTTGATTTATTATTGTCACCTGTATTAATAGACGATGAAAAGTATTGTTTTCTGCATGCTATACAGACAAATCATACAGTTCATGGAGAAGGAAAGGAGAGAGTGCAGAATGTGGTGATATAGTCATAGCTAGGGTGTAGGGAAAGATCAACCTAGTGCGAGGTAGGTCCATTCAAAAGTCTGATGGCAGCAGGGAAGATGCAGTTCTGAAGTCATTCAGTGCCTGATCTCAGACCTTTGTATTTTTTCCCCCGACAGAAGAAGGTGGAAGAGAGAAGGTTGGGGGTGAGTGGGGTTCTTAATTATGCTGGCTGCTTTTCTGAGGCAGCAGGAAGTGAAGACAGAGATAGTGACCCAAACAGGTGCCGAAGTGTGGATTTTCACCATAACTTCATTGCAGTGTTAATGTAAGCCAACTTCATAGAATCCCTACTGTGCAGAAGATCATTCGGCCCATCGAACTACACTGTCAACAATCCCACCCAGACCCTACTCCTGCAACCCTATGTATTTACCCTAGCTAGTCCACCTAACACTAAGGGGCAATTTAGCACGGCCAATCCACCTAACCCACACATCTTATGGACTTGTGACACCAATAAATAAACTCTTAAAAATTTGGAGAGCTGGCTCCCCAAATTTTCCTCTTCTGCCCACAAAAATCCCCGGTATAAAAGTTCTGTGGTAGAGAATTCCGTGTGTCCTCTAGGTGAAGAGGTTCTTCCACAACTCAGTCCTGAATGGCTTACCCCCTCATTCTTAGACTGTGGCCCCTCATTCTACACTTCCCCCGACATCAGGAACATTCTTCCCCCATCTCGCCTGTCCAGTCCCATCAGGATTTTATGTGTTTCTGTGAAATCTCCTCTCATTCTTCTAAATCCCAGTGAGTACAAGCCCGTGAATTAAACAAATTGTTGGCTTGGTTTCTTCTCGGAGATCTGTAACACACACTATAAAGCATGAGTGAAGAAAAGGCAGGGACAGATCAGGTTTTTAAATTACATAGAAATCCTGCCATAAAACAGTCAAACACAGTACAGCAAGCCTGAAGCTCCTGTGGGTCAGTTGGATTGAAATAGATATGTGGGTCATTTAAACAATTAAAATATAAATGACATATTTGGCAGAAACCAGATTGCAACTGCGTACAGTTTGGCTTTGGTCTGTGAGACTGAAACATGTGTTCCTGTACAAACATCAGTACTAATCATATACACACCGCAGCTAACAAAAATGTACAATTCTAGTCAAAGTGGCAAGGCCAGTGTTTTAACAGAAACCCAAGATCGCTGGACATGTCAAAGACCTTCTTGTATTCACCTCCGGAAATCAACACTGTCAGGCCATCTATAATAATAACAGATAACAAAGACCAAGACATAATTCTCAGCCGATAATAACTTAACGAGTGTACTAACTCTGTCCGGAATGCGGAAATACAAAGACATTTTAATCGCGGCTATCATATTCCTATAGGTGATGATGGACGGCACAGTGGCTGCCTCGCAGCGCCAGGGACCCGGGTTCAATTCCAGCCTCGGGTCACTGTCTGTATGGAGTTTGCACATTCTCCCTGTGTCTGCATGGGTTTCCTCCAGGTGCTCGGGTTTCCTCCCACTGCCCAAAGATGTGCAGGTCAGGTGGGTTGGCCATGCTCAATTGACCCGAGGGTGAGGGGGATTAGTAGGGTAAATGTGTGGAGTTACGGGAATAGGGCCTGGGTGGGATTATGGTCAGTACAGACTCGATGAGCCAAATGGCCTCCTTCTGTACTTGTAGGAATTTTATGATTCTATTCTATGTATATATATATATATTCTTATATATTTATAAAAATAAATAAATCATCATAAATAAAGATAAATAAATAATTATATATATCCTTGTTGGAAAGTTCTTTTGCTGAAACTCTGGTGAAATTACTAAGAATAAAGCAGCTGTATGCAACTCAGGACTTGCCAACAGAAAAACATTCCCTGTTACTTAGACATCTCCATGGCTACTTCATTCACTTTACAATATTAATCTTCATTCCAAGCTTTTATGCTGCTCGACAACACATTCTAACCGGGCACAAGCACTGCAGGAAGCAAGGATTATGCATTAGTAATAGATGCAATCTCACTAAAGATTACAGATGAGTGGTTAGTTCATTTGCTTTGGTATAGTTGGATGAGTTACAACTGTTGGCCAGGACACTGAGAAGGTCCCCTGCTCCCCTTTGAATGTTGTTACTGGACTTACGTCCAGCAGCAACCACTGCAGTGGGTGGAAGGTTCCTCAGTTTACTCCTTCTCCAATGGACAGCACCTCTGGCAGTGCAGCACCCCTGCAGTAAGCCATTCAGTTGTTTGCTTGTCGTTTTGGAATGGGCCTATGAAAGGTTAACCCAGGACTGAGACTACTGCCCACTTACCCAAGCTAAGGTAACAAAATCAGAATGTATATTGATGTGTATGTGGGGGATAATGAGGATTTGATGTGTGCTTGCTCAAACCGTTGCAAATGTTCATCACATTTACGAACACAATCACAGCACTATGAAGTTTATGCTCATCAACTGGGGGAAAAAAAATACCTAGAACTAATGTCAGTACGGGGGAAGTTGCTCGAGTCCATTATCAAGGATTTCATTATCAAGGATTTCATAGCTCAGTACTTGGAAGGCAGTGGTGTAATCAGACATAGTCAACACAGATTTACAAAAGGGAAATCATGTTTGACAAATCTGTTGGAATTCTTTGAGGATGTAGGGTTGACCAGGAGAACCAGTGGATGCAGGTTATTTAGACTTTCTTCTAAGGTCTCACATAGCAGATGCTACGTAAAGTGAAAGCAAATGGAATTCATCAGATCATAGAATCACTGCAGAGCAGAAGGAGGCCATTCGGCCCACCGAGTCTGCGCCAACCACAATCCTATCCAGGCCCTATTCCCGTAACCCCACATATTTACCCTGTTAATCCCCTGACACTATGGTCAGTTGAGCATGGCCAATCAATCAACCTAATCCACACATTTTTGGGCTCTCTTCACCCTGTCTTCCCCTTTCCCTACCCCCTCCCCCACCCCCTCCCCCACTTCATCCTGCCCTTTCCTCGACCTATCCAGCAGCACTTGACCTTTGTTTTATCATGCAATTTGAAATTGTTCCCTAAATGCCTTCAACCAAGTCATTAATAAATTTTAGTGTTACAAGTAGGCTTAGTTAACACTATAATGAAGTTATAGAGAAAATCCCTCAGTCATCACATTCTGGTGCACGGAGGGAGAATTTTGCACGACCAATGCACCTAACCAGCCCGACCTTTGGACTGTGAGAGGAAATTGGAGCACCTGGAGGAAACTCACGCAGACAGAGGAAGAATGTGCAGACTCCGCAGACAGTAACCCAAGCCAGGAATCGAACCAGGGCCCCTGGCACTGTGAGGCAACAGTACTAACCACTGTGCCACCATTGCTCCTTGCAGGATTCAATTAGTAACTGGACCCTATACATGACTTCAACCCTCTGCCGCAACAAATGCAACCAATTCAATAGTCATCTTAATATTTGCTTGCCAATGCCAGGGATGAGTCACTTCATTAAAGTGGTTAGACAGCTGCCTCACAGCGCCAGGGACCTGGATTCGATTCCCGGCTTGGGTCACTAACTGTGTGGAGTTTGCACTTTCTCTCGTGTTTCCTTCGTGTGCTCCGGTTTCCTCCCACAATCTAAAAGACATGCTAGTTAGGTGGATTGGCCATGCTAAATCGCCCCTTAGTATCAGGGACCTCATTAGGGTAAATGCATTGGGTTATGGGGATAGGGCCTGGGTGGGATTGTGATCGTGCAGACTCGATGGACCGAATGGCCTCCTTCTGCACTGTAGGATTCTATGAAGGAATTCTCAAAATGGAGCCACACAATATTGATTGGACTATCACCAACCTGAAACCGCCAGTTTCCTAATAATCTCTGCTCTTCCCAAGTGAGCTGCAGCCTACATCTAATAATTCCTTCCAGCAACATACAGCCAACTAAAGGCAAAGTAACTCACAGCTTCGGATTTACCATCTATCTTAATTATTTTGACCATATGGGCCTCTCTCCAGTCTTTGGGAAGAAGCCCAAATCCTAGCGAGGTAACAGGTTGCATATCACAGCCCCATTTTTGTATACCCTGGGGTGAATACCATCAGGGCGAGTGGTACAAATCTGTTTAAAGAGCCCAATGTTCTTCAATTGCCTGGATGACTGTAGCTCCAGTATTCAACAAACTCAACATGATTGAAGCAGCCAGTCGCTGCCTTACTCTCTCTACCACCTGCACACAGCAGTGTGGACCATCTACAGGATGCTTTGCATCAACTCACCAACGTTCTTTTGACAGCTCCATCCAAACCCCATCACGTTCACCATCTAAGAGGACAAAGGCAGCAGATGCACAGGAACAGCACCATCTGCAAGTACCCCTCCAAGGGACTCATCATCCCAACTTGAAACTACATTGCTGTTTCTTCAATACAAGTTGGGTCAAAATCCTGGAGCTCCCTGCAAGGTGTAGCTTCATCATATGGCCTGCAGCGCTTCAAGAAGGCATTTAAGAACATAAGAAATAGGAGCAGGAGTAGGCCATCTAGCCCTTCAAGCCTGCCCCACCATTCAATAAGATCATGGCTGATCTGAAGTGGATCAGTTCCACTTTCCCGCTTTCTCCCCATAACCCTTAATTCCCTTGTCTATCAGAAATCTATCTACACGTGACTTAAATATATTCAGCAAGGCAGCCTCCACCACTTCAACGGGCAGAGAATTCCAGAGATTCACAACCCTTGGAGTGAAGAAGTTCCTCCTTAACTACGTTCAAAACTGTCCCCTCCCCTTATTTTGAGGCTGTGCCCTCTAGTTCTGTTTTCCTTTCTAAGTGAAAAGAATCTCTCTACCTCTACCCTATCTAGCCCCTTCATTATCTTGTAAGTCTCTATAAGATTCCCCCTCAGCCTTCTAAACTCCAACGAGTACAGGCCCAGTCTATTTAATCTCTCCTCAAAAGCTAACCCCCTCATCTCCGGTATCAGCCTGGTGAACCTTCTCTGTACTCCCTCCAAGGCCAATATATCCTTATGCAAATAAGGGAACCAAAACTTTCCACAACACCTTCCCAAGGGCAACTGGGAATGAGCAGTAAGTCCTGGTTATGCTGGAAACATCCACAGTGGGTGAGAGAAATGGTCTGTTTATGACTATTTCTACAATCATAGAATCCTACAGTGCAGAAGGAGGCCATTCAGCCCATCGAGCCTACTCCAACAACAATCCCACCCAGACCCTAGCCCCGTAATACTTACTCTGCTAATCCTCCTGACACTAAGGGTCAATTTACCATAGCCAATCCTCCTAAACTGCACATCTTCAGACTGTTGGAGGAAACTGGAGTACCCGGAGGAAACCCATGCAGACATGGAGAGTATGTGCAAATTCCGTACAGACCGTTACCCGAGGTCGGAATTGAATCCGGGTCCTTGGCGCTGAGAGGGATCAATTTCATTACTATCTGTTACCACTGGCAACTCAGCACCATCAGTAACAAGAAGAATATATAGAAGGTATCCATTGGATATCCCAGCTAAATCTGTGGACACCACCAGAATGTGCCCTGCCCAAAGACTTCAAATCATTCTCAATCATTATCAAAAGCATTATTATCACTAATGCACCTATCTCTGGTATACTAAACGTGTCCAAAGATGTGTAGGTTAGGTTGATTGGCCTTGCTAAATTGACCCCAGTGTCATGGGGATTAGCAGGGTAAATAAGTGGGGCTACGGGGGTAGGGCCTGGGTGGGATTGTGGCCAATGCGGACTCAATGGGCCAAATGGCCTCCTTCTGTACTGTAGGCATTCTATCACCTTCCAATTGCTTATTTGGTATTGTCTTAGATTTTTTTTTCCTCTTATCCTCAAATAAATCTGACAGCTTTTACTATTCTCTTGAGAACTATTTCTCTTGCGTCTGGTAGCTTACTTTTTTATGGGTTAAATTGTCTGCAGATGTTATTATTAAACAATTTCAGTTTCATCTTACCTTGTATTCAGCCTTTAATCCAGGGAAGATAGTTTCCATCTCCATTAGTACAGCTTTAAAAGCATTCCACTTTCCATCTGCACCAACAATTAGCCTTTTCTTGTAACATCACCCTAATTGGGAACTCAGATGTGCTCGTAATGTTTTTTTGCAATGATAGAATATACCATGGCCAATCCACGCAACCTACCCATCTTTGGACATTAAGGGGCAATTTAGTATGGCCAATCTACTCAGCCTGCACATCTTTGGACATTAAGAAGCAAGTTAGCATGCCCAATCCACTCAACCTGCACATCTTGGCCAATCCACATCAACCTGCACATGGGAGAATTTAAACTAGGAAGGTTTTTGGGGGGGGGGGTGCTGGGAATCAAATTGAAGTGACTGGGAGAGAGGAGATTAGCTCACAAATAAAGAAAGCTTGTCAACAGGGTGAGAGGGAGGATAGGCAGGTGATAGAGAAGGGGAATGTTCAGACTGAAGGTTTGAGATGTGTCTATTCTAGTGCAAGGAGTGTTGTGAACAAAGTGCATGGGCTTAGCACGTGGATCATTATTTGGCAATGTGATGTGGTGGCCGTTACAGAGACTTGGATGACCCAGGGCCAGGACTGGTTACTTCAAGTGCTGGGTTTCAGAAGGGACAGGGAGGGAGGCAAAAGAGGTGGGGGAGTGGCACTGTTGATCAGAGATAGTGTCATGGCTGCAGAAAAGATGGATGCCATGGGGGGATTGTCTACGGAGTCTCTGTGTGTGGAGGTTAGGAACAGGAAGGGTCAATAACTTTATACTGAGCGTTTTCTATAGGCACCCAATAGTAACAGGGATGGTTGAGGAGCAGATTGGGAAGCAGATCCTGGAAATGTGTAATAATAACTGAGTTGTCATGATGGGAGATTTTAACTTTCCAAATATTGATTGGAGTCTCCCTAGGGTAAGAGATTTAGATGGGGAGGAGTTTGTTAGGTGTGTTCAGGAGGGTTTCTTGACACAGTATGTGGATAAGCCTACAAGAGGAGAGGCAGTATTTGATTTGGTGTTGGGAATTGAATCTGGTCAGATGTCAGATCTCTCAGTGGGAGAGCATTTTGGAGATAGTCATCATAATTCTATCCCCTTTACAATAGCATTGGAGAGAGACAGGGTCAGACAAGTTAGAAAAGTGCTTAATTGGAGTAAGGGGAATTATGAGGCTATTGGGCAGGAAATTGGAGGCTTAAATTGGAAAGGGGTTTTCTCAGGGAAGTGTACAGAAGAAATGTGGCAAATTTTCAGGGAATATTTGTCTGGAGTTCTGCATAGCAACGTTCCAATGAGACATGGAAGTTATGGTAGGTTACAGGGACCGTGGTGTACAAACACTGTGCCACCATGTTGCTTTCTGAAGTTTGCGTGATATCTCCATAACTGAATGATTTAGGAGTGTTTGTATGCCTGAGGTGATTGATATTAAATTATCTTATTGCTGATACAGGCACCACTGAATGTGCTTTTTCAGAATTTTGTGCAAGTGTTTCAAATTTGAATTCCTGGATTTAAATATTGAATATTCTGTAAAATATAGCTACTGATTAATTAAACTCTCTGCGGAAATATTCTACCTGACAATTTCACATCTTTCTGAGGAAGTAATTAAGTCCGAGGCCAGTCAGAATATGTTTAGTTCCTTTGCTCTGTGTTCCCACAATTGTGCACTGTTGACCCCTGAGCTAACAAGCCTGTGAGGAAAAAGCAGCATTCCATGCAATACACTTTCATTAATTACCTTGAATTAGAAGTTGAAAAATATTCTGTTAGCAGTAGATGAGTTTTGTCACCTTTGGGTTAATTATTCTAAGATTTAAATATGTTACGTAGTGAAAATGCCTCTGTCTGAAGCCAGTGGTCATTTAAAACACTCCAAGATGCCATTTAATACACATCACACTGTAATGTTGGGCCAGGTCTATTCTAATGCCTGCTTGTTATGTTAATGAACAATCCTAGCTTCCTTTGAAACCAATGCCATTGTCAGCCACACAAAGTCCAAGGGTGGATTTTCTGGCTACCATACCCCCAAGACCAGAAAGTCCCTCCTGATTTCAACAGACTCATGTATGGTCTGTATCCCGGGCGGGACGGGAAGATTCCACCCCAAGTCTGCTTTCTGAAACTCCTGAGTTCAATTCTGGCCTTGGGTGACTGTTTGTGTGGAGTCTGCACATTCTCCCCATGTCTGCATGGGTTTCCTCCTGGTGCTCCAGTTGAGTCCAAAAGGCATGCTGGTTAGGTGCATTGGCCATGCTAAATTTTCATTTTCCCTCAGTGTACCCAAATAGGTGCCAGAGTGTGGCGACTCAGGAACTTTCAAAGTAACTTCATTGCAGTGTTAATGCAAGCCTACTTGTGATACTAATGAATAAACTTGATGTTTACAATACCTGGATGAGTACTTGGCACGCCAGAACATTCAAGGCTACAGGCCAAGTACTGGCAAGTGGGGTTAGGTGGGCAAGTCAGGGCCTATCATGCGTCAGTACAGACTCGATGGGCCAAAGGGCCTCTTCTGCATTGTAATATTCTGATTATAAAGCCTCAAGAGTATCTGGCATCTCCTGAAATTTTGAATGAATGTTCTATCATGAATCGTAATTGGAAGACCAATGGGGGTTGAAAGAATTGTATCCGACACATCCTTCAAAGCAAAAGGAAGAGGTTGCAATGCAGAAATAATGTGTCTGAAGGAAGATGGGAGGGAAGAGGCTCAGGTGCAGCACCAATAGCATAAATCAGTAAAGTCAAATGTCCTGTTTCTGTGCTGTGTACATTGTGTATCGCTATGGTAATTTCATCATTTAGAAGGCAGTAGATAGATGGTCCAACATCTCAAAGGATATAAATTCTATGTTTTGTCTCACTGTGAGTCACAAGCTGCAATATCGTAGAATCTCCTGACTATTTCCCTCCCTGGATACATTTTAACATAACATCAAATTTTAACATGAAAGCAAGCCGGTTTTTCTCCACAACAAATCACCCGATTGAAGAAATTGGGGGAACGCACGACTGACTTTTATCCTAATTCACCCAGTGGGTGATCTTCCCCCACCCCCTGAGCGACTTAGCTGAAAATGACCCCGCCTGATTTCTGAGGTTGTAGCCTTGTCAGCGGGGTGATTAATGAGGCTGCAACGCGAGCTTTTTCCATTAAGACGGCAATTTAATTCCTCGCTTACTAACACCTTCCACAAGCAGAATGCAATTATAACATGCGGAATGAAATTTCCCATTCTTAACATTATTTTCAACTTTGATTCAAATACAACGCTACAAAATTATTCAGGCTGGTGCATGCAGCTCCCTCTATTGGGTAATGGCAACAGCAGTGCCACCAAGTCGAAAAAATATCAAATCCCCAATGTCACCAGTTAATGTCAATGATTTGATTTGATTTATTATTGTCACGTGTATTAGTAAAAGTGGAAAGTTTTTTTTTGCACGCTATACATACAAAGCATACTGTTCATAGAGAAGTCTGAAAGGCACGCTGGTTAGGTACATTGACCCAAACAGACACTGGAGGGTGGCGACTAGGGGAATTTCACAGTAACTTCATTGCAGTGTTAATGTAAGCGTGACCTGCGACTAATAAATAAACTTTTAACTTTAGGAAGGGAGAGAGTGCAGAATGTTGTGTTACTTTCATAACTAGGGTGTAGAGGAAGATGCAAGTTAGGTCACTAACACCCACAGCAACCTCTGGCAAGGCCACCCAGGGTCAAAGAGGAGGGCCTCCTTCTGTCAACATCCTCCTTTACTGGAGGAGCACCTCTAAGGAGGTTTCACTGTAAAGTTTCTTTATTAGTGTTACAAGTTGCCTTACATTAACACCGCAATGAAGTTACTGTGAAAATCCCCTCGGCGCTACACTCCAGCACCTGTTCAGGTACACTGAGGGAAAATTTAGCACGGCCAATGCACCCTAACCAGCACGCCTTTCAGATTGTGGGAGGAAACTGGAGCACCCGAAGGAAACCCATGCAGACACAGGGCAAACGTGCAAACTCCACAGGGAAAGTGACCCAAGCCGGGAATTGAACCCGAATCCCTGTCACTGTGAGGCAGCGGTGCTAACCACTGTGCCAACGTGCCATCCCTGTGGATGAAGCTAAGGTATAGATTTGCCATAATCTCGTTCAATGGCAGAACAAGTTTGAGGGATTTAATGGCCTACTCTTGTTCCAATGTTCTGAAATTTTCATTAAATGCTGGGAAATCCTCCACGAATGATTCAAGTTGGCATTTCTGGCAATTTCTCCATCATAGCCACCTTGAAAGTAGATGTTTGTTGGCAAGGGAAATTAGAGGTACTCCCCAGACAGAATAAAACACCACATTTTTTTTTAAGTGGGTTCATTCATAAGATGCCAGCATCACTGGCTAGACGGGTATTCACTGGCTAGACGGGTATTTACTGCCCACCCACTGATGATGGAGCTAACACTTTCTTAAAAAAAATATTCTGTATAATTGGTCAAAGGGACCCCTCACGTTGCAGTGGCAATGCTGTACGTTGCCTTCCAGTTCACTATTTAGTGGAACAACACACTTCTGGGAACATTTGATTCTGACAGGAAAATAATACTCCTTGGATGTACAGGGCAGTGTTAGCAGTGCTGCCTCGCAGCGCCAGGGACCCAGGTTCAATTCCAGCTGGGGTCAATGTGTGTGTGGAGTCGGCACGTTCTCCCTGTGTCTGCGTGGGTTTCTTCCACATGCCCCAGTTATCTCCTGCAGTTCACAAATGTGCAGGTTAGGCTCATTGGCCATGCTAAATTGCCCCTGGTGTTCAAAGATGTGTAGGGTACCAGGATTAGCCATGGTAATTGCAATGGGGTAACGGGGATAGGGTGGATGCACAGGGGGATTAGCAGGGTAAATGAGGGTTACGGGAATAGAGCCTGGGTGGGATTGTGGTCAGTACAGACCTAATGGGCCAAATGGCCTCCTTGTGTACTATAGGGATTCTGTGATACAGGAAGGTGGAGGAGAGAATCTGGGTGAGATGCTCTTTCAGAGAAACGATGCAGACATGCTGGGCTGAATGGCCTCCTTCTGCACTGTAGGGATTGTCTGGATTCTATATCAAAATATAATTGGATGGGGGGATAATGTCATGACTGCTAACAAGGGATATGGGGGGAAGGATATTGAATTTGATGATCAGTCATGATCAGGACGAATGGCTTGAAGGGCCGAATGGCCTACTCCTGCTTCTATTTCCTATTTATATTTTGATGTAACCTTTTGGACTCTAGTTATACCAGCGATTCTTTGCTGCCATTTTGGGAGCCTGAAAGAAAATAAACTGAGATGACACTGGGAATGCAGGGGAGGTCAGTCAGTGCTCGTAAAAAAACAGGTGAACATTTTGCAGACGTCTCCACAATAGTGGATTCCACCCACAATATAAATTTGCTTTGTTTACGTTGGTAAATGCACTGCGGTCGACGAGTAAAATGTGGACAATGAGACACAATGGAACACCTGGTCCGTGTGACTGAGGAAGGACCTGATTATTCACAAAGGCATTATGAAAGCTCTCCTCATGAATTTTAAAGTTGGCAGTGTGCGGAAAGGCAAAACATCGTCAGGTATTGGCGTGGTGGCACAGTGGTGAGCACTTCTGCCTCACAGCGCCAGGGACCTGGGTTCGATTCCCGGCTTGTCTGTGTGGAGAATGCACGTTCTCCGGGTGCTCCCACAGCGCTGGTTAGGTGCTAAATTCTCCCTCAGTGTCCCCGAACAGGTGCCAGAGTGTGGTGACTCGGGGATTTTCACAGTAACTTCATTGCGGCGTTAATCAGGTTCACTCACCTGATGAAGGAGCAGCGCTCCGAAAGCTCGTGCTACCAAATAAACCTGTTGGACTTTAACCTGGGGTTGTGAAACTACTTACCTTGCCTAACCCAGTCCAATGCTGGCATCTCCACAACATGCAGCGTTAATGAATGCCTAGTTGTGACGCTAATAAATAAACTTTAAACACGTAGCTATACCTCGGCCAACTACTGCTGCTCCTATTTCTTACATTAATAACCCCATTAATCAATTTCTTTTTCTTTCCCCTTCATGTTTTGTACCATTGGTTCAAGCTCTCCAACTTTCATGGTCTTTGGTACTGGACAAGATCCATGTGTTGTTCTCGAACCTTATCCCTGTCCTGCTCTTTAACTCCCCTTTAAGAGACAAGGAAGTCTCCAAATCGTTTGGACTTGTCGTTATTTACGAGTGCTGAGGTTTCCATTTTTCTCTTTGTTGGGCCCAATCTCAGGATGTGAGCATTGTTGGCGGTGGTAATCCCATGCATCTGCCTGGGAAGAAGGCAGGAAAATGGGAATGAGGAGCATATCAGCCATGATCGAAATGACGGAGCAGACTCGATGGGCCAAATGGCCTAATTCTGCTCCTATATCTTGTGAAATTGTGAACATAGAACTCTGACAGTACAGAAGGAGGCCATTCGGCCTATTAAGCTTGCATCGACAACAATCCCACCCAGGCCCTATCCCCTTACCCCTGGGAATGCAGGGGAGATCATTTCTCCCATTGGCCATACTAAATTGCCCCTTGGTGTTAGGGTAAATTTACCCTGACACTAAGGGGCAATTTAGCATGGCCAATCCACCTGGCTGACACATCTTTGGAGTGTGGGATTAAACCA
The DNA here is from genome assembly GCF_965287045.1 of Carcharhinus amblyrhynchos. Classification (NCBI taxonomy): domain Eukaryota; kingdom Metazoa; phylum Chordata; class Chondrichthyes; order Carcharhiniformes; family Carcharhinidae; genus Carcharhinus; species Carcharhinus amblyrhynchos. The sequence continues at coordinate 8,005,374 of NC_137335.1, read as the reverse complement.
GAGCACCCGGAGGAAACCCACGCAGACACAGGGAGAATGTCCAAACGGACAGTTATCCAAGGCCGAAATTGAACCTGGGTCACTGTGGCTGTGAGGCAGCAGTGCCAGCCACTGTGGCTGTGAGGCAGCAGTGCCAGCCACTGTGGCTGTGAGGCAGCAGTGCCAGCCACTGTGCCACATTGCTGCCATGCACCTTTTGGAGCCACAGGTTGTGGTGTTCCCGTGTGCCTGCTGTTCTTGTCCTTCTAGATTGCCAGAGGTTGCAGGATTGGAAACTGCTGTCGCTGGATCCTTGGTGAGTTGTTGCAATGTGTCTCGTAGATGGTACACACACTGCTGCCATGTTGCACTGGCAGTAGAGCAGTGCTTTACAGTTGTACTGTATTGTGTTGGAAGTTTTGTTCGAAATGTTGTTCACAATTCTGTCTTTGTACACCAAGGAGGCCTGGTTATGGAACGCTGGAAGTGATCTACTCTGCTTAGTTTGCGGTTCAGGTTGTTCATGTTTGTTACTAACTCAAAAGTTCCCCCCCCACCCCATCCGAGTGCCCCAGAAGATTCTGCCAAACAATAACAAAGTGATGGATGAGATGAAATGTAATTGCTACAATGTGCTCGCTCCCATCAGGAGGCTGTCTAATCTTCAACTAGCTTCAAGCACCATATTTCGCGCTGTGCCCATCTCCACACTCCATTTCTGGCCCTCAGGATTACAAAGTGAACACTGTCAAGGGTTGGCAGTTGAAAAAATTCAGCAAATCATAGAATCCCTACAGTGCAGAAGCAGGCCATTTGGCCTATTGAGACTGCACTGACAACAAGCACACCCAGGCCCTATCCCACCTGCCAGTCCACCTGACACTAAAGGGCAATTTAACATGGTCAATCAATCTAACCCCCCACATATTTGGATTGTGGGAGGAAACCGGAGCACCTGGAGGAAACGCACACAGACACGGGGAAAACGTTCAAATTCCACAAACTTTGCATAGACAGTAATCCAAGCCGGGAATCGAACCCGGGTCACTGGCACTGTGAGGCAGCAGCACTAACTACTGTGCTACCGTGCCGCCTGCATTGCCCAGATACATCAGGCAGTAATGTGAGTCAAAAGATAACCTGATAACGTGAAGGAAAGATGGATTACCCATCACTGCTATTCAACATCATTGCCTTCGCTGATTCCTGCATCCTCAAAATCCTACAGGTTACCATTTATTAAAAACAAATTACCTGAACGAGCCATCAAAATAATTTGACTACAAATCAAAGGCTAGGATTTTTACAAATAACCCACCTCCTGACTTTCCAAAGACTGTGAAGTACAAGTAGGAGTGTGGTGCTATAGTCTTCCCCTTGGCTGGATGGGTGCAGTTCCAACAACACTCGAGAAACTCCGCACCATCCAGGACACAAAGCAAACCGCTTGATTGGCACCCCATTAAATATTCATTCCTTCCACCATTGGGAAGACAAAGACAATGGTCGCTACCCCCAGTGGAGTCATGACTTGAAGTGTCACAGCGCGCAGGCAGGTCTCCCCTTTGAGACATAATGCTGAATCTCCCAATGCAGAGTAACTCGCCTCGTAATCTGTTAGAAGTGTTTGGAAATGTGAACTGTCCTTCAGTAATGGTTAGTGGGTAACTAACAGAATTACCTGACACTCACTTTAAAATAAACACTTAATAATTTGTTTATTTAACTGATAGGGAACCTTAACTGAACAAGTAAAATACTGAATAAAATAAGGTTCTACTGGAATGCTGTTCAAATAAATCCAATATCCATTCATTAACTTAAAAAATTAATAATATAATTTAATCACTCTCAAAAAGATATACAATCAGGTTTTGTGTCTTTTGGAATCTTCTGGAGTTTCTCGGTTGATTTCTCTGTCCGTAACTTCTCTTTTGATTTGGTAACTTCTGTTGGTTAGATAGCGTGTTCTGGCAGGGTGGAGAGCTGCTCTCTCCCTCTCAAGACTTGCTATCTCCTGTTTTTCCCTCCTTGCACTCTCTTTCATACCTGTGATGACCTATCAATTTTCCTACAATAGGATTGCTCTGCTGTTGTCAACATCAAATTCAAATCTTATAGGTTCTTAGTAGCTCAGCGCCTGCTTTAAATTGATTGGGCCACATTCAAATGCCTGAAGCCCATTACCAAAGCAACCTTGTTGCCAGGCCTTTGATACAAGTGTTTCAGCTTGGATACAGCATATGCATTCTAGACCTTCAAGCACTGAAACAAACTATATTCCCTTTATAATCTTATGTTTCTATAAGATCTCCCGCATTCTTCTGTTTGCCAATGAGTATAGCCCCAGTCCACTCAATCGCTCCTCATAAGTTAACCCTTGCAACTCTGGTAACTACAGGATTTCTAGTTATCATTTCAACAAGGACTTTAACAAAACCAAAACCTGGATAAAACTACATGTGTGTAAAAACAGACTTTGAAATTTAAATACATATTTTGTTAAGATTCTGGTGAATTGCTATATTTTCAGAGTCTCGTTGGGAAATGTTTTCTCTTGAGCTGGGAAGGCAGCCTTTTGCATCTGATTGACTCAACATTATTCGAGGAATAAATAAAACCGCCTTGAAATCTGCCTTGTTCTAATTTCAGCATTGTAAAAAAACAGCTCCCTAACTACCAATTTCATGACGATGTCCTTGTTTAGGGTTCACGTTTCATAGCAACAGTATAACTTAATCCTCCCTTAAACTTGTTTGGGTGATGGCATGCCCTATTGGAGTTAGATCATGCAGAAAACCTAGAAGGTATACACAGTTATCATCTTTAGGATCAGTGCTGACGTATTTGTTTAAATTGTCCTGGCCGATGCTTATCTCTCAATCAACCTCACTAAAACAACAGATTGTCTGCTCCTTGTCACATTGCTGTTTGTGGGAGCTTGCTGTGCACAAATTGACTGCTTCACTGCAACGGTGATTACGCTACAAAGGTATTAGACCACAAGACCATAAGATATAGGAGCGTAATTAGGCCATTCGGCCCATTGACTCTGCTCCGCCATTCAATCATGGCTGATATGATTCTCACCCCATTCTCCTGCCTTCTCCCCATAATCCTTGACCCCCTTATTGATCAAGAACCTATCTATCTCTGTCTTAAAGACACTCAATGATCTGGCCTCCACAACCCTCTGTGGCAATGCGTTCCACAGATTCATCGCTCTCTGGCTGAAGAAATTCCTCCTCATCTCTGTTTTAAAGGAGTGCCCCTTTACTCTGAGACTGTGCCCTTGAGTTCTAGTCTCTCCGACTAGTGGGAACAACCTCTCCAAGTCCATTCTACCTAGACTTCTCTGTAAGTTTCAATTAGATCCCCCCCTCATCCTTCTAAATCCATCGAATACAGAGCTAGACTCCTCAACCGCTCCTCAGATAACAAACCCTTCATTTCAGGGATCATTCTTGTGAACCTCCTCTGGACCCCCTCCAAGGCCAGCACATCCATCCTTAGGTATGGGGCCCACAACTGCTCACAATGTTCAACATTACATTGCGTTCAAGCACTTTGAGATGATAATAAGTCATGAAAGGTGCTACATAAATGCAAGGCCTCTTTCTATTTTCCTTCCTTGAGTTCACCTGACAAATTTGGCACAAAGAATATCTTTCAAATAATAGTTGTATTGAATAATTGTCCCTGCCGTTTGCCATTTACCAAGTCTCTTCTGCCGTCCCCCTCCTCCTTCCATCCCATTTCCATCCTACACAATAACAATCTCTCTGGTCATGGCAGCTTTGTTGTTGTTCTCCACTTACCTTCTACTATTTTTTACCTCCAAAACAATATCATAAGACCGTATTTCATCTTCTCCACCCTTATTGTTTTTTATCTTGTACTCTGGAGTTTGCACATTCTCCCCGTGTCTGCATGGGTTTCCTCCGGGTGTTCCGGTTTCCTCCCACAGTCCGAAGATGTGCGGGTTAGGCTGATTGGCCACGCTAAGAAATTGCCCCCTTAGTGTCCAGGGATGTGTAAGTTAGAGGGATTAGTGGGTATAATATGTAGGGATATGGGGGTAGGGCCTGGGTGGGATTGTGTTCGGTGCAGACTCGATGGGCCGAAGGGCCTCTTTCTGCACTGTAGAGTTCTATGATTCTATGATGATTGATTCTCCTTGCTTTTAAAGGCTTCCCAATCCTGTGGCTTCCCGCGGCTCCTCGCTTCATGTTGTGCTCTTTCCTTTGCTTTTATGCTATCCCTTGCCATCCACAGTTGCCTCATCCTCCCCTTAACATGCTTCCTCTTCTTTGGTATGAATTTATGTTGTGCCTCCTGAATTATCCCCAAGGACTCCTGCCACTGTTCATAGAATTCCTACAGTGCAGAAGGAGGCCATTCGGCCCATCAAGTCTACACCAACAACAATCCCACCCAGGCCCTTTCTCCGTAGCCCGAAATATTTACCCTGTTAATCCCTCTAACCTATGCATCCCAGGACACTAAGGGGCACTCTAGCATGGCCAATCCACCGAACGTGCACATCTTTGGACTGTGGGAGGAAACCAGAGCACCCGGAGAAAACCCAACTAAACACAATCCCACCGAGGCCCTGTCCCCAAAACAGCATGCTTTATCCTAGCTAGTCCCCATGACATCAAGGGGCTAGTCCCCATGACATTAAGGGGCAATTTAGCACAGCCAATTTACCTAACCCGCACATCTTTGGATTGTAGGAGGAAACCAGAGCAACCGGAGGAAACCCACGCAGACACAAGGAGAATGTGCAGACTCCACACAGACAGTGATCCAAGCCGGGAATTGAACCCAGGCTGCTGGAGATGTGAGGCAGCAGTGCTAACCACTGTGCCACCGTGCTGCCACGTCTGTTCCACAATCTTTCCTGCTAGACTCCCTTTCCAATCAAATCTGGTGCGATCCTCCCTCATGACTTTGTAGTTTCCTTTAGTCAATCCCATCATTAGCGCCCCCCCCCCCCCCCCCCCCCCCCCAGTGCCCCAATCCATTGCAGCCTTCACATGTTCCACACCCTGAGTGCCCCGCATGTTCCAAACTGACAAGGAAAGAAGTCAGAATGGGCAAAAGCTGAGTGTTGTTGTCATAGATTTAATCAAATTGACATAAATATGTTCTGGCCTGGAAATCACTCAGGACATGGTTGTAACTGGTAATGAATCATAGAACCCTACAGTGCAGAAGGAGGCCATTTGGCCCATCATGTCTGCACCGGCCATAATCCCTCCTAGGCCCTATCCCCATGCATTTACCGCCTGCTAGTTCCCCTGACACTAATGGGCAATTTAGCACAGCCAATCCACCTTAACCCGCACACCTTTGGACTGTGGGATGAAACCAGAGCACCCGGAGGAAACCCACGCAGACGCGGGGAGAATGTGCAACAGTGACCCAAGCTGCGAATTGAAACTGGATCCCTGGTGCTGTGAGGCAGCCGTGCTAACCACTGTGCCACCCCATTGAGAAGAAGGATGGGCACGCAGTTGGCTCAGTCACTAGCCTAGGTATTTTTTTGGTTGATGGCTGAGCCTATGAAGCCAGGTAGAACACATACACAGTTTAAGAACCAAGGATCGTTCACGCCCTGTTACAGTGTTGCAAGCACCATTACATAGTTACAGGCTGGAAAAGGAATTCTTCAGATGTGAAGAACACTGTGTGATTGTTTCCGTCTGTACATGACTTGCTGTTCTTGTTTGATCCTGACCAAATACTATAAATTTCCAGTTACTCTGGATCGGCATATAAAAAAGCTGCCTGCCCTGGTTCAACCAGAAGGTCAGTTTTTACAAATTACCCAATGTGGGAAGAGAAAGAAGATTCTGAGGCCACATTTTGGATTACAGTAACGAGTGACAACAAACTCTCGGAGAGACACCCGCATTTAAAAGCTGTTTTCAACGAATGAACTTCATGCTTTGGAATTAAATCATTTAATTATTTCGTCAGCTGAAAGCTCATAAAATAGCTACTGAAAGTTGACATTCTTTCATTGGGATAAAATGACATAGAGAAAAGAAATGTGTGCGTGTAAATAACAATTTTCAGGATCACTGGGTGTCTCACAAAGTGCTTTACAGTCAAAGAAATACTTTGTTGAAATTTAATTTGATTTATTATTGTCATGTGTATTAACATACAGTGAAAAGTATTGTTTCTTGCACGCTATACAGGCAAAGAGAAGGAAAGGAGAGTAATGCAGAATGTAATGTTACAGTCACAGCTATGGTGTAGAGAAAGATCAACTTAATGCAAGGTAGGTCCATTCAAAAATCTGACGGCAGCAGGGAAGAAGCTGTTCTTGAGTCAGTTGGTACATGATCTCAGACTTTTGTATCTTTTTCGTGACAGAAGAAGGTAGAAGAGAGAGTGTCCAGGGTGTGTGGGGTCCTTAATTATGCTGGCTGCTTTGCCGAGGCAGCTGGAAGTGTAGACAAAGTCAGTGGATGGGAGGCTGGTTGGAATGTTGGAATGTGGGGAACGTAGCGGCTAATTTGTCCACAGCAATCTCCCACAAACAGCAATGATGGCACATCGATCAGCGCTGCTTCCTCACAGTGCCAGGGACACGGGTTTGATTCTTGGCTTGGGTCACTGTGTGGAGTTTGTACGTTCTACTCTGTGTCTGCGTGGGTTTCCTACAGGTGCTCCAGTTTCCTCCCACAGAGTGAAAGATATGTTGGTTAGGGTGCATTGGCCGTGCTAAATTCTCCCTCAGCGTACCTGAACAGGTGCCGGAATGTGGCAACGAGGGGATCTTCACAGTAACTTCATTGCAGTGTCAATGTAGCCATGATGTGGAGCTGCCGGTGTTGGACTGGGGTAGGCACAGTAAATAGTCTTACAACACCAGGTTACCTGATGAAGGAGCAGTGCTCCGAAAGCTCGTGCTATCAAATAAACCTGTTCGACTTTAACCTGGTGTTGTGAGACTACTTACAATGTTAATGTAAGCCTATTTGTGACATTAATAAATAAAGTTTGAAATTTTAATGGGTAGGATTTTCCAGCCACACTCACTCCAAACCCAGAAAATCCCACCCGATGTCAATGGACCTTTGCAATGTCCGTCCCCTCTCGGCTGCTACAATTCCCATGGCAAGTGGAATGGGAAAATTTCCCTCATCTGTTTTACGGCAATATTGATTCAACGATAAATATTGGCCAGGACACGAAGGATAACTTGCCTGCTCTTCTTTGAAATATTGCCAGGGGATTTTTTTTTACATCCACCTAAGTAGGTAGCTGCACGTCTCGCTCTCGGACAGTGCGGTGCTGCCTCGTTACTGCACTGGAGTGTTGGCCTTGCTTCTCAAGCCCTGGACATTGAATAGAATCATTGCAGAAGAAGGCCATTCAGCCCATCAGGTCTGCACCGACTCCCTGAGCAGCTTACCCAGGTCCACTCCCCGTCCTATCCCCATAACCCCACACACTTACCATGGCTAATCCTCCTAATCGACACGTCTTTTGATTTGATTTGATTTATTATTGATCACCTGTATTGGATACAGTGAAAAATGTTGTTTCTTGCATGCTATACAGACAAGACGTACTGTTCATAGAGTACGTAGGGGAGAAGGAAAGGAAATGGTGCAAAATGTAGCTAGGGTGTAGAGAAAGATCAACTTAATATAAGGGAGGCCCATTCAAAAGCCTGACGGCAGCAGGGAAGAAGCTGTTCTTGATTCGGATGGTGCAACTAATCCACATAACCTACACATCTTGGGATACCAAGGGGCAATTTACCATGGCTAATCCACATAACCTACACATCTTGGGATACCAAGGGGCAATTTACCATGGCTAATCCACATAACCTACACATCTTGGGATACCAAGGGGCAATTTACCATGGCTAATCCACATAAACTACACATCTTGGGATACCAAGGGGCAACTTACCATGGCTAATCCACATAAACTACACATCTTGGGATACCAAGGGGCAACTTACCATGGCTAATCCACATAAACTACACATCTTGGGATACCAAGGGGCAACTTACCATGGCTAATCCACATAAACTACACATCTTGGGATACCAAGGGGCAATTTAGAATTACTAATCCATATAACCTACATATTTTGGCACATTCTGGGGTAATTTACCATGGCCAATCTACCTATCCTAAACATCTTGGGACACTAAGGGGCAATTTAGCATGGCCAATCCACCCAATCTGCACATCTTTGGACTGTAGGAGAAAACCAGAGCACCCGAGGAATCCCATGCAGACATGGGGAGTACATGCAAATGCCACGCAGACAGTCATCCAAGACTGAAATTGAACCCAGGCCCCTGGTCCTGTGAGGTTGCAGTGTTAACTGCAGCTGCGAGGAGCAATGGCATCAATTGTGATGTGAGAGCACTCACAGGCGTGCAGAGTGTGGGTAACTCCTACCCAGAGGATACCATATATCATTTGCAAGCAGAGTGTGAAAGGATGAAGTCTCTGAGGTTGAACGTCAACCACATTGCTTTGGATCTGGAGCCCCACGTAGGCCAGACTGGGTAAGGACAGCAGATTTCCTTCCCTGACAGACATTAGTGAACCAGATGGGGGTTTTCCGACACTGGTTTCACGGCCATCAGTAGATTCTTAATTCCAGATTTTTTTTGTTGAATTCAAATGCCACCACCTACTGTGACAGGATTCGAACCCTGGTCCCCAAGACATTAGCTGAGTTTCTGGATTAATAGCCTAGCGATAATACCACTAGGCCATCGCCTCCCCGTTGCTGGCAACCACAACTGATCAAGGGACACTACAACTCTTGATGCTTAGGAGGGCAGGACTAAAACATCTGCTTCTGATGGGTAAAATTGAGGGCAGCAGGACTGAAGAGAGAGAGAGAAAGGAGGAAATGTATCGCCACTGGACCATACCATCCTGTTGCACCTGTAATCTAACTATCTGTCACAAGTAACTTGTTTTCAGGCCAATTTCACACAGAGAAAGAATTGAATGGCAGAATGCACTCCCTCAGGTACCAGTGACAGTCTCAGTTAACGAGAATGGATTCTCAGTTATTGAGTAACCACGATGTGAAAGTCCTGCCCGCAGACCTGTTTGTCATAAGATTGTTGCTTGCTGTCTCAGGTTACAACCTCCTTTCATTGTCCCTCCCTCCAGGAGCAAACTACCCCGTTTTATTTTGTCTCCAGTTGCAACATCAGCAATACATTCTGCATCAAATGTTAGAAGTAAAGCCACACTCCCAGCACGCAAGAATGCAACAAAGTTTGTTTTTGCTGGTCAAACCGAATGCACGTTATTGTTCGGGCAAAACAGCAAATCGCCTAAAACGCTCGGAGGGGGGCTCAAGCCTGCCATTCTCAGATGCTGCATCAGAGGAGAGGATGCGTCCCCGCGTCCCTTACACTTTGCATATCAGCCGAGCTTTTCTGCTACTGCTTTGTTATTGGAAAATGAGAAAAAAAAACAACCTTTCCTCTAATGCTGGTAAATAAGTTGGCAAAATTTTAAGAGCAATGCCTCATTTATTTAGGCAGAGCAATCGTTAGTCGGAAGAATCAGGACGTCAGATGCTGGTTAAAATGTTGCAGCATCTTTGCAACACAGGAAAAAGGGCCAGCTACAATATGCACAGACGGTGCTAAAATTCACAATCCTGAATTATTTTTTTAATTGTATATACAAGACAATGACGTATGTATTTCCCTAGTAATAGTGGTCACATGGCATTTGAGAGGGACGGTCCAATTGGCTTCCCCTTTGCTGACTGCAGAGTTCCCACCGACTGGAGGATTTTACAGTGAGAATTGCATTAACCTTGGCCGGCGCAGGCTGCACAGCGCTCATTCAGTCTGTTCCATCTGAACGCAATGCTTTTTCCACCTTCCTTCCCTCCTTTCCATGCTCCTGTGGAGGGAAGCTTGCACCGGGGCTGCTAGATGAAGCTGGGGGGGTGGTGGTGGTGGTGTTTGGCTGCAGAACGTTGGCAGGGAGTTTAGAATCTGAGCCCGGGGTAATAGAACGTTGGCCCGGGAATGGAACATTGACCCGGGGGGTGTTTAGAATCTGAGCCCGGGGTAATAGAACGTTGGCCCGGGAATTTAGAATCTGAGCCCGGGGAAGGAACGTTGACCCGGGATAATAGAACGTTGGCCCGGGAATTTAGAATCTGAGCCCGGGGATGGAACGCGGCGGAGCGGAGTGAAGCGCGTGCTCCGGGTTGACAGCGGGTGCTTTTCTCCCTCTCTCTTGCAAGTCTTCACATTGTATTTTTCTGCAGCGGTGGGTGAGGAGGGAGTGCATGTTTTGCCTCATCTCCTCCCCCTCGCTAGACATCCCTGTGTTGAGGTTTTGTTGCGGGGAGGGGGTGGATTTATTTAATCCAGTGCCGAGAATGAAGGGAGACTGAGGACAAGTGGGTGGCAACTGGACAGAAAACCCCTCTCATCGCCACAGCAACCAGCACGCCCACAGCTTCTCTTCCTGCCTGCTTGGTGTAAGACTTTCTCTCTCTCTGTCTGTCTAATGCACGCATATGTTTATGTATTACTTCCTATCGCCTTCCTGACGCGGTGTCATTTGAAGGAAGCTGTTCTAATGAGGCGCTGGGGCTGGATACACTGGATTCTGCCGAGGTGAATGCAATAGGACAGCGCTGTGTGCAGACAGGTAGGAGGACAGCAAAGTGTCCCCACTCTGCCCCTGATCTCAGTCTCCCCATTCACTCCCCCCCATCTCCCCATTCACTCCCCCCCATCTCCCCATTCACTCCCCCCCATCTCCCCATTCACTCCCCCCCCATCTCCCCATTCACTCCCCCCCCATCTCCCCATTCACTCCCCCCATCTCCCCATTCACTCCCCCCCCATCTCCCATTCACTCCCCCCCATCTCCCCATTCACTCCCCCCCATCTCCCCATTCACTCCCCCCCCATCTCCCCATTCACTCCCCCCATCTCCCCATTCACTCCCCCCCCATCTCCCCATTCACTCCCCCCCCATCTCCCCATTCACTCCCCCCCATCTCCCCATTCACTCCCCCCCCATCTCCCCATTCACTCCCCCCCCATCTCCCCATTCACTCCCCCCCCATCTCCCCATTCACTCCCCCCCATCTCCCCATTCACTCCCCCCCCATCTCCCCATTCACTCCCCCCATCTCCCCATTCACTCCCCCCCATCTCCCCATTCACTCCCCCCCATCTCCCCATTCACTCCCCCCCATCTCCCCATTCACTCCCCCCCATCTCCCCATTCACTCCCCCCCATCTCCCCATTCACTCCCCCCCATCTCCCCATTCACTCCCCCCCATCTCCCCATTCACTCCCCCCCATCTCCCCATTCACTCCCCCCCATCTCCCCATTCACTCCCCCCCATCTCCCCATTCACTCCCCCCCATCTCCCCATTCACTCCCCCCCATCTCCCCATTCACTCCCCCCCATCTCCCCATTCACTCCCCCCCATCTCCCCATTCACTCCCCCCCATCTCCCCATTCACTCCCCCCCATCTCCCCATTCACTCCCCCCCATCTCCCCATTCACTCCCCCCATCTCCCCATTCACTCCCCCCCATCTCCCCATTCACTCCCCCCCATCTCCCCATTCACTCCCCCCCATCTCCCCATTCACTCCCCCCATCTCCCCATTCACTCCCCCCATCTCCCCATTCACTCCCCCCCATCTCCCCATTCACTCCCCCCCATCTCCCCATTCACTCCCCCCCATCTCCCCATTCACTCCCCCCCATCTCCCCATTCACTCCCCCCCATCTCCCCATTCACTCCCCCCCATCTCCCCATTCACTCCCCCCCATCTCCCCATTCACTCCCCCCCATCTCCCCATTCACTCCCCCCCATCTCCCCATTCACTCCCCCCCATCTCCCCATTCACTCCCCCCCATCTCCCCATTCACTCCCCCCCATCTCCCCATTCACTCCCCCCCATCTCCCCATTCACTCCCCCCCATCTCCCCATTCACTCCCCCCCATCTCCCCATTCACTCCCCCCCATCTCCCCATTCACTCCCCCCCATCTCCCCATTCACTCCCCCCCATCTCCCCATTCACTCCCCCCCATCTCCCCATTCACTCCCCCCCATCTCCCCATTCACTCCCCCCCATCTCCCCATTCACTCCCCCCCATCTCCCCATTCACTCCCCCCCATCTCCCCATTCACTCCCCCCCATCTCCCCATTCACTCCCCCCCATCTCCCCATTCACTCCCCCCCATCTCCCCATTCACTCCCCCCCATCTCCCCATTCACTCCCCCCCATCTCCCCATTCACTCCCCCCCATCTCCCCATTCACTCCCCCCCATCTCCCCATTCACTCCCCCCCATCTCCCCATTCACTCCCCCCCATCTCCCCATTCACTCCCCCCCATCTCCCCATTCACTCCCCCCCATCTCCCCATTCACTCCCCCCCATCTCCCCATTCACTCCCCCCCATCTCCCCATTCACTCCCCCCCATCTCCCCATTCACTCCCCCCCATCTCCCCATTCACTCCCCCCCATCTCCCCATTCACTCCCCCCCATCTCCCCATTCACTCCCCCCCATCTCCCCATTCACTCCCCCCCATCTCCCCATTCACTCCCCCCCATCTCCCCATTCACTCCCCCCCATCTCCCCATTCACTCCCCCCCATCTCCCCATTCACTCCCCCCCATCTCCCCATTCACTCCCCCCCATCTCCCCATTCACTCCCCCCCATCTCCCCATTCTCTCCCCCCCCGCTCTCCCCCCCCGCTCTCCCCCCCCGCTCTCCCCCCCCGCTCTCCCCCCCGCTCTCCCCCCCCGCTCTCCCCCCCCCCGCTCCCCCCCCCGCTCTCCCCCCCCCCGCTCTCCCCCCCCCGCTCTCTCCCCCCCCCCACACTCTCCCCCACCCCGCTTTCCCCCCTCTGCCCCCCACTCTCTTCCCCCCCTCTGTCCCCCCCTACTCTCCCCCGACTCTTTTCCCCTTTGCCCCCCCGCTTTCCCCCCTCTGCCCCCTCCATCTCCCCACTCTCCCCCCACTCTTCCCCCTTTGCCCCCCACTCTTCCCCCCTCTGCCCCCCCCTTCTGCCCCCCCACTCTTCCTTCTCTTTGCCCCCCCCCTTTGCCCCCAGCAACTTAGACCCAATACCTTCCTTTCCAACTCTACCTTTTTATCCAATGTTGCTCTTTAGGAAAAACTGCAGTGTTGGGTGGCATTTCTTTTTTGCCCTCGTCCGGGCCGTGCATTTCCTCCTGCTGACAATGTTTCCCACAGTTGTAGCGGGGTCAAACACAGCCACTTTAAACACCCCAGATACAAGGGGGAGAACTTGCTTTGAAATGGTTGGTTTCAGTGTCGACCGCATGGCAAAGATTACAAAGCTTTGCGATCAGACCTGACATTTTGCTTTAGACCTGAGTTTGCAGTTGCAACCGGTTCCTAATTGTGGCAAGCCCACACTTGATACTTTGTATTGACAAAGGATTACTGATTTGATTCCATGTTTAAAACCCAGCAGCATGGGCTCCGCATTGAATTGTGCTTATAATGCACACGCGGTCTTCGATATTCCAACCTCTGGCCAATATTTAGCGTGATACGGTGGCACAGTGGTTAGCACAGCTGCCTGACAGCGCCGGGGACCTGGGTTTGATTCCCAGCTTGGGTCACCGTGTGGAGTTTGCGCATTCTCCCCATGGGTTTCCTCTGGGTGCTCTGGTTTCCTCCCATAGTCCGAAAAACGTGCTGGTAAGGGTGCGTTGGCCCTGCTAAATTCTCCCTCAGTGTACCCGAACAGGTGCCGGAGTGTGACGACTGGGGGATTTTCACAGTAACTTGATTTGATTTTATAATTGTCACGTGTATTAACATACAGTGAAAAGTATTGTTTCTTGCGTGCTGTATAGACAAAGCATACCGTTCATAGAGAAGGAAACAAGAGAGTTCAGCATGTAGTGCTACAGTCGTAGCTGGGGTGTAGAGAAAGATCAACTTAATACACGGTAAGTCCATTCAGCAGCGGGGAAGAAGCTGTTCTTGAGTCGGTTGGTACGTGACCTCAGACTTTGGTATCTTTTTCCTAAAGGGAGAAGGTGGAAGAGAGAATGTCCGGGGTGCGTGGGGTCCTTGATTATGTTGGCTGCTTTGCCGAGGCAGTGGGATGTGTCAACGGATGGGAGGCTGGTTTGCGTTCATGCCCTCCCACTCTCATTGCAGTGTTAATGTAAGCCTACTTGTGACACTAATAAATAAAACTTTAAGAAACTATTTGGGTTGTGTTCTTGACCCTGAGATTTTTAAGTTCACAGCTTATTTATTAGTTGCAAGTAAGCTGACATTAACACTGCAATGAAGTTGCTGTGAAAATCCCCTAGTCGCCACACTCTGGCGCCTGTTCGGGTACACTAAGAGAGAATTTAGCACCTAACCGGCACATCTTTCAGACTGTAGGAGGAAACCGGAGGAAACTCACACAGTCACGGGGAGAATGTGCAAACTCCACACAAACAGTGACCCAAGCTGGGAATTGAACCCAGGTCCCTGACACTGTGAGGCAGCAGCGCTAACCACTGTGTCACCCAATTTCATTCATCTGAATGAATCGTGATAAGTTTTTTTTTGTCACTTCAAGCATTAACAATTTGCATTGTGAAGGATGCAGTTTGCCTACACTGCTGTTTCTCATTTGATATTGCAGTTTAGTCCAGAACTTCTTGGGGAATCAAGTTCGTTGGGGTTTTGTTTTGCTGGAATGTTCTATTAGAGAAGGAACAGTCGTGTAATTAAGTGTGCCCAGTCGCACTTCCATTAGCTTGAGCAGCTTGGGGACACGAGGAGCCCCATTCAGCCCCTCAAGCCTGTTGTGCCCCTTGAACTGGGCTGATCACCCATCCTCACGCCATTTTCCCAAGTCACAGAGTCCCTACAGTGCAGAAGGAGGTCATTTAGACCACCAAACCTGCACTGACAACAACCCCATCCAGGCCCTATCCCTGTAACACCACATATTTAGCCCCATAATCCCCCTGACTCTAAGGCAATTTGCATGACCAATCTACCTAACCGACATATTCTGGGATACTAAGGGACAATTTAGCATGACCAATCCACCTAACCTGCATGTCTTGGGACACTAAAGGCAATTTAACATGGCCAATCCATCTAACCTGCACATCTTTGGACATCGAGGGGAAATTTAGCACGGCCAATCCACCTAATCTGCTAGTCTGTGGAGGAAACCCATGCAGAGAATGTGTGGACTCCACACAGACAGTCACCCAAGCTGGAATTGAGCCCAGGTCCCTGGTGCTGTGAAGCAGCAGTGCTAACTACTGTGTCACTGCGCCACCCGCCAAATCTCTGGCTGTTATCAGCGCCCTGGAAACCTGTGGATCCCTCTCTCGAACGTACCCAGTGACTGAGCTCTGCATCCCTCTGCAATAGAAAATTCCAAAGGTTCCCCGCCCTCCGAGTGAAGAAATTCCTCCAGCATCACTTGGAGTAACCCTGAGGTCCAAGAAGTGGTGCAGAAATATTCTTTCTCGTGCTCGCTCACGTTTTAGCAGCAATTTATTGGGGTCAGAATGTGAGTTTGGGCTGTGTACAAGGCAATGTTAATAGGGAAAGAAGAATCGTCATGGCCCAGCTTACAGCAATCAGAAAAATGCACCCACACAACCCGATGGGCTGAATGGCCCCTTGCTGCATGGTAACATTTCTGTGGTTCTATAAAAGCATGTTTGAGTTCCTGTTTTTGTTTAAGAAAAGGATCTCTTCTAATGATTGAAAATGTGGCAGGTTGTTGAAGTGTAATTTTGCCATAGCACCTTTTATTTTTAGACAGTCGCATTGGCAAAATGGAGTTTGATTTGAGCTTCACTCTGTAAAGCGGACACATTTGTCGCTGGCATGATGCTTTGTGAGATTTTTTTTCAAAAACCGATTCCTGGATATGGTTTTTGATGCAAATCCAGTTCTGATGTGTGGAGGCAGATTCTGGAATTTTGATTCAAGTCACCATTCTCGACCAAATTTGACGCATTAATAATAATAAGGACAGTAACGTCAATATTACCTTTCTGGTTGCTCAGTGAGAGACTCTGTATAGAAGGGAAGTTGAACCTGTTGGGTTGGAGTTTCAGAGAAAGTCTGTCTTCCAGGGTGGCACTGTGGTTAGCACTGCTGCTTCACAGTGCCAGGGACCCGGGTTTGATTCCCAGCTTGGGTCACTGTCTGTGTGGAGTTTGCACATTCTCCCCATGTCTGTGTGGGTTTTCCCCTCGGTGCTCTTGTTTCCTCCCACGTTCTGAAAGACGTGTTGATTTGGTGGTTTGAACAGGTGCTGGAGTGTGGTGACTTTACTGCACTGTTAATGTAAGCCTATTTTTCACTAATAAATAAATTTTGATGTTGAAACCTGTTTGTGAATTGTGGGCTATGTCTGCACACTGACTGAATGTGCTAACTGCTCATTTAAACATTTTGTTATTTTGGAAATTATGGAGTTAGATTTAAATCCATGTTGAACATAAAGTGAATCAGTTTTTGGGAAGATGTGTATGTCTTTCTCAGTGAAAAATGTGTAAACGGCATAAACACCTTCGGACACCTGGATTTAATATTTGTCCCATCTGTCAGCGATCATTTTTGCTGCATTTATTGCGACTGATTAGTACAATAATCAGAGTTAATTTTAAATGTAATACACCACATTTTCTCTCTCTCTCTCCTTCTCTGCATCAGTCCCTAGCCCATTCTCCCTCGACCCGTATCATTTCTCGCTCTACCTCATCAATTCCTGTCTTGTTTTCTCTCCTGTCTCTCACTTTCCCATCCTTCTGGCGCTCGCTCTCTCTTCCTTCCTCCTCGCGTGCGACCTCTCTCCCCTTGTCCTCGCATGCACCCCCCCTCCCCTCGCAGGCGTCCCCACCCCTTGTCACCTCACCCTCGTGCGCGCCCCCTGGCCCCCCCTCACAAGCGCGTACCCCCTCAGCTCCCCCCAGATCCCCGCGCGCGCACGCCCCTCACCTCCCCCACCCCCCCTTTTTACGCGTGCACGTTCCCTTGCCCCATCCCCTCAAGGCAGCCCACTAACGCTTATACTTTCTCAGAAGATTAAGGAAATTTGGCATGTCTAGTACAGCGCTCACCATCAAAAGCATTCTTTCTGGTTGTATCTCAGCTTGGTATGGCTGCGGTCTGCCCAAGACCACAAGAAACTACAAAGGGTCACGAATAAAGCCTAGTCCATCATGCAAACCAGCCTCCCATCCATTGACTCTGTCTTACACTTCGGAAAAGCCACCAGCATAATCAAAGACCCTACGCGCCCCGGACATTCTCTCTTCCATTTTCTTCCATTGGGAAAAAGATACAAAAGTCTGAGGTCACACGCCAACCAACTCAAGAACAGCTTCTTCCCTGCTGCCATCAGAACTTTGAATGGACCTACCTCGCACTCAGTTGATCTTTCACTGCACCCTAGCTATGAGTGTAACACTACATTCTGCACTGTCTCCTTTCCTTCTCTGTGAACGGTCTGCTTTGTGCAAGGAGCAATACATACTTTCACTGTATGTTAATACATGCGATAATAATAAATCACATCAATCAAACGGCCAAACGTTATTTGGGATGGTTTGGAATTTAACCGAACGGTCCAGTTTGGTGGGTCCTCTCGGTCGGATATTGTTTCCCTGTGACGTATCACCTAACTGGTGAAATGGGACTGCAGTCATTGCTGTAAATGGTTTAAAAGGATGAGCAGTTCTGCAGTGCCAGATTTGCCCAGCCTGGGATGAGGTCATTCCTGTTTAAATAATCATTGTCTTCCTGAACCCTGACCCTTGTTCTTTAAATTGCTTCTAAAATCAAAATGCTTCTCACCACGTGTCAGAGCCCCGGTGTTATTGTTGGCCGTCCGATTCTTCAGCGACCGCCTTTGCTTCCGATGGGTTAGATTCGTTGTGGGGTGGGGGGTGGGATAAGTGTTTTTATAGTCAAGTTAAACAAATCAACTTTAAAGGAAAGCTGTGCCCTTTGAGAGGCGAAAGCATCAAAGGGAAGATGGCTTATTTACAAAGCATAATAATGCATCAATATTTGCTGTAAGCAGTCCATTCGCAGGCCCTGCTAATAGCTGACATAAAAATACATGCATAAAAATTACTTGCGTCATTTACTTTGTAATTTCAATAGCAGTAGGTATTTTTGGCTGAAGCTGCTTCCTCGGCTGTTTAATGACATTTGAAAGTGCTATTTTTAAAATTTTGCTATCGCGACATGTAAAACTACCCTGTGATATTGATGCCTTTTTTTTCAGGGTTTGTTTAAAATAGCATGGAGTGAACCATGCATCTGTTGGCATAGGCATTTTTAACTCAAAAGGGTTCAGGGGCTGCTGGCTACTTTCTGATCTGGTGAAAAGCCTTATTACGTAACCTACCCGAGCATCTGGCTTTAGATTGAGTTAAAAGTTTATTTATTAGTGTCGCAGGTAGGCTCACGTTAACACTGCAGTGAAGTTACTGTGAAAATCCCCTAGTCGCCACACGCTGTTTGGGTACACTGAGGGAGAATTTAGCACGGCCAGTGCACCCTAACCAGCACGTCTTTCGGACTTTGGGAGGAAACTGGAGTACCCGGAGGAAACCCGCGCAGACACGGGGAGAACGTGCAGACTCTGCACAGGCAGTGACCCGAGGCCGGGAATCGAACCCGGGTCCCCAGTTCTGTGAGGCAGCAGTACTAACCACTCTGCCAATTGAAGTAAAGTTTATTTATTAGTCGCAAATAGGCTTATATTAACACTTCAACAAAGTTGCTGTGAAATTCCCCTAGTTGCCACACTCCGGCGCTTGTTCGGGTCAGTGCACCTAACCAGCACATCTTTCAAATTGTGGGAGGAAACCAGAGCACCCGGAGGAAACCCATGCAGACACTGGGAGAATGTGCAGACTCTGCACAGACAGTGACCCAAGACCGGAATCGAACATGGGTCCTTGGCACTGTGAGGCAGCGGTGCTAACCACTGTGCCACCGTGCCGACTCAATGCCTCAGATAATAAAATCCAAAAGTGCTGGAAAAGCTTTGTGGGTCTGGTAGTCTGTGTGGACAGAGACATCGAAGAGTCATTCCGGACTCCAGTCGATGGCTGGGATTTTCCTCTGACAGAGCTGGCTCACCATTGGTCAGCGGTGGGATCTTCCAGTCCCGCCGAAGGCAATAGTTGTTTTCTTTGGCTCACCAGGAAACCCATCAGCCAGTGGAGACGGAAAAACTCGCGGCAATTAACTCTGGATGGAATTAGGCCATTCCGCCCGTCGAGTTTGTGCTGCCATTTGATCATGGCTGATGAGTTACTCAACCCCGTTCTCCCGCCGTTTCCTTTGAGTCCAAAATGACACTTCAAAGATTCTGTCCACAGATACTACCCGACTCTCAAAGGCTTTCCAGCACTTTGGGATGTTATTACCTGAGGCATTGTGCGGCACGGTAGTTAGCACTGCTGCCTCACAGCACCCAGGTTTGATTCCCGGCTTGGGTGTGTGTGTGTGTGTGTGTGTGTGTGTGTGGAGTTTGCACGTTCTCTCTGTGTCTGTGTGGGTTTCCTCCCACAATTCAACAGGCGCCAGAGTGTGGCGACGCAAGGGTTTTCAAAGTAACTTCATTGTGGTGTTAATGTCAGCTGACTTGTGGCACTAATGAATAACTTTTGATCCCCTTACCAATCAAGAACCTATATATCTCTGCCTTAAATACACTCAGTGACGTGCCCTCCGCAGCCTTCTGTGGAAATGACTTCCACCCACGGGCTGAAGAAATTTCCCTTTATCTAGGTTCGAAAGGATCGTTCCTTTACTCTGAGGCTGTGCCCTCGGATCTGAGTCTCTCCGACTCAGAGAAACATCTTCCCCATGTCCACTCGATCCAGACGTTTCAGCGTAGTGTGAGTTTCAATGAGATCCCTCCTCACCCTTCTAAACTCTGTCGAGTTGCAATCTATCAAGATCTTGTGGTTATTTTTAATATTCTTTAACGACACTGCTTTTTCCTTTCTGATTTTCAACTTCTGATTTTTTGATCTGATTTATTATTGTCACATGTACTGGGATAGACTGAAAAGTATTGTTTCTCACGCACTGTACAGGCAAAACATACTAATTCTGCTCCTATATCTTATTGCTGGCGATGCCCGCATCCTATGAAAGAATAAAAAATATCTCAAGTCTTTGGCAATCCTTCCTCTTGGGCTAATTTAGTTTTGATTTAAGTTGGAAAAAGACCCGACCTTTATAGGAATTTAAGGTCTGTGTTTTGGTTGGCGGCCACCTTTACAAGGAGATAAGAAAGCTACGTTGTCTCAGCTTCTCAATATAACATGATAGCAAGGTTTGTTTTGTCAGCGCTGATGCATTTTTTTAATATCAGATCTATTGCAAGCAGCTGAGTCATTCTGCTTATTTAAGAACTTTTTTTTTCCCCAGAAAAGAAATGTTATAATATCTTTACAGTGAGGATTGAAAAATGATTTCTTTTGTTTTTAGGGAACGAAGAAATTTCTCTACAATGCACACCGACAAATAATTCGATGTGGAACAGGTAAGTGAGTGGCCATTTTGCACTCGGTCTGTGTCGGTGAATGCGTTTGACTTGATTTATTATTGTCGTGTGTATTAGTATACGGTGAAAAAGTATTGTTTCTTGCATGTTATACAAACAAAGCATACCATTCATAGATAAGGAAAGGACAGAGTGCAGAATGTAATGTTACACTCATAGCTAGGGTGTAGAGAAAGAGCAACTTAATGCAAGGTAGGTCCATTCAAAAGTCTGACAGCAGCAGGGAAGAAGCTGTTCTCGAGTCTGTTGGTACGTGACCTCAGGCTTTTGTGCCTTTTTCCCGGTGGAAGAAAATATGTCCAGGGTGCATGGAGTCCTTGATTATGCTGGCCGCTTTGCCAAGGCAGCGGGAAGTGTAGACAGAGTCAATGGATGGGAGGCTGGTTTGTGTGATGGATTGGGCTTCATTCACAACGCTTTGTATTTTCTTGCGGACTTGGGCAGAGCAGGAGCCAAACCAAGCTGTGATACAACCAGGAAGTGCTTTCGATGGTGCATTTGCAAAAGTTGGTGAGAGCCGTAGCGGGCATGTCAAATTTCCTTAATCTTCTGAGAAACTAGAGGCATTGGTGGACTTTCTTAACTATAGTGTCAGCATGGGGAGACTTGGACAGGTTGTTGGTGATCTGGACACCTATAAACCTGAAGCTCGCCATCAAAAGTCTGATGGCAGCAGAAGTTGTTCTTGAGTTGGTTGGTAGGTGACCTCAGATTCTTGTATCTTTTCCCCGACGGAAGAAGGTGGAAGAGAGAATGTCTGGAGGTTCCTTGATTATGCTGGCTGCTTTCCCGAGGCAGCGGGAAGTATAGACGGAGTCAATGGATGGGAGGCTGGTTTGCATGATGGACTGGTTCTCCCTTGGAGCATGACACCAGTTCTACAACCTCCTAAATTTGTTGCAGAAAAGACTTGTCTTGAAATATCCTTTTTTCTCTAGAGCTGGAAAGGTCCAAGGAAACTGAGTTTTTTTCCCCTAGCTGAACAACACCTGGGACTCCTGTCAATTGAGAGATCCTGTTTATCATCCAGGCCTCTTGTCCCAGGATTGAACCATAGCCAGGTTGTTAAGCCAAGTGCTTCATTACGGCTTTGTAAAATAATGCTCTTTGAATTAATAGTAGCAATTGTAGCCACTGTTCCCTGAGTGGTTGAATTGCTTGTGTACAGATCAGATAGTACTTCAGTAGAGTTGATGGTGCTGCGTTACTTACTGAGCCATTGGCTTGAGGAGACAGTTTAACATTTGGATGTATATTTGTTTAAATTCTTGTCGGAAACCTCCATCTACATTCGTGGCTGGGGTTCTCTGGTGCAGCTGAAGGTGAATATAACAAATTATAGTATCGCATTGGAACAGACCCTTCGGCCCACCCTGTGCTAACACATGACGCCTTTCTAAACTGAAGACTTTTTTGCCTTTGATTTGGACTCGAAACATCAGCTCTTTTCTCTCCTCACAGATGTTGCCAGAGCTGCTGAGAATTTCCAGTGTTATCTCTTTTGGCTTCAGCTTTCATCGTCAAATTTGATTTAATCTTTTGCCTCGACATGTTCCGTATCGATCTATTTGCTGTCTATTCATGTGTCTGTCAAGCTGCCTCTTAAACGTTGCTGTTGTATCTGCTTCTATCACCTCCTCCGGCAGCGCGTTCCAGACACTCACCACCCTTTGCGGGAAAGACACTTGCCTCCCACATCTCCTTTAGACTTTCCCCCTTTTTACCTTGAACCCATGTCCCCTAGTAATTGATATTTCTACCCTGGGGAAAAAGACCCCGACTATCCATTCTGTCCGTGCCTCTCATAATTTTTGTAAACTTCTGTCAGGTCACCCCCTCAGCCTCCAACGTTCAAGTGGAACGCCAAGTACTCTGTCCTCACCTACAGCAGGGTGGGGCGGAGATGAGAATCCCGCCTTCTACCTTTGTTCCCACTGTTTATTTATCATCCGACACATTGGTTGTCTTCCCACTCCTTCCAAAACCCCATGTGGGACCCTCGCCCAAATATTTTCCTTCCCATCCTGCTGGGAAGGCCCGAGTTCCTCTCAACACCACACAGCGATGCCATGACCAAAGTACAATGACTTTGTTGAGTGAGGGCCAGTATTATTGTTTAATCATTTGTCCCCCTCTACACTATGTTGTATCAATGTCTGCTGCACTACCAGACACAGAGTGCAGAAGGAGGCCATTTGGCCCATTGAGTCAGCACTGATCACAATCCCACCCAGGCCCTATTCTCACCACCCCACATATTTACCCTCTAATCCTCCTGACACTAAGGATCAACTTAGGATGGCCAATCCAGACCCTGCACATCTTTGAGATGTAGGGGGGTAACCGGAGCACCCGGAGGAAACCCACGCAGACGTGGGAAGAATGTACAAACTCTACGCAGACGTGGGAAGAATGTACAAACTCTACACAGACAGTGACCCGAGGCCGGGAATTGAACCCAGGTCCCTGGCGCTGTGAGGCAGCGGTGCTAACCACTGTGCCACCCCAAACGTGTAACGTGTAAGGTTAGTTTCTCTGGCTGGATGCTGGTGTGTGAAAATGAAGCTTTTGGCCTACTTTCTCGCCGCAATCTCTTTCCAAAAGAGTACATTTCCGTGCGCATATCTTGTGTGAGAGTCTCATTTGGAAGCAGCAGCCTAACCTCAAAAATAGCAAATCAAAACACAGGCTCGTTTCCAGGGGGCTGGAACTGAAAAGCAGACAAATATTATTGATGGACCGTGCCTGGGTTTGGCCGCGCTTATACGTACAGTGTGCATTCTTGCTCTGTGTTGCAAATGCCACATACGTGGTGGTGATGTGGTTGAACTCCAGAGGACCAGGTATGGGCCGTGAGTTCAAATCCCACCACTGCTGCTGGAGGAGTTTAAGTTCAATGAGTTAGTAGTCTAGTAGTTTCAGTCAAGTGGCTGTGAAATTGCCATTAAATACCCATCCGTTTCACTAATGTTCTTTAGGGAAGGAAATCTGCCATCCTTACCTGGTCCGGCCTACATGTGACCCCAGAGCCACAGCAATGTCGTTGACTCTCATCTGCCTTCTGACATGGCCCAGCGAGCCATTTTTAGTGTTATGTTTTGCTATGAAGGCAGCATTTTAAAACTTGGAGATAATTTTCATTTACTAATGATGAGGATTTCTCAGGACTTCTTCAAATGTTATCCATTATTAGGCCCCTGGAGCGTTGATTGTAAGTGAAGCATTTCCAGGGGTGGAATTTTCCCATCTCACCCGCCCTGGGAATTGTAGCAGATGGGACAGAACATTTGGTGGCTCGCTTGCAGGTCCGTTGACCTCGGGCGGGGATTTCTGGTTTTGGGGGCGTGTGTGGCTAGAAAGACCAGCCCCAGGATGTCCAAAGATATGCAGGTTAGGTGGGTTGGCCATGCTAAATTGCCCTTTAGTGTCCAAAGGTGTGTACATTAGGTGGATTAGCCAGGCTGAATTGCCCCAGTGTGTCCAAAGATGTGTAGGCTGGGTGGATTGGCCATAGTAAATTGCCCCTTAGTGTCCAAAGATATGCAGGTTAGGTTGATAGGCCATGATAAATGTGTACTGATATGGTGATAGGGTGGGGGAAATAGGGCCTGGGTAAGATAATCTGTCAGAGAGTCAGTGCATACTCAGTGGGCTGAATGGCCTCCCTCTGCACTGTAGGGATTACATCAGGACATGGTGACTGAAAGAGGAATGGGCGAGCACAGAGGAGGTCATCCAATACCAACATTGATGAGCTTGCGGTGATAGTGAGATATAAGTAGAACTTGGAAAACCAAGTGAACTCGAATAGGGTTGGTTTAAGGTAACACAAGTCACTATTTCTTGGTCGATGAAGGAAAAGGCGAAGGAACCAGATGAGGACTCGCACCATCTGTTCAGGCACTAATTCTGTTTACCGGCTTGAGGACACTTCTTCCTCTTTCAGTCACCATGTCCTTATGTAATCCCTACAGTGCAGAAAGAGGTCATTCAGCCCGCTGAGTATGCACTGACTCTGACAGATTATCTTACCCAGGCTCTCTTTTCCCCCACCCTATCACCATATCAGTACACATTTATCATGGCCTATCAACCTAACCTACACATCTTTGGACACTAAGGGGCAATTTACCATGGCCAATCCACCCAGCGTACACATCTTTGGACACACTGGGCAATTTAGCCTGGCTGATCCACCTAATGTACACACCTTTAGACACTAAGGGGCAATTTAGCATGGCCAATCCACCTAACCCGCATATCTTTGGACGCTAAGCGGCAATTAAGCATGGCCAATCTACCTAACATGCACATCTTTGCACACACTGGGGCAATTTAACATGGCCAATCCACCTAGCCTACACATCTTTGGACACACTGGGGCAATTTAGCATGGCTAATCCACCTAATGTTCACATCTTTGGACACTAAGGGGCAATTAAGCATGGCCAATTCACCTAATGTTCACATCTTTGCACACACGGCGGTGGGGGACAATTTAACATGGCCAATCCACCTAGCCTACACATCTTTGGATAATACTGGGGTAACTTAACCTGGCTAATTCAGCTAACGTACACATCTTTGGAATGTGGGAGGAAATGGGAGCACCCGGAGGAAACCTACACAGATACGGGGAGGATGTGGAGACTCCACAGTCACCTGAGGCAGGAATCGTACCTGCGCTGTGAGGCTGCCATGCTAACCACTGTGCCACTGTGACACCTCAGGTTCTAAGAGGGCATTGATGACCATGGAGTTCCATTGTTTTGGTCCATGATTATACTGAGCAAAGTACTGCGTTGATTTGCCGTTGTCTTCTGAATAGGAAGCTCCCCTTGCTCTCACAGCCAGCCCCACCGGAGGGATTTGCTGGCCGATCGTCAACCTGTCAGGCCACGTTGCAAATAAAATCTCTTGACTATCAAGCCCTGAATTGGGGTTTAGAATAGGAGTTGCAGATGCAGAGCTGGGGAGGCTGCCTCTGCGTCGCAAGACCTTTGCACACTGGGGCCATCAGAAATCAAGGGGGTTTTCCATTTGGTACAAACACTCATCCAGTATTATTGCAGTATTGTCCCCGGCCAGTCTGAAATCTTTAGCCCACAACTTGTCCCAAATGAGCCGCAGTTGCTATTTTTTTTGTTTATTCATCTGTGGGACATGGGCGTCGCTGAGAGGCCAGCATTTATTGCCCATCCCTAGTTGCCCTTGAAACTCAAGCCCTTGAGTATCTCGCTAGGCCATTTCAGCAGGCAGTTGAGAGTCAACCACATTGCTGTGGCTCTGGAGTCACACGGAGGCCAGAGTAGGCAGCAGATTTCCTTCCCTAAATGCATTCAGAGACATAACTGGGCTCTGTGTGTAACCACCCATTTTTAAAATAGACATAAAATGACAAAGCAGAATGCAGTGGTTAGCGCTGCTGCCTCACAGCGTCGGGGGCCTGGGTCCGATTCCCAGCTTGGGTCACTGCCTGTCTGGAGTTTGCACTCCCCGTGTCTGCGTGGGTTTCCTCCCACGGTCCAAAGATGCGCGGGTTAGGTTGATTGACCATGCCAAATTGCCCCTTAATGTCGGGGGGTTAGCAGGGCAAATAAGTGGGGTTATAGGGATAGGGTCTGGGTGGGATTGTGATCGGTGCAGACTCGATGGGCCGAATGGCCTCTTTCTGCACTGTAAGGATTCTGTGATTCTATACTTGTACTCTGCAATGAAAGCTTTCCCTCTCTCTTTTCCTCATCCTGATGCGCTTGATTCTGTTCGCTTGTGGTTTTATTAGTTTGGGTCTTTTTTTTTCATTTATTCATGGCATCGCTGGCTGGGTGTGTATTTATTGCCCATCCCTAGTTGCCCTTGGAGGGTGTGTTGAGAGTCAACCACATTGCTGTGGCTTTGGAGTCACAGGTCGGCCAGACCGGGTAAGGACGGCAGATTTCCTTCCCTAAAGGAACCAGATGGATTTTTCCAACAATCGGCCGTGGTTTCACAGTCACCAGGAGATTCTTAATTCCAGATTTTTTTTATTGAGTTCGAATTCTACCGCCTGCTGTGGCGGGATTCGAACCTGGATCTCCCAGAACATTAGCTGAGTTTTGGGATTAATAGTCTAGCGATAATGTGCCCAATGTTACACATAAAGACTGGTGGCTGCATTTTGCTGCTGCTTTAGGTTGTCTAGTTGCTGGGATCTGCAGTGCTGTGCCCCTGCATGCAAACCTAGGTGGAAAATAAAAGAACAACGACCTGTGTCTCTGCCGTGCCTGTTCGGACTGCCGCGGTTTATAGCCAATGAATTGCAATGTAGGAGGGCGCGGGATGCCTTACAATCTTCTTCTGGGCAAAGACACAACTGGGAGCTTTCTCTCCCAGAACTGCAAAACAGAACAAATATTGAAATGCTGGATACAAGTTGAAGCAGAACTGGCATTGCAGTTAATATGTGTGTTCTCTATGTTTGCCTTCAGGGAAAATGAGTGATAAATAGGCCGACACGTAAGAACAGAATGTGCTAGACGGGAAAGCAGAGCCTGGCTGTGCCTTCATTGTTTCCAATATTTTCCCCCCCCCACGCTGTTATATTTTTTATTCCTCCATGGGGCATGGGCATCGCTGGCTGGCCAGCATTTATTACCCATCTCTCGTCACCCTTGGAGGGACATTTGAGAGTCAGCCACATTGCCGTGGCTCTGGAGTCACATGTAGGCCAGACCAAGTAAGGATGGCAGATTTCCTTCCCTAAAGGGCATTCGTGGACCAGATGGTTTTTTTCTGACAGTGGTTTCATGGTCATCAGTAGACGCTTAATTCCAGATTTTTTTTTATTGAATTCAAATTCCGCCATCTGTCGCGGCGGGATTCGAACCTGGGTCACCCCTGAACGTTAGCTGAGTTTTGGGATTAATAGTCTAGCAGTAATGTGGCACAGTGGTTAGCACCGCTGCCCCACAGTGCCAGGGACTGGGTTCGATTCCCAGCTTGGGTCATTGTCTGTACGGGGTCTGCACATTCTCCCAGTGTCTGCGTGGGTTTCCTCCGGGTGCTCCGGTTTCCTCCCACAGTCCACAGGACATCCTGGTTAGGTGATTGGCCATGCTAAAATCTCCCTCGGTGTATCCAAACAGGCACTGGAGTGTGGTGACCGGGGGATTTTCACAATAACTTAATTGCAGTGTTAATGTCAGCCTACTTGTGACACTAATGAATAAATATAAACTTAATACCAGGAGGCCATCACGAGAAAATATGGCCCATAGTTCTCAACCTGACTCCAGGTCTGTTCCCTTGTTGCGACCTCCTGTTCAGCATGATAGCAAGATGTTAATAGTAAGATAGCATGATAGTAGATGTTGGAAGTTGAAGTATCACCTATGTGTTAACACAACCTGTACGTGACCTGCAGCTGATTGTGGATGCCAGTGAGTATCCCTGGTTGGGTTTGTGGTGTTTTTAATGTGTGAGTTCTCAGATTATATGAAGGTGTGCTTCTCTGTCTTTTGGCTAAGAAGTGTAGTATGGACATGCTGCGCTTGGTTGAAGTCATTAGGTTACATTTCAGCTTCATTTGAAGCAATTTTTAAAAGCGGCATCTCAGCCTTTTGGCCAAGATGCAAATGAATCAAGCCTTGGATCATGTAGATCAAGCCCAAGCCAGGAGCTGAGAGCCCTGTCTTGTCAGCTCGGATTGGGAATGTCCTAACTTGCTGGGACTCTGAATTGGATTGAATTTGACTTGATTGGATTGGAATAAAGCTTAAAAAAAAAACAAACGAAGGCGTGCTAAGGTTTTCTATTGTAAGTTGAGGTCTGAACGTGCGTCATGCTGAAACATCAGATGAAATGAAAAAGATCAACGTGGTTGGCTGAGTCCTTGACCCAGGCCAAAAGCCTGTTCAGCAATGGGGAGTTAACTGTGTGGTTCGTGTGGGTCAATGGTGCAATCCAAAATTGTGTAAATTAAGTTGATTAGCCAAGGGATATTGCCCCGTGGCGTCCAAAGATGTGTAGGTTAGGTGGATTAGCCAAGGGATATTGTCCCGTGGTGTCCAAAGATGTGTAGGTTAGGTGGATTAGCCACAGTAATTACGCAGGATTACAGGGATAGGGTGGGGAGGGAGAGGGCCTGGGGAAAATGCTCTTTGAGAGTCAGTGAGGACTCACTGGCCCAAATGGCTGCCTCCTGCGCTGTAGGGATTCTCTGTGGTTCCAAAATCACATGTGCAGGAAGTTGGAAAGATTGCTACTTAAAGGTTAATACTGGGGAGGGTGTAAATTTTCGTAGCCTTTAGAAGTGTTCACACATTGATGACACTTCCTGAGATTAAAAACTGGGAAGGATAAAGGTGTAAAAGTAAAGTGAGAGGAGTGTGAGGAACTGATGCAGATGCTGTGGCCAAATGATAAGAGTGGATCGTCGCTCTTTCCTCTCTTTGCTGGCTGGCTGGCAGACTGGGTATGGTACAAAGGTAGGTTTAAGAGGAGTTGCTGCAGTGCATTGTACAGCTCCCACTCTGGAACATGCTCCCCTGACCCAGAGCTTCTGGAGGTTATTCTCCTCAGTTGCCAGCACATTAGCACGTCAGAGTGCCAAGGCCAGGAAGTGTGATGGGTGCACCTGCCCACTGTGCTGCTGGCATCTAATGTTCTCTGTGGCATTTTGTACAACTTTGGTCACAGCGTGTTAGTTTTGGACATCGTTCAAAGAGAACCTCGGCTTGGAACTCTGCCTTCACTTTCTGGCTGCACCTGGAAATCTCGGGAGTCCTTGAAAGTATTTGTAAATGGATTGTGGAACAACTTTTTAAAACTTTGTCTTGCATCGCTGAGGTCCTGTCAGTAATTCATGTGAAGATATTTGATTTGATTTATTCTTGTCAGATAAGATATAGGAGCAGAATTAGGCCATTCAGCCCATCGAATCTGCTCCACCATTCGATTATGGCTGACATGCTCCTCATCCCCATTTTCCTGCCTTCTCCCCATAACCCTTCAACCCATTCCCAATTAAAAATCTAACTCCTCCTTACATTTACTCACTGTCCCAGCATCCACCGCACTTTGGGGCAACAAATTTCACAGATTCACAACCCTTTGGGAGAAGTAGTTTCTCCTCAACTATGTTTCAGATTTGTTACCCCTTGTCCACAGACTATGACCTCTCGTCCTAGAATGTCCCACCACTGGAATCATCTGCTTCACGTCTAATTTATCCATACCGTGTTTAGGGATTCGGTGAAAAGTATTACTTCTTGCATAGAAACATAGAAGATAGGAGCAGGAGGAGGGAATTTGGCCCTTTAAGCCTGCTGTGCCATTCATTACAATCATGGCTGATCATCCAACTCAATTGTCTAATCCTGCTTTCTCCCCGTAACCTTTGACCCCATTCGCCCCAAGTGCTATATCCAGTTGCTCCTTGAATACGTTCAATGTTTTGGCATCAGCTACTTCCTGTCGTAATGAATTCCACAGGAAGTAGTTGCTGCCAACTACATATGCGGGCTGTATAGACAAAAACATACAATGGTGGCACAGTAAGTTAGCCCTGCTGCCTCACAGCAGCAGGGTTCAATTCTGGCCTTGGGTCGCTGTGTGGAGTTTATATGTTTTCATGTTTGTGTGGCTTTCCTGTGAGTGCTCTGGTTTCCTCCCACAGTCCAAAGATGTGGAGATTAGGTGCATTGGCCATGCTAAATTGACCCTAATATCAGGGAATTAGCAAGGTGAATATGAGAGGTTTTTGGGTATAGGGCCTGGGTGGGATTGTTGTCAGTGCAGTCTTGATGGGCTGAATGGTCTCCTTCTGCACTGAAAGGATTTTGTGATAACTGTTCATTGAGTACATTGGGGAGAAGGAAAGGAGTAAGTGCAGAACATAGTGTTACGGGTGTAGAGAAAGATCAACTTAATATAAGGTAGGACCATTCAAATGTCTGATGGCAGAGGGGAAGAGGCTGTTCTTGAGTTGGTTGCTGCGTGACCTCAGACTTTTGTATCTTTTTCCCGATGGAAGAGAGAATGTCTGGAGTGCATGGAGGCCTGAATTACACAGGCTGCTCTTCCGCAGGAGCCGGAAGTGTAGACTGAGTCAGTGGATGGGAGGCGGGTATGTCTTTGTGGTTACTCAGCAGCCAATAATGAAATTTCAATACAGACTTGTCATAATAATTCCCCTTCACTTCACAAATTCAGAAGTGTTACTAAAACCACAGTACATTGCAAAATTCCAAAGTCTTTTCCACTTTAAGAGCTGATTTGGGCATGAAACTTCCTTTGTACCCATTCACAGTCATTGCCTTGAGTCTCTTGCACAGAAATAGGCCATGTCCAACTGATTATCTCCCACTCTGATTATTAAATACTTAGATGACAGAAGTGACTATGTTCCAATAACAGTTAATCGGTTGTAAAGTGCTTCATAATGTCCGAAAACTGCTATATAAATGCTGATCATGCCAGTGTCTGTACCTGCATCACCTGGACTGTAGCGGGTGGAGAAGGTGGCTTAATACCACCTTCTGGAGGACAGTGCTGACCTTGCCAGCGACACTCTCCTCCTGTGAACAATATTTTTATTCACTCATGGGCTATGGGCATCGCTGGCTGGACCAGCATTTATTGCCCACATTGCTGTGGCTCTGGAGTCACATATAAGCCAAGACCAGGTAAGGATGGCAGATTTCCTTCCCTAATGGACATTAGTGAACCAGATGGGTTTTTACAGCAATGGTTTTATTTGTGGCCACCGTCAGATTTTTAATTAGACTCAAATTTCACCATCTGCCATGGTGGGATTCGAACCCGGGTCCCCAGCTTGGGCAGCTGGATTACTAGTTCAGTGACAAAGCCACTACGCCTTCCCCCAACTTATTTAAGATAACAACACTTCAGCTGCATCCTCCAACTGCCATTCCCACTGATCTTCCGGAAGCTTCTAGGTTTTCAGTGGATTTGTTTACAGTTGCACATGAGTCTTGAGGCACCTTTTCTGCTCATTCGTGCACTGTTGACTGGCAGTCACACATGTCCGCAGTAACCTCTGAGGCAAAAAAGAAGGGAGGTGGGAGCCTTAACTGCACTGGCAAACAGATCCTACTGCAGCCAGTCATGTAGACCACACCCATGGTAAATATATATATTTATTAGTGTCACAAGGAGGCTTACGTTAACACTGCAATGACGTTGCAATGAAAATCCCCTTGCTGTCACACCTCTAACACTTGTTCTGGTATGCCGAGTAAGGTGACTAGGGGATTTTCACAGTAACTTCATTGCAGTGTTAATGTATGCATGAGTCGCAAAAACCCAGCCTGCAGGTGCAGCAGGTGGTCAGGAAGGCGAATGGGATGCTGGCCTTCATAGCGAGGGGGATTGAATATAAAAGTAGGGAGGTCTTGCTGCAGCTGTATAGGGCATTGGTGAGGCCGCAGCTGGAGTACTGTGTGCAGTTATGGGCGCCGCACCTGCGCAAGGATATTTTGGCCTTAGAGGGAGTGCAGAGGAGGTTTACTAGGCTGATACCGGAGTTGAGGGGGTTGAGCTATGAGGAGAGGCTGAATAAACTAGGCTTGTACTCGTTAGAGTTTAGAAGAATGAGGGGAGATCTCATTGAGACGTATAAGATGATGAATGGGATGGATAGGATAGAGGTGGAGAGACTCTTCCCGCTCAAAAAAGACAGTAGGACTAGGGGGCACAGCCTCAAGATAAAGGGGGGGCGGTTTAGAACGGAGTTGAGGAGGAACTTCTTCACTCAAAGGGTGGTGAATCTCTGGAATTCTCTGCCCGTTGAAGTGGTGGAGGCTGCCTCGCTAAATATTTTGAAGAAGCGGGTTGATGGGTTTTTGATAAGAGAGGGGATTAAGGGTTATGGGGAGAGGGCGGGAAAGTGGAACTGAGCCACGACAGATCAGCCATGATCTTATTGAATGGCGGGGCAGGCTCGAAGGGCCAGATGGCCTACTCCTGCTCCTATTTCTTATGTTCTTATGTTCTTATGTAACCTTACTTGTGACACTAATAAATTAACTTCAAAAAAAGTCTCACGGCCGCCATTACTGAGGTGAGTTTTCAATTGTATATTTTTTTAATGAATTGAATTTAAATTTTAGCAGTTGCCACAGTGGGATTTGGGCCTGTGTCCTCAGTGTGTTAGCCTGTTCCCTGGCCATTCACACCGGTAGGATTCCCTTGTCCGGCTGGCGACGCACCCCCTGCCATGGTTTTCCTGGTGGTGTGGGGTAGCTTCATTGGGAACTCCCATTGCCAATGGCGGGACCAAAGGATCCCGTCACCAGTAAATGGCACGCCACCTCCCGCTGCCAAGGGAATCACTGAAGGCAGGCCAAGAGATTCTCGCCATGGGCCTCTGGATTTCTAGATCAGTTATATTCTGACTACACCACCATCTCCCCGACTGAAGTTTATGCAAAAATATAAAGTTCAGCCTTCAGTGCATGTATTCTTACAAAACTCATTTCCGTAGCCCGGGGCTCGGCTCCTCACTCTGTAACTGGAGCCTGAACTTCCTGACCCATAGACCGTAACCCAGTAAGAGTAAGCAACAACACCATCACGATTATCCTCAACACCGGTTCCCCACAAGGCCGTGTTCTCAGCTCCCCTGCTGCACGCTTTCTGCACCTTTGATTGTGTGGCCAAATTCTCCTCGATTTTCAAGTTTGCTGATGACACCACCACAGTAGGTCGGATCTCAAATAACGATGAGACCCAGTACAGGAATGAAATAGAGGATCTGGTGAACTGGCGCAGCAACGACAATCTCTCATTAGCAAAACGAAGGATATAGTCACTGATTTCACGAAGTGAGTTGGATGGTGGCCCAGTGGTTAGCACTACTGTCTCACAGCTCCAGGGTCCTGGGTTCGATTCCCGGCTCGGGTCACAGTCTGTGTGGAGCTTGCATAATCTCCTCGTGTCTGCATGGGTTTCCTCCGGTTTCCTCCCACAGCCCAAAGATGTGCGGGTTAGGTTGATTGGCCATGCTAAGAAATTGTCCCTTAGTGTCCAGGGATGCGTAGGTTAGAGGGATTAGTGGGTATAATATGTAGGGATATGGGGGTAGGGCCTGGGTGGGATTGAGTTCGGTGCAGACTCGATGGGCTGAAGGGCCTCTTTCTGCACTGTATGATTCTATGGTTCTATACCCCTGTCTACATCAATGGAGATGAACTGGAAGTGGTCGAGAGTGTCAAGTTTCTAGGTGTCCAGATCACCAACAACCTGTCCTGGTCCCCCCCCCCCGTATTATAGTTAAGAAAGCCCACCAATGATCGCTTTCCTCTGGAAGCTAAGGAAAGTTGGCATGTCAGCTACGACTCTCACCAACTTTT
Organism: Carcharhinus amblyrhynchos; assembly: GCF_965287045.1. Lineage (NCBI taxonomy): Eukaryota > Metazoa > Chordata > Chondrichthyes > Carcharhiniformes > Carcharhinidae > Carcharhinus > Carcharhinus amblyrhynchos. Next base: position 7,971,423 of record NC_137335.1, on the reverse strand, counting down.
ACAGATGCACCATAGAAAGCATTCTTTCTAGTTGTATCACAGCTTGTCATCACTCCAGCTCTGACCAAGACCGCACAAAAATACAAAGGGTAGTGAACGAAGCCCAGTCTATCACACAAACCAGCCTCCCACCCGTTGACTCTGTCTACACTTCCCGCTGCCTCAGAAAAGCAGCCAGCATAATTAAGGACCCCACACACTCTGGACATGCTCTCTTTCCCCTCTCATCCATTGGGAAAAAGATGCAAAGTCTGAGGACACGTACCAACCGACTCAAGAACAGCTCCTTCCTAGCTGCCATCAGACTTTTGAATGGACCTACCTCATATTAAGTTGATCTTTCTCTGCACCCTAGCTATGACTGTTACACTTCATTCTGCATCCTCTCCTTTTCTATGTACAGTATGCTTTGTCTGTATAACACGCAAGAAACAATACTGTATTTGAATACATGTGACAATAAATCAAATCAGTTTATGGTTGTTGCAGGTCAAAAGCTAGGATTTCACACCTCACTCTGATCATTACAAGGACTGCGGTGGGTTAGGGAGAACGCTCGCTACCATTGATACAAACCAGCAAATGATTCTGATCACGCAGACTCCAAAAGCAATCAGCGACTGAAAGCTTTTGCACTGATTTCAACAGAACGTTTGAATAGATACATTTTGCAATTGTAGAACTGCTACAGTAACACTGAACAATAATTCAAACTCAATGTTCAAAACCTCCTACATGTTAAAATGTCTGTAGGGCAAAGATTAGTCTTGAGCTATACATGTTTTGCACACTTTGTTAAGGCACTTACTTTAAATTGGGTTTTTGTTTGAAGTAGGAGTTTTTAGCAGGAAAACCTATGAGGAACAGGAATAGAATAAAGGCACCACAGAATTTCATAGAATAGAATCACAGAATCCCTACAGTGCAGAATGAGGCCATTCGGCCCATTGAGTCTGCACTGACCACAATCCCACCATTCCTGTAACCCCCTGTAGTTACCCCAGTTAGTCCCCCAGCACTAGGAGTTAACTTAACATGGCCAGTCCACCTAATCTGCACATCTTTGGATTTATGAAGGACTGCGCTGAAAAGATTTTTGTCCTATATTCTCTGGTTTTAGACTGTGATGTTTATTGGGCGTGGGGAAGGGGGTATGAGTTAGAATCATAGAATCCTACAGTGCAGGAGGAGGCCATTCGGCCCATTGAGTCTGCACCAATCACAATCCCACCCAGGCCCTATCCCCATAACCTCATACACTTACCCTCCAAATTCCCCTGACACTAAGGGTCAATTTTAGCTTGGCCAATCCACCTAACCCGCACATCTTTGGACTGTGGGAGGAAACCGGAGCACCCGGAGGAAACGCACACAGACACGGGGAGAATGTGCAAACTCCACACAGAAAGTGACCCAAGGCCGGAATTGAACCTGGGTCGCTGGCACTGTGAGGCAGCAGTGCCGCCCTAACCACTGTGCCACCCCAGTGTTTGTAACCCCTCTAATACTGAAGCAGTCCCTGTCAATATGCAGCAAAACATGGACAATATCACTCATTAGCCCAAGCCTGAGTAAGTAACATTTGTGCCGTAAAATTGGCGGACAGTGACCATCTTCAATCAACAAGAGAGAATCTGACCATCTCCCTATACGGGTACATTGAAGGAGAATTTAGCACGGCCAATGCACCTTCAACAATCTATTTACAGAATTGGGATAAATGCTAAATTATGCAAAGTAAGAATGATACCCATTACAAAAATAATACAGATGCACGAGAGAAAGCATCCTTTTCAGATTTAAAAAAAAATTTGTTTGTGGGACATGGATGTCGCTGGCTGGGCCGGCATTTAGTCCCCATCACTGGTTACCTGAGTGCAGTTGAGAGTCAGCCCCATTGCTGTGGCTCTGGAGTCACATGTAGGCCAGACCAGGTAAGGAAGGCAGAATTCCTTCCCCAGTGGACATCAGTGAATCAGATGGGTTTTCCCAACAATCGACAACGGTTTCATGGTCATCAGTAGATTCTTAATTCCAGGTATTATTTGTTGAATTCAGATTCCCCTATCTGCCGTGGCAGGATTCGAACCCGGATCCCCCAAACATTAGCTGAGTTTCTGGATTAATTGTCTTAACAATAATACCACTAGACCACTGCCTCCCCTCACAACTTGTGTGGCTGCTGCTCTGACCGAGACTGCAAGAAACTACAAAGGGTTGTGAACCGTAGTCCAGTCCGTCGTACTAACTAGCCTCCTGTCCGTTAACTCCGTCTATACTTCTCACTGCCTCGGAAAAGCCAGCATAATGAGCGCCCTTCACATACTCCCGTCCACCTTCTTCCGTCGGGGAAAAAGGTACAAAAGCCTGAGGTCACGTACCAACCGACTCAAGAACAGCCTCTTCCCTGCTGCCATCAGACTTTGGAATGGACCTACCATATATCAAGCTGATCTTTCTCTACACCCTCGCTGTGACTGTAACACTGTGGGCTGGATTTTACGGTTGCGCCCACCCAAAGTCCGGAAAATCCCACCCAAGGTCAGCGGCTCTCTGCGTGCCCCGTGACCCGCTTGCTACAATTCCCGTGGCGGGAGGGAGAGAAAAATTCTGCCCCCCCCCTCCTGCACTCTGTCCTTTCCTTCTCCTTGAACAGCATGTTTTGCCTGTCTGGCTTTTGAGTATATATTAATACATGTGACAGTAAATCAAAACAGAAGTTAAATGCTTTAAATACTCTTCTATAAATGATAAATTAATAAGTGAATTGGCCAGGCAGCGAATTGGACATGGTTTCAAATTCGGTCCCAACTGATGGAATAAAATCTCCCAGCTCTCTATTGCCTGATTAGTTTCTATTTGGATAGAATTTGGACAGTCAGACTGGTGACTGAGGAACACACATCATCATGATTCAGTAACTAACAGACTAAATTCATCACCCATGAGGTGAAATGTGTCAGATGGCTTTTCTCACTTTTAATTACTTACTGACACACAAAAATGACTGTCGTGAGGAGTGGAAAGCTAACAGTTCGGTGTTAGTGCCCTTAAGGTTGCGATTAAGCCGTTTGGGAAGCCACTTGGCTCTGCCTCTGATGCTAATTCACTTGTCTTTCGGCATTGCGTTAACAAAGAATAAAGGAAAACACAGCACAGGAACAGGCCCTTCGGCCATCCAAGCCTGCATCAATCATGATGTCTGCCTAAACTAAAAGCGTATGCGCTTACTGAGTCTGTCATTCCCACCCTATTTTTGTATTCATCGAGTTATCCCCTAAATGCCGCTATTCTAATACTCCCCCAGGGCAGCGCGTTCCAGACATCCACTACGCTCTGTTTTAAAAAAAAAAATCTGCCTCGCACATCTCCTCTAAACTTTCCCCGCGTACTTTAACCCTAGTGTTTGATTGTTCTACCTGAGGAAAGAGCATCTGACTATCCATTCTGTCCACACTACCCTTCATCTTGTAAACCTCTATCCCTCAACCTCTGTCGTTTCAGTGAGAACAAACTGAGTTTCTCCAACCTCTCCTCTTAGCAAATACCCTCCAGCCCTGGCAAATCCTGGCAAACCTCTTCTGTACCCTCTCCAAAGCATCCACATCCTTCCGGTAGATCATAGAATCGTACAGTGCAGAAAGAGGCCCTTCGGCCCATCGAGTCTGCACCGAACACAATCCCACCCAGGCCCTACCCCCATATCCCTACATATTATACCCACTAATCCCTCTAACCGACGCATCCCTGGACACTAAGGGGCAATTTCTTAGCATGGCCAATCAACCTAACCCGCACATCTTTGGACGGTGGAAGGAAACCGGAGTACCCGGAGGAAACCCACGCAGACACGAGGAGAATGTGCAAACTCCACACAGACAGTGACCTGAGCCGGGAATCAAACCCAGGACCCTGGAGCCGTGAAGCAGCAGTGCTAACCACTGTGCTACTGTGTTGCCCGGTAGTTAAGGTTGTTCTGATTTTAAGTGTGGTACACTAAAATTAACAGAGGTCAGGCAGGATTTTGCAACCTCACTCAGGTGCACCTTGGAAATTCCCGTCTGAGGTCAACAGAGATTTTCTGTTTTCGGTCCCTCGCCTGTGCCAATTCTGTGGAGGGTGAGGTGGTAGAGTTTTGACCATTATGTTTGTCTTGAACCCTGGTGGGACAACATTTGGAGCACAGAGCTGTGAACCAGGTCTCCTCCGTCCTAGGAAAATGATATAGAAGCGGTGAAGCATGATGGAAGAAACCGTTGACTTGGATAATAGCGGAATGGAGAGGTTTTACTGAGGAGAAAAGATTAAGCAAAACTGAAGGGTGGCCTTACAAAGGCTATCAAGATACTACAAGGGTTTGAGAAGGCAGACCTGAAGAACGTATTTTCCACTTGCAGGCAAGGCCAGAAGTAAGGGTCACACATCTAAAATGGTCATTAATAAATGCAATAGGGAATTCAGGAGAATTGTCCTTATGTGGCGAGTGATTGGAATATGGAAATTATTACCACATGGAGTATTTGAATTGAAGAGTGTAGATGTATTTAAGGGGAGCCTTACAATATACCAGAGGGACAAAGGAATAGAAGGAGATGTTGATGGGCATTTATCATAGAATCCCTGCAGTGCAGGAGGAGGCCATTCGGCCCATTGAATCTGCACTGATGCTCCGACAGAGCACCTTACCCAGGCCCTATTCCCGTAACCCGACATTTTTACTCCACCAATCCTGCTAACCTACACATATTGGGACACGAAGGGGCAATTTAGCACAGCCAATGCACCGAACCTGTACATTTTTGCCCAGTGGGAGGAAACCGGAGCACCTGGAGGAAACCCACGCAGACACAGGGAGAACATGCAGACGCCACGCAGACAATCGCCCAAGGCCAGAATCGAACACTGGTCCCTGGAGCTGTGAGGCGGCGGTGCTAACCACTGTGCCACCGTGCAGGTGATGGTTGCTGGAGGAAAGCTGGTGGATCTGAGACACCAGTGCACATCTGTGTACCCAAACAGGCACTGGAGTGTGGCAACAAAGGGATTTTCACAGCAGCCTCATTGCAGTTTTAATGTAGGTCTACTTGTGACACTAATAAATAATCTTAAACTTTACTAATTGGACTGAAGCAAGAGTTCTGAACCTAAATAACTCTGAGTTGAATTGTGCTGATCTTTTTCTTTTCATTTGAGCCCAATCCTGGGCAAACATCAATTCTGGGTAGCGACAGCAGAATCAGACAAACGCTAGGATCCATGATAACCAATATTGTGTAGGTAAACAAATGAGGAAGCAGACAGAGAGCTGGCTAATTAGTTATGACTGATTACAGTACTGTAATTCTAACCACAGAGCATTCAATATTTGTTTATGAGGGAGAAGGTTAGTATTAATGTTTCCCCTACAGTTATCCTCTTCAGGGTGGGACTGCATTACTTGTAAAGTTTAGTATTTATTTGGCTTACATTAACACTGCAGTGAAGTCACTGTGAAAATCCCCTAGCTGCCACGCTCTGGCGCCTGTTTGGGTGCACTGAGGGAGAGTTTAGCACGGCCAATGCTCCTAACCAGCACGTCTTTCGAGCTGTTGAAGGAAGCTGGAGCACCCGGAGGAAACCCACACAGACTCGGGGAGAACGTGCAGACAGTGACCCAAGCCGGGAATCGAACCCGGGTCCCTGACACCATGAGGCAGCAGTGCTAACCGCTGTGTTACCCTGTTATCCTTACTCTAACTCTTATTCTCGAGCAGATCATTGCTCTTCTGGTAATAGAGGAAATTGTCAATTAGGCATAGGTCTAATTGATAGTACAGATTGGGGAAGTTCATTTGCAGCTGACAGGTTTTTTTCAGAGTTTAAAAGACAGATTATAGTCAGAATTACAAGGCTGTACTGAAAAAAAGAAGTACTTCCATTTTTTATAGCCCCGTTCAAGACTATGAGCTGTGTCAAAGTGCTTCAGAACCTTTTCAGTGTTGGTGTTGCTTTTGAAGTGTATTCACTGTTGTAATGGGTGGCGCAGTGGTTAGCACTGCTGCCTCACAGAGCCAGGGATCCGGGTTCAGTTCCCGGCTTGCATCACTGTCCGTGTGGAGTTTGTACGTTCTCCCTGTGTAGGTTTCCTCCCACAGTCCAAAGATGTGTAGGTGGATTGGCCATGCTAAATTGCCCCTTGTGTGGGGGGAATTAGTAGGGTAAATGTGTTGGGTTACGGGAATAGGGCTTGAATGGGACTGTGGTTGGCACTGGCTTGGTGGGCCGAATGGCCTCCTCCTGCACTGTAGGGATTTTATGTAATGCAGGAAATGTGGCAGCCAATTTGTTGCATAGCAAGCTCCCACAAATAACAGTCTGATCATGATGATCTCTTCGATGTTGATTGAGGGATGAATGTTGGCCAGGACACTGTGGCTAACTCCCCTGCTTTTCTCCAAAAAAGTGCCTTGGGATTTTTTGTGCCTGTCTGATAGGGTGGTTTATCATTTTATTCGTGCAGAACCTGCTCACTGTTGCGCCGGAGGGTCAACCTTATTTTTTAATTTGATTTATTATCGTCACATGTATTGGGATACAGTGAAAAAAATTGTTTCTTGCGCAATATACAGACAAAGCATACTGTTCATAGAGTACATATGGAGAAGGAAAGGAGAGGGTGCAGAATGTAGTGTTACAGTCTCAGCTAAGGTGTAGAGAAAGATCAACTTAACATATGGTGGTTCCATTCAAAAGTCTGATGGCAGCAGGGAAGAATCTATTCTTGAGTCGGTTGGTACGTGACCTCAGACTTTGTATCTTTTTCCCGAAGGAAGAAGGTGGAAGAGAGAATGTCCGGGGTGGCGTGGGGTCCTTAATTATACTGGCTGCTTTTCTGAAGCAGCGGGAAGTGTAGACAGAGTCAGTGGATGGCAGGCTGGTTTGTGTGATGGACTGGGTTGGTTTATTATTATTACATGTATTGGGATACAGTGAAAAGTATTGTTTCTTGTGCACTACACAGGCAAAGCATACTGTGCATAGAGGACATAGGGGAGAAGGAACGGAGAGAGTGCAGAATACAGTGTTACAGTCATAGCTGGGGTGTAGAGAAAGATCTGCTTAATATAGGGTAGGTCCATTCAAAAGTCTGATGGAAGCAGAGAAGAAGCTGTTCTTGAGTCGGTTGGTACGTGACCTCAGACTTTTGTATCTTTTTCCCGACGGAAGAAGGTGGAAGAGAGAATGTCCGGGTTGCGTTACTTATGCTGGCTGCTTTTCTGAGGCAGTGGGAAGTGTAGGCAGAAAGGTCTTTTGAGTGGAACTTGAACACCATGCTCGTGCAATGCATTGAACTATGGTTGACATTGTTTAACTTATTGTTAAATGCTTAACGTTTAACATTTTGTCCGCATGCTAACATTATTACTTTACCCTTTTTACAAAGTGCTACAGTTGAGTTTTTGTAAAGTTAAATTCACTGACTGTCACTCAGAGTAATTACTGGTTAGGTCTGACCACAGCACGACAAAATTAGAATCGAAAATCTTTGCCAGAAGTTATTGTGTTGTGTACTGCAAAAGGAATATACACATGCTTTTAAGTAATTTGTAGCGAGGCTGGAGTGCAGTTGAGTGAAAGAAACATAAAATCTAGAAGCAGGAGTAGGCCATTCATTTTGATCATGGCTGTTCATCAGGTTCAACATCCTGATCCCCCGCTCCCCCCCGCAAATCCCTTGGTCCCTTTAGCCCCAAGAGCTATATCTAATTTCTTCTTGAAAACACACAATGTTTTGGCCTCAATTACTTTCTCTCGTGAATTCCACATATTCATCACTCTCTGTTTAAGGTTTATTTATTAGTGTCACAAGTAGGCTTACGTTAACACTGCAGTGAAGTTACTGTGAAAATCTCCTAGTCGCTATACGCGGGCGCTTGTTCGGGTACACTGAGAGGAGAGTTTAGCATGCCCAGTGCATCTAACCAGCACGTCTTTTGGACTTGGTTGGAAACTGGAGCACCCAGAGAACACCCACCCAGACATGGGGAGAACATGCAGACTCCACACAGACAGTGACCCAAGCTGAGTCCCTGATGCTGAGAGGCAGCAGTGCTAACTGCTGTGCCACAGTGCCGCCCTGGGTGATGAAATTTCTCCTCACCTCAGTTCTAAAAAGTTTATCCCTTGTCCTCAAATCATGACCCCTAGTTCTTGGCTTCCCCACTATCAGGAATATTCTTTCTGAAGCTACCCTGTTAGAATTTTATAAGTTTCTGTGAGATCCCCCCTCCTCTTGTAATGAGAACAATCCTAACCGACTTCGTCTGTCCACGTATGACAGAGCTGTGTTATATTGAACTGCAGTTAAGCTTTGTACATGGATACCTAGAATGAGTATACAAATTGATAAACTATGCTAGTGGTACAGGTAGAAAATGAGTGTTTTCTGCAAGAGAATAAACCTGAAGTTTATTGCTCACTCATTTTCAGAAGCTTCATTTGCACAACATTAAATCAGTTTGTCGTAGCCATTTTCTCTGAGGTGATCTTGTGTATTTTTTTAAAGCCAGATTACAGCAACCATCCTTTCTAGAGCACTCATTAATCACAACGAGAAAGAGGCAATGAAGACAACTTCAGATAATTAGCTCCACCCCACCTTCACCTCTTTGATTTCATTTTATTTAAATTTTAACTGCTCTCTACCTTTTATTTCTTTATTGTCTTTCTTTATTTTTAATTCCTCTCTCACTCTTTCCCCCAATTTTATCCCCCCCCCCCACTCCTTATCTTTTCTTCTCCTTCCCCCTTCTTCTCCATTTTAGATCTCTGCTGCATCTTCATCTGTCACGGTTCACTGTCTGATTTCAGTTTCTCTGCCGTTTGTCCATTCGCACCTTCTATTCTCTCTAAGGACCGCCATTAGCAACCTTTCCGCTTGTTTTTGAGGCTATGACTCACCTTTCTTTCTCTCACCCCACATTATAAAAGTTAATTTATTAGTCACAAGTAAAGCTTACATTGACATTGTGATGTAGTGACTGTGAAAATCCCCTAGTCGCCACATTCTGGTGCCTGTTCAGGTCAGCACACTTTTCAGACCATGGGAGGAAACCAGAGGAAACCCACACAGACACAGGGAGAACCCGCAAACTCCACACCGACCATGACCCAAGACGGGAATCGAACCTATGTCCCCAGCACTGCGAGGCAGTAGTACTCACTCTGCCACCACATCACTTAGTTACATCGCACCCACTTTCTATGCCTTTTGGCTTTGACAAAGGGCTGTCTGGACTGGAAACGTTAGCTCTTTTCTCTCCTTACAGATGCAGCTGGATCTGCTGAGATTTTCCAGCATTTTCTCTTTCGGTTTCAGATTCCAGTAATTTGCTTTTGTTTTAGAAAGTGGTTGGTTGTGAAATGGTGAAGGGGTCAGTCGAGGAATTGGCAAATACTTCCCCAGTGGACCGGTCGCTATGGTAAAGTGGGACAAGCGGTCTTTCCTTGAGCAAGTTTTACCTTTTTGTTCAATTTCAACTGCAGAATTGATTCTGGGGATTTCCCCCTCATCCCTTGTTTGTTCGCTGTTCGAAGGGGAGCTTTTGTTTTCACTTTGGAACACGTGTTGGGTTCCGTATCTCTGTACGTTTGCTCAGAAGCACTCAGTGTCACTTTAATTAATCGTAGCTCATCTGAACTGCTTGGATCTTTTAGTAAATGGCTTCCTGTCATTAGGCTGTGGACTCAGAGGGGAACAGTTCGCTTCACGTCCACTGGTTCATTTGTAACAACTTAATTACAAATTGGAGAGAAGTAAGAGTTCTGAACATAATAATCTCTTTGTGTTGTGGTTTTTGTCATACTCCTTTGAGTCCATTCCTGTGCAAACACCTGGGTGTGGTTCTGTGAGCTGGGGTGAAGTTAAATGATGGGCTTCTTAATCAAAAACTAAATTATTAGTCCCTTGTTCGAGTGACTTCCTTCCATTCGTCTTAACTTAGAGATTTAAATATTGAATGCTTCTTTTCCTTTCTTGGCCTTTGTAGCGAGGGGGATAAATTATAAAAGTAGGGAGGTCTTGCTGCAACTGTACAGGGTACTGGTGAGGCCGCAGCTGGAGTACTGTGTGCAGTTTTGGTCGCCGCACTTGCGGAAGGATATATTGGCCTTGGAGGGAGTGCAGAGGAGGTTCACCAGGCTGATACCGGAGATGAGGGGGTTGGACTATGAAGAGAGACTAAATAGACTGGGTCTGTACTCGTTTGAGTTTAGAAGGATGAGGGGGGATCTTACAGAGACGTATAAGATAATGAAAGGGATGGATAGGGTAGAGGTAGAGAGATTCTTCCCACTTAAAAAGTATAGCAGGACTAGAGGACGCAGCCTCAAGATAAGGGCGGTGCAGTTTAGATTGGAGTTGAGGAGGAACTTCTTCACTCAAAGGGTGGTGAATCTCTGGAATTCTCTGTCCGCTGAAGTGGTGGAGGCTACCTCGCTGAATATATTTAAGTCACGAGTAGATAGGTTTTTGACAGACAAGGGAATTAAGGGTTATGGGGAGAAAGCGGGAAAGTGGAACTGATCCACGACAGATCAGCCATGATCTTATTGAATGGCGGGGCAGGCTCAAAGGGCTAGTTGGCCTACTCCTGCTCCTATTTCTTATGTTCTTATGTTTTCAGTTTTGTAACAGAGTCTCTGACATTGTAAATGGATTATTATTACTGATCGGTCTTTATTTTGATTTGATTTATTATTGTCACATGTATTAACATAGAGTGAAAAGTATTGTTTCCTGCGTGCTATACAGACAAAACATACCATTCATAGAGAAGGGAAGGAGAGAGTGCAGAATGTAATGTTACAGTCATAGCTCCAGTCGAGAGAAAGATGAACTTAGTGCAAGGTAGGTCCATTCAAAAGTCTGACAGCAGCAAGGAAGAAGCTGTCTTTGAGTTAGTTGGTACATGACCTCAGACTTTTATATCTTTTTCCCGACGGAAGAAGGTGGAAGAGAGAACGTCCAACATACGTCAGATCCTTAATTATGTTTTTCCTGTTTTTCCAAGGCAGCGGGAAGTGTAGACAGAATCAATGGATGGGAGGCTGGTTTGAGTGATGGACTGGGCTTCAGTCATGACTCTTTGTAGTTTCTTGTGGTCTTGGTCAGAGAGTAACCAAAAAATAGACTGTGGGACAAATCATAGAATCCCTACACTACAGAAGGAGACCATTCAGCCCATCACACTTGAACCAACAACAATCCCACCCAGGCCCAATTCCTGTATTTACCATGTTATTCCCCCTGATACCAGGGGGCAGTTTTTTTAGCATGGCCAATCCACCCAATCTTTGGAATGTGGGAGGAAACCAGTGCACCTGGAGGAAACCCACGCAGACACGGGGAGAATGTGCAGACTCCACACAGGCAGTGACCCAAGCCAGGATTCGAACCCTGGTCGCTGGCGCTGTGAGGCAGCAGTGCTGACCACTGCACCATTCCCAAATTTTTTTTTTTACCAGTTAACTGATTTCATTAACCCTATCATTGTTTGTGGGAGCCAGTTTGTAAGGCATGAAACTAAAAACTCTGGCTTGCAAACATACATGAACTCTCAGCTTTGTGTGAGTTATGTAGCTTATTAGAATTCTTTAAATGGCTTCTACGAAAGCTTGAGTCAGAGACAATTATGTCTTTGAGGCTGTACCATTACTAATGCTTTGCGTGTAATTTCAGTTATATATTCAAAGACATGCTTTACATTTTGAAATTTGGTTCTGAAGGATATTGGTCGGTTTAAAAATAGGTTTGCCCTTTGATAGGCCTGCCATTTTTGAAATGAATATTATGCAGTCCGTCAGTGGCACGGTGGTTAGCACTGCTGCCTCATAGCACCAGGGACCTGGGTTCGAATCCTGGCTTGGGTCACTGCCTTTGTGGAGATTGCATGTTCTCCCCGTGTCTGCATGGGTTTCCTCCGGGTGCTCCGGTTTCCTCCCACAGTCTGAAAGGCGTGCTGGTCAGGGTGCATTGGCCATGCTAAATTCTCCCTCAGTCTGTGATCTTGTTGAATGGCGGGGCAGGCTGGAAGGGCTAGATGGTCTACTCCTGCTCCTAGTTCTTATGTACCTGAACAGACGCCGGAGTGTGTGGCGACTGGGGGATTGTCACATTGCCGTGATAATGTCAGTCTACTCGTGACACTAATAAATAAAAGTGAAAACGCTACACAGGCAGTCAGCTGAGGCTGGAATCGAACCTGTGTCCCTGGCGCTGTGAGGGAACTGTGGCATCGCGCCGTTGACGGCTCACGTGAGCCTCTGCTTCATTTTCCTGCCTTTGCTCCACGTCCCTTACCCGATTAAAAATCAGCCTTGAAAGCTTCAATTGGCCGGCTATCGATGGTCTGTAGGGAGATGCTTTTAGGAGAGAGTGTTGTGAAGCGTTTGTGATGAAGTGCTTCTTGATATTACTGCTGAGGGATTATGTGTGCTTTCTGAGAGCATTATCTTGGGTTTAATAAGGTAAGCTGTGAAAATCAAGTCATCATCCGACACGCACGCTTGTTAAAAATTCTAAACTTTATTGCTTTTGGGAGTCCTGCCCTCGCTTAGTTGAGCTACGTTTGTGAAATACCAGATGAGAGACAGTGCGATAAGGTTCGCAGGTGATATTGTAAATATGTCCAAGCACTCTAAGTTATGGCGAAGGAACATTGCGTGCGACTTAACCATCAGCGTTGAGCCGCCGCGGGTCAGATTGTTTATGTGGGGCCAGGAGGAATGTTCCCTCTCGTTGGCCAAACCAATATAAATGTACCTGCTGAACTGTACTTTGGCACATCCAGCAGTTGCTGCCGTGTAGAGCCTGACGCACAGCCTTCAGCCAGTGCAGCTGGAGTATCCATTATCCCGAATCCTGGGAGCCCTTCCAGATTTTGAGTTTTGGGTACCGCACGTAGGAAGGACGAGGTCTCCTTACGTTACGATAATATGAAAGCAAAATACTGTGGATGTTGGAATTGGAAACGAAAAAAAACAGGAAAATGCTGGAAAATCTCAGCAGGTCTGACAGCATCTCTGGGGAGAGGGTAGAGCTAGTGTTTCGAGTCTAGATGATCCCGTGCCTGATGACGGGTCATCCAGATTTGAAACGTTGGGTCTATTCGATCTCCTGATGTGGAGATGCCAGTGTAGGACTGGGGTAAACACAGTAAGAAGTCTCACAACACCAGGTTCAAGTCCAGCAGGTTTATTTGATAGTAAACGCCACCGGCTTTAACCTGGTGTTGTGAGACTTCTTACTCTATTCTCTACCCACAGATACTGTCAGACCTGCTGACGTTTTCCAGCGTTTTCTGTTTTTGTTACATTACATTAACCTAAGCCTAGACTAGGTATAGTCTAAAATAAAATGGCTACGAAAGCAAGATGTGTTACTGAATGATAAATGCAGCATTCGTGTAATAGGTTACTTCCCGTGGGTGGCATGGTGACACAATGGTTAGCACTGCTGCCTCTCAGGGACCCGGGTTTGATTCTGGCTTTGGGTGACTGCCTGTGTGTGGAGTTTGCACGTTCTCCCCATGTTTCCCCCCCCCCCACACTCCAAAGATGTGTCAGTTGGCCATGCCAGGTTGCCCCTCAGTGCCCCAAGATGTGCGGGTTAGGTGGATTGGCCATGCTAACTGTGCGGGATTACAGGAATAGGGCAGAGGGGTAAGATGCTGTTTTGGCAAGTCGATGCAGACTCGATGGACAGAATGGCCTCCTCTGCACTGTAGGGAAGCTCATAAAAATATCTTACTCTTTCCTCGATATCTCTTAATGGATGTTAAATTTCCCCTTAGTGCTCTGGATGTGAGGGTGAGTAGTGAGGTGAATACATGGGGTTGCAGAAATAGGACTTGGTCTCTGTCGGAATGTCAGTGCAGACTCGATGGGTCAAAGGACCTCCTTCTGCACTGTAGGTATTCTGTGTTGCCACGTGTGATTTTGCTTTTAGGAGGAGATACAACATGCTGATGTGCAGACAACAGCTAGACTTCCTGTGCGAAAGGTTCATGTTGGCTTGGGTCATGTTGGCTCAGGTCAGGGACTTCCCCTGCGCCAAAGATCGATCAAGAGTGGGGTTCTTGGATGTGTTGGGTTTTGGGATTTACAGGTTAAGGGATACCTAACCTGCACTGTCCTACAGTGACCGGTGAAGTCCGGCGTACATTGTAGGACCACCATTTGTACATTCAGAGGATCTAATGCCTGTTGCAGCCACTTCTTCAGGTTGCCCAGAGACTGAGATGTTGTTGGGGGGAAGTGGGAGAATTGTCATAGAGCCTTAAGCGTTTACAGCATGGAAAAAGTCAGAGTGAATAAGGCAGTCAGTAAAATTCTTGGGAGAATGGAACAATTGTGTTTTGTCTTCAGCACTTGTCTACGTTGAAGGCATTATGAGTACCCTGTTTGGAATGTGCTGTATTGTTTTCAAAATAAATTAATTATCCAAACTTTATTTTGAAATTCCATTTTGTATATTTGTTCATATTCTTTCCCATGGCTACAAAGAAATTTGGGCACCATACATGGGCTGAAAACGTCAAGGTCCTCCAGTACTGTACAAGGTTATAGATATTGTTATAACACTGTGTGGTTTACTGGACTTTCTATTAATATTTTTAGTCAGTTTGATAACCCCCACCCCAGACTTGCATGGGGGAATCACTGATTGATCCCCCCACCCCACGTAGGACTTGTTGAACATGAGCCTCCTGAGGATTGGTAATTAACTAACCAGGTGGAATTCATATAAAGCAGGCCCCTGAGTGGGTCCATTATTGCATTGCTCCAGTCGGGACCTGTTTGTGTTCACCACAGGCTTGTGGATTTTGCTTTAATTTATGCAAGAAAGCACTGCTCCTTTACAGCTGACTCCTGCAATCACTATCGCGGCACGGTGGTTAACACTGCTCCCTCACAGCGCCAGTTACCTGGGTTCCATTCCAGCCTTGGGTCACTGTTTGTATGGAGTTTGCACATTGTCCCCGTGTCCGTGTGGGTTTCCTCCAGGTGCTCTGTTTTTCTCCCACACTCCATAGATGTGTGGGTTAGGTTGATTGGCCATGCTAAATTGACCTTAGTGTCAGGGGATTAACAAGGTAAATATGTGGGGTTACGGGAATAGGGCTTGGGTGGAATTGTGGTTGGTGCAGAGTCGATGGGCCAAATGGCCTACTTCTGTACTGCGGGGATTCTATGATTCTATTCTTTAAGTCAAGTAGAAGTATTAGAAAATAACTGAGCTTAAAGCTATGTTGAATTATTTTTAACGAACAGCAGTGAAGCAGACAAAGCCAAGGATGACATTAAGCTTTTCCACTCACTTTTCCAAGTGCAGCATTCCTACTTGTTGGATTTGTTGGTTTGGTTAATTGTTTCAAAGGTTTTTGAGTGACTGAGGCATATATTGTCCCTCATATATTGCCACACCTGCATCCGTGAATATTTCCTGCATCAGAACATTCTTAGGGTAATGGTGTCGAAATAGACATGGGAGGCGATGGCCTCATGGTATTATCGCTAGACTATTAATCCAGAAGCTAATGTTTTTGGGACCCGGGTTCGAATCCCGCCGTGGTGGAATTTGAACTCAATCAAAAATATCTGGAATTAGGTATCTACACCATGAAACCCTTGCCGATTGTTGGAAGAACCCATCTGATTCACTAATGTCCTTTAGGGAAGGAAATTTGCCATCCTTACCTTGTCTGACTTACATATAACTCCAGAGCCACAGCGATGTGGCTGACTTTCAACTGCCCTCCAAGGGCAACTAGAGATGGGCAATAAATGCTGGCCAGCCAGCGACACCCTTGCCTGATGAAAGGATGAAAAAGAAGTTAGGGTGTAGAGAAAGATCAATTTAATATAAGGTAGGCTCATTCAGAAGTCTGATGGCAACAGGGAAGAAGCTGTTCTTGAGTCGGTTGGTACGTGACCTCAGACTTTTTCCCGACAGAAGATGATGGAAGAGAGTATGTCTGGGGTTTTTGGAGTCCTTGATTATGCTGGCTGCTTTTCCGAGGCAGCGGGAAGTGTAGACAGAGTCAGTGGACTGAAGGCTGGTTTGCATGATGGACTGGGCTACGTTCATGATCGTTTATCGTTTCTTGCGGTCTTGGACAAAGCAGGGGACTTAGGAAGCTGTGATATGACCAGAAAGGACGTTGTCCATGGTACACCTGTAAAAATTGGTGAGAGCCATAGCGGGAATGCTGAATTTCCTTAGCCTCCTGAGAAAGTAGAGGCATTGGTGGGCTGTCCTGACCATAGTGTTGGCATGGAGGGACCAGGGTAGATTGTTCCCAATGCTGCTTGTTGGCGTCATTGCTCCGGTGAGTTGAAGACTGAATGGCCTTCACCATTTTTCCGAGGTTACTTTCTGACCAGCAGGTGCCGTTTCTATTCAGGACATCAGTTATGCAGGTTATAACCATAAAATGAAACAAGGCAATTTATTACATCAGTTGCGCTGGGGCCAGAGCACAAAGAAATCTTGATCAGATTAATGTTTCATGTGTTTTATGAGCAAAATAAGTTTTGGAGATCATGGAGGCTAATAATTTCCATTTTTATCACCAGCAGTGCCCTTGCAAATGGGTTACCTTGAATTTATTAGTGGAAGTTTTCAATAAAGGCCACAGTTTAGTCACAAATGGCTGAAATTGAACACAAGGCTTGACTGAAGGGTAATTTGCCATTCGCCAACAGCTGCTGAATTATCGTCATTTCATTGCTTGCTTTCAGAGAAATCCTACAGCACAGAAAGAGGCCATTCGGCCCATCGAGTCTGCACCGACCACAATCCCACCCAGGCCCTACCCCCATATCCCTACATATTTACCCGCTAATCCCTCTAACCTATACACCTCAGGACACTACGGGCAATTTTAGCATGGCCAATCAACCTAACCCGCACGTTTTTGGACTGTGGGAGGAAACCGGAGCACCTGGAGGAAACTCACGCAGACATGAGGAGAATGTGCAAACTCCACACAGACAGTGACCCAAGCTGGGAATTGAACTCAGGTCCCTGGAGCTGTGAAGCAGCAGTGCTAACCACTGTGCTGTCTTTGTAGGGTTCCAGCTCAACGAGGGAACTGGAAATTTGCAGCACTCGGAGCACTTTTAAGAGACGTGACGGAATACGGCAGATGCTCAAAAAGACCGTTAACATAAGAAATAGGAGCAGGAGTAGGCCATCTAGCCCTTCGAGCCTGCCCCGCCATTCAATAAGATCACGGCTGATCTGAAGTGGATCAGTTCCACTTTCCCGCTTTTAATTGCCGATTGTTCGCTCTAGAGTCACTCTAGCAACCAATTGCCGATGATGTGAAAGGGAGAGAGAGGGGAAACGGTCATGGGGCAGAATCAAAGGTGAGTCAAGCCATGACACAGAGCCTTCACCCGAGCAAGTGTCAGAGAAGCAGGGCATCTGAACACTGCTTGATGGCTGGTAAACTGGCGATGGTGGTGATGCACGACATTGCATTACAGCAAAGATAGAATCATAGAATCCCTACAGAGGGAGGCCCTTCAGCCCATCAAGTCTGCACCGATTCTCTCCCCTCCCTATCCCCTTAATCGCACACATTTACCACGGCTAATCCACCTAACCTGCACATCTTTGGATACTAAGGAGCAATTTAGCATGGTCTGACCATCGAACCTGCACACCTTTGGACCCTAAGGGGCAATTTAGCACGGCCAGTCCAGCATGTCTTGTGGACTGTGGGAGGAAACCCACGCAGACACGGGGAGAACGTGCAAACTCCACACAGACAGTCACCTGAGCCAGGAATCGAACCTGGGTCACTGGTGCTGAGTCAGCAGTGCTGACCACTGTGCCGCCCTTGTGCCAGATCTAAGTGCGGTTTTTGCGCACGTAACTCGTGAACGACGCAAATGTGCGTGCCAAGTCAATTGCAGCAATATCCAAGAGTAAAGACAGCACAAATAAGCCACCAGCAAATTTCTTTTGGAAAGAGAGGTACAAATCTGCTTTGACATAGGAGCAGGAGAAGGCCTCTGGCTCTCATTCCACTGTGCCAGTAGATCACGGCTTGTCTCTACCTGACCTCCCTCGACCCGCTATGGCTCTGTAGCCCCGTCAAAATTTTCAACTGGCCCGTAGCCACGGCCATTTTCTGGGTGTGGGCAGGGAGCAGCAGGAAAGTAAGTTCCAGATCCACACCACCCTTTGTGCGAAGGACTGCTTCCTGACAAAAGCGCGCTGCCAGGGGGTGGCGGTGCGGGCAGATACAACAGGGGCTTTTAGATAAGCACATGAATATGCAAGGAATAGAGGGATAGGGACCAAAATCAGAAGGGACTAGTTTAATTTGGCATCATGTTCAGCACAACATTATGGGCCGAAGGGCCTTTTCTGGTGCTGTGCTGTTCTATGTTCTATCAACACTGAATGGCCTTAGTCAAATTTTAAAGTTTACATGCCCTTCTTCTGGACTCTCCCATCAAAGGAAATAATTTCTCCCTCACTCCCGCAATCCCATCAAATCCTTTTATCATCTTAAACATTTCAATTGGATCACTGTTTTAATCTTCTCGATCAAGCGATTACAAGCTGAGACCACACAACCTGCGCTCATACCGTAACCCGGTATCACGTTGGTAGATTACATCTGAGGGAGGTTTCCTCCTACAGTCCAAGGATGTGCAGGTTGGGGGGGATTGGCCTTGCTAAATTGCCCCTTAATGCCAGGGGGACTAGCCAGGGTAAATGCATGGGGTTATCGGAATAGGGCATGGGTGGGATTGGTGCATACTCAATGGGCTGAATGGCCTCCTTCTGCATTGTGGGAATCTGATACTGAGCTTGCATAGAATCGGAGAACTTGTGTGTTTCCTGCCTATTAACCTGTTCTGATAGGTGATAAACGTACACCAATATTTTGGAGGCAATATAGCTTGAGTTTCATTGTTTTAAAGTTAATTTTATAGCATCCAGTGGAGACTTGCTTTAATCCAACTGCGAATGCTTTTCTGTGACATTTACAAAGGGAAAAAAAATTCCACGTACAGAGGAGGCAGTGGTGTAGTGGTATTGTCACTGGGCTAGTGATCCCGGATATCTCTCTGAAGACCCAGGTTCAAATCCCATCGCGGCAGATGGTAAAATTTGAAATCAACAAAAATCTGGAACAAAAAGTGTAATGATGACCATGAAACCATGATTGATCGTTGTAAAAATCCATCTGGTTCACCCATCTGGTCCCTTTGGGAAGGGAACTGGTTTTCCTTAACCTTTCCTTCCATGTGATCCCAGATCCACAGCAGCGTGGGTGATTCTGAAACACTCTTGGCGATGGACAATAAAATTCGGGGTGTGTTGGTCTGTGGAGTTTGTTCCACATCTGTGGCTATGAATAAGCTTTATCGGAAGGGTTGTTTTTTTGGTTTTTTGTGCAGTTACAGTTGCCAAAATCCCCTCATTCTTTTGCAACCTTTTGCCAAACCATTCACCCACATCAATCCCTACCCCACAGAAGGGCCACACCTCTGACTCTGGGATGGGTGTCAGTTAATTGCATTCTGTTGGGAGGCTCTGTTCACCTTGCGAGTAGATTCTCGTGCTCAGTGGTAGCAAAGAAAGTTGGCCTTCTGGTGTTTTATTGCAACCTTTAGGACACTTAAAGAAAAACCGCTCTCCGACTTGCGCTATATTTTCCATTTCTTTTGATGGAATTTTATGGTTTGTGTGGAAGTCACATTAAAATTTGAAAAGCTCCCGTGTGCCAAAGGTTCTGACACTTGCTGGTGCCTGAGTTGGATAAATGATATTTAATTGAGTGGAGACGTACAATCTCTGTCTTCAGCAGGCAATATGTGGTATCCATTTGACCAGTGCTAATCACCATGCCATTCTTACCCGTTCTGGTCTACACGTGACTCCAGAGCCACAGCACTGTGGTTGACTGTCAACTGCCTTCAGGAAACTAGAGGCAGGCATTAAATGCTGGCCCAGCCAGCGATACCTGTGATCCACGAATGAATAAAAGGAGGAAAACTATGCGTGTAAGGTCGGAAAGCACCGTGTAACCCAAGTTGTTCCGGTGGAGAAGGAAAGGTGACATCGTACCTCCACATTTGACCCAAACTGTCAATATTGAAGGGCGCCTTTCACACCCAGTGGCTGATCTGGTCACTGACTTCACTGGACAAGCTAGCAGACAAGAATTGGGTGTTGAACAGGATTTTGGAATGCGTTGTGCATTGTTAGCAAGAAGACGCCTAGGGGAATAGATTAAAAATTCACTCCACTTCACTCCACAGATGTTTGGACACCCTCCCAATCAGCTTCCAGTTGATAGCATTATGCAAGGCTGTCACATGGAGGGTTTCCCATATGATTACTAAACAGTGTTGCCTGCATTTGCAGCACCAATTAGCAGTTGGCATTTGGTTTTAAGGGCCTTTCTGTATTTGATTGTTGTTGTGCTCTTATTGATGGGCAGGGAGGGTGTGGAAATAGTGGAACAGTGAAAAGAAATGATGACCTACCTTTTACTGTAAGACCTGTGCACAACATCATACATCCTAATCCCCCTCACAGTGTCTAGTTTTAAAGCTTATTTATTAGTGTCACTCAGAGGGTAGTAAGGGCGTAGAATGCCCTGCCTGCAGCAGTTGTGGACTCGCCAACTTTAAGGGTGTTCACATGGTCATTGGATAGGCATATGGATAACATTGGAATAGTTTAGGTTAGAGGGTCATTAGATTGGTTCCAATGGTCGGTGCAACATCGAGGGCCGAAGGGCCTGTAGTGCGCTGTAATATTCTATGTTCTCTATGTTCACATTAACACCGCAATGAAGTTACTGTGAAAATCCCCCAGTCGCCACACTCGAGCGCCTGTTCGGAGGGAGAATTTAGCATGACCAATGCACCCTAACCAGCACGTCTTTCGGACTGTGGAAGGAAACCGGAGCACCCGGAGGAAACCCACGCAGACACGGGGAGAGCGTGCAGGCTCCACACTGACAGCGACCCAAGCCGGGAATCGAACCCGGGTCCCTGGCGCTGAGAGTCAGCAGTGCTAACCGCTGTGCCGCCCAGTAGACAGATAGAGATGCTGGAATTTTACCATCCTGCCCGCCACAGGAATCGGAGCGGGCGACGAGCAGACAGTGGGTAGTTCCATTGACCCTGGGTGGGATTTTAACGGTTTTGAGATGAACAAGGCCTGAAAGTCCCACCCGTAAGTTTTGTTTACCAGTGATATCAACAGCAAGTGGATGGACTTTGAATCCAGCTGCCGTGTTGCTAACGTCCTATTGACTCGTGTAATTTCTGGAAAAGTCTGGTTAAATATTTAAATGCGTTCGGCATAGTTTATGCACCGCGTGTGTGCGTGCGGTGCTGAGGGTCTGTGGATAGCCGCTCGTATGTCGAGCTGTATCTTTGGGTTGAAATTCATCTTAAGCCAAAAGATGTGACGTTACCTTCATTTTTATTAACTGGCGTTCTCCCTCGGGAAGTTGAACTGATTATTCCTTCGCTCATCTTCAACCTATGGTTTCATAATTGTCTTTTATTGCTCACAGCTGAGAACTATAAAAAGTTGGTTGAAGTAACAGGAGGTAGTGTTTCCAATTACCCTACTGATCCTAACCTTCAATGCCTCCCCTCAAGGATTTATTGCAGAAATGTCTTTCTGGTGTGCTATAGGACCATTGCAGGAATGTTACTATTAATATATACAAATTTTATATAAATTGTCAAACCCTGGAGGGGAAAAGGTTTTAAAATAAATTGCACATTGGGTAAACCAGAGATTGGGTGTAAAGGTTTTATACGTGAGATATAAAACACAAGGAACTAATTAAAACATCACATTGGCCTTATTTATCTGAATGTGTCAAATCCATCCAGGCAATTGATTCATCGATGATAAATTCTTTGTAGTGTTCAAGCTGACTTTTGAAAAATAAATCAATTTCGCTGTTTCGGCATTTTCAAGCTTAGGATTTACTTAAGGGATCAATTTCATCTGTCTGGTCTATTGTATTTACTGCTTGGAACGTGGTCTCCTCTCCATTTGCGGAGACCAAATACATATTGGGCGACCGCTTGGTGGAACGTGTCCCCTCTGTCCGCAAGTATGACCTCCAAGCTTCTGGTGGTCCGCCATTTTAATTCTCCACCTTGCTCGAAGCCCCGCTGATATTTCTCCCCTCTGCACTCTCTCACTGAAGCGCGACACAATGGAGGTGACGGCCCAGTGGTATTATTGCTAGACAATTAACCCAGAAGCTCAGCTAATGTCCTGGGAACCCGGGTTCGAATCCCACCGTGGCAAGTGGTGGAATTTGAATCTAGTTTTTAAAAATCTGGCACTAAGACTCGAGTGACCATTTTCAATTGTCATAAAATGACAATCCTCACTCACCTGATGAAGGGACAGCGCTCAGAAAGCCCTTGATTCCAAATAAACCCGTCGGACTTTAACCTGGGTGTTGTGAGACTGGTGCCCACCCCAGTCCAACGCTGGCATCTCCACATCATATCATGACGTGAGACCATTGTCAATTGTCGTAAAAACCCATCTGGTTCGCTATTGTCCCTTTAGGGAAGGAAATCTGCCGTCCTTACCCGGTCTGGCCTGCATACGAGTCCAGAGCAGTGTGGCTGACTCTCCACTGCCCTCTGGCAACTCGCAATAAATGCTGGCCAGCCTCCGACACGCATTTCCTAGCAATGAATAGAAAAATACCTTGGCTGGAATTTTACCGTCCCGCTGGTGACGGGAATCGGAGTGGGCGAGGGGCGCACCATGGAGAGGTCTGTTAACCTCAAGCGGGATTTTATGGATGAGCGAGGTCGTAATACCGCGCCCCTTTGTCTTTCGATGGTGCAGCTTACAACCTTCCAGACTTGATGCTGAGTTCAACAATTTCGGATCACAATCCGTTCGCCATTTCGTTTCCTTTTCTTTGGTTTTTTTTTCTCTTTATTTTGGGCTTGAACCCAAGCACATCTTTTGTTTCTCTCCCCATCACCGCTCTCTTTGTCCCTGGAAGACTTGACTTTTCTGTTAAGCCGTCTGTCCTGTCGTACATCCTATCACTTTTATAGTCCTTGTCCCACCCAGTCCTCGCTTGAAACCTTATACACCTCTAACTGCTTCCACTTCTCATGTCCTGAAAACGTACATTCTCGTTTCTTTATCCACTGATGCTCCCATACCTGCTGAGTATTTCCAGCATCCGCAAAATACCATTTTTATGTTGATCACTTGCATCCTTGTGTTATTTTGCTCATATATTAGCCCGTCTGTTTTAGTTTGGTTAATACAGGGTGGCGCAGTGATTAGCATGGCTGCCTCACAGCGCCCACGACCCGGGTTTGCTTCTGGGCTTGAGTCACTCTGCACATTCTCCCCGTGTCTGCGTGGGTTTCCTCTGGGTGCTCCGGTTTCCTCCCACAGTCCGAAAGACGTGCTGATTAGGGTGCATTGGCCGTGCTAAGTGTACCCGAACAGGCGCCGGAGTGTGGCGACTAGGGGATTTACACAGTAACTTCATTGTGGTGTTAATGTAAGTCGATTTGTGACATTAATAAACTTTATGCTCTTGTTGAAATAACGGAGAAGTTTGTGATGAATGAGTTGCGTGCTTGTCACTGATACCAGTGAATTTCTGCTCACAGTAACAGATGCCACTTTGTTCTTGTCACAATAATGTGTCCCGTTTTGGAGTAAATTCAACTTTTGGTACAACCGCAAGCCTTACAACTGCAAGGTGTTCCTTGCATAGTGCCTTTCACAACCTCCAGGGATCCCCTGCCACTTTACAGCCAACTAAGTACTTGAGGAGTGCATTCACTATTGCAGTAGAGGTATAGATAGCGGTCCATTTGAGATACAGTCCATTGGCGCACAGCAAGATCCCACCAGCAGCCGCAGGATAAGCGAGGAGAGGATCTCTCTTCTAGTGATGTGGACGGAGAATGAAATGTTCACCGTGGGATCTCGGCTTAGCGCCTCATCCCAAAATACAGCTGTTCCCCCGAGTACCACGTTGAAGGTTGGCCTGGGTTGATGCGCTTTCGTCGGATTTTTGTGTGGAACTTGGAGTCACAGAGATATACAATACGGATACAGGCCCTTCAGCCCAACTCCTCCATGCCAACCAGGTTTCCTCAACTGAACTAGCCCCACTTGCCTGCGTTTTGTTAAACCTTTCCCATCCGTGTACCTGTCCAAATGTCTTTTAAATGTTGTAATTAGAATCGTAGAATCCTACAATGCAGAAGGAAGCCATTCGGCCCATTAGGTCTGCACTGACCACAATCCCACCCAGGCCCTATCCCCACAAACCCCACGCATTTACCCCAGCTAGCCCCTCTGAGACAAAGGGGCAATTCAGCCTGGTCAATCCACCTAACCCCTGCATCTTTGGACTGCGGGAGGAAACCGGAGGAAACCCATGCCGACACGGGGATAACATGCAGACTCTGCATAGACAGTGACCCAAGCCAGGAATCGAACCCTGGGTGTGTGGCACTGTGAAGCAGCATTGCTAACCCCTATGCTTCTGTACCCACCTCTACCCCATCTGGCAACTCATTCCACATATGGACCAACCCCTTTGTGAAACATTTTCCCCGCAGGTTCTTTTTAAATCTTTCCCCTCTCTTAAACCTATGCCCCTTAGTTTTTGACTCCACTACCCTGGGGGAAAGGACCTTGGCTATTCACCTTATCTACGCCCCACATGGATTTTATAAAACTCAGTAAGGTCACCCTTCATCCTCCTGTACTCCAGGGAAAAGTTGTCCCAGCCTCTCCTTATAATTCAAACCTTCCAGTCCCAATAACATCCTTGTAAATCTTTTTTGCACCCTTCCCAGTTTAATAACATCCTTCCTATAGCAGGGTGACCAGAATTGTACGTGGCACTCCGAGTGTGATCTTATCAATGCCTTGTACAGTCTCCGCACGTCCTCTGAGTGTACTCAAGGGCGGATTTACTGCAGATGACTAAAATTGTTACATGCTCCACGAAGTCCAAGAGATGGATGGGGTCGGCGCTCCTGTGTCGAGAGCTGTGTTGACATTCTTTGATAGATTATTGGAAAGATAATCCTCAAATTTACGACTGGTAACCAATTCCATTACTTCAACGTGGAATTGAAGTAAGATTAATGGGTTGGTACTTGAGCTGTGTCAGGGATTGATTTTGTCCTAAACCCGTCACCGTGCCTCATTTTTGTTGAATTTGTTTAAATTGTGCCTTGCTGTTCTTATCATAAGAACATAAGAAATAGGAGCAGGAGTCGGCCATCTAGCCCTTCAAGCCTGCCCCGCCATTCAATAAGATCATGGCTGATCTGAAGTGATCGAGGTAGGGTCTGCTGTTTATGCCTTCCCTAGTGAGTAGCTTGAGGAAATAATCAACCCTCAGTCGATATTGGTGCGTCAGTTTGGTTTTTTTATTTCACGCCAATTTGATGGCTTAGAACAGAATCCATAGAACAGTGAAGGAGGCCATTCAGCCCATTGAGTTTGCACCGACCACAATCCCACCCAGATCCTATCCCTGTCACCCCTTGTATTTATCCTGCTAGTCCCTCTGACACTAAGTGACAATTTAGCACAGCCAATCAACCTAACCCGCACATCTTTGGACTGTGGGAGGAGCCTCGGAGGAAACCCACGCAGACACGGGGAGAACGTGCAGACTCCACACAGAGAGTGACCCAAGCTGGGAATTTAATCCAAGTCCCTGGCGCTCTGAGTGAGGCAGCAGTGCTAACACACCGTGCCATCCAGAAGTATACTTCATGTATACTTTCTAACTGACCAGCTTTTTATTCCTGAGTTTATTTTCTGAACTGAAGTCAGATTATCAAAGAATCACAGTGAGATTTGAGTCTGCCATGTTTGAAACATATTGATTTGATTTATTATTGCCACATGCATTAGTGTGCAGTGAAAAGTATTGTTTCTTGCGCGCTATACAGACAAAGCATACCGTTCATAGAGAAGGAAAGGAGACGGTGCAGAATGTAGTGTTACAGCCATAGCTAGGGCATAGAGAAAGATCAACTTACTGCGAGGTAGGTCCATTCAAAAGTCTGATAGCATCAGGGAAGAAGCTGTTCTTGAGCTGGTTGCTACCTGACCTCAGACTTTTGTATTTTCTTCCTGATGGGAGACGGTGGAAGTGAGAATGTCCGGGGTGCGTGGGGTCCTTGATTATACTGACTGCTTTGCCGAGGCAGTGGGAAGTGTAGACAGAGTCAATGGATGGGAGGTTGGTATAAGTCCTGTCTTTTTGGTTACTAGACCAGTGACTCAAACCTTAGACCACTGAACCACCCTTGATGTATTTTCTGGCCACTATCCCTTTGTAGCATACCTATGTCTGAATTTTTTACACATTATCTGGGTCCAAAGAACTATACAGTGCAAGAACAGGCGATTTGGCCCATCAAACCTGCACTAACACATGACGACTTTCTAAATTAAAGGCCTTTTGCCTCGATGTGGTCCAGATCTCTCTCTTCCCTGTATATTCATGTATCTGTCAAGACGCTTCTTAAACATTGCAATTGTATCTGCTCCTACCACCTCTTCTGGCAACGCATTCCAAGCGCTTACCTCCCTCTGTGTAAAAAAAACTTGTCCCTCACATCTCCTTTAAACTTTCGCCCTTTTTACCGACAACCTTAAACTCGAGTCCTGTAGTAATTAACATTTCTCCTCTGGAAAAGGAATCTAACTACCCATTCTGTCTATGTCTCTCATAATTTAGTAAACTTCTGTCAGTATGTCAGTCCGTCTCCAGTGTTCAAGTGGGAATAAATCAAGTCTGTCCAATCTCTTGTTATAGTTAAAACCCCCCAAACCAAGCAACCTCCTGGGAAACCTTCTAAAGCCTCCACACCCTCCTGGTAGTGTGGTAACCAGAACTGCACACAGTATTCCTCATGTGGCCTAACTAAAGTGTTAACTTTAACCTTGTGTTGTGAGACTTCTTACTAACTAAAGAAAGCCAGCTCAATATGGCGACCACCGTTCATGATTGCGTTATATCTTCCGTTATATTCATCAACACTGACTCAAAATGTCCCCATTTATGTTGAGCACCTGATGAGCACCTTTGGTCTGTGCGCCATCAAGACCCTCATCTTCCGGTTGCTTGCCATGTTAACACACGGACCTGCTCCCGTGCCCACATGTCTGTCCTTGGCCTGCGGCAATGTTCCAGTGAAGCTCAACGCAAACTGGAGGGACAGCATCTCACCTTCCAGCTCGGCACTTTATAGCTTTCCGCTCTCAACATCAGATTCAACATCTTCAGCTGATTTGCTCTACCCCACCGCGACCCGTTTGTTTTCATTCTATTTTGTTTAATTTTTTACTGTTCTCAGCCTTTTATTTCTTTATTGTGTTTCTACATTTTTCTTTCTTCCCTCCACTCTTTCCCCCTACTTTATTCCCCCTCCCTTACCTTTTCTCCCCCTTCCCCGCTTCCTCTTTTTCTACATTCTACCTCTATCTCATCTCCCCTCCCCCACCCACCACTCCAACATCTCCATCTGTCACAGCTTACAGCTTCTCAGCTGTTTGGCCATTTACACCCTTTATTCTCTCTGTGGTCAACTATTAGCACCTTTTCCTCTGGTTTCTGTGGCTATGACTCATCTTTCATTCCCTCACCCTGTAGTATAAATATCTCCCACTTTCTATGCCTTTTTAGCTTTGACAAAGGGTCATCTGGACTCGAACCATCGGCTCTTTTCTCTCCTTACAAATGCTGCCAGACCTGCTGAGATTTTCCAGCGTTTTCTCTTTTGGATTCTACTCACTCTCCTTTCCTTTTCTATGAATGGTATGCTTTAGAACATAGAACATTACAGCGCAGTACAGGCCCTTCGGCCCTCGATGTTGCGCTGACCTGTGGAACCAATCTAATGATCCTCTAACCTAAACTATTCCAATATTATCCATATGCCTATCCACTGACCATTTGAACGCCCTTAAAGTTGGCGAGTCCACAACTGCTGCAGGCAGGGCATTCCACACCCTTACTACCCTCTGAGTAAAGAACCTACCTCTGACATCCGTCCTATAATTATCACCCCTCAATTTAAAGCTAGGTTCCCTCGTGTTAGCCATCACCATCCGAGGAAAAAGGCTCTCACTGTCCACCCTATCTAACCCTCTGATCATCTTGTATGCCTCAATTAGGTCACCTCTTAACCTTCTTCTTTCTAACGAAAATAACCTCAAGTCCCTCAGCCTTTCCTCATAAGACCTTCCCACCATACCAGGCAACATCCTGGTAAACCTCCTCTGCACCCTTTCCAATGCCTCCACATCCTTCTTATAATGCGGCGACCAGAACTGTACGCAATACTCCAAGTGCGGCCGCACCAGAGTTTTGTACAGTTGCAACATGACCTCACGGCTCTGAAATTCAATCCCTCTACCAATAAAAGCTAACACACCGTACGCCTTCTTAACAACCCTATCAACCTGGGTGCCAACTTTCAGGGATCTATGCACATCTGCTCATCGGCACTACCAAGAGTCCTTCCATTCACCCTATATTCTGTACTCCTGTTACTCTTACCAAAGTGAATCACCTCACACTTTTCCGCATTAAACTCCATTTGCCACCTCTCAGCCCAGCTCTGCAGCTTATCTATGTCCCTCTGCAAACTGTAACATCCATCCTCACTGTCTGCAACTCCTCCGACTTTGGTGTCGTCAGCAAATTTACTAACCCATCCTTCTACACCCTCATCTAGGTCATTTATAAAAATGACAAACAGCAGAGGCCCCAAAACAGATCCTTGAGGTACACCACTTGTAACTGAACTCCAGGTTGAATATTTCCCATCAACCACCACCCTCTGTCTTCTAACAGCTAGCCAATGCCTGATCCAAACTGCTATATCACCCTCAATCCCATGCATCTGCCTACCATGGGGAACCTTATCAAACGCTTTGCTAAAATCCATATACACCACGTCAACTGCCTTACCCTTATCCACCTCTTTGGTCACCTTTTCAAAAAACTCGCTAAGTCCTTCTAGATGGAAATGGTTGTCATGGGTTTGGAAGGTGCTGTCTAAGGATCTTTGGTGAATTGCTGATTGTACTGATGAAGAGATTCCCAGGGAGTTATGGATCACCACGATGTTGGATTCATTGCTCCGTTCATCTCAGGAAAACAGCAACCCATCCTCAGCTGCCTCAGGAGTTTCGTGAGATTGCTACATTTATATTCCGATAAATGTGCTGCAGAAACTTAGGGCTGGCACTTAACAGCGCGAGTAGCCCTCGACTGGCATGATTGGGGCTATCACAACGCCAGTGAACCTCACAGCCCAGAAAGGGAATTGTGGAGTCTCACTCCTGCAGGTAGAAAATTCTTAGCCATTTTCAAATTTCAAAAGTTTTTATCTGTTCCCCATGCATTCTTTGTTTTTGTTTTCTTTTCCTTTATCCAATCATTCCTTTCTCACTTCCTATTTTCAACAATTTAACAGCTCACAGGGAGGGAGACATTCAAGCTGAAGTTGGAGGGAAATAATCTAAATTAATGGGTGTGTGTGAGGTGCCACACTTCCACATATTCTGAACCATTATTGGCAGGAATTTTGTAGTGCGGTGCACACTCTGACGAAGAATGGTTTCAGGTTTTGCTTCTTAGAAACTGATGGACAAGAGGTTGCACGCACTCATGGAACAGCGCCTCAACCATAGGAAACTGATAAGCAAAGATTTTGCGCATCGTTTTTAAACAAGCCAACATGTCAAAGCTACTTTTATCTGATTCAAGGCAGGTGCCTTCTGTGTCAACGATTTGGATTTTGGCACAATTCATTACAAGATCAGAACACAGGTCCTCGGACAGAGATCGAAGGCATTCAGTGTGTAAGTAGTGGATCTTATTCAAAGCTCAAGAAGCTTCATGTGTGACTTAACTGGTGAAATTGTGAAGTTATTTAGCAGAGTGGATCATTTTACTCTCTTTGTAAAACAAGGCTGTGAACTGTTTCTTGGTTTTCTTTATCAAAAGCTTTACTATGGGCAAAATTCTAAGATACTGTTGTTCAGATAGCTTGCCTTAAGAGTTTCCACTTGTTTTGTTCTGTAAAACATTTTTTCAGAAATGAGTCCTTAAAAAAATTAACCATTTTCATATGAATGAATACATTAAAAATATTGTTGAGATATTTTAAAATAATTAATTACTTGTATATCTGGTGCTAAATAAATCACTTAACATGGCAGATAATTTAGTATTAGAAATTGTACATTGGGAAACAGCAGTGAGCTTGCAAATTCTGCCAACAATTAAATATATGAAACAAGTATATCAAATAACACGAGTACTGCTCACTAACATTAAAGCTACAATGTTCTGGGCGCATAGGAGTAAGAAACCAGGTTTATCGACTTCCAGGCGGGGATGGGGATGGGGAGAGGTGATGGAGCTGGGGAAAATAGAGGGTTCAAGAGAGGAAGAATAAAATGGAAAATGGGAGAACAAGCATGAAATAAATTTGTGTGATCAGGATCACTTTTGTAGTTGCACATTTATTAAGATAGAACTCATTTAGTACAACAGTGCTGCATCCATCCGAGCATTGGAACACTTGCCTTTATAAGAATGGAATTGGCCAGTGGTTAAGTTGCTGAGAATGTGAAATGAATAGACTAAATTGTGGCGTACTCGTTCCAGGCTGTATCACCTGCATATGAAAATGAGTTAACACCATGGCAGTATTAGTAATGAGTTAGCACATTGGGTTATTTTATACGCTTTTATTAAAAAGGGGGCATGGACCTAATTACTTGAATACCTTGAGTTAGCACAAAGTGAGTTAGTACAAATGTGTTAAGACATTTATCATTAATAGCACACATCTGGTCAGAGTGTGCAAAAAAAACAAAAGAATTTACGTTTATCCTTTCATGTGATGTGGCCATTGCCAGCTAGACTGTTTCTCATCCCTAGCTGCTCTTGAGAAGGTGGTGATGAGTTGTTCTCTTGAACCACTGAAGTCCATATGATGTAGGTAAACCCATGGTTAGGTAGAGAGTTCCAGGAATTTGTCCCAGCGACAGAGTAGGAAGAGAGTCAGGCTTTGTGGGGGGAAGCTTGTGGCTGGTGGTGTTCCCATTTATTTGTTACTTTTGTCCTTCTAGGTGATAGAAGCCGCAGGTTTGGAAGGTGCTGCAATGCATCTTGTAGATGTATTACATAATATTTACAGCATCAAAACAGGCCATTTGGCCCAACTGGTCCATGTTGGTGTTTATGCCCCTCAGAAGTTTCTTCCAACCTTAATTAATCTGGCCCTATCATCATATACTTACATTCTTTCCCTTTCATATTCTTAACTTTCCCTTACAAGTATCAGTAGCATCTCCAAAGGTTATAGTCTTATAGCAATCTCTCTTTCCAAAAGAGAAAACGCTGGAAAATCTCAGCAGGTCGGGCACCGTCTACAAGGAGAGAAAAGAGCTGACGTTTCAAGTCCAGATGACCCTTTGTCAAAGCTCAATCTCTCTTGCACTATATTCTTTTCTTCAAACAGGTGTTTAGTGAGGAACAGCCTGCAGGAGCAAATGCCAATTTTATATAGTTCAGAAAACTGTGATTGTAACAGATAAGCTCATTCTGCGCCCCCCCCCCCCTCCTTTCCTGTCCATTTCTCTCGCACACGCTTCTTCGTCAATAATTTGAGATACCCAACTCTGGAATTTATACGCCTCAAATTCCCACTTCCCAATTGCCCATCCCTCCAGCGACTCTTCGGATTCACAGCAGGTATTCCAAGAGTCTAATAGAATTACGAAGAACCATCTGGTGTTTATATTCCACATGAACTTCCTCCAACCCTCTCTTCATCTCACCCAATCAACATTTCCTTCTATTCCCTTCTCCCTCAAGAGTTTATCCAACTTCCCCTGAGATGCATCTATACTATTCGCCTCAAACACTCCCGGTGGGAGCGAGTTCAACCCTCACACCACTCTCTGGATAAAGGATTTATGACCCTAGAAGGAAATCTTTCCTGAAGTCCTTATTGGATTTATAAATGACTAACCTGTAACTATGACCATTAGGTTTGGACTGCCTCCGTCAAACCCTGTCATGATTTTAAAGATCTCTAACGGGGACATCAGAATTAGGAGCAGAAGGAGACAAATTCAGCCCTTCCCGCCTGCCCCGCCATTCAGTCAGATCGTGCCTCTCTCCCTGGTCTCAAATCTACCTCCCGACTATATCACCCTCTCCCTTTTTTTATTAGAAATATGTTCACTTCCCTCGTGAAACCATTCACGATTTAATCTGCACCGCACTATGGGGCAGCGAGTTCTGCAAATTCACCATCCTCTGTGAGAAGTAGTTCCTCCTCATCTCGGTTTTAAGTCTATCGCCTCTCAACCTGTACTCGTGACCTCTTGTTCGAGGTTGCCCCACAACAGAAAACATTTGGCCTACGTTTACTCTATCAATCCATTTTCAAATTTTATACGCCTCGATCAGATCCTCTCTCATCCATCTAAACTCCAGCGAGTATTAGCCCAAACTGTTTACTCTCTCCTCGTCGACCCTTTCATCCCCGGAATCAATCTCATGAGCCTGTCGGTGTAGCACGCAAGAAACAATACTTTTCACTGCACACGTGACAATAAAGCAAATCAAATGATGTGACTCCTGACCCGCCACAATGCGGTAGACTCTTTAACTGCCCTCTGAAATGGCCTGGCAAGCCATTTAGCTATTTCGGGGTTGGGCAGCAGATGCGGGCCTTGTCTGCGATGCCCACATCCCGTGAAGGAATAAAATAAAAATGAGGGTGGGACTGCTGGAACATGTGGAGTGAAGGGGCTCCCAACGTACTGTTGGATCGGTTGCAAGTTGTTGCAACAGCGGTGAAAAGAATGGCGATTGTATTCTCGGGTCCAGGGGGTGATTGGCTCAGAGAGAAAATGTTTGTGTTGGTGTTCCCATGCCTTTGTTGCTTTGGTGCCTCTAGGTGGCAACAGGTTTCTAGGCACTGCCGAAGAAGCCTTGGCATGTGGCTGCAAGGGAGGCAGTGGCACAGTGGTATTGTCACTGGACTCGTAATCCAGAGACCCAGGTTCGAGTCTCACCATGGCAGATGGTTAAAATTTAAGGTCATTTAAAAATCTGGAATTGAAAGTCTAATAATGGTGACCATGAAACCATTGCTGATTTCCGGTTTCCTCCCACAGTCCAGAGACACGTGGGTTTGCTGGATTGGCCATGCTAAATTGCACCTTAGTGTCAGGGGATTAGAAGGGCAAATACGTGGGGTTACTGTGATGGGGACTAGGTGGGATTGTGGTCAGTGCAGACTCGATGGGCTGAATTGCCTCCTTCTGCATTGTACGGATTTTACGATTGTTAGAAAAACCCATCTGGTTCACTAATGTCTTTTAGGGAAGGAAATCTGCTGTCCTTACTTGGTCTGGCCAACACGTGACTCCAGAGCCACAGCGTTGTGGTTGACTAAGAAATCCTTTACGTTCCCTCTACCCCACCAATGAAACAAGTGGATGTTTAAGTTACTTACTCCCCTGTTTTCTTGACGTATGTGGTTATCTTACATTAGTCATCCACCTTGGATCTAAAATTATAGATCAGAGTATTTTCTAATTGGTGAATAGCCAGAAGCAGTAGAGGCCCAATTAATCTGTGTGGAAAAAAACAAAACCAAAAAGATTGGTTCAGCACTTGTTAGCACTGCTGCCTCACGATGCCAGGGACCTGGGTTCAGTTCCGGCCTCGGGTCACTGTCTGTGTGGAGACTGCACGCTCTCCCCATGCCTGCGTGGGTTTCCTCCGGGTGCTCCGATTTCCTCCCACCGTCTGAACGTTGTTTCAGTCAGGTGCTAAATTCTCCCACAGTGTACACGAACAGGCGCCGACAAGGAGATTTTCACACTAACATTATTGCACTGTTAATGTACGCCTAACTACGGAAAGTCCGGCACAGACCATAGTTGGAGTACTGTGAGCAACGGAGGGAAGATATTTTAGCCTTTGAGACAGTGTGGTTGATACACTGGAGTGATTGCTGAACTCCCCAAGGGGTAAAATGAGAGGTCAGCCCCTGTGTCTGGGAAGGTTTCAGAGATCATCATTTCCTGAAAGCTTAACTTTCATATTTATTTATTTTTCAACAATCGCCTCATGAGCATCAGTAGATTCTTAATTCCAGATTTTTTTTTTATTGAATTCAAATTTCACCATCTGCCGTGGTGGGATTTGAACCTGGGTCCCCAGAGCATTCCCCTGGGTTTCTGGATTACTAGTCTTGTAACAATGCCACCACTCCACCGCCTCCCCACAATCAGTCAGCAGACCCCACATTTTGCATGGTTTAGTTTGGACATTGATATGACTCACCGAAAGAAAAGAGATGCGGCAGAAGGAACCAGGCACCTTGTAATAATTAGCTTTCAGTGGTTGAGTTCGCTTCTGCTCTCGAGTAACATGAAGTTGGATATACTGCTGCCCCTATCCAATGTCAATGGCCCTGCCTCAACCACTGCTTCCGGTACGTACATTCCACTTACGTACAACCCTCTTAAAAAAAAAAGTTGCTCCCCCGTTTCCTATTAATTCTTTCCCCTCTTAACTTAAACCTACGCCCTATAGTTCTCGATTTCCCCAACCCTGAGTGCATTCACCCTATCCATGCCTTTCATGATTATATACACATCTATAAGATCACCCTTCAGTCTCCTATGCTCTAACAAAAGAAGTCCGAGCCTGTCCTATCCCTCCCTATAACTCAGTCTCTTGTGTCCTGGCAACATCCTTGTAAATCACGCTCACTTCACATCTTTCCTATACCACGGAGACCAAAACTGAACACAGTACTCCAGTTGTGGCTTCAATTGCTGGTGCATCAGTTCGAATCAATAGGCCAAGCCTTTTTATTGGATTCTGTGTAACCTTTTGAAGGAAAGGAACTGCCAAATATCAGCCCTGCCTTTGGGTCCAAAGGTCGTAGCTTGAACGCTCACTCCAGGGACTTAGAATCATAGAATCCCTACAGTACAGAAGGAGGCCATTTGGCCCATCGAGTCTGCATTGACCACAATCCCACCCAGGCCCAATTCCCATAACTCCACATATCCACATCTTTGGATTGTGAGAGGAAACTGGAGCACTTGGAGGAAACTCGTGCAGACACGGGGAGAAGGTGCATCTCCACACAGGTTGGAATTGAACCCGGGTCCCTGGCACTGTGAGGCAGCAGTGCTAACCATTGTGCCACTATGCTGCCCATAACTTGAACAAATAATGCAGATTAATGCTCTGCTGCAGCACTGCAGGAGTGCTGCACTGTCTAAGGTGTAACCTTTCGCATGAGCGAATGAGATGGGTTTTTGCGACAATTGACAATGGTTTCACGGTCATCACTTGAATTACAGAGTCACAGAATTCTACAGTGCAGAAGGAGGCCATTTGGCCCATCGAGTCTGCACTGGCCACAATCCCTCCCAGGCAGTAACCCCACAACCCCATGCATTTACCCTAAGCTAGTCCCCCAGACACTAAAGGGCAATTTAGCATGGCCAATCAACCTAACCCGCACATCTTTGGACTGTGGGAGGACACCGGAGCACCTGGAAGAAACCCATGCAGACACGGGGAGAATGTACAATCTCCACATGGACAGTAACCCAAGCCGGGAATCAAACCCGGGTCCCTGGCACTGTGAGGCAGCTGTGCTGCCCCAAATTTGATTTAATTTATTATTGTCACGATTAATATGTTAAAAATGTATTATTATACAGTGAAAAGTGTTGTTTCTTGCGCGCTACACAGACTGAGGATACCGTTCATAGAGAAGGAAAGGAGAGAGTGCAGAATGCAGTGTTACAGTCATAGCTAGGGTGTGGAGAAAGATCAACTTAATATTAGATTGATTGATTCATTCATTCAAAAGCCTGAAGCAGGGAAGAAGATTATTAAATTTTTAATTCCAGATATTTTTTTATTGAATTCAGATTTCACCATCTGTCACGGTGGGATTCGAACCAGGTCTCTAGACTGCTAGTCCGGTGACCATCCATTGTGCCTCCCCTGAACTGGCAGCTTCTTTTTGGGTAAGGGAACCTACCGGGAGATTAAATCCTTCCCACTGTAGGTGGGCCCAAGCGGTTTTTATCGGGTGACTGGACACTTTTCACAATACTTTTCACTGTATACTAATACACGTGGGAATAACAAGTCGAACCCAGTCGGACAGCAAAATGACCTTTTTCACGATTTGACAGCACCATGACAACGCGCGATGCAAAGTGACACCCGGTGGTCAAGAGCTACGTGGCGAGATGCCAGCGCGTGGGGTTAATGTTTCGGTTGTTGGGTGGTAACTGAGAGTTTATAGATCACCTTCATGTTGTTAGGTCTCAGCTAAGCTTTTCTTTGTCAGGGATTCCAATGAGGGTGAAGCGGGGGGGGAGCAGTGGGATATCTAACAGTGAAAATTGGCCCCATGAACTCAGTATACAGTCCTTTGTCGGCACTTAATGTGTTACTAAACTCAGCTGCCAACTAAACATGGGAAACCTTGGAGCATTGTTATCACCAGGGCGTACACTGGTCTTGCAGGTATCTTTCAGTGGAAAATGCCACGGGAAGTTTACGGTGCATTTTAAAGTGGAATGTTGTTAGCCAAAGACTATTTTTATAATTCAGTAGACAGCCAGTACCTGTTGGCTGTTTGCATTTCCTGGTAAGCCGTCAATTACTTCGTAACTTCAGTTTAATTGGATTCAGTCAGAATGGTTAACTGCGGTGTAGTGGGTGGCACAATGGTCAGCACTGCTGCCTCGCAACGCCAGAGACCCACGTCCGACTCCCGGCTAGGGTGACTGCGCACTCTGTGTGTTCTGTGGGTCACTGTGTGTGTAGAGTCTGCACGTTCTCCCCGTATCTGCGTGGGTTTCCCTCCCACACTCCAAAGATGCGCAGGTTAGGGTGATTGGCCCTGCTAAATTCCGTGTCGGGGGGATTAGCTGGGTAAATACATGGGGATAGGGACCCTGGATGGGATTCTTATCAGTGTAGCCTTGATGGGCTGAATGGCCTCCTCCTACTCTGTAGGGATTCTGTGATGTGCTGACACCATTAAATGTGTCAGATGCACGCAATTTTTATATTGGTAACAGAATCGAAGCCACCAATAATGAAACTGAACCATCTCTACGAAGTTCTTACAATGTACTGCAGACTGCATGTTCTCCCCATGTCTGCGTGGGTATCCTCCAAGTGTTCCAGTTTCCTCCCACAGTCTGAAAGATGCTCTAGTTAGGTGCATTGGCTGTGCTAAATTCTCCCTCAGTATACCCAAAGAGGCGTCGGATTGTGGCGACGAGGGAATTTTCACAGTTACTTCATTGCAGTGTTAATGTACGCCTATTTGTGACGCTAATAAATAAATTCAAGTTGAAGCTGGAGGAACATGAAGAGTAACAGAGACCGGAGATGCGGACAGTTAAACTGAGAGCAAAGTGTTTAAATGTGGAAGAGTCACTTACAGAAATTTACACAGTCAGTGTCGATTGGAAACATTAAAATTACGACATTTGGAAGTTGTATTTGCCTAATTTTCTTCCCCGTCACTGCTTTAAACTTTAGAATCTCTTCCTTTCTCCAAATTGGTAATGTCGTGCACTTTACCGTCATCCAGCAAAAATTGCAGCATTGGAAATGGGAATCTCTGCTATTTATGAAGGCCACTGGAGTTAGCTCAACTCTGTGAGAATCTAGCCTTTCATTACTCTGTATCTTGCCAGTTGTCCGATCTGAGACGTTTAATATTGTGCAAAGGAATAATGCACGTTCTGTCCTTCAAAGTGAAATGTCCGAGACTTTTATTGATGCAATGCTTTCATTTCTGTCACAACCATCTTGCTTCATGGGCAGTCGGGCAGATTAAAAAATGTCAACCTGATCAGAAATCAGGTAGCCGTAGAATCCCTACGGTGAAAAGGCCATTCAGCCCATCGAGTCTGTACCAACTCTTCAACAGAGTATCTACCCAGGCCCTCATCCTCGCCCTACCTTTATACATTTAGCATGGCCAATCCACCTAATCTGCACATTTTGAGACACTAAGGGACAATTTAGCACAGCCAATCCCCCTAACTTGCACATTTTGAGACACTAAGGGACAATTTAGCACAGCCAATCCCCCTAACTTGCACATTTTGAGACACTAAGGGGTAATTTAGCATGGCTAATCCCCCTAACCTGCACATCTTTGTTCACGAAGGGGCAATTTAACATGGTCAATCCACCTAACCTACGCATCTTTGGACACTAAGGGCCAATTTAGCATAGCCAATCCACCTAACCTGCTCATTTTGGGGCGTAAGGGGCAATTTAGCATGGCCAATCCACCTAACCTGCACATCTTTTGGACTGTGGGAGGAAACCCACTCCGACATGGGGAGAATGTGCAGACTACACATGTACGCGCACGCGCGTGGCTGGAATCCTGGCGCTGAGAGGCAGCAGTGCTAACCACTGCGCTGCCCCAACTGAATGAGAAGTGTGATAAATGAACTTTGACGTTGCGTGTAGCGTTTCCTTCTCCCCAGCTTTATTGTATAATTCAGCATTGCCGATTGCCGTGGTGTCTGTGATTTGTGCTCTACTTCAGTAAGTTTATTCATACTGTGAAACCTCTAGGGCTGCCCTCCATTGAGTGTGTGAGCTTGCTAGCACACAGATTTGTGTACCAGTCCCAGTCAGCACTAATATATCTCTGAGATGGTTGGGAGTGCATTTTATGCTGTGCACTGCTCTGTGGCTATTTGTAAAATTTTCCAGTAGCCCAAGTGGGAGCTGCTGTCACAGTTGTAGGAAAATAATGAGGCCGTGTTCTGCTTTCAAGCAAGCTACATAACCCCTCCACTATTACTTTGTAGGTTTATTTATTTGTGTCGCACGTCAGCTCTCATTAACACTGCAATGAAGTTACTGTGAAAATCCTCCAGTCGCCACGCTCCGGCGCCTGTTCGGGTAACACTGAGGGAGAATTTAGCACAGCCAGTGCATCTAACCAGCACATCTTTCGGACTGTGGGAGGAAACCCACGCAGACATGGGGAGAACGTGCAGACCCCACACAGACAGTGACCTAAGCTGAGAATCGAACCTAGGGCCCCTGGCGTTGTGAGGCAGCAGTGCTAACTGTTGTGCCACAGTGCCTGGGTGCTCGTAAGTCACCAACTTGCAGTGTCTTTCTGCAGCTTAATATTCACTTATTTTCCAAAACTAATTGCAACTCTTCCATCCATTAAATTTGGCATATGGCAATCTTTCTGCGATTGGACTTTCCAGTTTTTATTGACTTATTTAAGCCTCTTTGGTTTCCTCCAGGGGGATCCTGTCTCCTCCCACAGTCCAGAGATGGGTTAGGTGGATTGGCCATGCTAAACTGCTCCTTTGTGTCAGGGAATTAACAGGGTAAATACATGGGGTTACAGGGGTACGGATGGGTGGGATTGTGGTCAGTGCAGATTTGATGGGCCGAATGGCCTCCTTCTGCACTGCAGGAATTCTATGACAAGAAGCGGGTGCAGGACTAGGCCATTCAGCCCATCGAGGCTGTGTCACCAATCGATAAGATCAGACCTGATCTGATGTGGCCCTAACATCACTTCTCTGCCTACTCCAGGTAAATCCTTTGAAAGAAAGACCTGCAATTATATGCAGTGTGGCGTGGCGGCACGGTGGTTAGCACGGCTGCCTCGCAGCGCCAGGGACCCGAATTCAATTCCCGGCCTCAGATCACTGACTGCGGAGAGCCTGCACGTCCTCCCCATGTCTGCGTGGGTTTCCTCCCACCGTCCGAAAGACGTGCTGGTCAGCTACATTGGCCGTGCTAAATTGCCCCTTTCGTGTAAGGGGATTAGCAGGGGAAATGTGTAGGGTTATGGGAAAAGGGCCTGGTTGGGATTGTGCTCGGCACAGACTCAATGGGCTGAATGGCCTCCTTCTGCACTGTAGAGATTCTATTCTACGATTATTTTTCTGAATGAGTGGCTGTTCAGTAGTAGAGTTTTTACAGCTGCCTAATAAAACTGCTAATGGAAACAGATATGTCTTTTATGTAATTTAACACTTGTGCTGATAACA
The DNA here is from genome assembly GCF_965287045.1 of Carcharhinus amblyrhynchos. Lineage (NCBI taxonomy): Eukaryota > Metazoa > Chordata > Chondrichthyes > Carcharhiniformes > Carcharhinidae > Carcharhinus > Carcharhinus amblyrhynchos. The sequence continues at coordinate 7,931,204 of NC_137335.1, read as the reverse complement.
TAATCAGCAGTAGAATGTTTTTGCATTTTGCAGATATGCTGTAATAAAAATAATCATACTCTGATTTTCACTGCTCATGCTGGATATGACCTTATTTCCATAATTTTTCAATGGATTGAGCTATCGCTGTGGGATTTTGCTGCTTTTACTGTACATCTGCTTGAAGGTCGACGCATTTTTGGGTGGCACATTCACAGAATTAAGTTTGTTGCTTCTGAAATAAAATATAGATCATCTTGTGGTGGGTGAGGATTGTCCTTGGGGAAGCTGATAGCATGTGTGTCCGATACCAGTTTGTCAAATAGTTCACAGCCTTGTATTTATTCTCTGAAAGAATCTACCTTTGGTCAGTTTTAAGAAACCACACCTTTTTTTTTGTTCATTGTTGTCTGAGTGTTTTGTCTGCATTGAGTGTTGATCCATCATCTGTGTGTCCTGCTGGTTAAACTGACATGCAGTCTGCTTCTCCCTGACTGTTTGTTTGTTTCTCCCAGGTTCAGATTGAACCTGTTTAAAAAAAAATTGTCCGCCTTCTTGGCAAAGACCTTCCTTGAACCCCGGCAGTCGCTTCTCACCTCCGGGTCGCCCGTTTCCCAAGCTCGAAGCAGGAATATGCTAATCATTTGTTCATCCACTTCGTGAACAGGATTAGGATTCTCCAGCGTGTAAAGGTGCATGCCCTCCAACAAAGAGCAGCAGAATTTGGAAATGACTGACGCTGGTCCTGTGTACCTTAAAATGGAACCTCAGTTCAGACCAGTACCAGTCCTTTCCAAATTTATTCTCTTCTGCTGGCCCCCCAACACACTGCCCTCACTGCTCTCAATCTTGGTAGCGCAGTGGTTGTCACTGCTGCAGCACAGCATCAGAGACCAGGGTTCAGTTCCCGACTTGGGTCGTTATCTGTGCAGAGACTGCATGTTCTCCCCGTGTCTTCATGGGTTTCCTCCGTGTGCTCCAGTTTCCTCCCGTAGTCCAGAGAACGTGCTAGTTAGGCCGTGCTAAATTCTCCCTCAGTGTACCCGAACAGGTGCTGGAGTGTGGCGACGAGGGGATTTTCATAGTAACTTCATTGCAGTGTTAATGTAAGCCTACTTGTGATAGTAATAAATAAACTTAAAACTTAACGCCCTTTGGGGAAGGAAATCTGCCGTCCTTACCCTGTCTGGCCTACATGTGACTCCGGAGCCACAGCAATGTGCTTGACTCTAAACTGCCCTTGGGCAACTAGAGACGGGCTATAAATGTTGGCCGGCCCGCGAATGAATAAAAACAACAAATTAATGTTGTATATCCCAGTGCAGTGCGCATCAATATGCAAATGTGTTCTTCACAAATTGAGGGGAAGGAGATTGTGAGCAGGGTGGCACAGTGGTTGGGCGGCACGGTAGCACAGCGGTTAGCACTGCTGCTTCACAGCTCCAGGGTCCTGGGTTCGATTCCTGGCTCGGGTCACTGTCTGTGTGGAGTTTGCACATTCTCCTCGTGTCTGCGTGGGTTTCCTCCCACACTCTGGTTTCCTCCAGAGATGTGCGGATTGGCCATGCGAAAAATTGCCCTTAATGTCCTGAGATGCGTAGGTTAGAGGGGTTAGTGGATGGATTGGGGGGTTAGGACCTGGGGTGGGATTGTGGTTAGTGCAGTCTTGATGGGCCGAATGGCCTCCTTCTTTACTGTATGATTCTATGAGTATGTGCTGGACTGTGTATCTGAAAAATCCCTTAACTTCAGTTTCCACATCACAGTGCTGGAGGGAACTGGGGGAGTGGTAAGAAGAGAGAGAGGGGTGAAGGGGAAGCCGGGAAGACCATTCTCGCAGGAAAGGAGAGGGAATGAGTATGCACCCACTATAATTAATTTGGAGAGAGAGGACGACAATATTTTCATTGAATCCCTACAGTGCAGAAGGAGGCCATTCAGCCCAAGGAGCTTACGTCCATAACAATCCCATTCTATCCCCATAACTCCTGTGAATTTACCATAGCTGCCCCCCCCACCATAGTGAGAGGCAATCTTAGCATGGCCAATCCACCTAACCACCTCACCTAACATTTGTGGGAGTGGTGGAGGAAACCCACGCAGACATGGGGAGAATGTGCAGACTCTACACCAGACAGTGACCCAAGCTGGTATTGAGCCCAGGTCCCTGGTGCTGTGAGCCAGTGGCGCTAATCGCTGTGCCACCTTCTTGTCGTTCCTCCAAACTTTAGCTCAGGTTCATCTCTCCACCGATCCTGTCAGACCTGCTGAGATTTTCTGGCATCTTCTGATCTGGTTTGGTACAATGGTTTTTAGGTTTGTGCATGCTTTTCTTTTCTTCTTGGGTTTGAGGATGACTTGTAGCCGGATGAGTCCAAAGGTGCAGTGCACACAGACTATTGGCGGAAAGTGGTGCTTGAAGAGTTGGGTGGATGGATTGTTTATTGAAGGGCTGGGTAGAGGTTTATGCGTTCCCTCCAAAGCCTCGGCCTGCGTGTCCCCAACAAAGACTTTCGGTGTGTTCAGTGCCTTTCTGAATCGGCCATCTCCAGTTGGCTCGGTTATGAGCCAGGGATTCCCAGGAATTGGTGGTTTGAACTCTTCAGGGAGACTCCAAAGCCCTCCCTGGTGTTCCCCCTGGTGACCAGACAAGGTAGGCCGTTGGAGAGCACCCATCAGCCACGCCTGTCCGACATCCGTTGTGATGCGTTAAAATCGACCTCTAACCCCTCCTCGGCCCTAACTAACGTTTATTCCCTTTTCGCCCAAATATTCATTGGGATCGGGTGGGGATTTCTTTCCTTGCTGCAAGTCTTTGCCAGTTAACATGACCAGGAAGCTGTGAAATTCAGCAGTCAGGGGAAAACCTCTCGAGATTGTTGACCTGAATCCGACTGACTGGCTTGCTGCAAGTGCTTCATTATGAAGACATTGTGCAAGAGGCAGAAAGTTCTCGTATTGTGCTGGAGTATTCATTCCACCTGAGGAAGGCTTGAAAACCGTAAGTTCACCTCTTTGCGAGCTGGTTAGAAATCCCCCGTAAACCTACCGCGCCTCGCAATAGTTGCCTGATTTGTCAGAAGTGTGAAGAATCTAATTTAGTTTCAGCCTGCGGCAGTCAGGTGCTGAGTAGCGTATGCTTTTTGTCTTTTGGACTGGCAGAAAGGACATTAAGTGAATTCCTGTTCGCATTGTTGTTGTTAAATAGGGTAATTGTTGGCCCTAAGCTATGTAATCTCAGATGTAAACTCCGTTCATGAAGGACAAAACCCACCTGAGGACAGGAATGTGTTACACGAGCATTGGCAGAAAATTGGATAGCTTGCACGGCAACTGGAGACTGAGAGAGAGAAACGTCTTATTTGGGGCACGAAGAGGAACAGAGGAAGCCTTTCGAACTGGGAACATTTTTGGGGGTGGGGTTAGTGGGAGGCAGCACTTGTCAAAGGTGTAGCAGGTAATTAAGAAGGTAAATGGAATTTTCTCCTTCATTGCTAGAGGGATGGAGTTTAAGAACAGAGAAGGTTATATATAGTGCAGCTGCATAAGGTGCTGGTGAGGCCACACCTGGAGCACTGTGTACAGTTTTGGTCTTTTGACTTATTGTCACATGTACTAAAACACAGTGAAAAGTATTGTTTCTTGCATGCAAAAACATACCGTTCAAAGAGAGCATGCAGAATGTAGTGTTACAGTCATAGCTAAGGTGTAGAGAAAGATCAACATAATGCAAAGTAAGTCCATTCAAAAGTCTGATGGCAGCAGGGAAGAAGCTGTTCTTGAGTCGGTTGACACATGACCTGATTTTTGTGTCTTTTTCCCAAAGGAAGAAGGTGGAAGAGAGAATGTCCAGGGTGCGTGGGGTCCTTAATGATGCTGGCGGCTTTTCTGAGGCAGCGGCAAGTGTAGACAGTCAGTGGTTTGTGTGATGGATTGGGCTACATTAACGACCTTTTGTAGTTCCTTGCGGTCTTGGGCAGAGCAGGCTGTGATGCACCATAGAAAACATTCTTTCTGGTTGTATCTATAAAGCTTGGTGAGAGTTGTAGCTGACATGCCAAATTTCCTTAGTCTTCTGAGAAAGTAGAGGCATTAATAGAACATAGAACATTACAGTGCAGAACAGGCCCTTCGGCCCACGATGTTGAGCCGACCAGTTAAAAAGCAATGACCCTCTAACCTAAACCAATCCCTTTCCATCCATAAACCTATCCACGGATCTCTTAAACGCCCCCAAACTAGGCGCATTTACAACTGCAGCAGGCAGGGCATTCCAATCCCTCACCACCCTCTGGGTAAAGAACCTACCCCTGACATCCGTCCTATAACTACCCCCCCTTAATTTAAAGCTATGCCCCCTTGTGCTAGCTTTCTCCATCCGAGGAAAAAGGCTATCACTGTCCACCCTATCTAAACCTCTAATCATCTTATATGTTTCAATAAGGTCCCCTCTTAGCCGCCTTCTTTCTAATGAAAACAACCTCAAATCCCTCAGTCTCATTGGTGGGCTTTCTTAAATATAGTGTCAGCATCTTATAGAAACGTATAAGATTATGAAGGGAATAGATAAAAAAAAAGCAGGGAGGTTGTTTCCACTGGCGGGTGAAACTAGAACTAGGGGCCATGGCCTCAAGATAAGGGGGAGCAGATTTAGGACTGAGTTGAGGAGGAACTTCTTCACCCAAAATGTTGTGAATCTGTGGAATTCCCTGCCCAGTGAAGCAGTTGAGGCTACCTCATGAAATGTTTTTAAGGCAAGGATAGATACATTTTTGAACAGTAAAGAATTAAGGGTTGTGGTGAGGGGGCGGGTAAGTGGAGCTGAGTCCACGAAAAGATCAGCCGTGATCTTATTGAATGGCGGAGCGGGCTCGAGGGGCCAGATGGCCTACTCCTTCTCCTAGTTATTATGTAAGGAAGAAATCCAGTTGAGGTGGCATGAGAGAGGGATGCCTGGTTCCTCATTGTGGGGCGGATGGTGACGGAAACAAATTGAGGGCGGAATTCTGTGGGATTTGATCTCTGACTTTGCTGGGAGACGGAGCAAAAGTATTCACCTGACCTTAGAGGCCCAAGTTATAAAACACAGTGCTACTGATGCACACCAGTAGACGATACACAGTTAAGCCAATTGAAGGGCTAGTCCTGTCACTCCTTGAACTTTACTCAAATTAGCTGCTTTGATTTTGGGGCTGGAATTTTCCCCATCCCATCGGGAATCGTACAGGACTAGTCACGGAGGCCATGCAAAGATCTGTTGACCTCAGGCGGGATTTTCCAGCCTTGGGGTGAGCATGGCCAGAAGATCATAGAATCCTACAGTGCAGAAGGAGGCCGATCGGCCCATCGAGTCTGCACCAACCACAATCCCAGCCAGGCCGTATCCCCATAACCCCATGCATTTACCCTAGCTAGTCCCTCTGACACTAAGGGGCAATTTAGCATGGCCAATCCACCTAAACTGCACATCTTTGGACAGCAAGGGGCAATTTAGCATGGCCAATCCACCTAAACTGCACATCTTTGGACACTAAGGGGCAATTTAGCATGGCCAATCCACCTAACCTACACAACTTAGGACTGTGGGAGGAAACCCACACAGACACGGGGAGAACGCGCAAAAACCCCACAGACAGTGACCCAAGCTGGGAATCGAACCTGGGTCCCTGGCGCTGTGAGGCAGCAGTGCCAACCACTGTGCCACCGTGCCGCCCGCATCTTTTTTCAACATCGTGCGAATAAAGTCTCAAAGGTATTAATGAGAAAGATCAAAAAAGATCCGCATTGTTTTAAAAACAAACAACGTTGACTTGTATCTTGCATTTCATGTAATGAAAGATCCTGAGCAGAAGTATTAATATCTTTGGCACAAATGCTGTACGCGGGTTTTGTTTGAAGCAGATAATTGCTTTGATCGACAGAATCTATGGCCAGATTTAGCTCCTGAGAATTTGCAGCTTCTCTTTGGAAGGCAGTCCCCCTTGATAAGATGAAAAGCATCAAAGAGCCATCTAATACATTGCTTTTTTAAACCAGAAATGGAATATAGATTAAGGCAGAAGAATGGGTATTTTTGATTTGATTTGTTTTTATTATTGTCACAATTTTTTTCATTCATTCGTAGGAAGCGGGCATCTCTGGTGGCCTGCATTTATTGCCCATTCTTAGTTACCCCAGTACTGAGTGGCTGGTTGGGCCATTTCAGAGGGTAGTTAAGAGTCAGTCACATTGCTGTGGCATGTAGCCTGGGTAAGGATGGCAGATTTCCTTCCCTAAAGGACATTAGTGCACCAGATGTGTTTTTCCAACAATTGACAGTGGTCATCAGTAGATTCTTAACTCCAGATATTTTTTATTGAATTCGAATTCCACCACCTTCTGTGGCGGGATTCGAACCCGGGTCCTCAGAACATTAGCTGAGTTCCTAGATTGATAGTCTAGCAATAATACCACTACGCCATCACCACCCTGCATGTATTAGTATACAGTGAAGAGTATTATTTCTTGCGCGCTATGCAGACAAAGCATGCCCTTCATAGAGGAGGAAAGGAGAGAGTGCAGAATGTAGTGTTACAGTCATAGCTAGGGGGTAGAGAAAGATCAATTTAGCACAAGCTAGGTCCATTCAAAAGTCTGATGGCAGCAGGGAAGAAGCTGCTCTTGAGTCGGTTGGTGCGTGATCTCAGACAGTTGTATCTATTTTCCAACGGAAGAAGGTGGAAGAGAGAATGTCCGGGATGAACGGGGTCCTTGATTATGCTGGCTGCTTTTCTGAGGCAGCGGGAAGTGTAGATGGAGTCAATGGATAAGAGGCTGGTTTTCATGGTGAGCTGGGCTACATTCTTTATAGTTTCTTGTGGTCTTGGGCAGAGCAGGAGCCATACCAAGCTGTGATACAGGTAGATGAAAATATCCACTTCATTCTCTGAAGGGTGAGGAAGGAGCGGCGCTCCGAAAGCGCGTGATTCCAAATAAACCTGTTGGTGTTGTGAGAGTTCTTACTGTGCCCACCCCAGTCCAATGCTGGCACCTCCACATCATGTTCAGATGGGCTTGTGAATGTTAATGCTGCAAACTCGCAGAAGATGAGATTGTCTACAGAATCTTTTTAATTCCAAGTGAATGAACATGTCAAGGCAATGTATGTGCCTGTCGTAAACTGATAGATTCGAAGAGGATCTGGTCTCAGGACATTTACATGTTGCACTGTGCTGTCAGGCTAATAAGTGCCAAATGCCAATCACGCACCCTCAGAATGTGTGCTTTTTTTGTTTAAACAAATTCCTGTTTCTTCCAAGGTTTTGGCAAGGATTTTGGGGAAACAGGCTTTGGTCTCCTGGGATAAGTGTTCAGTATGTCAAGATACACCACCCTGCTGCTGTGGGATCTTTTCCGTAGTTAGAATTTGGAAAAGATCAGGGCAAAAGGTGAATCAAACAAATGTCAGGCTTGGGGCCCACACTTCTACAGATGACTAAATTGTCCCAGCTGAGTAACATGACACTCTTGCAGGTAAGGCCGAATAAAAACAAGTCAAGATATCAATTGTCCTAAACTAGATTTGCCTCCCCCGCCCCCCCCAACGACCATCGTTGGGTTTTGATTGACAAGCCACTGTGTCTAATCCTTGTGATGGGAAAATTAATAGTATCACTTCCATTAGGATGACGTGATTCTGGAATGAGTGGGAGCGGCAGCTTCAGGGAACAATGAACAGGCCCTTCGGCCCATCAAGCCTGAACCAATCATGTTGTCTCATGTAGATCTCTGTTCCTTCTACTCCCTGTCTGTTGATTATGTCTATCCAGAATTCTATACGGCGAGCCTCACCACCCTTCTGTGCACCCACTTTTCTCCCCTTACCTTGAACGAGTGCCTGCCTGGTGATTGTCATTTGTGCCCTGGGAAAAGGCTTCCATTTGTTCACCTTATCTTCACCCTTCATAATTTCATCAACTTCCTATCAGGTCGCCCCCCCCCTCAGCTTCCTGAGAGAGGTTGCAGTCTTCCAGCTGGCCGCTGACCTTGATGAGAGTTAGATCCAGGTGGCCCTTCATCCACACAGCGCGTTTTGAGACTTTTGAGAGCTGCCAGCTATTTGAGAACCTATCCCCATGTTCCCCATCATATACCGTACAGATGGCTCCTGCTTATTGTCAGCTGCTGCACACTCCAAGCACACAGCCCCGTACCGCTGTGAGATCCCTGAACCCCCACCTGTTATTTTTCTAGAACCTATTCAAGCTGGCCGTTGGCTGCGCAGGGCGACACGGTGGCTCAGTGGTTGGCACTGCTGCCTCAGAGCGCCAGGGACCCGAGTTCGATTCCTGGCTTGGGCCACTGTCTGTGCGCAGTCTGCACATTCTCCCCATGCCTGCGTGGGTTTCCTCCCAAGTCCACAAGACCTGTTAGTTAGGTGCGTCGGCTATCTACATTCTCCCTCAGTGTCCCCGAACAGGCACCGGAGCGTGACGACTAAGGGTTTTCATAGTAACTTCATTGCAGTGTTAATGTAAGCCTACTTGTGACACTAATAAATAAACGTTAAAACTTGTCACCTGCCGTAAATGTAAAGGTCAGTGTGCATTATCAACGGCAGGGATTTTTGCAGCGATGCCCGCACTCCCGAGGGTTTCCCCACTGCAGCACGGTGGCACAGTGGGTTAGCACTGCTGCCCCGCAGCGCTAGGGACCTGAGTTCGATTCCCATTGTGCCACAATGCTTCTCAAAGACTATGATAAGAAGCCAGTTTGAATAAGTGTCTACCAGAAGACGGCAGACTGGTTAGCACTGCTGCCTCACAGCGCCAGGGATCACGGTTCGATTCCCGGCTTGGGTCACTGTCTGTGTGGAGTCTGCACATGCTCCCCGTGTCTGCGTGGGTTTCCTCCGAGTGCTCCGGTTTCCTCCCGCGGTCTAAAAGACCCGCTGGTTAGGGCGCATTGACCCGACCAGGCGCCGGAGTGCGGTGACGGGGGGGATTTCACAGTAACTTCATTGCGGTGTTAATGTAAGCCTTTCTTGCGACTAATAAATAAACTTTACTGTTTAAAAAAAGGATGGAAAATTTGGCGTGTACACTCGACGCATGTCAGAAGCGTGAACTGATTCAACAGGGTCCATAACAACTGCTTGTTGGTCACCACCAGCCTTGAGTCACTGTCTCTCCTGCTCATATACCCTGTGTGTGTATATCACAGTCTTCCCTGGGGACTCCCACAGAGTCTGCCTGTGGTCTGGGGGCTGTGGAAGTGATGACATTAAAAGTTGTGCTGAGGCTTGTTGCAGGAATGTTTGTTCCTTCGGATCCCCTTGTGTCAGACCCGCAGTGATGTTGCAGGAGGCACACAGCGCCTATTTAGGCTTGTTGTTGCTGGGCAGACAGGGAAGTGTGACGGTCTGATTCATCGATTTCCTGAAAATAAGCACGGATTTGAGCGTGTATGTTAGCTCACTGAGCATATTATAATCTCATCGACAGCACACAATTACAGTGTCAGTCTTTCTCAGCCTCTGCACTCGAGGATCTTTTTTGGTTCCCGCTTATGTTGATTTTCAACCTTTTACTGCAGATTCCCCCCAGGCAGTTACTGGATTAGTTAGGTTTGCTTAACATGCGTGTACCTATCTGAAACTTGTGATTGTCTCTGACTCTGAATATCACTGACATATACGGGCATGAGTATTTTTAGCCTTCATTCTTACTCCGCACCGTGGCACCTATCATTAAGTCCGCTCTTTGTCTCTGGTCGTTTGTATGAATTTTATTTCACTCTCTGCCACTTGGGTGGCACAGTGGTCAGCGCTGCTGCCTCACAGCGCCAGGGACCCGGGTTCAATTCCCGGCTTGGGTCACTGTCTGTGTGGAGTTGGCACATTCTCCCCATCCCTGCGTGGGTTTCCCCCGGGTGCTCCGGTTTCCTCCCATGGTCCGAAAGACGTGCTAGTTAGGACGCATTGGCCGTGCATCAGTCTACCCGAACAGTGTGGTGACTGGGGGGTTTTCACACTAACTACATTGCAGTGTTAATGTAAGCCTACTTGTGACAGTAATAAATAGACTTAAAAAAAAATCAAAAAGCAATGCAGCACAGATAGTTTCTGGATTAATAGTCTAGCGATAATACCACTAGTCCACCGCCTTCCCAAAGGCAACTAGGGATGAACAGTGAACTCTTTAGCTTTTCAAAGGTTGGATAACAATCTCATGAGTGGATAAAAAAGATTTCCAACTCTTTTCTGGTTCATACCTGTGCTTCCCCCCAACTTTTCTCCCATTCAAATGGCACATTCAAGAGGTGTAGTGTTCCAGAATGGTGCTAGTTATCATGATTATCCAACAGTTTATTCTGTTAACTAGCATTGTTGGATATGTTTCCAAATTGTGCACCCAGTTCTTGGTTTCTTTCTTGCCAGTCTCAATAGCTGGTGCCTTCTCAGGTGTATCCCCAACACCCCCCCCACATTTCCTCCAGTTTCCTCCCACACTCCAAAGATGTGCAGTTAGGTTAATTGGGCCATGCTAAATTGCCCCTTAGTGTCAGGGGGTTTGAAACCACAGAGTCCCTACAGTGCAGATGAAGGCCATTCAGCCCATTGAGTTTGCACCGACAACAATCCCATCCTAGGCCCTATCTCCACAACTCCACCCATTTGCCCTGCTAATCCTTCTAACCTACACATCCCTGGACACTAAGGGGCAATTTAGCCTGGCCAATCCACCCAACCTGCACATCTTTGGACTGTGGGAGGAAACCCGAGGAAACCTACGCAGACACGGGGAGAGCGTGCAGACTCCACACAGACAGTGACCCCAAGCCAGGGATCGAACCCAGGCCCCTGGCGCTGTGAGGCAGCAGTGCTAACCACTGTGCGCCATGCCGCCCATAGATTGGAATGGAAGGATAAATGCATGGGTAGTTCCTGGGTGGGGTTGTTGTTGGTATGGGCTCAGTGGGCCCAATGGCCTCCTTTTGCGCTGTAGATATCCTCTGAGCTGGAAGTTCTCTGATGCCCCTGGCCAGTAATATGTCTGGAAGACTGTGCACAAGTTGGCTGCCGTGTACAGTTTGAGCAACACATTGGCTCAAAAGCACTTTGGGCTAGGATGCTTTTGAGGGCAGAATGGACTGAGGAATGAGGCACACCCAAAGTCCTCATGATCTGGAAGTCAGGATTGGGCCCAGAATTTTAACCATCAAATTAGTTCACACCAAAAATTTGTAAGTGTTCTGAGCGGCACAGTGGTTAGCACTGCTGCCTCATAGCGCCAGGGACTCGGGTTCGAATCCTGGCTTGGGATCACTGTCTGTGTGGAGTCTGCACGTTCTCCCCGTGTCGGCGTGGGTTTCCCCCGGGTGCTCCGGTCTCCTCCCACACTCCAAAGATTTGCGGGCTAGGTGGGTTCGGTTGCGATAAATTGCCCCTTAGCATCAGGGGGAATCTGAGGATAAATGCGTGGGATTACGGGAACGAGATTGTGGTCAGTGCAGACTCGATGGGCTGGTTGGCCTCCTTCTGCACTGTAGGGATGCTGAGTCCTCTTTGCTAAATTCGAGCGTCCCTCCCTCAGTATTGTGCTTCAGAGAGGAGCGGTGGTTTGTCACTGTGAAGGCTGGCAGCAAGAAATGCCTAATTTTACGTACTCCCCAGTGCCGTGGAATAATGAACCCTGCACTTAAAATCAATTAAATCCATTGGGTGCGCGGTCTTGGCACTGTTAGTCAGGTAGCTCCTTAACCAATCGCAGCTGAGCAATTAAGCACCACTAATGCAGATGAGCATTAGTGCCTGGCAGTGTACCAACAGTGACTGATTCCCAGTACACAAAGCAGAGCGGTAGAGTTCCTCGCTACAATTTCTTCAGCTATGCTTAATCTGGGTGCTTACGGCTTCAACTTCAAGTGCGCCGTAAGAGGATCAGTGAAGTGATGGCAAGAGCTCTTTGAACGTAGCCAAGGTAACGGTTTGCGTGGCGATTGCCCACACATGCTTGTGGCTTGAGTGGGCCACCTCAGATGACTTGGTTCCGATTTCGGTGGCTGAATTTCTCCTCCGCGTGGGTGAACGCTTTGTGCCATCCCGTAAGAGCCTGGAACCTGTGTGGAATTCTCGGTTCCCCCCCCCTCCATTCCTTTATTTTAATGCAGTGATGGATTTGGGGGTTGGGGGGGGGGGGTTCCTTGATTATAATGCGGGGAGCCGGATCAGCGGGTGCGTGGGAACGCAAAGCAGGATTTCTCCTGCTGGGAATCCAATAAACACGCAGAATTCTGAAGGGAAGAGATAAGATTGAAGCAGGGAGGTTGTTCCCATTGGCAGGCATTGGGCGGCGCAGTGGTGAGCACTGCTGCTTCACAGCTCCAGGGTCCTGGGTTCGATTCTCGGCTCGGGTCACTGTCTGTGTGTGGAGTTTGCACGTTCTCCCTGTGTCGGCGTGGGTTTCCTCCGGGCGCTCCGGTTTCCTCCCGCAGTCCAAAGATGTGCGGGTTAGGTTGATTGGCCATGCTAAGAAATTGCCCCTTAGTGTCCAGGGATGTGTAGGTTAGAGGGATTAGTGGGTATAATATGTAGGGATATGGGGGTAGGGCCTGGGTGGGATTGTGTTCGGTGCAGACTCGATGGGCCGAGGGGCCTCTTTCAGCACTGTAGGGTTCTATGATTTCTGAAACCAGAACTAGGGGGCATGGCCTCAAATTAAGGGGGAGCAGATTTAGGACTGAGTTGAGGAAGAACTTGTTCACCCAAAGGGTTGTGAATCTGTGGAATTCCCTGCCCAGTTGAGGCTCCCTCATTGAATGTTTTTAAGGCAAGGAGAGACAGATTTTTGAACAGTAAAGGAATTAAGGGTTATGATAAGAGGGCGGGTAAGTGGAGCTGAGTCCACAAAAAGATCAGCTGTGATCTTATTGAATGGCAGAGCAGGCTCGAGGGGCCAGATGGCCTACTCCTGCTCCTAGTTCTTATGTTATTATGTTCTTATGCAGACCATTCTGATTTTACATCCCACCTTGACACATTCCTTAGCTGTGTTGCTGTGTGCTATGGGGAAATCCCATCCTAGCGTAATTGAGCCTGGCCACAGAATTACGACTGTGGGATAGGTTAGCGTGGAGCAAGTCATTTTTCCATTAACCTTGCGCTGAGTTGTCCGAACACCACCTCCCTGTTTCTCCCTATCCCCATTCTCGAATATGCAGCCCATGGAGTTCAGTTCAAGGGCAGCTACTGAACAGAATTTCATAGAATCCTGCAGTGCAGAAGGAGACTGTTCGGCCCATTGAGTCTGCACCAACCACAATCCCATCCTATCCCTATAACCACTTTCCATTATCTTGGCTAATCCCACTGACACTAAGGGGCAATTTAGCATGGCCAATCCACCTGACCCGCACATCTTTGGAGTGTGGGAGGAAACCGGAGCATCCCGAGGAAGCCCATACAGACACAGGGAGAATATGCAACGGACAGTGACCTGAGCTGGGAATCGAGTCCCTGACACTGTGAGGCAGCAGTGCTAACCACTGTGCCACCATGCCACCCCCAAATATGGTATAATATATGGTGCGTCCATTCAAAAGTCTGACGGCAGCAGGGAAGAAGCTTTTCTTGTGTCAGTTGGTACAGAATGTCAGACTGTTCTATCGTTTTCCCGACGGAAGAAGGTGGAAGAGAGAATGTCCTGGCTGCGTGGGGTCCTTAATTATTCTGGCTGCTCTTCCCGAGGCAGCGGGAAGTGGAGACAGAGTGGGTGAACGGCAGGCTGGTTTGTGTGATGGATTGGGCTACATTCACGCTCTTTTGTAGTTCCTTGCGGTCTTGGGCACAGCAGGAGCCCATACCAAGCTGTGATACAACCAGAAAGAATGCTTTCTATGGTGCGCCTGTAAAAATTGGAGAGAATTGGGGAAAGAGTCTGGGTAAGATGCGCTATCGGAGTGTTGATGCTGGCAGGATGGGCTGAATGGCCTCTCCTCCTGTACTGTAGGAATTCTGTGATTCTTTGAACTTGCAAATATTCACGGACCTCAGGATCCTCTTTGATTTTAGTTGGGGCATAGAATGCAAATACAAATTGAAGTTGAATTACTTCTTGTATATATCTTGATTGATAAAGATCTGTTATCAGCAGCAGAAGTTTAGAGTCAGAAACTGTGGCTCCGCGATCAAGGGCATTTTTGAGGTTGTCTCCAATTAACTTGTGCGGCACTCCCAAGGCATCGTCCATCGCCCCCAAGTGAAGTAACAAAAGCAATTTGTTTCAGTTGCGTATGCACAGTTTATTTGTGCGTCTGAGAAGTCACGATGGACAAAGGGTTGGGATGCACGAGAACACTATCGCTCGGCAAGCTCCTCTCGGTGCCAAGCACCGCGTTGACTGATTTGGGCATATATCAGTCATCATCGCTGGGGGCAAAGTCCTGAAACACTCTACGTAACAGCGCGTTTGGGAGTTTTTAATCCTTTCATGGGGTGTGGGCGTTGATGGCAAGGCCAGCATTTACTGCCCACCCCTAATTGCGTATGCAGAGGTGGTGGGGGAAGAGCCTCCATCTTGAACTGCTGCAGTCCACGTGGTGTAGGTAAACCCGCCGTTCTGTTAGGGAGGGAGTTTTAGGATTTTGACCCAATGATAGTGAAGAGGCAGTGATATATTTCCAAGTCGGCACGTCATATGGGGCTTTGTAGGAAACTTGCATGTGATGGCACTCCTATGCATCTGGCGCCCTTGTCCTTCGAGAGTTGTGGTTTAGAAACGGCTGTGAAGGAAACCCTGGTGAGTTGCTGTAGTGTGCCTTGTAAATGGTACATTCTGTTGTCATCGTTGAGGGAGTGAGTATCGAAGGTGGTGGAATGTGGTGCCAGTCAAGCAGGCTACTTTGTCCTGGATAGTGTCAAACCTCCTATGTTGTGGGAGCTTCATTGTTTTATCATGCTCCTGATGCGTGCGTTGTAGAAGTTGGACATATTTATAGAATCCCTACTGCGCAGAAAAGATCATCTGACAGAGTGTCTTACCGAGGCTCTGACCTATCCCTGTAACTCTACTAATTTCCCTTGGCCACTGAGGGGCAATTTACTTGGACCATTCCACCTAATATTGGTTAGTACTGTTTGAGTACAGCCTTGGGTCACTGTCTGCTTGAAGTCTGCACATTCTCTCCTCGCCTGTGTGGGTTCCCTTTGGCTGCTCCAGTTTCCTCCCACAGTCCAAAGATGTGAGGGTTAGGTGGATTGGCCGTGCTAAATTGACCCAGAGGGTTACGGGGATGGGGCCTGGGTGGGATTGTTGTCGGTGCAGGCTCGATGGGTCAGATGGCCTCTCGCTGCACTGTAGGGATTCTGTGTTTCTATCTTCGCGCTGTGGGAGGAAACTGGAGCACCCGGAGGAAACCCACGCAGACACAAGGAGAACATGCAATCTCTACAGAAGGCAGTCACCCCAGGCTGGAATTGAACCCGGATCCTTGGTGCTATGAGGCTGCAGTGCTAACCACTGTGCCGCCACGTCACCCACGGTGCGTCAAATATTTGCCAACTGGTCCCAGTAGTGGGTGCGTTCCCCTACGGCTCCACTGGTGTTCAGCATCAGGAGGGAACGGGGAAGGAGAAACTTTTGCAGGAATGCAAAGAATCAGTTTCTTCTGGGATTTTACACTGGTGCCCGCCATGGTGAATCGGGAAACCAGCTGAAGGTCAGCGTGAAACTGATTTGCAACATGCCATAGAGATGTCCGGTGATTGGAGGTCGCATTTAATTTTAACAGATGTTGTTTCGGAGTTGATGTGCAGTGAGTGCTGTTTTGCAACCATCTTAAACCTTGCACTTGGGTTGTCAGTGGTAGGCATTTTCGAGCTAATTAACTTTCCCGTTGTGCTGTGCCATGCAGGTATTTTTACATCGAAAGCATAAGGTTACAGAAATGTTATTATCAACTTGCAAATTGTGTTATTAAACAAGGGCTCTGCAGACGTTAGCTCAGGAATTTTAACAAGAGGATCGGGGTGAGTATTTTATCCTTTCAGGGAATGTGAGCATCCATCATTGGCTGCTCACCCCTAATTGCCGTTGAAACGGGTGCCTGTCTAGGCTGTGGGTCGGGTGTCAGATGTTCAGGTCAGGCAGAGTAAGAACAGCGAATTTCCTTCCCGGAAGGGGTGGTACGATGATTGGCATTGCTATCTCACAGCGCCAGGGTCCCAGTTTGATTCCTGGCTTGGGTCACTGTCTGTGTGGAGTCTGCATGATCCCCCCCCCCACCGTGTCTGCGTTGATTTCCTTTGGGTGCTCCGGTTTTCTTCCAAGTCTGAAAGATGCGCTGGTTGGGGTGCATTGGCCACGCTAAATTCTCCCTCAGTGTAACCCGAACGGGCGCCGGAGTGTAGCGACTAGGGGATTTTCACAGTAACTTCATTGCAGTGTTAATGTAAGCCGACTTGTGACACTTATAAATAAACTTAAAGCTTAAACTGAAGTGGATAGAATGGGTTTTTGCAACAATCAATGGTGGCCTCTTGGCCGATGTTACTGAGAGAAGCTGTGGGTGTAATTTTACGATTTTGTCCCACCTGACTTTCAGCAAGGCACAGATGGGAGAGAGATGAAACATGAGAAATGTGCTTGGTTTCATGCCTCCCCCGATCATACTAGCCCTGTTTTGCTGTTGAAATTGGCTTCACGCCCAAGAGTTAAAAGTTAAAGCTTAAAGTTGATTTATTAGTCCACAAGTAAAGCTGACATTAACACTACAATGAAGTTACTGTGAAAATTCCCTAGTTGCCATATTCCGGTGCTTGTTCAGGTCAATGCATCTAACTAGCACGTCTTTCAGACTGTGGGAGGAAACCAGAGCACCCGGAGGAAACCCTCTGCACAGGCGGTGACCCAAGCCGGGAATCAAACCTGGGTCCCTGGTGCTGTGAGGCAGCAGTGCCAACCACTGTGCCACCGTGCAGCCCAAGAGTTCAACAGCTGGCTCCATCCCTCCCCCCGCTGGCGAGATTCTCATCCTGGCACTCGTTTTGCACCTAGTCCCATAAGATTGCGACCCACAGCTCACCGAAAAA
This sequence comes from Carcharhinus amblyrhynchos, assembly GCF_965287045.1. NCBI lineage: Eukaryota > Metazoa > Chordata > Chondrichthyes > Carcharhiniformes > Carcharhinidae > Carcharhinus > Carcharhinus amblyrhynchos. The sequence goes on along the minus strand of NC_137335.1, from coordinate 7,914,157 downwards.
AAAGGTGCCCTTTTCTTCCGTTTTCTCGTTTATTTGGCACTTAGAACTTTTTTTGTAAGATCATGCCATAAATATCAAATATATATCCTTGAAAGTGGAGTTACAGGTGGACAGAGTGGTGAAGAAGGCATTCGGATGCCTGGTTTCATTGGTCAGAACATTGAATACAGGAGTTGGGATGTCTTGTTGGAGTTGTAGAAGGCATTGGTAAGGCCACACTTGGAATACTGTGTACCATTCTGGACACCCTATTATAGAAAGGATATTATTAAATGAGAAAGAGTGCATAGAAGATTTACTAGTAAGCTACCAGGACTTGATGGATTGAGTTATAAGAAGAAGCTGGATAGACTGGGACCTTTTTTCCCTTGGATCGTAGGAGGCTAAGCGGTGATTTCATAGAGGTCTACAAAATAATGAGGGGCTTAGATCAGCCGGATAGTCAACATGTTTTCCCAAAGGTAGGGGAGACTAGAGGGCATAGGTTTAGGGTGAGAGGGGAGAGAAACAAAAGGGTCCAGAAGGGCAGTTTTTTCACTGAGTGTCTGGAACGAGCTGCCAGGGGTAGTAATAGAGGCGAGTACAATTTTGTCTTTTAAAAAGCATTTAGACAGTTACATGGGTGAGATGGGAGTAGAGGGATATGGGCAATTGGGACTAGCTCTGTGGTTTAAAAACAAAGAGCGGTATGGACAAATTGGGCCAAACACCCTTTTTCCGTGCTTTAAACCTCTACGCCTCTCTAAATTTAAATCTGATATGGATCCTGCTAGCTGCCGTAGTGGGATTTGAACCCATATTCTTCCTGAGCCTCCTGAGTACTTGCCCTTCATGCTACGCCCTCTCTATAACAAGAGCTGTTATTTCTCTCCTTTTAAGGAGTACAGTCGCTGTGATGTGAACATTTTCTGGGGGCCAAAATATTTTGGGGGATATTTTTGAAGTTGGGGGTGGGGAGGAGCCTTTCATGTCAAAACCAGCTGTATTGTGTGAAGTTGAAGTGCGTTCTTTTATATCTAAGTGTAGTGCAACAAATACTTGGAAGTAGCGTTTGGCCATAAACTACCAAGCCATGCAAAACAGAAAAGATGGATAAATTAGTTTCAACTAGTACGTCAGTTCCAAAATATTTAACAGAAAGAGACTATAAAATATACTGATTGTTGTTTTTTGGAACAGTAATTACTAAAGTAGGTGACGTAGATAAGATTGGAGAGGTTGGGTCTCTTGCCCTTGGTGAACTTGAAGGGATTTGATTGAGATCTTCGCAATCAAGAGATATCCGGGCAGAGCAAATTTTCTTTTTGGGGGAGATGATGTGGTATTACGGCTAGACTGTTAATCCAGAACCTCAGCTAATGTTCTGGGGACCCGGGTTCGAAACCTGCCACAGCAGATGGTGGAATTTGAGTTCAGTAAAAAAACATTCGGAATTAAGAGCCTACAGGCAATGAAACCATTGTCGATTATTGGGAAAACCCATCTGGTTCCCTTTAGGGAAGGAAATCTGCCATCCTTACCTAGTCTGGTCTACATGTGACTACAGAGTCACAGCAATGGGGTTGACTCTCAACTGCCCTCTGGTCAAGAGCAACAAGGGAGGGGCTATAAATACCAGCCAGCCCACAAATCAATAAGGAAAAGTAAAATGAGGAGAAACTGGTGGAAAGATGGAGAATGGGAGGAAATTGGCAAAAGGATCAGAGTTGACATGAGGAGAAGTATTTTCACGCATCGAGTGGTTAGGATCTAAAATGCACATGCTCTCTTTTTCTCGTGTGCGTGTTCTCTCTTTCTCTTTCTCTCTCTCGCGCGCACGCTCTCTCTCTCTCTCTCTCTCTCACGTGCACTCTCTGCTCTGTCTCTGCCCCTCCCAGGCGAACAGCCCAAACTTCTCCGATCTGCCCATGACCGGTCTATTGTCGTGTTTGCAGATGCTTGGGAACAGTTTGTCCGCAGGGTGCGTGACGTGGGGGAGTCTGAAAGGGAATAATTCAGGGAAAAGGTTTGGCCAACACTCCCTTAGCTCAGTGTTAACCTAATTGCTCTTTGTTATGGTAATGATGTGAGTTTCAAGACATCATGAAATATTTCTCCCAGATTATTATTCCCTTCAATCATAAGTACGCCAGGTATGCATTTTGTGTGCCAAGAACATAGGTTTGAATTAATGTGAGCCCTTAATCTTTATTCTTTTTAAAGCAATCTTCCAGATTAATTGCAGCACCACTGTAAAAGGAAAGGGATGCACTGAAGTGACTCTCGCCAAAGAAATCAGTGCTTAGCATATCTGCTCCTTGTCACTGGTGTCAGCATGTTGGCTATGGTTCCAAATTCAACAAACCCTGTCTTTAATTCCACCGGATTTCTTCTCGGAATCACAGAATACGACAGTGCAGAAGAGGCCCTTCGGCCCATCGAGTCTGCGCCGACACATGGAGGGCCCTGACCTGCCCACCTAATCCCACTTGCCAGCACTTGGCCTTGAACGTTACGGCGTGCCAATACTCATCCAGGTACTTCTTAAAGGATGTGAGGCATCCTGCCTCCACCGCCCTCCCAGGCAGCACATTCCAGACCCTCACCACCCTCTGAATAGAAAGGTTTTTCCTCAAATCCCCCCCCAAACCTCACTTCTAACCAATGTCCCCTTGTAACTGACCCTTCAATTAACTTCTCCTCCCATTACGGGCTCTGCCGGTTAGCTGACCGGAGCTGGTCTCTGCAGCAAAGCAGAAACGAAAAAAAAGCATAGAATCCATCCATTTTATGTTTATAATCGATATCTTCTTCCGCATTTAAATTTTAGACTCAAAAGTAATGGACTTTTGCACCATCACCTCAACACTGAAGGTGAAAGCTTGTTTTCTGCTGTGGATAAATTTATATTGTTCGAATGTACAAAGAATCATTGAATCCCTACAGTGCAGAAGAGGCCATTTGGTCCATCCAATCTATACTGACTCTCTGACAGAGTTTCTTACCCACGACCTCTGCTTCGCTCTATCCCTATAACCCCACACATTTTCCATGACCAATCTATCTAACCTAGACATCTTGGGACACTAAGGGACAACTTAGCATGGCCAATCCATCTAATTGCTCATATTTGGACACTAAGGGACAATTTAGCATGGCCAATCCATCTAATTGCTCATATTTGGACACTAATGGACAATTTAGCATGGCCAATCCATCTAATTGCACATATTTGGACACTAATGGACAATTTAGCATGGCCAATCCATCTAATTGCACATATTTGGACACTAATGGACAATTTAGCATGGCCAATCCATCTAATTGCACATATTTGGACACTAAGGGACAATTTAGCATGGCCAATCCATCTAATTGCACATATTTGGACACTAATGGACAATTTAGCATGGCCAATCCACCTAATTGCACACCTTTGGACTGTGGGAGGAAACCGGAGCACCCAGAGAAAACCCACGCAGACACGGGGAGAAAGTGCAAATTCCATACAGACAGTGACCCCAGCTGGGAATTGAACCCGGGTCCCTGGAGCTGTGAAGCAGCAGTGCTAACTGCTGTGCTGCCCCTAAGAAGCAAAATCGAAATAATATTCTCAGTTTTATGGGTACTTAGTCCATATAGTTGTGAGTCGTAGTCAGTTGTAACTGCTGTGTTCATTTTTGGATTTCCCACAGACTGTAATAATATTTTGTTTAGTTTTTGTAGATGGTAATCCAAGTTACACATGAACTAAATTTATACCGGAGGCTTACTTTTACTCTTCCCCCACCAACAGGGTGCATTCCCTCTGGGCCCCCGCCTGTGCCAACCGCACAGCAGTTTTACATTGGGGTGGGCAAGACGTCAGATGGCAGACCCACCCAGGCCTCAGTTGAGGGCCTTAAGTGGCCAATTAGTAGCCACTTAAAAGCCCCTTCCCCACACAGCATCATTTGGCTGGTTAGACCAGTGAACCTCCACGGAGGGAGGTGGGAAAGAATCAAAGGAAGTGATTGAGGAGTGGGATGGGTTTGTCTCCATCAGCGCCCCCTTCTGTCTGGGAGCACCCTCCCCTTATAGCCTGGTGACATGTGGACCTCACCCAAGACTCTGATCGCCCACACGGCGACCCACCCCCACTCCGGCCGTCCCTCCAATCTGATTGGCCAGCAGCTCTCTAGGGCGGGGCTTCTTCTTGAGTGAGGGGCAGAAGTCCCGCCTCCAGCCAATCATTGCTTCTTGGAGTGTAGATTGGCTTTGGCACAGTTGGGTGAGGGCACGGGGTGGTGCTGAGGTGTGTTCCCCACTGAGTCTTTGGATGGCTGGAGGTAAGCGGCATGGCGGCACATTGGTTGGCGCTGTTGCCTCACAGCGCCAGGGACCAGGTTCAGTTTCAGCCTCAGGTCACTGCCTCTGTGGAGTTTGCACATTCTCCCAGTATCTATGTGGGTTTCCTCAGGGTGCTCCGGTCTTCTCCTGCAATCCAAAGATGTGTGGGTTAGGTTGACTGGGCGTGCTAAATTCTCCCTTAGTGTCAGAGGGATTAGCAGGGTGAATGCGTGGTGATATAGGGATAGGTGGTGAGGGTAGGGATTGAGTGGGATTGTTGAGGGTACAGATTTGATGGGCCAAATGGCCTCCTCCTGCACTGTAGTGATCCGGAAGATTCAAGTCCCTGTCAATTGCTGTGTGCAGGAGTTGTGAGTCACGTAACATGCTGAGCCAGAACAATTGAATATAAGTGCACTCAAATCCAACTTGTCGATAATTTCACAAATTGCTGTGACTGCAGGGAGAACTGTAAAGTTTTATTTTGTAATATTTTCAAAACTCTTGCTTTTCAAGTCTTTGCCTGCGCTTTATCCTGAGGAATTCCTCATGCAATTGATCTAAAGTAAAATGTATCTATTAGCGTGACAAGTAGGCTTACATTAACACAGCAATGAAGTTACTGTGAAAATCCCCTAGTTGCCACGCTGCGGCGCCTGTTCAGGTACACTGAGGGAGAATTCAGCGCGGCCAATGCACCTACCCGGCACTACTTTCGGACTGTGGGAGGAAACCCACGCAGACACGGGGAGAATGTGCAGACTCCACACACGCAGTGACCTATGCTGGGAATCAAACCCGGGTCCCTGGCGCTGTGAAGCAGCAGTGCTAACCACTGTGCCACCATGCCTTGCGCTAGTTCTAGCTTCATTGGCTAAGAAAGCTTTTGCAAGTAAGTATCAAGAAGCGTAAATACTGATCCAATTCAGCAATCGGAAGCCAGGTAGTGCAGTACTCAAACCTGGGGAGGTGGGGGTGGCATCCTTTCCTCCTGTGATGTAAGTTGTTGCGATGGTTTGAAATTTGGTATTCTTGTGTTTGTCCTGATGAGCCCAAGATGAACGGCTTTTGCAATCTCTCTCTCTCTCTGCATCAGTTTTCAGGTTAGCAGGGTTACGTGACTCACAACAGTCATCCCTGCACGCAGCAGTAAACGTGAGCCTGAATCTTCCAGATCACTGAAGGAGGCCATTCGGCCCATCGAACCTGCACCCACAACAATCCAACCCAGATCCTATCCCCCACCACCACCACCTCTTCTGTACCATCAAGGTTTCTGGAATCCATTGCACGTATCCAGGGTGCGCCAGCATAGTTTAATTTATAAGCGTGGGTTAAGAAATGAACAGTGGGCCGGGGGCTTTTGCGGTCTCGCTCGTCCTGAGACCCTTCCATTGTTCGCTCTTCGCCCGCTCCGATTCCCGCAGCAGGTGGGACAGTAAAATTCCAGCCCATGTGTCTGCCACAGAGGTGAATAACATTGATGCATTTAGGGAGAGGTTAGATAAAGGCGTGAGGGGAAAGAAATGGGAGGATGATCTGTATACACCAGCATGGATCTGCCTGGCTGACTGCTGTCAATACATTGCTGTGTCAAGCCTTTAAGTCCACTGGCATTTGGTCAAGTATTTGCGTGAAATTTTGTATTTGCGTTTCCCACACAATGCTGGTTTTCAAAATGCAGTTGGAGAAGGATGGCAGAAGAAAGTAATATAGGAATTGGATAAATCATAGAATCCTACAGTACAGAAAGAGGCCCTTCAGCCCATTGGGTCTGCACCGTACACAATCCCACCCAGGCCCTACCCCCATATCCCTACATATTATACCCACTAATCCCTCTAACCTACACATCCCTGGACACTAAGGGGCAATTTCTTAGCATGGCCAATCAACCTGACCCACACATCTTTGGACTGTGGGAGGAAACCCACACAGACACGAGGAGAATGTGCAAACTCCGCACAGACAGTGACCCGAGCCGGGAATCGAACCCAGCACCCTGGATCAGTGAAGCAGCAGTGCTAACCACTGTGCTACCGTGCCGCCCAAGATAGTCTTTTTACTATCCCGGTGGTTATATCAGTGATAATTTGAGTCGTTGTTGAACATAAGCGGATTGAGGTGTACGCGATTATGAGGGGGCGTGGACAGAGCGGATCAGGAGCCCAAGTTGAAAGGTCAGACACAAGGGGGCACAAATTCAAGGTGAGGGCCAGCAGGTGTGGGGGGGATGTGAGGAAAATCTTTTTTACCCAGAGGGTGGTGAGGGCCTGGAATGCCCTGCCTGGGAGGGTGGTGGAGGCGGGGATGCCTTTGAAAGGTACCTGCATGAGCGCTTGGCACACCAAGGTTGTGGACCAAGTGCTGGTAAGTGGGATTAGGCGGGAGGTTAGGTGTGTCAGTGCGGAGGCCGAATGGCCTCTTCTGCACTGTAGGCCTGAGATCATGTAGCAATGGACTCGAGAGCAACTTCTTCCCTGCTGCCATCAGATCTTCAGCCCTATCACATATTAAGTTGATCTTTCTCGACACCCCAGCTATGACTGTAACTCTACATTCTGCACCCTCTCCTTTCCTTCTTTATGAACGGTATGCTTTGCCTGTACAGCGCGCAAGAAACAATACTTTTCACTGTACCCCAATACAGTGGAAAATAATAAATCAATTTGCTGATTCTCTGATAAGCTGTGATGGATAAAAATTGGCTCCTGCTACTGATATTTCCAGTTTTTTTTAATCCTTCAAGCACAGTACAGAACAGGGTGGGATGGGGATGCAGGGTGAGGCGTTGCCAGATGCGAGCGCTGAGTGGGGTGGAGGTGTCAGTAGTAAGGGAAGTGTGGTTGGTGGTTCTTGGCTTCTCTATGTCAGGTCTCTTGTTCCGAGTTCCTGACAACAAAGGGCAGCAAACCCCCCCCCACTCACTCCATCTCCAGGGAACACCCACTGCACCCGGATACTTAAACTGATGAGGCCCCCCCAGTGTGACAGACACGGAGGCTGGAATGTAAGCGGCTAAGAAATAAGGACGGGTAATTCTTTCGGGCAGAAATTCTTGATGGCGACCAAACTGGTACTGACTGGTCATTGGCTAGCTGTGAATCCATGGCTGGATTCCAGTGGGCGGGATTGGTGGCTGGGTTCCAGTGGGCGGGATTGGTGGCTGGGTTCCAATGGGTGGGATTGGTGGCTGGGTTCCAGTGGGCGGGATTGGAGGCTGGGTTCCAGTGGGTGGGATTGGTGGCTGGGTTCCAATGGGTGGGATTGGTGGCTGGGTTCCAATAGGTGGGATTGGTGGCTGGGTTCCAGTGGGCGGGATTGGTGGCTGGATTCCAGTGGGCGGGATTGGAGGCTGGATTCCAGTGGGTGGGATTGGTGGCTGGGTTCCAGTGGGCGGGATTGGAGGCTGGATCCCAGTGGACGGGATTGGTGACTGGATCCCAGTGGGCTGGAGTGGTGACTGGATCCCAGTGGGCTGGAGTGGTGACCGGATCCCGGCGGGCGGGATTGGTGACTGGATCCCGGCGGGCGGGATTGGTGACTGGGTCCCGGCGGGCGGGACTGGTGTCTGGGTCCCGGCGGGCGGGATTGGTGTCTGGGTCCCGGCGGGCGGGACTGGTGTCTGAGTCCCGGCGGGCGGGATTGGTGTCTGGGTCCCGGCGGGCGGGATTGGTGGTTGGGTCCCGGCGGGCGGGACTGGTGTCTGGGTCCCGGCGGGCGGGACTGGTGTCCGGGTCCCGGCGGGCGGGACTGGTGTCCGGGTCCCGGCGGGCGGGACTGGTGTCCGGGTCCCGGCGGGCGGGACTGGTGTCCGGGTCCCGGCGGGCGGGACTGGTGTCCGGGTCCCGGCGGGCGGGACTGGTGTCCGGGTCCCGGCGGGCGGGACTGGTGTCCGGGTCCCGGCGGGCGGGACTGGTGTCCGGGTCCCGGCGGGCGGGACTGGTGTCCGGGTCCCGGCGGGCGGGACTGGTGTCCGGGTCCCGGCGGGCGGGACTGGTGTCCGGGTCCCGGCGGGCGGGACTGGTGTCCGGGTCCCGGCGGGCGGGACTGGTGTCTGGGTCCTATGGGGTGGGGTCAGCGGCGGCTGGATCCCACTAAGGCCATGGAAATGCCTATAGAGACTTATTGGCCATCCTCCTCCCCTTTGACAATTACCTTCCTCTCTTGAGACGAGTGGAATCTGGACCTGTTAAATTCTCGTTCTATTCCTGCTCAAGCAATGGAACAAAAGATCAAATAAACATTTCTTCAAAGTCTCAGTCGCAGGAAGGTTGTTGCCAAAATGACCATCATTCCATCGGGCAAGATGTTTTGTCTCCACGAGTAAATTTATCTGTGGGATGAGGAGCAAAATAGGCTTTGTTGCAGTGGTTGGTTGTTGGGGAAACCAAGGGAAAGAATCTGCACTATGTTGGTTTGCCGTGACGTAGACTGTCGAAGCCCAAGGGATCTGAACCGTAGCAGGGGCCATTCAAACTGCAGAGAGCCCAGAATCATTCTCCCAAGTTAACTGTTCTTGGGTTTGTGATGAGTAAGTCGACGGGAACTCCGATTGCTTCTTGGTAACAAGCGCCCTGTTGTGACGGTGCATGGATTTTGGGTGAGGGACTGGGGTAGGGTTGTCCTTAACTCCTTGCGCCCCTCGTAGTAAGGTTAGGGTGGCACAGTGGTTGGCACTGCTGCCTCACAGCGCCAGGGACCCGCCTCCGATTCCCGGCTTGGGTCACTGCCTGTGCGGAGTTTGCACGTCCTCCCCATGTGTGTGGGTGCTCCAGTTTCCTCCCGCAATCCAAAGATTAGGGTGGATTGGGCATGGTAAATTTGTCCCTTAGTGTCCAAAGATCTGTCAGTTCGGGGGAGAGTAGGGAGATAAATGTTACAGATGTTTATAATGGAATTTCGATCCCACCCTACCCCATAACCTATGTATTTATCCTGCTAATGCTTCTGATACTGAGGGGCAATTTACTGTGTCCAAACAACCTAACCCACACATCTTTGCGGGAGGAAGCCGGAGCACCCTGAGGAAACCCATGCAGACACGGGGGGGATGTGCAGCCTCCACACAAATAGTGACCCGAGGCTGGGATCAAACCCGGGTCACTGCTGAGAGGCAGCAGTGCTAACCGCTGTGCCACCGTGCCGAGCGATTGTACCAAGAGGCCAACACCTTGCCTTCTCTTTACGGGTACTACGGGGCATTTCCAGTATTTTTTGGTGGTTTTTGTGCAGGTATCCAGCACCGCAATATTTTGCTGTTGGGTAAATGCAAGAGCTTTCTCTGCCTTGCCAGCCTGTAGTTTAAATAGAAATGCCTCACGTGCATGATGATGGCACAGAAACCGATGAGCGAGGTGAATTCAGCAGCTGATTCATAATAAATATTTTGCCGCGGAAATAATTGCATTTTCGTTTTGGTTTACTCGTGTCTCAAGTAGGCTTACATTAACACTGCAGTGAAGTCGCAGTGAAAATCACCCAGCTGCCACGCTCTGGCCCCTGTTTGGGTACACTGAGGGCGAATTTTGCATGGCCAATGCATTCTAGTTGCCCCAAGGGCAGTTGAGAGCCAGCCGCGTTGCTGTGGCTCTGGAGTCACATGTAGGCCAGACCGGGTAAGGATGGCAGATTTCCTTCCCTAAAGGGCATTTGTTAAAAATGATAGGTTTTTCCGACAATGGTTCCGCGATCACCAGTAAATTCTTCACTCCAGAGTGTTTTATATGGAGCTCGAATCCCACCCGCGACCCCACGTGTTTACCCCGCCAGTCCCAGCAGGTGTTTTGGAATGTGGGAGGAAACCGAGGCACCCAGAGGAAGCCCGCGCAGGACTGTGCAGTCTCCGCACAGTCGGTGATCTGAGCTGGGAATCGAACCTGGGGCCCTGGCGCTGTGAAGCGGCAGTGCTAACCACTGTGCCACCGCTCCGCCCATTACCGATGGCTGCAGGCGTTTTGAGGGCACGACCTTACTGCTGGGGAAAAGGCAGGAGAACGGGGGATGAGAAAAACATCGGCCACGATGGAACGGCGGAGCAGATTTGATGGGCCGAGTGGCCTAATTCTGCCCCCACGTCTGACGGCCGTTCACGCTACATTCCCGCTGCAGTGAGGTCGGAGAATTTGGCGCCCAGCCAAATTTCTGTTCGCTGTGGAGGAATGGGAGAAGCCCGCCTGTGTGACTGTGGTAAGAATCCTGGCCTGAGAAATTCACCTGTCTCCGTTTATTGACAAATGAAAGCTGTGATGGTTATACGGCGGACAAGTGCGCCTGTTGAACGATGTTCTGCCGTGTCGCAATCATGCTTTCTCTCTGCAGTGCAGTCCTGAAGGTCAGAAGTACAAATCAATCCATTACCAGCTCCCTTCCGTGTCACTTTCTGAGCGAAATTGTCGCACAGTTCTCGGGGGGGAAAGTTCTTTTGATATCTGGCTTGCTGTGTTATCTCACGCACTGATCTGTATCCACAGGGATAAAAGCCAACACCTCCTTGGCACCCCAGCTGGGTGCAAGACTACTGATGGAAGTCGATGGCACAATTTATTGTGGTGCTCTGCTCACTCGGCAGTCTCTGTACAGCCCTGGATAGAATCAGTGCCTCTACAGTGGGAGCAACAGACCATATAGCAGAGTGATTATTCCTTGAGCTGTGTGTGCGACACCTCTCATTTCAACACCAGCAACACCTTATTGGGGAGATGATGGCACAGTAGTATTATCGCTACGCTACTAATCCAGAAACTCTGGGGACCCGGGTTCGAACCCCGCCACCGCAGCTGGTGGAATTTGAATTCAAAGCTTATCATAGAACCCTACAGTGCAGAAAGAGGCCCTTCGGCCCATCGAGTCTGCACCGAACACAATCCCAACCCCCATATCCCTACATGTTATACCCACTAATCCCCTCTAACCTACACATCCCTGGACACTCAGGGGCAATTTCTTAGCACGGCCAATCAACCTAACCCGCACATCTTTGGACTGTGGGAGGAGACCGGAGTACCTGGAGGAAACCCACGCAGACACGAGGAGAATGTGCAAACTCCACACAGGCAGTGACCCGAGCCGGGAATCGAACCCAGGATCCTGGAGCTGTGAAGCAGCAGTGCTAACTACAGTGCTGCCTTATTTATTAGTCATCCGTAGGCGCCCGTTTGGGTACATTGAGGGAGAATTTAGAATGGCCAGTGAACCTAACCAGCATCTCTTTGGACTGTGGGAGGAAACCAGAGCGCGTGGAGGAAACACACGCAGACACGGGGAGAATGTGCAAACTCCACACAGAAGCGACCCAAACTGCGAATTGAACACGGGTCCCTGGCACTGAGAGGCAGCAGTGCTAATCACTGCGTCGCCGTGCCATCCACATTGCCACATCAATAAAAGAAATCTGGAATTAAGAATCGACTGATGGCCATGAAACCACTGTCATTTGTCAGAAAAACCAGTACTGGTTCAGTATTGTCCTTTAGAGAAGGGAATCTGCCATCCTTACCCGGTCTGGCCCACAGTGGGATAATGGCAATTTCATTGGACGAGTAATTCAGACTCAGGCTCTGAGGGTATGGGTTCAGATTATCCCATCCCGAGCAAATTCAATCTTTTAACCTGGAATACAAAGTCAGTTCTCAGTAATCGTGAAAACTGTGGTCAATCTTTGGGAAAAACCCATCTCGTTCACTAATGTCCTTTAAGGAAGGAAATCTGCTGTCCTTACCTGGTCTGGCCTACATGTGTCTCCAGAGCCACAGCAATGTGGCTGACTCTCAACTGCCCTCAGGCAATTAGGGATGGGCGATAAATGCTGGCCCAGCCAGCAACGCCCATGTCCCACGAATGAATAAGGAACAAACCTTGTTATGCAATCTAAAGGTTGGAAGGAACTTCAGAGGAACCTCATGTTCCAATGGTCTTGTGTCACCCAGCAAGCTACTTGGAATTATGTAAATTTCTCTCAGTGATGCCAACTCTGGTCCCAATTATACTGAGCCACTTCTAGATAAATAGTCCATTTAGCAGGAAAAGAAGAGAGAATCCAAATTCCTTGTAGACTATAAATATTCTTCTCACCTGGGTGGTGACGATTTCTTATTTATCTTGGCAAGGATAAAGTTTTTCTTTGAAGCGTAACAAAGGTTACACTTGCAGATTATCGAATGTTTTGCATTGCTATACACGATGATTGCCAGCTTGTTTTTTCTTCTGTTCTTGTAGATTATTCTCCCCAGTTAATGTACAATTACGTTAGCACGGTGGCACAGTGGTTAGCACTGCTGCCTCACAGCGCCAGGGACCCAAGTTCAGTTCCAGCCTCAGGTCATTGCGTGTGGAGTTGGCACCCTCTCCCCATGTCTATGTGGGTTTCCTCCGGGTGCCCCGGTTTCCTCCCATGGTCCAAAGATGTGCGGATTAGGTGGATTGGCCATGTTAAATTCCTCCTTAGCGTCAGGGGATTGGCAGGGTAAATATGTAGGTAATGGGGATAAGGTCTGGGCGGGATTGTCGTCAGTGCAGGATCGATGGGCCGAATGGTCTCCTTCTGCACTGTAGGGATTCTATAATACTAAGCCAGGATATTTGATAAGATTTGATTGTGTCGATGAAATGAGTGAAATGTTTCATGTGAAGTAAGCATGTTGGATGAAAGCATAAGTTGCTTTTTGTTCCGGTTATTATGATCATTTGGCCAGGCTTCCAAAGATTAGCAAAGGGGGAAAATATGTCCGGAATTATTTAATACGGCAAAATCATTTTATACATGACCTCTTCAAAATAAGCTTTTTTTAAATTGTTCAAAAGACATGGGCATCAGTGGATGTGCCAGCATTTATTGCCCATCCCTAGTTGCCCTTGGAGGGCAGTTGAGAGTCAACCACATTGCTGTGGCTCTGGAGTCACATGTAGGCCAGACCAGGGTAAGGACAGCAGATTTCCTTCCCTGAAAGCCGTTTGTGAACCAGATGAGTTTTTATGACAATCGACGATGGTTTCATGGCCATCTTTAAAGTTAAAGTTTATCAGTCACAAGTAAGGCTTATATTAACACTGCAATGAAGTTACTGTGAAATTCCCCAATTCTCCACACTACGGCGCCTGTTTGGGTCAATCCACCTAATCAGTACGTCTTCCAGGCTGTGGGAGGAAGCCCACGCAGACACGGGGAGAATGTGCAAACTCCACACAGGCAATGACCCAAGCGGAAATCGAACCCGGGTCCCTGGCGCTGTGAGGCAGCAGTGCTGACCAGTGTGCCATCCAATTCCAGATTTTCATTGAATTCATATTTCACCATCTGCCGTGCCGGAATTTGAACTGGGGTCCCCAGACCGTTACTCTGGGTCACTAATCCAGTGACAACACCATTATGCCACCACCTCCAATGCCACTTGAATAGTAATAAGCATATTCTAATTGATGTGTAACTGAAGAGTCAAGTAGAGATCAGGCATTCTCACAGGAGGAAATGTTAGCTCAAACCACTCTTGCATGTCCCTCACTTTCTGGCAGGAGTGCTTATCAGGGGCCTTGCAGTAAGTCTGCAGCTCGTTCTCTGGGAAAGTGTAAACAGTGGAGAATTAATTATCTGTCAAGACAGCCATGGGGAGATTGTCAATAGATCTCCCCGTGGGCCTCGTAGCTCCCCTATTGGGCGAGTGGGGCCTCACCCCCATGTTTAAGTTTATTTACTGGTGTCACAAGTAGGCTTACATTAACACTGCAATGAAGTTACTGTGAAAATCCCCTAGTCGCCACACTCCAGTGCCTGTTCGGATACACTTAAGGGAGAATTTAGCCTGGCCAGTGCACTCTAACCAGCACATCTTTCGGACTGTGGGAGGAAACTGGAGCCCCGGGGGAAACTCGTGCAGACATGGGAAGAATGTGCAGACTCCACACTGAAAGAACATAGAACACTACAGCACAAACAGGCCCTTCGGCCCACAAGTTGCACCGATCACATCAATACCTACCAATCCATAGACCTATATAGAACATAGAACACAGTGACCCAAGCCGGGAATCGAACCCAGGTCCCTGGCACTGTGAGGCAGCAGCGTTAACCACAGTGCTATAGGGAGGGTTTGAAACCAGCTGGCTCCTCCCAGGCTGGTAGTTGAAGGATTCCAGGCCTTGGCCTGTACATTGTAGGCACCAGGCAGTACTTTATACATATTGTAAATAAAAAAGAGTGCAATGGAGTGTAAAGAGGGTAACGGAAGACTGACCTCGGTGAGATTATTACACACCCTCAGGGAAAGAAATGATTCAAAATATATTGGGAATGGATGCTGTGTTCAGTTTCAAATTCTACATTTTGCTAGCATTGTTTAATCAGCATGAATGAATAAGTTTGATTTGATTTATTATTGTCACGTGTAATGGGATACAGTGAAAAGTATTGTTTCTTGTGCGCTATACAGACAAAGCATGCTGTACATAGAGCACATAGGGGAGAAGGAAACGAGAGAGTGCAGAATGTAGTGTTACAGTCATAGCTAGGGTGTAGAGAAAGGTCAACTTAGTGGTAGGACCATTCAAAAGCCTGATGGCAGCCGGGAAGAAACCGTTCTTGAGTTGATTGGTACGTGACCTCAGACTTTTGTATCTTTTTCCCGATGGAAGTCAGTGGAAGAGAGAATGTCTGGGGTGCGTGGGGTCCTTGATTATGCTGGCTGCTTTTCTGAGGCAGGGGGAAGTGTAGATGGGATGTGTAGATGGAGTTAATAGATGGGAGGCTGGTTTACGTGGACTGGACTATGTTCGCAACTCCTTGTAGCTGTAGAAGGAGTTTGATTTGGAAGGATTTTATTGTTCAGATGACACTGTTTGAGTTTAAGTGTAACTTTGATGAGTAAATTTGGAGTGCAAAGCAATTTCAAGTGAGCCTGTTGGCTAATGCGCACAGCTAGTTCTAAATGCTGGTGATGTATATGTAGTTCCTCTTTGTTAACAGAGTCTGTGGCTTGCTTTTCCTGGACGTTAAGACGAGCATTATCGTTTCATTCTTGGTGTGAGCTCTTGTTGAATATTACGATCCCCTTCTGAAGGCAGAGGCCAAAACTGACTCCATCAAAGCAAAACTAACAAATTCTGATTAAAACCAAAATGCCCTTGAGACCTATCATTCCATTCACACTGTTGGGAAGCATATTTTATTGTTAGTCTAAAAGGTATTGTTTTCTCTTACCTGAATCGTTAGCAACGAGCTAACCAAATATTTATTCATTTCTCACCATTGAAATATTCTTATTCTGGTCAGACCCCATTTGGAGTATTGTGAGCAGCTTTGAGCCCCAAACCTAAGGAAGGATGTGCTGGCCTTGGAAAGGGACCAGGGGAGGTTCACAAGAATGATCCCTAGGGATTGAAGAGCTTGTCGTATGAGGAACGGTTGAGGACTCTGGGTCGTTAGAGTTTAGAAGGATGAGGAGGGATCTTATTGAAACTTATAGGATACTGCGAGGCCTGGATAGAGTCGACATAGAGAGGATGTTTCCACTAGTAGGAAAAACTAGAACCAGAGGGCACAACCTCAGGCTAAAGGGACAGTCCTTTAAAACAGAGATTGGAGAATCTGTGGCTCTCTTTGCTGCAGAAGGCTGTGGAGGCCTGGTCTTTGAGTGTCTTTAAGACACAGATAGGTTCTTGATTAACAAGCGGATCAGGGATTATGGGGAAAGGGCAGGAGAATGAGAAAAATATCAGCCATGATTGAATGGCAGAGCAGACTCAATGGGCCGAGTGGCCTAATTCTGCTTCTATGTCTTATGGTCTTGTTCAGCATTCACCATGGCTGAATTGGTAACAAACTGACCTCTGAGTCAGAAGGTTGTGGATTCAAGGACTTGAGGACTGATATCCAGGCTGACACCCCAATAATAGTGTGCTGGAAATAATCAGGTCTGACAACATCTCTGGACAGGGAAACAGAGTTCACAGTTCCGAGTGATAACCTTTCAATACTCCACTGCTGTACCGGCAGGCGAGGGCGGAGGGGGTAGGGGGTGTTGGGGGTGGGGGGGGGGGGGGTACTGTGCTGTCTGAGGAGCCTGCATTGGAAGGGCTGTTAATCCGGGGCTCCCTCTGTCCTCTCAGGTGCCCATACAAAGACCCCAGGGCACGATCTTGTCCTGGCCAACATTCATCCCTCAATCTGGCCTCCTCACAGTGTTGTTTGTGGGAGCTTGCTGTGCACAAATTGACTGCCTTGTTTCCCACATTGCAACCAACAGCGGCTCCACTTCAGAAAATACTCGATTGGCTGAAAAGTGCTTTGGAATCATAGAATCCGTACAGTGCAGAAGGACGCCATTTGCCCCATCGAACCTGCACCAACTCACCTTCTTGTCTTACCCAAGTAGCCCCATGTAATTGTCCAGCTAATCCCACTAAACTGGACATCGTTAGACACTGAGGGACAATTTAGCATGGCCAATCCACCTAACCTGCACATCTTGCGATGTAAAGGGGCAATTTAGCATGGCCAATCCACCTAACCTGCACATCTTGCGATGTAAAGGGGCAATTTAGCATGGCTAACCCATCTAACCTGCACATCTTTGGAGGAAACTGGAACATCCTGACGGAAACCTACCGCAGACACGGGGAGAAGGTGCAAACTCCACACGGACAGCCAGGAATTGAATCCGGGTCCCTTATGCTGTTAGGCAGCACTGCTAACAGCCACTGTGCCACCCCCGAGCTCTTGAAAGGCACGATCAAATTGCAAGTATTTAGTTTTGTTTGTACAGTATTTGTTTACTTAAAAACTGTGACCCACCCTCTAAAGATCAATTAATAGAATTAAAGCACTTGATAAGGTGTAATAAGAATGCAAGGTGGTTTGTCCTTTTTAAAATAACATTTGCTTTCTGTTTGCCACCTTACCACATAGTTTCCTGTTATCGATCGTGGCTTTCGTAATACAGAAAGGGCCTTGTTCTAATATCATTTATAAACACAGCAAGAAGCATGGCACCCAGTCCAAAGATGTGCAGGTTAGGTTGATTAGCCATGCTAACGTTGCCCCTTAGTGTCCTGAGATGTGTAGGTTAGAGGGATTAGCGGGTAAAATATGTAGGGATATGAGGGTAGGGCCTGTGTGGGATTGTGGTCAGTGCAGACTCAATGGGCCGAAGGGCCTCTCTGCACTGTGGGGTTCTATGATTTTTGTGTGTCTTACAGAATCATAGAAACCCAGCAGTGCAGAAGGCGGCCATTCAGCCCATCGAGTCTGCACCCACATCAATACAGCCCCAGGCCCTATCTCCGTAACCCCACATATTTACCCCGCTAATCCCTCCAACCTACGCATCCCAGGACACTGAAGGAGAATTTCGTGTGGCCAATGCACCTAACCCCGCACATCTTTGGATTGTGGGAGGAAACCGGAGCACCTGGAGGAAACCCATGCAGACATGGGGAGAATGTGCACACTCCACACAGAGAGTGACCCGAGGCTGGAATTGAACTCTGCTGCCTCACACAGCCTGGGAGCCGTGCTAACCACTGTGCCACCCTAATCTTTCCTAACTTCTATTTTTCCTAACTTTTATTTTGATGCAATTACACGCACAAACGCCCCTACAAATCCAACATCAAGGGTGCGATATTCTATCAAAAACAATGCCGATTCTATTCCGAGTGGACTCTCTTGGACATTTGGGGCGGCACTGCTGCCTCACAGCGCCAGGGATCCCGGTTCGATCCCAGCCTCGGGTCACTGTCTGTGTGGAGTTTGCACATTCTCCTCGTGTCTGCGTGGGTTTCCTCCGGATGCTCCGGTTTCCTCCCATAGTCCAAAGATGTGCAGGTTAGGTGGATTGGCCGTGCCAGATTGCATCTTAGGGGACTGGCTAGGATAATTGCATTGGGTTGTGGAGATGGGGGCCTGGGTGGAAATGTGGTTGGTGCAGACTCGATGGGCCGAATAGCTTCCTTCTGCACTGTATGATTCTATGCTTGGTGCGATTTGCTAAAGACTTGTGGAATTTTCCCGGGAATCATAGCAGGCGGGACACGGGCCATGCAAAAATCCATAGAAACAAATGTGGATTAACTAAGCAGTTTTGTATCTATTAATATCAAATCGAGTAGCATATCCGTTGACTCTAGGTGGGATTTTCCGTGTCTTGGGGCTGAGTGTGGCCAGAAAATCCCGCCCAGGGACACTTGCCATTTTCAGTTCTGTTGAGCTGCCGCAGATGGTGGAGATGGGCTTTGGATAGGTACGGAATTTACCAAATGATGCATCCTCGATCACTGTTCTTCCCACAAACAAACTGCGAAAAGCAACTTCACTTCAAACCAAAGCTGCCTCTCCCTGGCCGCGAGACGTTTCTCCGATCGATCGATTTTCCACAACTCCAAGTCTCGCACGTGGAAGTGACCTGCTCCAAGTCACAGATCATCCACTGGAACCGTCGAACTAAGGAAAAAAAAAGTACCTTGCCTGTGATATTTATTTTATTGGCAGATGGCAGAGAAGAGACACAGAATTTGCATTCATTTGTACCAAAAATAAAATTTTATTTGGTGTTTCCCATTGCCTTGGAAAAGCAGCCAGTGTAATCAAGCACCCCAGACCTACTCTCTTTCACCTTCTTCTGTCAGGAAAACTGGTGCAAAAGTCTGAGGTCATGTACCAACCAACTCGAGAACAACTTCTTCCCTGCTGAGGAGAGACAAAGTTGGTTAGGATTATATTCATTGGAGTTCAGAAGAGTGAGAGGGGATCGCGTAAAAACGTATAAAATTCTAACAGGGTTAGGCAGGGTAGACTCAAAGTATGTTCCCAATGGTGGGGGAGTCCAGAGCTAAGGGTCTTAGTTTGTGGAAAAGGGGGTGAACCTTTTAGAACTGAGGTGAGGAGAAATTTCTTCACCCAGAGGGTGGTGAATGTGTGGGATTCACTCCCACAGAAAGTAGTTGAGGCCAAAACGTTGTGTGATTTCAAGAAGAAATTAGATATAGCTCTTGGGGCTAAAGGGAACAAGGAATATGGGGGGAAGGCAGAGATCAGGAAATTGAATTCGATGATCAGCCATGATCAAGATAAATGGTGGAGCCGGCTCGAAGGGCCAAATGGCCTCCTGCTTCTAGTTTCAATGTTTCTGTGCTGTCATCAGAACGGACCTACCTTATGTTAAGCTAATCTCTCTTTACATCCGAGCTATGAGACCGTAACACTACCTTCTGCACCCTCTCCTTCCCTTCTCGCCTGTGTACTCTATGAATGGTATGCTTTGTCAGCATAGCGTGCAATAAACAATACTTTTCACTGTATCCCAACACGTGACAATAGTAAAGCAAATGAAGGGAAGGAGCTGTGAGAACACAGCTCACAAGCGAAGGGAAAGGGTAGATTTTGCTTTTCCCAGAGGGTTGAATGTTTTTTTTCCCTGACAGTCACGGACTGTGTGTCGCTCTGAAGGGATAGCGAATCCTGTGGCCGGCAGCTATGTGTCATCTGTGATTAAAGTGAGCCACTGTCCTCCTGTATCACTGATGCTGTTCAGACACAAACAGATGATCTCTGTTGTCCTCTGGCCTAAATATATCGGTCTCACCAACAGTAGTATTGGTGGTGGTGGTGGGGACATTTATTGCTCTGTGTGCCTCCATCTCGCATGGCTTGGTGCTTGCTGCCGATACGCCTTACCTCTGCGCGTGTAGGTCTGCTGGTGTCTTAATCGCACCTTGCCTGACAGGTACAAGTCACTGTCGCCTTCCCACTTCGGAATTAGTGAGGTCTTCACCAGGAGGACAGAAGTTGTTGGAAGTTAACACAGCGGCTCAGGCACCCCAGTGCGGAGAAGTGGAAAAGCCTGAGCCGTTGGCTGGGATTTTGCAGTCCTGCCCTCGCTGCAGGTGGGGCGGAGAATTTACAGACCAGCTGGAGAACTTTCGGTGCAGGAATTTATAGAGATGGCGCAGTGGTCAGCACTGCTGCGCCAGAGACCCGGGTTCAATTCCTGGCTGGGGTCACTGTCTGTGTGGAGTCTGCACGTTCTCCCCGTGTCTGCGTGGGTTTACTCCCACAGTCCAAAGGTGTGTGGGTTAGTTGGATAGGGCAGTGGGGTGGAGCTGGGTAATTTGCTTTGTCAGAGAATTGGTGCAGATTTGATGGACTGAATGGCCTCTTCCTGCACTATAGCGATTCTATGAATTTGCAGCCCTGCAGCCAGCGGGATTGGAAAATTCTCGACGATTTGCTCTGTTTCTCACTAACAGCACCTTCTGGAAGCGATGAGTCCTTTTCTCTGTCATGTCAAGGGTGATCCACCTTGAACCTTTGGACGTGCAGCATTCCTGCCACTCTGGCCTGGATAACAAGTGTAATTTATCACCCAACTCCCTTAACTTATTCCTTCGGTCGTCTTATCAAATGCTTTGCCTCCGGGTGGGATTTTTCAGACCCTTTTCTGTTGCTGGGATCCCCATGATGTGGAGATGCCGGCGTTGGACTGGGGTAAACACAGTAAGAAGTCTCACAACACCAGGTTAAAATCCAGCATGCCTATTTGGTAGCAAAAGCATGGTCAATCCACCTAACCTGCTCATTTTTGGACAGCAACGGGCAATTTAGCATGGCCAATCCACCTAACCTGCACATCTTTGGACACCAGGGGACAATTTAGCATGGCCAGTCCACCTAACCTGCTCATCTTTGGACACCAACGGGCAATTTAGCATGGCCAATCCACCTAACCTGCACATCTTTGGACACCAGGGGACAATTTAGCATGGCCAGTCCACCTAACCTGCACATCTTTGGACACCAGCGGGCAATTTAGCATGGCCAGTCCACCTAACCTGCACATCTTTGGACACCAGGGGACAATTTAGCATGGCCAGTCCACCTAACCTGCTCATCTTTGGACACCAACGGGCAATTTAGCATGGCCAATCCACCTAACCTGCACATCTTTGGACACTAGGGGACAATTTAGCATGGCCAGTCCACCTAACCTGCACATCTTTGGACACCAACGGGCAATTTAGCATGGCCAGTCCACCTAACCTGCACATCTTTGGACACCAGGGGACAATTTAGCATGGCCAGTCCACCTAACCTGCACATCTCTGGACACCAAGCTGCAATTTAGCCTGGCTGCTCCTCCTAACCTGCACAACTTTGGACTGTGGGAGGAAACAGGGACACCTGGAGGAAACTCACACAGATACGGGGAGAACATGCGGACTCCGCACAAATTGTCACCCAAGACAGGAATCGAACCTGGTGCCACCCTGCTGCCCAGATAGCTCCATTAAGAAGCCCTAATAAAGAGGCAGAATAGGCATGCTGGGCAGAATGGCCTCCTGACCGTTCCATGATCTAATGGCAGCTATAATGCATATTAAGTGCCTACAGCAATCAACTTTGGACTATCACGCAATCTGCAATAACCACCATAAATCAGGGTGTATAAGTCAACCTGGCTCGAAAGATGACATCATTTTCCCCAGTCCCAAAATTCATCCTTTAGCATCTGCTCAGAACGTAAGTTGATCCCCCTTTTCCAGCCATCACTTGTTCAGCCAAGTATTAGTAATCAGCTCCAGCTTGTACCCCTCCAAACATGTTCTATTCACAGTTATTATGTATCTGGTTTAAGAATGGAGTATAAGGAGACCTCAGAGTAAGTAGGTGTAAACTAACTGGAACTGTTTATTAACTTGTTGTATCTCGAGCACAGTCAGTCCGAGACTAGCTTGGCAAGCTCTACTCAGGGTGGAACTTGTGCCTCGGGTCACCTGATACATTCTCTTAAAGGGGCATGCGCCCAACATACAATGCAACAATTCCTTCAAACCCAGGTGTAAGGTGTCGAGCAGGACTGTGCTGTGAAGATGCGCAGGGGTTCAAGGTGTGCCCACTCATTAGGTTGATGACACTTCCAAATGGTGACCACCAACGTTGATGTTTTTTGATTTGATTTATTATTGTCACATGTTTTAGCATACGGTGAAAAGTATTGTTTCTTGCACGCTCTACAGACAAGAGCATACCGTTCATAGAGAAGGAAAGGAGAGAGTGCAGAATGTAGTGTTACAGTCATAGCTAGGGTGTAGAGAAAGATCAACTTAATGCAGGTTAGGTCCATTCAAGAGTCTAATGGAAGCAGGGAAGGAGCTGTTCTTGAGTGGGTTGGGGCGTAACCTCAGACTTTTGTATCTTTTTCCCGATGGAAGAAGGTGGAAGAGAGAATGTCTGGGATGCGTGGTGGTCCTTGATTAGTCTGGTTGCCTTTCCGAGGCAGTGGAAAGTGTAGACAGCATCAGTTGATGAGAGGCTGGTTTGCGTGTTGGGACTGGGCTTTGTTCACGACCCTTTGTAGTTTCTTGCGGCCTTAGATAGAGCAGGATCCCACACCGAGCTGTGATACATCCAAAAAGAATGCTTTCTTTGATGCATCTATGATTTCAGTTTTATAGGTGGGGGAATAGGGTAGCTCAGTGGCACAGTGGTTAGCACTGCGGCTTCACAGCATCAGGGACCCAGGTTCGATTCCCGGCTTGAGCCTGTGTGAAGTTTGTACATTCTCCCCGTGTCTGCGTGGGGTTTCCTCCGGGTGCTCCGGTTTCCTTCCACAGTCCAAAGATGTGCGGGTTAGGCGGATTGGCCATGCTAAATTGCCATTTAGTGTCAGGGGGACTAGCTAAGAAAAAGTCATGGGGATAGAGCCTGGGTGGGATTATGGTTGGTGCAGACTCGATGGGCCGAATGGCAATGTAGGAACCTGTGATTCTTAGATAGATTTCTGATGGGCTTTTCCGAGCCTTCAGAAGAGGACCTCCAGGGTAAAGCATGTGCGAGTATGAGGGGATTTGCAGAATCTGGTGAGGAGCTACCCTGTAAATAGTGGGAAGCCTGGAGCAAGAGGGCCTTTTATCTCTGGGACTGATTCTAGTGTCTGCTCTGGCTGGTTCAATAACAGCAAGGGTAGAAGCTTGGAAGACATAATGCGTCTCATTAGTGTGCGACCGAGGGAGACCAGAAAAATAAGATTTACTTTCGCCCATAATGACTGTTAAGATTGCAGTTGGACAGGGGGAATTTAAAATGGATAGTAAACATTGATTTGGCTGCAATAGATTGCAGTGCGCTTATCTGTTATGCTACTTGGTAATGCCTGTCTGCCAATGAAATGCAGTGTCAGTGTACTTGTGTGGCTGGTGCTACTAAAAATGCCTCGGAGATTATGTTGGCAAGTTGAGTTGCTCCCGTTCCATGCTGCAAAGCTGATTATCTGTGACTGTTGTGTCTTGCTGCTGTACCAAGGAGAACGTGGTATTCACATCAGAACTCTGCTATTCATTTTCCACTGTCGGTATACCTGCAATATTGGACAACATCTCTCTGACTAGCCCTGCAGATTTGAGTACCAATTGAAAACAACTCCTTCTGTCTCTTGTGTATTCCATTGTTGACTTTTAAATCCTCAAATGTGGCTATTTAAAACATACCTCAAGTTTTATTGATGTACTTTTTGAAGGAGTTTCTGTGCCAAGGAGTGTGGTTTGGCCTCAGCACTGTTAAGGCCCAGATCAGAAGCTCCATGCTATATTAGGAATATAGCCTAAACCCTAAGTTTCACGTTTGATTTTGTCTGGAGTTCAGATGAATGAGGAGGGATCTCATAGAGACTTATAAAATTCTAACAGGACTAGACAGGGTAGATGCAGGGAGGATGTTCCCGATGGTGGGGGGAGTCCAGAACCAGGGGTCACAGTCTGAGGATTCGGGATAGACCAAAGAGTGGTGAGCCTGTGGAATTCATTACCACAGAAAGTAATTGATGCCAAAATCTTGAATGCATTGAAGAGGCAGCCGGATACAGCCCCTGGGGCGAAGGGGATTAAAGGTTAAGGGGAGGAAGCAGGATTAGGTTATTGAGTTGGATGATCAGCCATGATCGTGATGGATGGCGGAGCAGGTTTGAAGGGCTGAATGGCCCCCTCCTGCTCCTATCTCCTATGTTTCCATCACACTTTTTTTTTTCTCCCCACATTTCTGACTGTACACCATCAGACAGGAACAGTGGTTTACAAGGCTAATTTCGGGGATGGCAGGACTGATGCGTGAGAAGAGATTGAGTAGGTTAGGATTGTTTTTGCTGGTGTTCAAATAAATGAGGGGGGAATCTTGTAGAGATTTACAAAATTCCAGCAGGACTCGACAGGGTAGATGCAGGGAGGATATTCCCAATGGTGGGGGACTCCAGAACCAAGGGTCACAGTCTGAGGATTCGGGGTAGACCATTTAGGACAGAGATGAGGAGACATTTCTTCACCCAAAGAGTGGTGGGTCTGTGGAATTCATTACCACAGGAAGTAGTTGATGTCAAAACATTGAATGTATCCAAGAGACGCCTGGATATAACACTTGGGGCGAATGGGATCAAAGGTTATGGGGAGAAAGCAGGATTAGGCTATTGAGTTGGATGATCAGCCGTGATCGTAATGAATGGCAGAGCAGGCTTGAAGGGCCAAATGGCCTCCTCCTGCTCCTATCTTCTATGTTCCTATGTCTGTGTTTCTATTAGGGTGAGCATAAGCTGTTCCACTCCCCGTATGATTCAAGTGATCCACTAGGAAGCTTTTATCAACACAAACTTTATTTAAAGACACAGAATATAACAAAAAGCATTAGTATAATTTCTGCCAACTAAAATATTTATACATGGCAAAGTACAGTTCTTAACAGCTAGCTATCTCTGTTCCAATTTAAAGCAATACCTCATAAACATACACCCTTCTTCAAAACTGGTTAGCACAAAAATAAATATTCTCACGTTATGCTGCTTTTTCAGCTTTTTAACACTTTTTGGACGGAGATCCAGACACACTTCCCAAAACAGCAACTCTCAGGGAGAGATCCACTCTCCAGCAGCAGAATCTCCAAGAAATAAACTTATCTCCTGGCGGATTTCAGTCTCCAACTTCAGAGAGGGGATAAGTGAGACACTGCTCCCTCTTGACTCCAAAAGCAGCGTCTAAGCTTGAACGTTCTGTGTAAGCCCAGTTTCCCCATCACCATGACCATCCCTGCCAATCATCCCAATTGAGCCCCACTCTGCAAAATCCCGGGGAAAACAGCACTTAGTTCAGACTAAAAGCAACATTGTAGCAATTAGAAGCAATTATGTTGGTGCAGCCACAAAACAGGATGTCAGTAGACAGGACAGCTCCGCATGCATAAAAAAACTGCTACAACAGACCCTGCACAGTGGCTGAAATACACCTCTTAAAGGCACAGTATCGTCACAGTTCAAACTATCACAGTAGCAAAGGTAGGCCACTCAAGGCTGTTCCATAAGATTCTGGCCAGGATTTTTCTCTCCCTCGCAACATTTTTCCCTTTGAATATAACCCATGTCACTGGGAAAGCAGTGGTGGTGGTGCTCCATCAGTGGGACTGTAAGATTCTGTTGCGGTGAATGGCAGCAAGATTTTGGCATACGGTTGATCTGGTTGTAGTCTCAGCTCCACCTTCTTGCCTGCACCCCCCATAACCCTTGACTTGCTTGCCTACCAAAAAACACCACCTAACCCAGCCCAAAATAATTTCCAAGACCCCAGCCTCCTTTCCAGGGAAGAGAATTCACAACCCTTGTGAGCAAAAGTTTAGAACATGAACATAGAAAAACTACAGCACAAACAGGCCCTTTGGCCCACTGGTTGCACCGATCATATCCCTACCTACTAGGCTTACCTATAATCCTCAATTCTATTAAGTCCCATGTACTCATCCAGAAGTCTCCTGAAAGACCCTATTGAATTTGCCTCCACCACCACCGACGGCAGCCAGTTCCACTCACGCACCACCCTCTGAGTGAAAAACTTACCCCTGACATCTCCTCTGTACCTACTCCCCATCGCCTTAAAGCTGTGCCCTCTCGTAGCAACCATTTCAGCCCTGGGAAAAGGCCTCTGAGAATCCAGCCGATCAATACCTCTCAACATGTTATACACCTCTATCAGGTCACCCCTCATCCTTCATCTCTCCAAGGAGAAAAGATCGAGCTCCCTTAACCTATCCTTATAAGACATGCCTCCCAATCCAGGCAACATCCTTGTAAATCTCCTCTGCACCCTCTCAATAGCTTCCACATCCCTCCTGTAATGAGGCGACCAGAACTGCGCACAGTACTCCAAGTGGGGTCTGACCAGGGTCCTATACAGCTGCAACATTATCTCCCGACTCCTAAGCTCAATCCCTCGATTGATGAAGGCAGTACACCACATCTCTTTCTGAAAAGGGGAACGTAATGACTTTAAGCAGGCAATTCAGGTGGGCCACTTAGAATATGAACTCCCTGATTAATTGATGGGCCAATCAGGGAGCCTCTTGCTATGTGTTTAACCAGGCGTGTCAGTTCCTCTGGAACACCTAGTGTGGACTGTTGACTGAAAGCACTCTGTATGCTGCTGCCAGACTTGTAAGTAAAGGGGTTTTGGTGAAGGAGACTTCTGTCTCCGGGGACTTGTTACAAAAGCACCTCTTATTTTTAAATTAAAATCCCCTGGTTTCTGTGTCCCCAATGAGAGGAATCAATCTTTGGCTTTCCACCCTATCAGATCGCCTCAGGACCTTGTGTGTTCCAGTAAGCTCATCTCTCAGTGTTCTGAACTCCAAGGGGTGTGGGTTTAACTTGTTTACTCTTTATTTTATATATATTTTGTATGTATGTGTAGGTGTAGGTGTAGGTGCAGGCTGGACTTCTCTGACCACCACCTCCGCTCCCCACAGCTGGGATCTTCCAGTCCCACTGCAGTGAGTGGAGAATTGGCTATGCGTAGAATTGTCCGTTCTCGCCAGCAGCAGTAGTGGGTCATGCGAGACTGGAGAATCCCAGCCCCAAGTTCATAAACATTATGTAACTAACTCAACCTGATGACGTACGAACCTTGGAAGTTCAGAACCTTTTCATTTTCATTCTGTAAGTTAAGGGACCTGCATTTTGTAACATATTACAGTTGTGTGTATACTTGTTTAAGTTTAAAATTTATCTAGTAGGCTCACATTAACACTGCAATGAAGCTACTGTGAAAATCTCCCGGTCGCCACACTCCGGCGCCTGTTTGGGTACACTGAGGGAGAATTTAACACGGCCAATGCACCCTAACCAGCACATCTTTCAGACTGGAGCACCCGAAGGAAACCCACGCAGACATGGGGAGAACATACAGACTCCGCACAGGCAGTGACCCAAGCCGGAAACCAAACCCTGGTGCTGTGAGGCTGTGCCACTGTGAAAATCATGTTCTGCACATCCTATACGTGATAGAAAGCATTCTTTCTGGTTGTGCCACAGCTTGGTATGGCTCCTGCTCTGACCAAGATCACAAGAAACTACGAGGGATTGTGAATGTAGCCCTCTATTTCATAACTGTGCAATCCTTTTATTATTTTATACCTTATGGCACAGTGGTTAGCACTGCTGCCTCACAGCATCAGGGACCCGGATTCGATTCCCGGCTTGGGTCACTAACTGTGCGGAGTTTGCACGTTCTCCCAGTGTCTGCGTGGGTTTCCTCCGGGTGCTCCGATTTCCTCCCACAGTTCAAAAGACGTGCTGGTTAGCTGCATTTGCCATGCTAAATTCTCCCTCAGTGTACCCGAACAGGCACAAGAGTGTAACTTCATTACGGTGTTAATGTGAGCCTATTTGTGATACTAAAACTAAACTAAACTTTTTATTTCAGTCAGTGTGCATAACTATGAATAACGATTTCTAGTTATTTTTTGTATTCATATCACATTTTTCTTCCACCTTGATTTTTCAATAAACTAATTATTCGATTGATATATGTGTGGAAACATGTATATGTATATTTAATTTATTTTTGGGATGTGGCGTCGCTGGCCAGCATTTATTGCCCATCCCTACTTGCCCGAGGGCAGTTCAGAATCAATCACGTTGCCATGGCTCTGGAGTCATGTCTAGGCCAGACTGGGTAAGAGTGGCAGATTTCTTTCCCTTAAAGGATGTTAGTGAACCAGATGGGTTTTTCCAACAATGGTTTCATGCGTGATCAATAGATTCTTAATTCCAGATTCAATTTTTTTTTTAATTGAATTCAAATTCCACCGTCTGCCATGGCAGAGATTCGAACCCAGGTCACCAGAAACGAGCTGAGATTCTGGGTTAATAGTCTCATGATAATGCCACTAGGCCGTCGCTTCCCCTAAATTGTTAAATGTGCGCTGAATGTAAGACCAACTGGATAGGCCAGCCACATAATCTTGTATTCCCAGATCATATGAGTTTGCGGTTGAGCTGAATCTTGTGGTCAGTGGACTGTATCTAAGTTATAATTAATTATGCCAAACTTATAAAGGTGCGGTGACCCACGTGGGAATTAGGACGGGTAATCTTTTCCATGCAAAATAATTGAAAATTAATACCGGGTAACTTAATTCGAGCGAGCGAGTCTTCACAGCATGGGACCAGGCAGCACTGCATTGGAAAAATTTAGCAGCCCACCATGGGAAAGGTTTGCCACAGGCCATTGTTTCTTTTTAGTGGAACCCCAACACTGTCGGAGCAGGGACGATGGAGGGGCTAAGAGTGAGTCCAGACATTTAAATTGGTAATTCAAGGAAGCCACCAATATTACCATAAATTCTGGCATACAAGCCGACTTGACATAGGAAATCCTGTTTCGCGTATACTATGCACCAGAAAGCATTCTTTCTGGGTGTATCACAGCTTGATATGGGCTCCTGCTCTGACCAAGACCGCAAGAAACTACAAAGGGTTGTGAACGAAGTCCATCACGCAAACCAGCCCCCCATCCATTGACTCTGTCTACACTTCCCACTGCCTCGGAAAAGCAGCCAGCATAATCAAGGACCCCACGCATCCCGGACATTCTCTCTTCCACCTTCTTCCGTCAGGAAAAAGATACAGAAGTCTGAGGTCACATACCAACCGACTCGAGAACAGCTTCTTCCCTGCTGCCATCAGACTTTTGAATGGACCTACCTCGCATTAAGTTTACCTTTCTCTACACCCTAGTTATGACTGTAACAATACATTCTGCACTCTTTCCTTTCCTTCTCTGTGAACAGTATGCCTTGGTCTGTATACCGTGCAAGAAACAATACTTTCCACTGTATACTAATACACGTGGCAATAATAAATCAGGAAAAAGATACGGAAGTCTGAGTCACGTATGTGTCTTAGGTATCTCTTAGGAGGCTTAGGGGTGATCGACAGAGGTCTATAAAATAATGAGGGGCACAGATCAGCTAG
Source organism: Carcharhinus amblyrhynchos (assembly GCF_965287045.1). Classification (NCBI taxonomy): domain Eukaryota; kingdom Metazoa; phylum Chordata; class Chondrichthyes; order Carcharhiniformes; family Carcharhinidae; genus Carcharhinus; species Carcharhinus amblyrhynchos. The sequence goes on along the minus strand of NC_137335.1, from coordinate 7,884,581 downwards.
ATAGTCAACACCTTTTCCCAAAGATAGGGGAGTCTAAAACTAGAGGACATAGGTTTAAGGTGAGAGGGAAGAGATACAAAAGTGTCCAGAGGGGTAATTTTTTCTCTTAGAGGGTGGTGAGTGTCTGGAACAAGCTTTCAGAGGTAGTAGTAGAGGCAGATACAGTTCTGTGTTGTTAAAAAGCATTGAGACAGTTACATGAGTAAGATGGGTATAGAGGGATATGGGCCAAATATAGGCAATTGGGACTAGCTTAGTGGTTTAAAAAAAGGGGGGCATGGACAAGTTGGGCGGAAGGACCTGTTTCCATACTGTAAACCTCTATGACTATGTCCCACTCGCAATTAAATGAAGATGTTTAGTTATCACTATTATTTGCCACTCTCATATAATTAGGAACAGGATATGCGTACCACGCAGGGACCATTTTTAGACAAAAAGTTTGTATCGGGAACTACCAACTGGTCCACAAGTATGAATATATCTGTCACCAACCAAGTTGAAGGGTGGCGAGATTAATTTCTGCACAAGCCTCCCACTTTGATTTGATTTATAATTGTCACATGTATTAGTTTACAATGAAAAGTATTGTTTCTTGCACAGTCTACAGACAAAACATGCTGTTCATAGAGAAGGAAAGGAGAGAGTGCAGAGCGTAGTGTTACATTCATAGCTAGGGTGTAGAGAAAGATCGACTTAATGCGAGATAAGTCCATTCAAAAGTCTAATAGCAGCAGGGAAGAAGCTTTTCTTGAGTCGGTTGGTATGTTACCTCAGACTTTTGTATCTTTTTCCCAATGGATGAAGGTGGAAGAGAGAATGTCCGGGGTGTGTGGGGTCCTTAATAATGCTGGTTGCTTTTCCGAGGCAGCGGGAAGTGTAGATGGAGTCAACGGATGGGAGGCTGGTTTGCATGATGGATTTTGTGCGAAGATGCAAGTTCAGGGCCGACCGCACTGATTACCTCCTGGCAGGAGAGTGAATGAGTGATGGAAAGTGGATGGGTTTATCACCTTGCTGGAGTTCAGCCTTTTTTCTGTGCTCTGGAATTGCTGAGGGTTTGCACCCATACCAGCAGAAGCACTCAGCTCAAGTTGCTGGACATTTCATTGGCATCGTGGCCATTCTGCCATTTTCCGTTGGCCTGATTGACAAGATGTCGGGGGGAAAATCCACACACAAGCTTCAGGTCGCTGAAGCAGCGAAGCAATGTTCCGTATCCACCCATCTCCCAGTGCGTACTCACCCCACTGAGCAAACCTGTGAAGAGATCGGAGGGGTAGGACAGATGGACTGCACTCTAAAGCGAACCGAGCAGAAGGAAGTAGAGTATGACAGAATATTTTGACGTTTATACACGAAAATGAGTTTTACTTGTCACGTAGCAACATTGTGCAGCTATGGTTCTCTCTAGTGAGACCCCATTTGAATGCAAGGAGGCCATCACGATGACTTGAACCATAGAATTCCTTCAGTGCAGCAAAAGGCCATTCAGCCCATCAAGCCTGCATTGACTCCCAACAGAACGTTTTATCCAGGCTCTTTCCCCCACCTTCTCCTCGTAACCCCACTTATTTAGCATAGCCAGTCCACCGAACCTCCACATCTTTGGACACTAAGGGGCAATTTATCATGGCCAATCCACCTAACCTGCATATCTTTGGACACTAAGGGGCAATTTAGCATGGCCAATCCACTTAACCCGTACATTTTTGGACACTGAGGGGCAATTTAGCATGGCCAATCCACCTAACCTACATAATCTTTGGACTATGGGAGGAAACCTACGCAGACATGGGGAGAATGTGCAAACTCCACACGAACAGTCTCGCGAGGCCGGAATTGAATCCAGATCCCTGGCGCAGTGCTATCCGCTGTGCCACCACATTTGCATGCCATTGCCAGATGCTGTGGTTAATGCCTTTGTTGTTTCCTGTGAAAAGATCTAGTTCATCCAGCCTCCTAATGCTGGCTTTCAGAATAAGAATGCAAAGTGAATGCTCAGTAATATCTGCAAGCAAAAGGCTTGGGAGGCTGGCCAAGGTAATGTTCCCAAAATGCTCGATTCCCAATCAAATCGCCTTGACGTTTCATATTTCAAATTACCCAGAGGTAGCGGATCTTATAATGGTGGCATTATTGAATCTTGGCATCATTTGTTCCATCAGTTGGCTGATTTCCATTCACTGAACTTTTCTTTTGCCTCTCCCTGTCGCTTTTGTGATATTTTAAAGTAAGATATTTTACTCCTTTAAGACATGCTGCGAATAAGGTTTCAACAGATAATGTCTCAATGGGATAAAATCCTTTTTGGCTGCTCTGCATGCTTTTCATCACCCCACCCAACAGTAAAACATCAGGAGAGAATAAAGCCATTGGGCTGGATTGCACAGGGCACCATGCTCCATCCACAGACATCCACTCCCCCCACCACCGAAGCTCAGTAGCAGCAGTGTGCACTATCTACAAGATGCACTGTAGCAATTCGCCAAAGATTCTTAGACAGCGCCTTCCAAGCCCATGACCACTTCCATCTAGAAGGTCAAGGGCAGCAGATACATGGGAACACCACCACCTGCAAGTTCCCCTCCACTCACTATCCTGACTTGGAAATATATCACCGTTCCTTTGCAGTCGCTGTGTCAAAACCCTGGAATTCCCTCCCTAATTGCATTGTCAACCCTACCCAACTGCAGCGATTCAAGAAGGTAGCTCACCACCACCTTCTCAAGGGCAACTAGGGATGGGCAGTAAATGCTGGCCCAGCCAGCAACCCCCCCCCCATGTCCCATGAATGAATGAAAAAAACCCACTGGGAGACCAGGCAATCCCTGAGGAAGAAGACTTATGGAGGCCTGATGAAGGGAAGGCTGAGATTTCAGCTGGGCCCCAGTGGCGGGGGGGTGGGAGAGAGCGCAGAGAGGCTGTGTTAAAGGGAGGGTATGATCTTGGAGGCGGGGGTAGCCTCTGATTTGCACAGGAGACCCCCTCCTCCTCCTAGCCCTACAACAAGACGCACGCTGAAAGCTGCTGTACTAACTCCCATGGCGTCCACTTGCCCCAGCCCCATGTAACATAGGGTCAGAATCATAGATAGAATCCCTACAGAGCAGAATGAGGCCATTCAGACCATCAAATCTGTTGCCAACCCAGGCCTTGTTCCTGTAAGCCCACACATTTACCCGGTTAATCTTCCTGACGCGAAGGGGCAATTTATCATGGCCAATCAATCTAATCCGCAAATTTTTGTGGGAGGAAACTGGAGCACCCGGAGGAAACCCACGCAGACATGGGGAGAATGTGCAAACTCCACACAGACGATAACCCGAGGCCGGAATCAAACCTGGGCCGCTGGTGCTGTGAGGCAGCAGTGCTAACCACTGTGCCACCCCAAAGGCCACGTGAGGCCGGCCCATCAGTGGTTTTTCGTTGACCGGTAAAGAGTCTCGATCGATTTTATGCCTTCTCGGCCCGTTATAACATGGAGGCGGGTAAGGGTAACTTAGAAAATAGGAGCAGGAGGAGGCCACTTGGCCCTTCGAGCTTGCTCCACCATTCATTCTGATCATGGTTGATTATTCAGCTCAATAGCCTGATCCCATCTCCCCCCCGCGCCACCTGTATCCTTTGATCCCCTTTGCCTCACGCGCTATATCTAACTGCTTCTCGAAAACATTCAATGTTTTGACCTCAGCTACTTCCTGTGGTAGTGAATCCCACAGGCCGACCGCATGCTGGGCGCAGAAATTTCTCCTCAGCTCAGATGAGATCTAACTATAAGCGGTTTCGGTTCCCTTACCTGGATGGTCCCCTTCACAGAATTGCACAACCAGCACTGTGGGGTGACCCATCGGGTCCGCACTGGCAAGAGCATTCCACCCAGTCCCACTCCCCTGCTGTATCCCTCGCACGTTCGTTCTTTCCAGATAGCAGCCCTTTCGATTGAACCCTACTCCACCGCTCTCTCGGAAAGTTTGTTCCAGACTCCAAATATCCCCTGGATGAAAAACGTCCCCCTCGCGTCAGTTTTTCACCTTTTGCCAATTATTTTGAATCCCTGTCCCGTGGTTCTTGTACGGCGACAAGTTTCTCATTATTTGCCCTGTCTGTGTCCCTTGGGATCGTGAACGTCTCCGTCAGGTCTCCTGTCGGCCTGTGTTTCACCCAGGTGAAACAGACCCCCACCTTTGCAAGTTATGGAATTCTTGAGCAGCACAGTGGGTTAGCGTTGCTGCCCCTCAGCTCCAGGGACCCGGGATCGACACTGCCTGTGTTGCACGTTCTTCCCATGCCCCCTGTGGAATTCCCTGCCCAGTGAAGCAGTTGAGGCTACTTCATTGAGTGTTTTTAAGGCAAGGATAGATAGATTTTTGAACAGTAAAGGAATTAAGGATTGTGGTGAGTGGGCGGGTAAGTGGAGCTGAGTCCACAAAAAGATCAGCCATGATCTTATTGAATGGCGGGGCAGACTGGAGGAGCCAGATGGCCCACTCCTGCTCCTAGTTCTTATGTGTCCACGTGGATTTCTTCTGGGTGCTCTGGTTTCCTCCTACAGTCCGAAAGACGTGCTGGTTAGGTGCATTGGGCCGTGCTAAATTCTTCCTCAGTGCACCCGAACAGGCGCCGGAGTGTGGCAACTCGGGGATTTTCACAGTAACTTCATTGCAGTATTAATGTAAGCCTACTTGTGACACGAATAAATAAGCTCTGAACTTCTTTCTCCCTGGAATCATTCTCCACTCACCTGATGAAGGGGAAGCGCTCCAAAAGCTCGTGGTTCCGGATAAACCTGTTGGACTCTAACCTGGTGTTGTGAGACCTCTTTCTTTATCTCCGGAACCATTCTTGCGAAGTTCCTCTGTACCCTCTCCAATGCTCTTTGTTAAATCTATTTCTGATTAGAAGTTGTAAGTCAACTGCCTAGTCGGACTGGGTGCTGGATTGATGAGAGGAACGGGGGCTGATTGTTCGCTGCGGTGTGTAATTAAGATGTGGCAGAGCGATGGTTCTGTGGTGGGAGTTTTCGATATTGGATCAACGCGCGCAACTTGGGCTTGGCCCGGGATCCGAGCAATGACGGACAGGTTTTTTTTTTGGAACTGTCTGTCGGTTCGGCTCCCTTCTGTGGGGAGGGGGAGGGGGTGGGGGTGGGGGAAGATGTCATTCAGCACCCACTCTTTCCTCCTCCCCCCACAGCGCCACCTGTGAGCTGAAGCCCACAGGTGCATGCGTGCGGGGAGCCCCCTCGTTACGAGGAAAGTGAATCTTTGGCTGGATAATGGGATCAATCCTCCATTCCCCGCTCCCCGCCCCCCCCCCACCACCCCCAATGCTGGCGTGCTGAATTTAAAAACTGCGTCAGCCGCCTTTTGGGACTCCCAACGTTTGTAATTCCAACCCGCCATCACCCAGCGCAGGAAGGACTTGCAAGTCAAATTCACCCTCCAAATGGAGCTATTTGCAAAATGAAACAATTTCGAATGGAAAACATTATTCCTGTTAGATATTGAATAGGCTCGTGGCGAGATCTACAGCCCCATTCACTCCATTTGAACATAAGAACATAAGAAATAGGAGCAGGAGTAGGCCATCTAGCCCTTCGAGCCTGCCCCGCCATTCAATAAGATCATGGCTGATCTGTCGCGGCTCTGTTCCACATTCCCGCCCTCTCCCCATAACCCTTAATCCCCTCGCTTATCAAAAACCCATCAACCCGCGTCTTAAAAATATTGAGCGAGGCAGCCTCCACCATCTCAACGGGCAGAGAATTCCAGAGATTCACCACCCTTTGAGTGAAGAAGTTCCTCCTCAACTCCGTTCTAAACTGCCCCCCCTTTATCTTGAGGCTGTGCCCCCTAGTCCTACTGTCCTTTCTGAGCGGGAAGAGTCTCTCCACCTCTATCCTATCCATCCCATTCATCATCTTGTAGGTCTCAATGAGATCTCCCCTCATTCTTCTAAACTCTAACGAGTACAAGCCTAGCTTATTCAGCCTCTCCTCATAGCTCAACCCCCTCAACTCCGGTATCAGCCTAGTAAACCTCCTCTGCACTCCCTCCAAGGCCAAAATATCCTTGGCGGCCAGCCAAATCTCCCTTCACTGCGGCGAGATTGGAAAATCCCGTCGGCGTGATCGATGGTATGATTCTGGCCATGGTTTTTTCCCCCCTCGGAACTGGGGAGTCCAAAACTAAAAGGCATTGGTTTATGGTGAGAGGGGAAAGATTTAAAAGGGACCTGAGGGGCAATTATTTTCACACAGAGGGTGATGCATATATGGAATGAGCTGCCAGAGGAGATTTGATTTATTATTGTCACGTGTATTAACATACAGTGAAAAGTATTGTTTCTTGCACATTATTAGAGACAAAGCATACCATTCATAGAGAAGGAAAGAAGAGGGTGCAGAATGTAGTGTTACAGTCATAGCTAGGGTGTAGAGAAAGATCAACTTAATGTAAGGTAGGTCCATTCAAAAATTTGATGGCAACAAGGAAGAAGTTATTCTTGAGTCGGTTGGTAGGTGGTAGAGGTGGGTACACTTACAACATTTAAAAGACATTTGGTGCGTGGATGGGAAAGGTTTAGAGGGGTATGCGCCAAACGCTGGCAAATGGGACTGGTTCAGTTTCGGAAAGGCTGGTCAGCATGGATGAGTTAGGCCGAAGGGCCTGTTTCAATGCTGTCTATCTCCATGATGCTATGGGCAAAACCTTTCTGTCCTGCCCATCACCGGAATCGTAGCAGACAGGACACGAAACATGCAAAGATCTGTTGACCTCAGGTGGAATTATCCTGCCACGCTCGCCCCGAAACCGGAAAATCCCGCCTGAGGTCAGTGGACCTTTCCATGGTCCACCCGCTCCGATTCCCATGGTGCACGGACTGATAAAATTCCGGCCAATGATGCTGTCACTTCAGGGCAGCTTACACCAGCGTCTTCAGTGGTAATATTTTCAAACAATTTTTTGGTTTTTTTTTACTAATAAATTGAAAAAGCTGGTTTATTATTCCTGGTTGTAGAAATTGGTTTCAATAATTTTTAGTTTGATTTATTATTGCAAATATATTGTGATAAAGTGAAAAGTATTATTTCTTGCATGCGATACAGACAAAGCATACCATTCATAGAGAAGGAAAGGAGAGGGTGCAAGAATGTAGTGTTACCGTCATAGCTAGGGTGTAGAGAAAGATCAACTTAATGTGAGTTAGGTGCATTCAAAAGCAGCAGGGAAGAAGCTGTTCTTGAGTCGGTTGGTACGTGACCTCAGACTTTCATATCCTTTTCCTGATGGAAGAAAGTGAAAGAAAGTACGTCTGGGGGTCCTTGATTATGCCGGCTGCTTTTCCAAGGCAGCAGGAAGAGTCATTGGATGGGAGGCTGGTTTGCATGATGGATTGGGCTACATTCACGATCCTTTGTAGTTTCTTGCGACCTTGGGCAGAGCAGGTGCCATACCAAGCTGTGATACAGCCAGAAAGAATGTAGAAATTGTAGAGAGTTGCAGGGGAATTGCCAAATTTCCTTAGTCTCTTGATAAAGTAGAGGTGTTGGTGGGCTTTCTTAATTATAGTGTCAGCATGGGGGGAACAGGACAGGTTGTTGGTGATCTGGACACCTAAAATCTTGAAACGCTCAACCTTTTCTACTTCATCTCCATTGAGGTAGACGTGCCCTCATTATGCATGTGACACTAGTTGCGATGGAATTAGCTCTGGCAGTGCAGCATCTGAATATGATTCTTAGCATATTGCAGATGAGTGTGCACTCACGAGTGGTATAGAGCAAGGTTGTCCTCATTAGTGATGTAATGAGCCTACAGTGTTGGATTTCCATATTTTGTATTCTTTTTGTCTTTTGAAGCAGAAACTTAAAGAGAAAAAAAATCATAAGAACATAAGAAATAGGAGCAGGAGTAGGCCATCTAGCCCTTCGAGCCTGCCCCGCCATTCAATAAGATCATGGCTGATCGAATGACTTTTCTTCCCAGCACATATTATTTTGCCAATTGTAGACACGGGACATAGAAACAGGATTGTTTTTCTTTGAGTTTTAGTCCCAAACTCCCTAAGCCAGTCCACCCACTTATTTTATTCATTCATTCATGGAATGTGGGCATCGCTGGTGAGGCCAGCATTTATTGCCCATCCCTGATTGCCCTTGAGAAGGTCGTGGTGAGCTGCCATCTTGGACCGCTGCAGTCTGTGCGTCACAGTGGTTAGCACTGTTGCCTCACAGCGCCAGGGACCCAGGTTCAATTCCTGCCTTGGGTCACTGTGTGTATGGAATCTGCATGTTCTTCTCATGTCTGCTTGGGTTTCCTCCAGTTTCCTCCAAAGATGTGCAGGTTAGGGGGATTGGCCATGCTAAATTGGCCCTGAGTATCCAAAGATGTGCAGGTTGGGAGGATTGGGGGGGTGGTGTCTCTGTCATCTCTACCATTGAGATCTCCCACATCAGTGTAACTTACCTTGGTACAGGGCAAAGTGGGTGGCACAGTCGTTAGGGCAAAACAAATCAATTGGCACCAGTGAAAAAAGCCAGGAGTGTAATATAGATGAAGGCAGAGCTTGTATTCATAGTTAATTTACTTGAAATATGATTAGTTGTTTCTAGATTTGAAAACAGCTTTTCATATATTGAGCGTAAGTCTGACCAATTCAGAAAGAAAAATAAATGTGCCCTGGATAAGTGTCTTGGGCATTTTTCTCTATTAGGTTGTGCTATAAATGCAAGTAGTTGTACTGAGTCAGACTATATTAACTTCTCAATCTGATGTGGAAAGTTTTGAAAGTGCTTTTTGCAGTGCATTTGTTAGAGATGAGTTTATGAATTTACTATCAGTGCCAAACGATGGGAATTTTTCTCAAAGCACTCCCAGAATCCGCTCAAACAAATGGATACTTACCCCCCCATTTTTATTTTGTTTCTTCATAAAATGTTGGGATTCTGGCGGGATTGGGAGTCTCGGGGGGTTGGGAGTCTGGCAGGATTGGGAGTCTGGGGGGGTTGGGAATGTGTTTGTACATGACATTTTCCAAGTGGCAGCTGATATCATAGAATCTTAGAATCCCCACAGTGCAGAAGGAGGCCATTCGGGCCAGTGAGTCCGTACCGACCACAATCGCACCCCAGCCCTATCCCCATAACGCCACATATGTACCCCATTGATCCCCCTACACATCTTGGGAGATAAGGGAGAATTTAGAATGGCCAATCCACCTAACCAGCACTCCTTGGGACTGTGGGAGCACACACATGTACAGATAGACGCACACATATTTGCACAAATGCACACCCACCCACACACCCGAGGCAAGCACACACACACCCCAGACAAGAATACACACATACTCCACCCACACAATCCCCAACCCCACACACCCCACCCACCCACACTCACCACCCACCTACACACACCACCCACCTACACAGATGCACATACACACACACATGCACACACCCCATACACACACACAGCCCATACACACATCCTACCTACACACACAGGGTGGCACAGTGGTTAGCACTGCTACCTCACAGCGCCGGGGACCTGGGTTCAATTCCCGGCTTGGGTCACTGTCTGTGTGGAGTTTGCATGTTCTCCCCGTGTCTGCATGAGTTTCCTCCGGGTGCTCTGGTTTCCTCCCACAGTCCAAAGATGTGTGGGTTAGGTGGATTGGCCATGCTAAATCACTCCTTAGTGTCAGGGGGATTAGCTAGGGCAAATGTATGGAGCTAGGGGGATGGGGCCTGGGTGGGATTGTGGTCGGTGTAGACTCGATGGGCCGAATGTCCTACTTCTGCACTGTAGAATTCCATGATAAACTCCAGTGAATACAGGGCCAGTTGACCCAATTTCTCCTCGAAAACAATCCTGCCATTCCAGGAATCAGTCTGGAGAACTTTTCCCCGATGGACTTGGGAAATAAATCCTACCATTTCAGCTGTCATTTCTGAATGCATAAATCAGGCAGGACTGCAGAATCATCCTGTATACTTCCCATTTTCTTTCTGAATAAGTGATTAGGAATTCTCAATCCATTTGCTGCGTTGGTTGCAGTAAAGTCACTGCTGTTCTGACGTAATTATGATTTTGGTGTTATTGCTTTGTCACCTCCATTCAGAGCTGTTGTAAATCTTCACATTATTTGAGGGTTTGTGGCTAACTCGTTGTCTGGGCTGTGTTTATACAACAGCGTTGCCTAAAGTCTCCCTCAGGTGGTGGTGAGGCATGGTGGCACAGTGGCTAGCACCGGGACCCGGGTTTGATTCCTGGTCTTGGGTCACTGTCTGTACAGAGTCTGCACATTCTCCCCGTGTCTGCGTGGGTTACCTCCGGATGTTGTGGTTTCCTCCCACAGTCTGAAACACGTGCTGGTTAGGTGCATTGGCCTAAATTCCTCAGTGTACCCAAACAGGTGCCGGAGTGTGGCGACTAGGGGATTTTCACAGTACCTTCATTGCAGTGTTAATATAAGTCTACTTGTGACGCAGTGCGGCGGGGAGGCACAGTGGTTAGCACTGCTACCTCTCAACGCCAGGGACCCCGGGTTCGATTCTCGGCTTGGGTCACTGTAGGAGTCTGCACGTTCTCCCCGTGTCTGCGTGGGTTTCCTCCAGGTGCTCCTGTTTCCTCCCACAGTCCAAAGATGTGCGGGTTAGGTGGATTGGCCTTGCTAAATTGCCCCTTGGCGTCAGGGGGACTAGCTAGGGTAAGTGAGTAGGGGTATGGGGATAAGGCCTGGGTGGGAATGTGATCGGTGCAGCTTTGATGGGCCGAATGGCCTCCTTCTGCACTGTAGGATTCTATGATTCTATGACTAACAAAATAAACTTTAAAAAATTTAAGATGGTTCACACAATTGCTCGACCAAATGTGACATCTAGGACTAAAAGCTTCGTCGAAGAGGGAGATTTTAAGGAGTGCCCTGGAGGAGATGGCAAAGTTTAGGGAGGAAATTTCCAGCGTTTAAGGCCAGCCAGTGATCCGGTGGCAGACCAAAGAAATTTGGGATACAGGGGAGGCCGGAATTGGAGGAGCGCCAGAGACGAGGGCAGCAGGTACACGGGAAACGCAACCACCCGCAAGTTCCCCTCCAACCACTCACCATTCTGACTTGGAAATACGTCGCTGTTCCTTTGCTGGAATTCCCTCCCTAATGGCATCGTGGGTCAGCACGTGGGCTGCGGCGGAACAAGAAGGCAGCTCACCACCACCTTCTCAAGGGGGCAGTTAGGGGATGGGCAGTAAATGCGAGGCCCACATCCTGCGTTGAATTTTAAAAAAAAAAGAGTCAAACTTGGTAACGTTACAGAGTCGGGAGGCGAGAGGAGAGATGGCTGTCAAGACCGTAGAAGGAGTTGAAAACTAGGATGAGAATTTTAAAATCGAGGCACTCGAAGCGTTATGTAGGTCAGTGAGCGGGTTGGTGATGGATGAGCGTGACTTGGCGAGACAGGCAAGAGAGGTTTTAGATGATTATTTTGTACAGACGGTGCGTGTTAGGAAAACAGCCAGAGAGACCAATGGGATACTGAAGTCCAGAGATAATAAGAGCAATGGATGAGTGTTTGAAAAGCAGGAAGAATTGAAACGAGAATAAATAAGGGGCCTTTATTCCATTGGGTGAGGCCTTGGCAAAGAGGCTTCAAATGTTCGGCAGGGATCTTGAGGCAAAAGATTTTGACGCAGGGTGTTAGGGTGTGGAATGCATTCCCTCGTAACGGGCTGGGTGCAGGTTCAATAGCTGCCTTCAAAAGGGATAAACACCAAAATCATAGAATCTCTACAGTGCAGAAGGAGCCATTTGGCCCATTGAGCCTGTACTGACTCACCAATAGAGCATACCTCCCAAATCCCCTCCCCACTGCACCTCTCTATCCCCTTAACCCTGCTTATTTATCCTGCTAACCTCCCTAATCTACAGACCCATGGATACTAAGGGGCAATTTAGCATGGCCATCCACCTGTGGGTGGCATAGTGGTTAGCACTGCTGCCTCACAGCACCAGGAACCAGGTTCGATTCCCGGCTTGGGTCATTGTCTGTGTGGAGTTTGATCATTCTCCCCGTGTCTGCGTGGGTTTCCTCCGGGTGCTCTGCTTTCCTCCCACCGTCCAAGAATGTGCGGGTTAGGGGGATTGACCATGCTAAATTACCCCTTAGTGTCTGGGATTATGGGGATAGGGCCTGAGTGGAATTGCGTTCGGTGCAGACTCGATGGGCCAAATGGCCTCCTCCTGCACTGTAGGGTACTATGATTCTAACTTACATATTTTTGGACACCAAAGGGCAGTTTAACATGGCCAATCTAGCTAACCAGCACACCATTGCACTGTGGGAAGAAACTGGAGCACTCAGAGGAGACATGGGGAGAACGTGCAAACCCAACACAGACAGTGTCCCGAGGCCGGAATTGAACCTGGATCCCTGGGCTGTGAGGCAGCAGCTAACCAAACGGGAGTAAAAGGAGGGGAGTATGAATATGTAGGTTGTTCTTCCAAAGAGCCGGCATTGAATCAATGGCCTCACTCTTGTTCTGTGCTATCCAGTGGCTGGATAAGTAGGCCATTGGAGTGGGAAAATTAACACTGTGCCCAGTGTTATGTCATATTCCTCAAATCCATTTTGTCCATTAACTTGCTGTGGCTGCGGTGATTGTAGAAGTTGTGGCTTTAGTGCTTTCTCTGAAGTAGCTGTTCCACGTTGAGGCTGGAACGTTGCCCTGAATCCAGATCAGAATGCTGGCTATGTTCTTGAATTTGTCCGTTGGCTGCACCACAAACTTACCTGCAGCATTTTAGTTGTGACTGTCTTGTCAAGACAATCTGCCTCATGTGTAACGTTTAACCTGTGAATTATTGGAAAGGGTGTATGATTCTCTGGCCTCCCATCCACTTTGAAGGCTACTGTTGGATTTATATCCCTCACTCTTGAGGCAGTGTATTAATAACCCTAAAAACTCATAGGGTGCGAGCTGTTCACTCAGCTCTCCCACCGCACAAAGTCGGAGAATTTGGCAAAATCCCGCTGTAACATTCCGGCCGTGGCTTAAAAAACTTGTTCCTCGCGCCACCTCTGTTGTTGCCAAACATTTTATATCCTCCATTCTCTTTATCAACTCTTCAGCCATTGGGGACAGTTTCTCCTTGTTTAGTTTCGCTAAACTCTTCATGATAGCCGAACCCCCATCCATGTGTTAGGGACCAGATCAGAAGCTCCATGGTATATTTATGAAGTTAGCCTAGACTATCTAACTTGTCTATGCCCCTCATTATTTTATAGACCTCTATAAGATCAGCCCCAAACCTTCTACGCTTCAGAGAAAAAAGTCCCAGTATCCAGCCTCTCTTTATAACTCAAACCATCAAGTCCCAGTAGCATCCTAGTAAATCTTTTCTGCACTCTTTCTAGTTGTAAAATCTTTTCTATGATAGGCTGACCAGAACTGTGCACAGCATTCCAAGTGTGGCCTTACCAATGTCTTGTACAACTTCAGCAAGACATTCCAAACTCCTGTAATCTGACCAGTGAAACCAAGCATGCCGAATGGCTTCTTCACCACGCTGTCCACCTGTGACCCCACTTTCAAGGAGCTATGAACCTCGATCTCTTTGTTCTGTAACTTTCCCCAACACTATGCAGGAAACCCACGCAGACATGGGGAGAAGGTGCAAAGTCCACGCAGACAGTCACCCCGAGGCTGGAATTGAACCCAGATTCCTGGCACTATGAGGCAGTAGTGTTAACCGTGCGCCACCATGGCACGCTATCATTAAGGGTTTGGAAATTTAAGAACATAAGAACATAAGAACATAAGAACATAAGAAATAGGAGCAGGAGTAGGCCATCTGGCCCTTCGAGCCTGCCCCGCCATTCAATAAGATCATGGCTGATCTGTCGTGGCTCAGTTCCACTTTCCCGCCCTCTCCCCATAACCCTTAATCCCCTCTCTTATCAAAAACCCATCAACCCGCTTCTTAAAAATATTTAGCGAGGCAGCCTCCACCACTTCAACGGGCAGAGAATTCCAGAGATTCACCACCCTTTGAGTGAAGAAGTTCCTCCTCAACTCCGTTCTGAACTGCCCCCCCTTTATCTTGAGGCTGTGCCCCCTAGTCCTACTGTCTTTTTTGAGCGGGAAGAGTCTTTCCACCTCTATCCTATCCATCCCATTCATCATCTTATACGTCTCAATGAGATCTCCCCTCATTCTTCTAAACTCTAACGAGTACAAGCCTAGTTTATTCAGCCTCTCCTCATAGCTCAACCCCCTCAACTCCGGTATCAGCCTAGTAAACCTCCTCTGCACTCCCTCCAAGGCCAAAATATCCTTGCGCAGGTGCGGCGCCCAAAACTGCACACAGTACTCCAGCGATGTGACCCACTATTTTGTTTTGGTACTGATCTAAACTTATACCTTGAAGGTGGATGGGACGCGATGTTGTGTTTTTCCACATTTTATCGATGGAATTGCTTCACATTTGGCTAATTAATTCGGACCTTGTCTCTCTATAAAGTTATTGTGAGTTTTTCCTTCAATTGTTCCCCGCGTACTTGGAAACTATTTTTGCACAATACTGTTTTTCTTTTTGAAAAGCAGTGCCAGCAAAGACTGGGGAGGGAAGAGACTTCCTACATTGCTTAGTGACCTCGTTGTACAGATGCTGTGGTTCTGAGAGCAGTGCAACCAGTCTGAAAATGGATTAACACAATGGGTGACTTGAAAATCTATTTTCTTGGAATGAAAGACTTGTATTGCTACAGTGCCTTTTATGGGACATTCCTAACTTCTTGCAGCTAATGATGTTAACTTGAAGGGCTGTGACTGTTGTAGGAAACGCAGCAGCCAGTTGATATACATAATTCACAGTGCGATATTGGCCAGGGGATTCCTTTGTTGTAATATTGGTTGAGTGATAATTGCCACAAACATGAGCAGTAACTCCTCATGGTGCCGTGACACCTTAATGCCCACTCAGAGGTGTTTCTGTTCCGATCTCATCCCAAAGAGGGCATCTCCAATGAAGCATTGCCCCTTGCCCTGGGAGTGCCAGCCTAGGTATCGGTGCTTAAGCCTCTAGAGTGGGAATCATACGCACTGCCACCTGAACCAGAGCTGCCACATTGGGTGGCACAGTAGCATGGTGGCTAGCACTGTTGCCTCACAATGCCAGGGACGCGGGTCCGATTCCCGGCTTGGGTGTCTGCATGAAGTTTGGACTTTTTCCCCATGTCTGCATGGGTTTCTGCCGATGCTCTGATTTCCTCCCACACTCCAAAGATGTGTAGTTTAGGTGGAATGGCCATGCTAAATTGCCCCTTCATGCCCAAAGATGTGTAGGTTAGGTGGAATTAGCCATGCTAAATTTCCCCTTTGTGTCCACAGATGTGTAGGTTAGGGGGAGGGGGTAAATACGTGGAGATGTGGGGATAGTGCCTGGATGGGAGAATTTGTTAGAGAGTTAGTGCAGACTTGATAGGCCAAATGGCCCCCTTCTGCACTGTAGGGATTCTGTGACTGTATGAGGTTCTCCAGTGTGTTCTGAGAATAACTTTGCTCTTTGTGACCCTGAGCCAGATTCTCCGACCTCACCCATGGCTTCTCTGGTCCCACTGCAGGGAAACGAGATTTGGCTGAGTGCCAGACTTCCAAAGAACGATCCCAGGAATGTAGGGTTTATCATTTGAGATGCGGTTAAGGGGTCTGTATTTGATGGAGTTTAGAAGGATGAGGGGGCTTTCGAATTAAAACTTAGAAAATACTGAAGGGCCTGGATAGACTGGACATGGAGAGAATGTTCCCACCAGTGGGAGAGACTAGAACTCGAGGGCACAACTTCAGAATGAAGGAAATGCTCCTTTAAAACTGAGATGCAGAGGGCTTTCTTCAGCCAGAGAGTGGTGAATCTGTGGAACTCTTTGCCACAGAAGGCTGCAGAGGCCAGGCCATTGAGTGCCTTTCAGACAGAGATAGGTAGGTTCTTGATTAATAAGGGGATCGAGGGTTACGGGGAGAAGGCAGGAGAATGGGGATGAGAATCATATCGGCCATGATTGAATGGCGGAGTGGACTTGATGGGCCGAATGGCCTAATTCTGCTCCTATATCTTACGGTCTTAAATTCTCTGTCCTCGACAGCAGCAGTGGTGGGGAGGGGTGTGGACTGTCAGAGCATTCCACTCTCTGGCTGACAATCATGAGAAATGCAGGTTGGGGGTCTTGGGGGACGGCGGGGGGGAGTTGCTGGAGGGGGGTGCTGTTTATCATAAATATATGTCATTTTCCCCTCGTAAGGATTCCAAATTCCGACCTGCATCCAACTAATGCTTGTGAACTTCTGCACCACTTGCCCACCAGTGACTGGACTCCATGTTCTGTGTTACCACTTTGACTGCTCGTACCTTGGTGGGAATTGGAAATCCTGATCAATCCGGAGAAATCCTTTGTGGAATCCTCCCTTCATGCCATTATTTAGATGTTGGTTCGAGATGGGGCAGCACGGTGGCACAGTGTTCAGCACTGCTGCCTCACAGCACCAGGGACCCGGGTTCGATTCCAGGCTTGGGTCATTGTCTGTGTGGAGTCTGCACGTTCACCCTGTGTCTGCATGGGTTTCCTCCAGGCACTCCACTTTCCTCCCTAAATGATGTGGGGGTTAGGTTGGATTGGGTTGATTGGCCGTGCTAAGTATCCCCTTAGTGTCCCAAGATGTGAAGGTTAGGGGGATTAACAGGGTAAATGTGTGGGGCTGTGGGGATAGGGCCTGTTGTTGCACAGACTCAAGCTGAATGCCCTCCTCCTGCACTGTGGGGTTTCTATAATTATGTTGGGGTGTTGTCCTGTGGGGATGGGTGTGGAGGTGTGGGCAGCCAACCTCAAAAATGTTTTGCCAAAGAAACAGTAAACCAACATGTGTTTGCAAAATACCCTTTCATTAAACACGCTTGTGAACTTCCGTCAGCAAACCTCTTAAGATCGCAGTGTTGAGAATGACAACCATTCTGGTTAGTTAGCAACCAGAACCAGCAACTCATTGCCAGTTTTTAACATGTCATTGCCCATGCCTTGGTCCAGATGAGTGCGTTTTGCAGCACTCCTTGTGGGCCAGGAGGACCTGCTGCGTTCCTTCAGGAGAACGTTCAAGTTTCCCCAGAATACAATAATGGCCACATCTCTCCCTGTGAATGTTTCAAGAACATCCATCATATATCAGATGCCACATTTTGCAAGTCACACTTGAGTGCCAAAAATACTTTTAACAAAAGTAACCATTTTGGGCTTTTTTACTTAATCTTGCCTGAAACCATAAATTTACAAGTGTCTTCCAATCTGCAAACCATCCTGGTTGAACCATACTTAACGTTAGCCTCAAGTCGATGATATTCAGGACAAAGGCAAGTGATGTCCTAGTGGTATTACCAGTAGACTATTAATTCAGCTCAGTTCTGGGGACCGGGTTCGAATCCTGCCACAGCAGAGGGTGGAATTCAAATTCAATAAAAAAAATCTGGAATTAAGAATCTGCGGGTGACCATGAAACCGTTGTTGATTATCATAAAAACCCGTCTGGTTCACTAATGCCCTTTAGGGAAGGAAATCTGCCGTCCTTACCCGGTCCATTGCCAAAGCAACGTGGTTGACTCTCAACTGCCCTCTGGACAAGGGCATCTAGGAATGGGCAATCGGTGATGGGCAGCGAGCAACACCCATATCCCGTGGCCGAATAGCAAAATACACAAAGTAGCCTTCCTCTCAAATGTTTGGAGCAAATATGCACTATTTTCTTTCCTCTTTGTCTACCTGTTTAGCTGATCAGTCGAACTTGTGCCCGAACTCATTGTAGTGGCAGAGACTACAGGCTGTCGGTCTACCATCCAGTTATGTAACAGTGGAAGTGGACTAGCGGATGTGCACCTACCAGCAGGTAAAACCCTTCACAAAATGGAAATGGGGGCCATGGGAGTGATGTTCTTTACAATACTGGGATAGAGCCACAGCCACGTGCATGCTGCCTGTCCTTCAAGGCCTGAAAATTCAGTCCTTGCCTTGGCGTGGGACAAGATCGTAGGATCCTAGAATCCTATGGTGCAGGAGTCCATTTGGCCCATCGAATCTGCGCCAGCTCTCTGACAGATGATCTGACCCAGGCCCTATTCCTGTAACCCCACATATTTACCCCACTAATCCTCCTAACCTGATATCTTTGGACACTAAGGGGTAATTTAGCACGGCCAATCCACCTAACCTACTCATCTTTGGACACTAAGGGGCAACTTAGCATGGCTAATTTATCCAACCTGCATATCTTGAGACATTAAGAGCAATTTAGCATGGCCAGTCCACCTAACCTGCAGATCTTGAGACATTAAGAGGCAATTTGGCATGGCCAATCCACCTAACCTACTCATCTTTGGACACTAAGGGACAATTTAGAATGGCTAACTTATCCAACCTGCACATCTTGAGACATTAAGAGCAATTTAGCATGGCCAGTCCACCTCACCTGAACATCTTGGGACATAAAGGGGCAATTTAGTATGGCCAATCCACCCAACCTGCATATCATGGGACATTACAGGGCAATTTAGCATGGCCAATCCACTGACATACATCTTTAGAGTGTGGGAGGAAGCTGAAGCACGCGGAGGAAACCCAGGCAGACATGGGGAGATTGTGCTAACTCCAGACGGAGAGTTACCCAGGACCAGAATCAAACCCGGGGCCCTGGCGCTGTGAGGCAGCAGTGCCGCCTCAAAGAAAGTGGGCCATTCAGCCCCTCAGGTCTTTTCTGCCAGCCAATTCATTCTCGGGCCATCTGTGACTGAGCTTGATTTACCCACATTAGATCTGGATGTCTTGATATCATTAATTCATAAAAAAATCTGTCAGCCTCAGCCTTTACACTTCCAACCAATTCGGCAGCAAGAGACCTGGGCAATTGATGGTGTTCTGATTTTTTGTGGCAACAACTGTAAAAGGGTATAAACCACAATGGAGTTCCTCATTAAATCCTGCCAGTGGATCCTTGCCAAACATTCTGCCCCAGAGTTTGAAATAATATTTGGCCTATGAAGATATTTTTAACTTAGTGAGAATGTTGGTTCTGGGTTAAATTACATTCCTGTTAGAGGAAGAACCTGATATTGTTGATACATAGTTAGGGTCGCGGAGAGAGTGGACAATAAATGCTGCCAACCAGTGATGCCCATGCCCCATAGTAAGAGAGTTTGTCAGCAACTGAGAAAGTGTCACCTCCTATTTAATATTAACTTGCGAGAAAGATGCCAGGGGTATTATTTTTTCCACACGATTGATTTCCAATAAAATTGCTCTTGGGAAGTCAGACGACCTGATGTTTTAGAATCTGAGGAATTACATCGTAATACCACATCATATAATATCCCACTCTGAGATGGAGCAGTGTTTCAGATGACTAGTTATCTTAAGGTCACAAGATCTAACTCCTTTAAGTAAAACAATCTAAGAACATAACATATATAGAGACAATTGGTAGGTGGTATAACGCCAACTATGCCACTGAATAAGATCATAGAATCCTACATTGCAGAAGGAGACCATTTGGCCCATCTAATCTGCACTGACTTACCCAATCCCTATCACAGTAACCCGATGTATTTACCCCACTAATATCTTGGGACACTAACGGACAATTTAGCACGGCCGATCCACCTAACCTGCACATCTTTGGAGTTTGATTGGCACTGCATCTACAAACATCCACTCCTTCTGTCACCTCAGTAGCAGCAGTGTGTACTATCTACCAGATGCACTGCAGCATCTGGGTGGAAACCAGAGCACCCGGAGGAAACACAGGGAGAACTTGCAAACTCCATGCAGTTTCCCGAGGCTGGAATTGAATCGGGGTTCCTGGCATTGAGAGACAGCAGTGCTGACCACTGTGCCACCATACCACCCTCATAGCTGATCCTCCAGCTTAATTCTACTGTTGTACTAGATTCCCATATCCCTCGTGCGTCTGCAGTGCCTTATTCTTATTCATTTGTGGGACATAGGTATCACTGGCTGGGCCAGCATTTATTATCCATCTTCAGTTGCCCTTGAACTGATTGACTTCATTCCAGAGGGCAATTGGGAGAAAAATTAATAGAATGTTATTGTTTATTGCGAGGAAAATTGATGACAGAAGTAGGGAGGTTATGCTTCATTTATACAGGACACTGGTGAGACCATATCTGGAGTACTATACACCATACTGGTCTCCATATTTAAGGAAGGATAGAAGTAGATGGTTCAGAGAAGACTTACCAGACTAATTCAGGGAATTGACAGGCTATCATTTGCAGAAAGGGTGGACAGGCTAGACGTGTATCCACTGGAGTTTAGAAAAGTAAGAGGTGTCTTGATCCTGAAGGGTATTGATGGATGTGGAGAGGATGTTTCCTCTTACGGAAGAATTTAGAAGCAGGGTCACTGTTCAAAAATTAGGGGTCGCCCATTTAAGACAGAGATGAGAATTTTTTTTCTCTTGAGGGGTAGCAAATCTTTGGAAGTTCCTTCTTCAAAAGGCAGTGGGAACAGTCTTTGAGGTAGAAAAAGCTTTTGATTAATGAGGGGGTGGGAGGTTACCAGGGGTGGGTATGAAGTTACAGTCAGATCAGCTATGATCTCATTGAATGATAGAACAGGCTCAGAGGGCTGAATGGCCCACTCCTGCTCCTAGTTCATATCTTCGCAATTCATACTCGTCAAGTTTGTTCATCAGTTACGGATGAAGACAGTGTTACTTGTGTTGAAATATGGGGCGCGATTTTACAGCTTCACTCAAGCGAGACCAGGAAATCCTGCCCGAGTTCAACGGACATTTCCATTATCCATCCCTCTCCCGTTCCGACTCCATGGCGGGTGGTGAAAGTCCGACCACGTAAGCAAGTGAGTTTCCAATTTTATAATTTGACAACTTGTAAACTTAGCTGGTCAAAGTTTATTTATTAAACTAGGAAGAGTGCAGAAAAGATTTACTCGGATGCTATCGGGACTTAGTGGTTTGAGTTATAAGGAGAGGCTGGATAGACTGGGGCTTTATTCCCTGGAGCGTAGGAGGCTGAGGGGTGATCTTATCGAGGTCTATAAAATAATGAGGGATGTAGGTCAGCTAGATAGTCCACATTTTTCCCAAAGGTAGGGGAGTCTAAAACCAGAGGACATAGGTTTAAGGTGAGAGGGGAGAGATACGAAAGTGTCCAGAGGGGCAATTTTTTCACACGGAGGGTGGTGAGTGTCTGGAACGAGTTGCCAGAGGCAGTAGTAGAGGTGGGTACAATTTGTCTTTTAAAAAGCATTTAGACAGTTACATGGGTACAATGGGTATAGAGGGATATGCTTCAAATGCAGGCAATTAGACTAGCTTAGTGGCTTAAAAAAAAGCATAGACACAGTGGGCCGAAAGGCCTATTCCCTGCTGTAAACCTCCATGACTCTATTAGTCACAAATAGGCTGCAATGAAGTTCCTGCGATCCCCGAAGCAGGAGTTTTCTTCTTAAAATGCATTGAATGTCATCTCTTGGCTGAGTTTGTTTTTGTAAGATCGTAAACCTCGGCAGTCGAAGCTTTGAACAGAAGAGCAGTTAAAGACGTTTGAGCTGTGGGTGACTATGGCTGATCTGGCTTCAACCTTTGAATCTTACAAGGAGATGACAGGTTTAAGGTGCTGGGGAGCAGGTACAGAGGAGATGTCAGGGGTAAGTTTTTCACTCAGAGGGTGGTGAGTGAGTGGAATCGGCTGCCATCGGTGGTGGTAGAGGCGAACTCGCTGGGGTCTTTTAAGAGACTTCTGGATGAGTAAAGGGATTTAATGGGATTGAGGGTTATAGATAGGCCTGGTAGGTAGGGATATCATCGGCGCAACTTATGGGCCGAAGGGCCTGTTTGTGCTGTAGTGTTCTATGTTCGATGAGATAATTTATTAAGGGGAGGCTGCATGGTCATGATGTGGTGACTGGGGGCGGTGGGGTGGGCGGTGGTGTAGTATGAGGTAGACTATATCGAGGTTAGCAGCCCCTCTCCATCCAAGAGGTTATTAGTTCAGATGATGCATCACGCAACAGATAATGAAGAACAGTGTGACCTCCAACGGTGTACAGCTGCTGATGACCACTGAGCTTGAAGGAGTTTTTGTGACTAAGCCCCGCATGGTAATTACCTTCAGAGCAGGCCACTGAATCCCATATTACTTGTTCTTTTTTTCCTCCCTCCGTTCTGATTGCTTTTCATATTTCAGTCCATGCTGAGATCAGCTAATGTAACACAGCCACTCAACTTCGTCCAGCTAATTATTCCCAAAATGTAGACCTGGACTTTAAAGCCTCTTTGACTGTCAGAGAGGAGCGAGGGTTTAAAATATAAAAGGTGTGTGCACATTCCTATTCCACCGTGTACACACCCATCATGGTTGTTACAGCACAGGTAATATTCTTTGCGAAGGCAAGGAGCTTCATGAATGTGTTTAGATTGGACACAGTGGGAGCTTGATCGCGATTTAGCAGCTGCCCGCCAAATTTTAATGGTTGAGGCAACCTGGCAACGAATGGAGGCAGTGGCTTGTTAGCTCCGATAGTTTTTACAGCACCTCTTGTGGGCCGAGAGGAGCAGGCAGGAGATCTCCCTCCGGCTTCCTCGTTTTACAATCGCGGGCTCTGCTCCTGGCCACAATTTCCTTTCCAACCCCCCAACTTTCCCTTCCAAACGCTAATCTTTTCCTCTGCCCCCTCCAGGTCCTGATCTGAACCTGTTCCCCCTTCCCCCACCCCCTCCAAATTCTTTCCAATCTTCCACATTTGTTCCAGACTTTGAGCATCAGCCACTGGTTTTCTCGGCTAGCAGCCAGATTGCCAATCTAGCCGTTGGCAAGAAGGGAGAGAGGTGAAAAGAATTATAGTGAGGCCCTGCCGTAACATTAGGCAAGTGTTACGGTTCAAAGTGTTTTACGAAGCCCGCCTGAATCATAAGTTTCTTTTACGTTGAATTTGGCTAGGAGAAGCATGAGATGTTTAATTTCAGGTGTGATTCAAAAGACCCACTGGGGAGCTTTTATCAAACCCAGTTTATTTATAAGAGTATCATTAACGTGTACAGAATGAAAATTAATGATAACTTTTATCAATTAAAAGCAAAAACAAAACTACCACAATAATGTATAACCCTTAACTGATATATATCAGACGTTCCAATCAAACCCAGTGTCCAATAAATGAAACCCTTTAAACAGATTGAGCACTGCATGGGCCGAAACTCACATGATACTGGAATCCAGTTCCCTGGGTTGAATGCTGATTTCAAATGATCTTGAAAACTCAGAGCAGTTTGTAGTCTGATCAGCTCCACAAAACTTTGATTCTTTACTGCAGCCTGGCAACAAGCCTTTCTTTCAGCCAACTGGCAAAATTTTCAAAGCAAAACAGAGAGAGAAAGAGACTTCTTTTCCGGCTTGTTTCTAAGGCTGCCTCTAACCTTGTTAGCCAAAGCGAAACTGAAAGCTGAAAATCTTTGGTCACTCCTCCTTCCTAGAACGAGAGCACACAACTTCAGCCAAAGGGACGATCCTTTATAACAGAGATGAGGAGGAATTTCTTCAGCCAGAGGGTGGTGAATCTGTGGAAATCATTGCCACAGAAGGTTGTGGAGGCCAGGTCATTGAGTGTCTTTAAGACAGAGATAGATAGGTTTTTGATTAATAAGGGGATCAGGGGTTATGGGGAAAAGGCAGGAGAATGGGGATGAGAAAAGTATCAGCCATGATTGAATGGCAGAGCAGACTCGATGGGCCGAGTGGCCTAATTCTGCTCCTGTGTGTTATGGTCTTCCACCAATGGCATCACCAAAGGCTGTGACCGTGATTAAAAAAAAATCTCTTAAAGGTGCACTAACCTCACACAAGTGTACCAATCTTGTGGGATTACCCTGTGCCTGCTCCATAAATCTCAGGCCCTTAGACATTAGGGCAAGATTCTCCAGCTTCCCAGCCACGTGTTTCCTGCCAGGAGGAGATGGCGCGTTGTTTGCTAGTGGTGGGATTCTCTAGTGAGAACCTGGCAGTCTTCCCAACGATGCCAGTGGGAATTCCCATTGATGTCACCCCACACTGGTCAGAAACCCACGGCAGGGATACTTGACGTGACTGGAGAATCCCATCAGTGTGAACGGCTGGAGAATTCCTACCTACATTATGTTAAACGTGGAATCCGACAGTGCAGAAGGAGGCCATTCGGCCCATCGAGTCTGCATCGATCACAATCCCAGCCAAGCCCTATCCCCATAACCTCATGCATTTGCCCTAGCTAGTCCCCCTGACACTAAAGGACAATTTAGTACGGCCAATCCACCTAACCTGCACGTCTTTCAGACTGTGGGAGGAAATTGGAGCACCTGGAGGAAACCCATGCAGACACGGGGTGAATGTGCAGACTCCACACAGACAGTGACCCAAGCCGGGAATCGAACCTGGCATTACAGAGTCCGTGGTGCTGTGAGGCAGCAGTGCTAAGCACTGTGCCACTGTGCCGTCCCAGTTCTATAAATTTTCATTTCTCCTTTTATTTTTATTTTTCACTATCCCTCAACATTTCTAGATATGCATCTCAGGGGGGCTCTGTCTTGCCATTTTATTCCGATTCCTATTTTAAAACCTTGTTTTTCCCTTTAAGCGATAAGCCTCCCTTTTCTCCTCTGATGTTGTAAATCTGTTTTGGCTGCACTTTCCAAATCAGCGAGCTTAACACCGGCCCAGAGCTTCCGAGGTCAACCCCTAACTACTTGCGATGGTTAGCAATTGCAGTATATGGACAGACTTCAAAGGTTTGCAGCAAAGGCATAAGCCATTCCAAATGTTTCAAATGTATTTTCAGCCCTCCCTTAAGACTCTCTCACGCTGAAGAAATGGCTGGCAAAAGAAACCGTTGAGATGGGAAAACAGGCAGAAGCAAAAATGATGAAGTAACACAGCACATGACTGACTTGTTCGTTGACCGGTGTGGTAATGTTGCTGTGAGGAAAGCTTCCCTTAATTGGTGTGAATGCACCATGTATGGGGTGGCACTGCCGCCTCACAACTCCAGGGACCAGGGTTTGACTCTGATCTCGGGTCACTGTCCGCGTGGACTGTGCATGTTCCCCCCCTCCCCCCATGTCTGCGCGGGTTTCCTCCGGGCGCTCCTGTTTCCTCCCACAGTCCAAAGATGTGCAGGTTAGCTGGATTGCCCCTCAATGTCAGGGGTTTAGCAGGATAAGTACGTGGGGATTGTGGTTGGTGCAGACTAGATGGGCAGACTGGCCTCCTGTTGCACTGTAGGGATTCTATGAACTATTCTATGATCATACATTGCACCTTAGTGTCCAAAGTTGTGTAGGTTAGATGGATTGGCCATGCTAAATTGCCCCTGAGTATCCAAAGATGTGTAGGTTAGATGGATTGACCATGCTAAATTGCCCCTTAGTGTCCAAAGATGTGCAGGTTAGGTGGATTGGCATGCTAAATTGCCCCTGAGTATCCAAAGATATGTAGGTTAGGTGGATTGGCCATGCTAAATTACCCCTTAGTGTCCAAAGATGTGCAAGTTAGATGGATTGGCCATGCTAAATTGCCCCTTAGTGTCCAAAGATGTGTAGGTTAGGTGGATTGGCCATGCTAAATTGCCCCTTAGTATCCAAAAATGTGTAGGTTAGGTGGATTGGCCATGCTAAATTGCCCCTTAGTATCCAAAAATGTGTAGGTTAGGTGGATTGGCCATGCTAAATTGCCCCTTAGTGTCCAAAGATGTGCAAGTTAGGTGGATTGGCATGCTAAATTGCCCCTGAGTATCCAAAGATGTGTAGGTTAGGTGGATTGGCCATGCTAAATTGCCCCTTAGTGTCCAAAGATGTGCAGGTTAGATGGATTGGCCATGCTAAATTGCCCCTTAGTGTCCAAAGATGTGTAGGTTAGGTGGATTGGCCATGCTAAATTGCCCCTTAGTATCCAAAGATGTGTAGGTTAGGTGGATTGGCCACGCTAAATTGTCCCTTAGTGAACCAAGATGAGCTGGTGAGATGAATTCACCGTGGTAAATGTATAGAGCTACAGGGTTGGGTAGGGGAAAGGGCTTGGGTAAGATACTCTGCCGGAGAGCCGGTGCAGGCCCAATGGGCCGAATGGCCTTTTCTGCTCTGTGGGGATTCTGTGATAGGTGGTGACCTGCATCAGCATTGAGTACAATAACCGCAAAACTTGGGACATGTGTTCAAAGTGATGGTGAACCAGAAGGAAATGAGAATGTAGTGTTACAGTCATAGCTAGGATGTAGAGAAAGATCAAGTTAATGCGAGGTAGGCCCATTCAAAACTCTGACGGCAGCAGGAAAGAAGCTGTTTTTGAGTCAGTTGGTGAATGACCTCAGACCTCTCTATCTTACTCTCAATGGAAAAGGCGGAAGAAGAATGTCCAAGGTGTGTGAGGTCCTTTATAATGCTGGCTACATTTCCAGCAGGAAGTGTGGACAGAGTCAATGGATGGGAGGCTGGTTTGCCTGATGGATTGGGCTACATTCATGACTTTTTGTAGTTTATTCATTCAGGTGCATTATTATATCTGAGTTTGGGCCCATTTTTGTTGAAAATACTGGGCAGAATTCTCCAACCTCCTCTGTACCCGCCGTAGAGAATGGAAAAACTCTTTTTGCTGCGGCAGCGCTGGAGAATGCCAGCCATGGACAGAGGTTTTTGGTGACTATTCAGAAAGGCTGGATGCAAGATCTGGTTTTTAGTTTTTTACTAGTGTCACAAGTAAGGTTTGCATTAACACTGCAATGAAGTTACTGTGAAATTCCCCTAGTCGCCACACTCTGGCGCCTGTTCGGGTCAATGCACCCTAACCAGCATGTCTGTGGGAGGAAACTGGAGCACCTGGAGGGAATCCACGCAGACACGGGGAGATTCTGCACAGACAGTGACCCAAGCTGGGAATTGAACCCAGGTCCTTGGCACTGTGAGGCAGCAGTGCTAACTGCTGTGCCACCGTGCAGGAGCAAATTTGAGCCTTTACCATTGCATCCATGGCATTGGAAGTACACATTCATATTTTGCCAAATTCATAATTTTTTAATTTTATTCTTGGGATACGGGCATCACTGGCTAGGCCACCATTTGTTGCCTCTCTCTAGTTACCCCTGAGAAGGCGGTGGTGAGCTGCCTTCTTGAACCACTGCAGTCCATGTGGCGTAGATGCGCCCACAGTACTGTTCGGGAGGGAGTTCCAGGATTTTGACCCCAGAGGTGGCGAAGAGACTGCTGACATGTTTCCAAGTCAGGACAGTGCGCTGCTTTATTGATTTGATTTATTATTGTCACATATATTGGGAAGAGTCTTGTTTCTTGCATGCTATATAGACAACGCATACCATTCATAGATAAGGAAAGGAGAGCGAGTGTCGAATATAGCATTACAGTCGTAGCTAAGGTGTAGAGAAAGATCAACTTAATGCGAAGTGGGTCCATTCAAAAGCCTGATGGCAGCAGGGAAGAAGCTGTTCTTGAGTCGGTTGGTACGTGACCACAGACTTTTGTGTCTGCTCCCTGACGGAAGAAGGTTGAAGAGAGAATGTCCGGGATGTGTGGGGTCCTTAATTATGCTGGCTGCTTTACCGAGGCAGCAGGAAGTGTGGACGGAGTCAGTGGATGGGAGGCTGGTTTTGGAGGGGAACCTGCAGAAGGTGCTGTTCCCTGCAAGGTGGCAGAGGTCATGGGTTTGGGCAGTGTTGCACCATGGTTTCGCTAACAATGCCACAGAAATCCCATTTAGCCACCCAAATGAGGTTTTGTCTACACTCCTGTAGGTAGGCAGGGATGTGGGGCTGTAGTTACACTCAGATCAGTCATGGTCTTATTGAATGGTGGCGGAACGGGCTCGAGGGGCTTACTTCTGCTCCGACCTTGTATGCTCTGTAGTAAGTTGCTCTGGTAGAAAGGGAGCAGCTGGAACCTCTCCTATCCTCATGCAGGCGATTGTAGAATTTATTCCACATAATTGCTTTCATTATTTTCTGGAAACTTCTACCACTGGAGTTTCAAACCCATTATCTTCATTTCACTTTGAGCTTCAGAATATGTCTGAGTGTGCTGGTTCCATTATCTTGCTCATTCCCTGAACCCTATACTGTTTCTTTTTTATCTATCTAACTCCTTCCTAAGTAACTGCAGTGAAGTGTTCTATATTTTTATCGTGCTTAAGTCAAAATATTTCTGATCTCTTCTGGCATTGATCTTAATGCTTGTCCCCTCTTGTTGTCACTTCACCAAGCAGAGGATGAGTACCGTTTGTCTTCTCACCCGTTTTGCCATGATGAGCACTGTAATGAGGCCTCCACTTAACCTCCTTGTGGTTTTTCAAGTCTTTCGTTCCTCTCATCCCAGGCATCAATCTGACTAATCTTGTCACATTTCTCCATGACTCCCGTATGGGAGTGTCCCCCATAAAAAGCACTTGGACTACAACAATGATTCACCCAATGCCTTGTACAAAATGGCAGAGACGTAGAAAATAAAAGCAGGAATAGGCCATTTCGGCCCTTCGAGCCTGCTGCTCCGTTCATTTTGACCGTGGCTGATCATCAAATTCAACATCCCGATCCCTCCTCCTTCCCATATCTCTTGATCAATTTAGCCTCAAGAGATATATCTAATTTCTTCGTGAAATCACACACAACATTTTGGCCTCAGCTGCTTTCTGTGGGAGTGATTTCCACACATTCACCACCCTCTGGGTGAAGAAATATCTCCTCGCCTCAGTTCTAAAAGGTTTACCCCTTATCCTCAAACTATGACCCCTCATTCTGATTCCCCCATCATTTGGAACACTCTTTCTGAATCTACCCTGTCTAACCTCTTCGAATTTTATAAGTTTCTATTAGTTTCGCCTCCTCACTTTTCTAAACTCCGGCAGATACAATCCTCACCGACTTAATCTCTCCTGAGTTGATAGACCCGCCATCCCAGGAATCAGCCTGGTAAACCTTTGCTGCACTCCCTCGATAGCAAGGTCATCCTCCCTCAGAAAAGACGACCAAAACTGCACACAATACTCCAGGTGTGGACACAAGAACGCCCTGTACAATTGCAGCAAAATGTTTTAGGGTGGTACTTGGCACAGTAGTTAGCAGCTCACAGCTCCAGGAACCCAGGTTCAATTGACTGTCAGTGTGGAGTTTGCACATTCTCCCCGTGTCTGCGTGGGTTTCCTCTGGGTGCTCTGGCTTCCTCCCACACTCCAAAGATGTGCAGGTTAGGTTGATTGACCATGCTAAATTGACCCTGGTGTCAGGGAATTCACAGGGTTAATATGTGGGGTTAGGTCTTGGCTGGGATGGTGGTCGGCGCAGGCTCGATGGGCCAAATGATCTCCTACTGCACTGTGGGGATTCTATGATCCCGATCTCTACGCTCAAATCTCTTCGCTATTGTACTTAGTGCCTTGTATAATCACTCGGATCTGTTTTTGAGAGTGTGCCAATTTAGAAAAGCATAACGAGACAATGTTGAGCTTAAGAATCATTCTCCGCTTCATCTTGTTGCAGAGGGGGAAATGTCGGGGACATCTGGTTAATATTTTGAGCTGGTGAATTGATATGCATGTTTGCCTGGCTCCTGTTACTCGTATTCTGAGTTCACCGCACATTTGGTAGGTTTGAGAAAGGGAGTTACAGTAGGTGATTGTCTTGGTGCCTCTGCAGTTACTTTCTGCTCATCAGAATTTTGAATAGACCTACCTCGCGCTAAGTTGATCTTTCTTTGCACCCTAGCTAAGACTGGAACACCACATTCTGCACTCTCTCTCTTCCTTCTCTATGCATGGTATGCTTTGTCTGTATAGCGCGCAAGAAACAATACTCCTCACTGTATACCCATACACGTGACAATAATAAATCAAGTCAAAGCAAAATCAGATCACCTAGGGGCCTGTTTTGCTGTTGACGTCTTTGGTTTCGTGCCCACTGCCTTATTTACAAAACTCAATCGAAGGCAGTTAAATTTGGCTTCAAAACAAATCTAGTAGTCAATGGTTTTTTTAATTGCCTTTTTAAGACTAGTTAAACTTGTCTTAACTACTGGTTCTGCTGGTAGAATCCTGTGTTGCATTCCACTGAAATGTATTAGTTTCACTCTGCCCCACATGTGACAATTTAACTTGAAACTGCTTGTATCCGGGTTTTACATACTATCCAATCTTACACTCTCATTTACTTGCTGATTAGTGTCACAAGTAGGTTTATGTTAACACTGCAGTGAAGTTACTGTGAAATGGCAACATTCAGTGCTAAAGCATGCGGCTGTTCCATGCACTTTCACGTTGCACGATAGGCATTACCTCATGTATTTGCACCACTAATCCCCCTAACCTACACATGGTTGGGAATTTGGCACGGCCAACCCACTTAACCCTCACATCTGTGGCGTGTAGGAGGAAATCGGAGCCCCCAGAGGAAACCCGTGCAGACACAGGGAGAACGTGCAGACTCCACACAAACAGTGACCCGAGACTGGAATCGAACTTGGGTCCCTGGCACTGTGGGGCTACAGTGCTAACCAGTGTGCCACCCTGCCACACAGTTGTGTGGATTGCTGGAATGATACATGGACCAACAAAGCAGAGTAAAGTCTGCATTGCAGGCCCCACTGTGACACCTCTTAGAATGAGTAAAGTCAGGGCATCGTTATTACAAAGAACAAAGAAAATTACAGCACAGGAACAGACCCTTTGGCCTTCCAAGCCTGCACTGACCACGCTGCCTTCTGAACTAAACCACCCCCCCCAACCTTCCAGTGACCATATCCCTCTAGTCATGTTTTTGTCCAGACGCCCCTTAAAAGCCACTATTGTACCTGTTTCACTACCTCCCCCGGCGGCGAGTTCCAGGCGCCCATCACCCCCTGTGTAAAAAAACTTACCTTGTACATCTCCTTTAAACCTTGCCCGTTGCACCTTAAACCTACGCTCCCTAGTAATTGGCTCAGTCACCCTGGGAAAGAGCTTTAGACTGTCCACTCTGTCCATGCCCCTCATAATCTTGTAGACTTCTATTGCCCCTCAACCTCCGTCGTTCTAGTGAGAACAAACCAAATTTCTCCAACATCTCCTTATAGCTAATACCTTCCATACCAGGTGACACCCTGGTAAATCTTTTCTGTACCCTCTCCAAAGCCTCCACATCCTTCTGGTAGTGTGGCGACCAGAATTGAACGCTACATTCCAAATGTGCGGCCTAACTAAGGTTCTATTTTGTTTATTTGTCTGACTGAAAATCTTGTTGTGGAGATGCCGGTATCGGACTGGGGTAAACACAGTAAGGAGCCTCACAACACCAGGTTAAAGTCCAACAGGTTTATCTGGTAGCACAAGCCACTAGCTTTTGGAGCGCTGCTCCTTCATCCTGATGAAGGAGCAGCGCTCCGAAAACTAGTGGCTTGTGCTACCAGATAAATCTGTTGGACTTTAACCTGGTGTTGTGAGACTCCTTACTGTGAAAATCTTGTAGCAGTGAGGCAAGACTTCATCCACAAGCACAGGGAGTCAGTGATGAGCATTTTAGTGCTACTCTCTGTGAATCCTCCACTTAGCGTAGCAGGTTCTGGGGTCCTGACCTCCCCTCCCACTACGCGGATTGACATCTATCAGGCCGTCTTGGAGCCTGGACGGAATTAGGATCATGCTGGCAGGAGGTAATCGCAGTCTCAATTAACAACATTGCTGGCAGATACTCCAGTAGTGAAGAGGGATTTGTACCAAATTACAAAGTCAGTGTTAAAAATAGATTCCACAACTTCAGAGTCCATATAATGTGAGGTTGACATTTCAGCACAGTACTGAGGGGTACTGTGTCTTCGTTTCCCACTGCCTTGGCAAAGCAGCCAGCATAATTGAGGATCCCACGCACCCCAGACATACTGTCTTCCCCCACCTTCTTCCATCAGGACTAAGATACAAAAGTCTGAGGTCACATACCAACCGACTCAAGAACAGCTTCTTCCCTGCTGCCATCAGACTTTTGAATGGACCTACCTTATATTAAATTGATCTTTCTCTACACCCTAGCTATGGCAGTTACACCACATTCTGCACCCTCTCCTTGCCTTCTCCCCTGTGTACTCTATGATTGGTATGTTTTGTCTGTATAGCGCGCAAGAAACAACACTTTTGACCGCATCCCAATACCTGATGCAGAGTGGTGAACATGGCTGCCTCACAGCGCCAGGGCCCCAGGTTTGATACCCGGCTTGGGTTACTGTCTGTGTGGAGTCTGCACGTTCTTCCTATATCTGCGTGGGTTTCCTCCGCGTGCTCTGGTTTCCTCCCATAGTCCGAAAGAGTTGCTGGTTAGGGTGCATTGGCCGTGCTACATTCTCCTTCAGTGTTCCTGAACAGGTGCTGGAGTGTGACAACTAGAGGATTTTCACTGTAACCTCATTGTAGCGTTAATGTAAGCCGACTTGTGACACTAATAAATAAACTTTAAAGTGAAAAAAAAAGCATGCGACAATAATAAATTAAATCACATCAAAAAGTGTGTATTCACCTTATTGTATAATTTGATTGTGAAGTTTGACTATCGGGATCTGATTAGTAGCTCTTTCTATCTACCCAGTTTAGAAAACAAGTCGCTTTACCTGGATCAATTTAATCGATGTTGTCTGTATTCTTGAACAGTGTAGTTCAAGCAAATCATAATTGTCTCAAGTGTCAGGATACAGTCCAAAGATGCGCAGATTTGATGGATTGGCCATGCTAAATTGCCCCTTAGCGTCCAAAGATGTGCAGGTTAGGAGGATTGGCCATGCTAAATTGCCCCTTAGCGTCCAAAGATGTGCAGGTTAGGAGGATTGGCCATGCTAAATTGCCCCTTAGTGTCCAAAGATGTGCAGGTTGGGTGGATTGGCCATGCTAAATTGCCCCTTAGTGTCCAAAGATGTGCAGGTTGGGTGGATTGGCCGTGCTAAATTGCCCCTTAGTGTCAGGGGAATTAGCAGGGTAAGTACCTGGAGTTGCGGGAATCAGGCCTGGGTGGGATTGTTGTTGATGCAGCCTTGATGGGCCAGTTGGCCTCCTCCTGCACTGTAGGACCCTATATAAAGAAAGCAACGAAGACTTTGCATTTATTTTGCATCTCCCACATCCTCAGGACATGCTGCCTCACACTCAGTGAAGTACTTTGGAAGTTACTTCTGTTGCGTTAAAATAAATTTTATCTCATTGCTTGAATGTCATTTGACACTTTGGAAGTGTGATGCTGCGGAGAGATTTTTGATGCTATTCTAGGCTGCTGGATGCAAGATTTGCAGTGACAAACACGGCATTTTAAACCTCTTACATCGGAGACGGTCAGCAAACCTTTCTAAAAAAAAATGTTATTCTCTTGCAGAAGAAAGCAGCAGATGACGCATTTGCCAAACTAGGACACTCACCCAGATACATAGTTATTGTTTGGTAAGCAACTGTTTTTTATTTAACAAGATCGTTGTAAGAGATAGCAGTTGCTAAGGAACGTTGAAATGCAGAATTCCTTGTTAACGATCAGGATGAATTTTCTTGTCGCTTTAACACGGGAGACTTCAGCCAAAAAGTAAAGACCAGTTTGCAGTCAATGTTGATGTCATCTTGTGTGGCATTAGGCCAAGTCTCGATTTGCATAGTCAATTGCAAATTGAGTTGGTGCTGGAGGGATGGGTGGAACAGTTGGCTTTGAATTCCTCTCACTTATCCTGAAAGCACCTACCTCTGTTCTCCTCAAATGTCGAACTGTTTGCTGACAGAGGTATCTCTGTTTTTCTCTCCAGTCCAAGGCTGCAGCTTCATAAACTTTGGTGAGGCCGCACTTAAGAGTATTGAGTTCAATTCTGGTCGCCACATTACAGGGAGGGTGTGGAGGCTTTGGAGAGGGTGCAGAAGAGGTTTACCAGGATGCTGACTGGATTAACTATAAGGAGAGGCTGGACAAACTGGGGATGTTTTCTCTGGAACAGCGGAGGCTGAGGGGAGACCTGATCGAAGTCTGTAAACTTAGGAGAGGCGTAAATAGGGTTGGCAGTCAAACTTTTTTTTCCCCAGAGTTGAAATTCACCAAAGATCCTTAGACAGCACCTTCCAAATCCACGACCACTTCCATCTAGAAGGACAAGGGCAGCAGATACATGGGGACACCACCACCTGCAAGTTCCCCTCCAAGCCACTCACCATCCTGACTTGGAAATATATCACAGTTCTTTTGCAGTTACTGGGTCAAAATCCTGGAATTCTGTCCCTAATGGCATTGTGGGCACGTGGACTGCAGCGATTCAAGAGGGTAGCTCAACACCACCTTCTCAAGGGGCAACTAGGGATGGGCAATAAATGCTAGCAACACCCATGTTCCACGAACGAATGAAGAAAAATGACTCGTGGAGGGGGCACGCACTTAAGAGGGGGAAAGTTCAAAGGAAATGTGAAGGGCAAGTTTTTTTTTACACAGGGAGTGGTAGGTGTCTGGAACGTGCAGTCAGGGGTGGTGGTGGAAGCAGATATGATAGGAGGCTTTTAGATAAGCACATAAATTTGCAAGGAATAGAGGGATACGGACCAAAGGCAGACAGAAGGGATGAGTTTAATTTGGTGTCATGTTCAGCGTAACATTGTGGGTCGAAGGGCTTGTTCCCTGTGCGGTATTGTTCTGTGTTGTTCTGACTCTGAGGCTCGCTTTGAGATTATCCTCATGGCTAAGTTAGTGATGTCCTGAAAGGGGGGTGGGGGTAGTTAGGTGGTTTGGTGGTGGTGGTTCCTGTGCTCAGTTGTCTGCAGTGTACTGCCTTTGGTAAACGAGACTCCTCAAGATGGACCACATCATGAGCTCCCTGGCAAAGCTGAGCTGTGATGAGTACACTGTCAGCGCGCAGCATCTTCGCAAGAACGAGTTCTGGGGGAACTTGTCCGGCCAGCTAGTGTTACACGTCAATCTCCGACCACACGGTTGGGAATGCTTCTACATACTCCGTGTGACACCATGACATTGATTTGATTTATTATTGTCACATGTATTAACATACAGTGAAAAATATTGTTTCTTGTGCATGATACCGACAAAGCGTACCGTTCATAGAGAAGGAAGGGAGAGAGTGCAGAATGTAGTGTTGCAATCATAGGGTGTAGAGAAAGATAGCTTAGTGCGAGGTAGGTCCATTCAAAAGCCTGACAGCAGCAGGGAAGAAGCTGTTCTTGAGTCGGTTGGTGCGTGACCTCAGACTTTTGTATCTTTTTCCCTACAGAAGAAGGCAGAAGAGAGAATGTCCGGGGAGCATGGGGTCTTTGATTATGTGGCTGATTTGCCAAGTGTAGACAGAGTCAATGGATGGGAGGCTAGTTTGTGTGATGGATTGGGTTGCATTCACGACCTTTTGTCATTTCTTGCGGTCTTGGGCAGAGCAGGAGCCCAACCCAAGCTGTGATACAACCAGAAAGGATGCTTTCTATGGTGCAGCATAAAGAAGGTCAGAAGCGCTGCCTGGTAGACTTTGATTTTTGCTGTGAGACAAACTTCACGCTGTCTTCAAATTCAGTGAATGATCCTGCCCACCCAGTGTCGTCTCCTTGGAGAGGATGGTCAGCCCCCAGGTAGCGAAACTTGTGCAGGAACAGAGGAGTGTGTTGTAGATTATGACTGTGGGGTCAAGGGATGTGTGGCCTGGGACGGGTTGATACAAGATATCTGTCGTCTTCAGACTCATTGTCAGGCCAAAGTGTGCTGGGGTTGGACTAACAACAGAACCTCCTCTTGAGTATATGGTATGAGACTGAGATTGTCCACAAGCAAGTGTCACTCAATACCTCTGTGCAAGCTGTGAGACTTTGCAAGTTGCAGAGGTCTCTCTATCCTGAGTTGAATGTGTACTTCTGTGTCCAGGAGTGCCTAGCCAAGAGGTATCAAGTAAACAGAGCTGGGGCCAATACAGAGCCTGTACGCCGCCTTCACTGTACGCCGCCTTCACTGTACGCCGCCTTCACTGTACGCCGCCTTCACGGTACGCCGCCTTCACGGTACGCCGCCTTCACGGTACGCTGCCTTCACGGTACACCGCCTTCACGGTGCGCTGGTCCTACAGGTACATTGGCCCCACGGTACACTGCCTTCACTGTTGACTATTTTCACTGTACGTTACTCTCCTAGTAGCAAACATGGCACAGTATTTAGCAGTGCTGCCTCACAGCGCCAGGGACCCAGGTTCAATTCCTGGCTTAGATCACTGTCTGTGCGGTGTCTGCACGTTCTCCCCATGTCTGCTTGGGTTTCCTCTGGTGCTCTGATTTCCTCCCACAGTCCGAAACACGTGCTGGTCAGGGTGCATTGGCCGTGCTAAATCCTCCCTCAGTGTACCCAAACAGGCGCCGGAGTGTGGCGACTAGAAGATTTTCACAGTAACTTCATTGCAGTGTTAATGTAACCCTTACTTGTGACACTAATCAGTAAACATTAAACTTCTGACAGTTTTACGAAGTGTCCTGTTGCACTCATTACAATGCTGAGGGGCTTGGGGAAACACAAACATACGGCTTGCGGGCAGCATTGCAGCACCTGGGTAAACTCTCCTGCGACGAGCAGAAAGGTGTACAGCTCCCCCCCCCCCCAGCGACACCGCGGTTACACAGAATGTGGCCATACACCCTCTGCACAGTCCCACCTGGCAGCCTAGCCAAACAAGAGCCCAGAAGCTGAGTTATTTCTTAGCTTTGATGTGGGGCTACCACTTGATTCCTGCCGTGGAACTGGCTGGCGTGATAATTGGCCCTGGTGTAGTCTCAGAGTTGGACACCGCAGCGCTTTGAGATTCAAAATTGTACAGAAGGCAGTTAGGCCGTCTCTGGCATATTCCGTGCATAAGGGTGGCTATCCAAGGTGCTGGATTTATAGCTCGGCAGGCTTGCTTTATGTGGCCATAGTCAGCACAAGCCCCTTGATGTTCAGTGGTGTCACCATCACTGAATCCCCCATTGTGAACATCCTTGGGGTCATCATTGATCAGAAACTCAACTGGACTCACCACATCAACATACAAGAGCAGGTCTGAGGCTAGGAATACTGCAGCGAGTAACTCACCTCCTGACTTCCCAAAGCCTATCCACCATCTACAAGGCACAAATCAGGAATGTGATGGAATACTCCCCAGTTGCCTGGATGGGTGCAGCTCCAACCACACTCAAGAAGCTTGACACCGTCCAGGAAAAAGCAGCCCACTCGATTGGCACCACGTCTACAAACTTCCACTCCCTCCACCACCGACACCCTGTAGCAGCAGTGTGTACTAGTTACAAGGTGCACTGCAGCAATTCACCAAAGATCCTTAGACAGCACCTTCCAAACCCTCAACCACTTCTTTGGGCAGCAGATACTTGGGAACACCACCATCTGCAAGTTCCCCTCCACTCACCATCCTGACTTGGAAATATATCGACATTCCTTCACAGTTGGATCGAAATCTTGGAATCCCCTCCCTAACTGCATCGTGGGCCAACCCACAGCACGTGGACTGCACGATTCAAGAAGGCAGCTCGCCACCACCTTCTCAAGGGCAACCAGGGATGGGTAATAAATGCTGGCCCAGCCAGCGATCCCCATGTCCCACAAATGAATGAAAAAAATGCAGATGTGGCACTATACCTGGTCACTTCTTTGTTGCAGTGATTCATGTCCTATGCAGGACTTTTAACCACTGATGGCGCCCGCTCTCATAGGTGGCAGCAAACTGACTTCATTCCCACTGCCACAGAATGAGACTTGAAGATGCCAGGAAGTAATCAGCGAAGACAATTTCAGTTCTTGAAACGAGAAGCTCTCTTTGCAATAATGTTGAACTAAAACAAACATGCCCGCGGTATCCAGCAGCCCCCACAATCAGACGTGTGACTGTGGATGGTTACAGCCTTTGAGGAAAGCAGTAACGCACAATGTGAAATCCTGGACTGTCGAGCTGAAGTAATGTTTTGTGTTCGCAGTGGGTGGATATACGTCATGAGAAAACTTTCTCTCTTACCCACCTTAAAAGCTTTATTATTGTCAGCACGACAGTTTAAATTGGCCTGTGCCACGTTGGAAAACACAGCATCGCTTAATATCTCGGAAGTGTGGGAAAGGAGAGGTGATTCAGTGGGAGATTTAGGCAGCGAATGAGAAAAAGAGCAAGACCAACATTCAGATAGACTGATAAATATCAGGACGAGGAAAATACTTTGTAAAGCAGCTTCTCTTTCCCTGTTACTCTTTCTCCTCTGTTTCTTCCCTACCCGTTTCTTTTCCCCATTTTTATCTCTCCCGTCTTCCTGCATCTCTTTCCTTCCCTCTCTATTTTCTTTTCTGTTTCTTGCTCTCTTTCCCTTACTCACACATACTGTCACATTCTCTGTCTCACACTCATACACTCTCTCTGTCTCTCACACGCTCTCTCTGTCTCTCACACGCTCTCTCTGTCTCTCACACGCTCCCTCTGTCTCTCACGCGCTCCCTCTGTCTCTCACGCGCTCCCTCTGTCTCTCACGCGCTCCCTCTGTCTCTCACGCGCTCCCTCTGTCTCTCACGCGCTCCCTCTGTCTCTCACGCGCTCCCTCTGTCTCTCACGCGCTCCCTCTGTCTCTCACGCGCTCCCTCTGTCTCTCACGCGCTCCCTCTGTCTCTCACGCGCTCTCTCTGTCTCTCTCTCCCATTCATCCACAGTGGTCAGCACTGCTGCTTCACAGCGCCAGGGACCCGAGTTCGAATTCTGGCTTGTATCACTGTCTGTGCAGAGTCTGCATGTTCTCCCCGTGTCTGGGTGGGTTTTCTCCAGGTGCTCCGGTTTCCTCCTACATTCTGAAAGATGTGCTGTCCAGAACAGGCGCCAGATTGTGGCAGCTAGGGGAATTTTACAGTGACTTCATTGCAGTGTTAATATAAGCCTTACTTGTGACAAATAAATAATGAAATTAAACACTCTCTTCCACTCATTTTCTCTCTCGCACACTCTCTCCCTGTCACATTCTCTGTCTTTGACACTTTCACTCTTGCACTCATAGGTTTAATGTCTCATCCGAAAGCTGGCACCTCTGACAGTGCAGCACCCGCTCAGTGTTGCCCTGTTGTGCCAGCCTGGACTGTTACTGAGGCCAATGCTCAAGGCTTAGGGGGCGACACA
This sequence comes from Carcharhinus amblyrhynchos, assembly GCF_965287045.1. NCBI lineage: Eukaryota > Metazoa > Chordata > Chondrichthyes > Carcharhiniformes > Carcharhinidae > Carcharhinus > Carcharhinus amblyrhynchos. The sequence goes on along the minus strand of NC_137335.1, from coordinate 7,845,384 downwards.
GCAGTTAGCACTGCTGCTTCACAGCGCCAGGGACCAGGGTTCGATTGCCGGCTTGGGTCGCTGTCTGTGCGGAGACTGCGCGTTCTCCCCATGTCTGCGTGGGTTTCCTCCCACAGTCAGACAGATCTGCTGGTTAGCTGTATTGGCTGTTTGAGCCTCTTGGTTGCTGTAGAGTAGAGAAGAGAAGACACAAGTCCTGCTCCTTCATACACAAATCTCCACCAACAGAAATAGTGCCATCTGTGGCCCCTTTATATATCAGTGACTTCTATTGAATAATTGACATCAAGATAAGACTTAATTGGAAGGTCTGTTAACCCATTCCTAACATTGGCCATGCTAAATTCTCCCTCAGTGTACCCAAACAGGAGTGTGACGACTAGAGGATTTTCACAGTGACTTCATTGCCATGTTAATGTAAGCCTACTTGTGATGCTAAATGAACTAAACTTAGGGACCTGTACATGTGTGCAGGGACAGGGCTGGATTTTAACCAGTAAGACCGCTCAGTCCTTAGAATCCCTGCAGCGCAGAATGAGGCCATTCGACCCATCGAAACTGCGCCGACCATAATCCCAACCTATCTCTGTAACCCGACATACTTAACCTGCTAATCCCCCTGACACTAGGGTCAATTTAGCATGGCCAATCATCCTAACCCGCACATCTGTGGATAGTCAATGAGCTTCCAGGACTGGGGTATTGCACGGTTACCTGCCTCTCTCACTCACTCACACACACACACACACACACACACACACACACACACACACACACACACACACACACCCTCCCAGTCCTGCGGGTCAGTGCGGTTCTGGTTTGGTTACCGGATTCCCCAGTTTGCCGCAGAGATTGGTTTCCGTTGCCGTGCCGATATTACGCAGACTCAACAATAAAGAAACTCTCCTTATCCCATTTCTTCTCTTTCGTTTCCCAAAGAACATTGACCCTTAATTGGCCTTTGATCCTGAACAGTGTACGGGTTTCAGTCCTCTCTACAGAGGCAGCAGACGTTTCATAAGAAGTCTCACAGCACCGGGTTAAAGTTCAATAGGTTTATGTGGAATCACGAGCTTTTGGAGCACTGCTCCTTCATCAGGTGAGTGGAGAGCACCTCGCCTTCTGGGACGGGCGATAGTTCCACTAGTTGGAAGTGGGGCGGTTTGTAGAGTATTTCCTTGGATGGAAGACTGGCTTTCTTCAATCCAGTTTTAAAATTTATTTATTAGTGTCACAAGTCGGCTTACATTAACACTGCAATGAAGTTACTGTGAAAATCCCTGAGCCGCCACACTCCGGCACCTGTTCGGGTACACTGAGGGTGAATTTAGCATGGCTAATGCACCCAAACCAGCACGTCTTTCGGACTGTGGGAGGAAACTGGAGAACCCGGAGGAAACCCACATAGACATGGGGAGAACGCATAGACGGTGACCCAAGCCAGGAATCGAACCTGGGTCCCTGGCGCTGTGAGGCTGCAGTGCCAACCACTGTGCCACCGTGCAACCCAATCCATCACCATAGACATCGAACTCTGGTCAAACAGTATCGCCCTTCAATTCATGCCCTCCAGCCCATACCAAACCCAGGCCTCCTCCCTCAGTATAAATGGAATTGCCTTCAGCTACAGTTTACCAGTAACTCAGCACTCTGTACAACACTGTGCTTCATATCCTGCGTACTCATTACTAGAATCATAGAATCCTGACAATGCAGAAGGTGGCCATTCAGCCCATCTAGTCTGTACTGACCACACTCCCACCCAGGCCCTATCCCCATAACCCCACATATATACCCTTTAGCTAGTCCCCCTGACACGAAGAGACAATTTAGCATGGCCAGTCCACCTAACCCACACTTTTTTAGACTACGGGAGGAACCAGAGCACCTGGAGGAAACCCACGCAGACATGGAGAGAGTGTGCACCATACAAGTCCTTACAGGGGGATTTTGGTGAAGAGACATGATTGATGTCAGGATATTCAGTGATCGCATTGCCTTATGCATCGAGCGGAACTTCCCTGCGATTGTTTGCAGCCCTCTGCTTGGCGTGCCTGGTCCTGGACCTGGCGAGGGGCAGGCAGAAACTTTTTCTTTTGAACTTCTGGGAATTCTGAACCTGTGAAGCAGAGCAAATTTCACAAACTGATCAACTGCCTCTGGGTGACAGGAACATAGATACCTGATTCTGTTTAGTTTTGCTAATTATTTTGTGTGTGTCTTTTGTGTGTGTGTTGTGTGTATGTGGGTGTATATGCGTGTGTGTTGTGTGCATGTGGGTGTATATGCGTGTGTGTTGTGTGCATGTGGGTGTATATGCGTGTGTGTTGTGTGCATGTGGGTGTATATGCGTGTGTGTTGTGTGTATGTGGGTGTATATGCGTGTGTGTTGTGTGCATGTGGGTGTATATGCGTGTGTGTTGTGTGCATGTGGGTGTATATGCGTGTGTGTTGTGTGCATGTGGGTGTATATGCGTGTGTGTTGTGTGCATGTGGGTGTATATGCGTGTGTGTTGTGTGTATGTGGGTGTATATGCGTGTGTGTTGTGTGTGCTTGTGAGTATGCATTGTATGTGTGCGTGTGTGTGGTGTGTGTGTGTTTATGTGTGTGTGTGGTGTGTGTGTGTTTATGTGTGTGTGTGGTGTGTGTGTGTTTATGTGTGTGTGTGGTGTGTGTGTGTTTATGTGTGTGTGTGGTGTGTGTGTGTTTATGTGTGTGTGTGGTGTGTGTGTGTTTATGTGTGTGTGTGGTGTGTGTGTGTTTATGTGTGTGTGTGGTGTGTGTGTGTTTATGTGTGTGTGTGGTGTGTGTGTGTTTATGTGTGTGTGTGGTGTGTGTGTGTGGTGTGTGTGTGTTTATGTGTGGTGTGTGTGTTTTATGTGTGTGTGCGCATGTGCGTGTTTTATGTGTGTGTGCGTGTTTATGTGTGTGGTGTGTGTGTTTGTGAGTATGCATTGTGTGTGTGCGTGTTTGTTTGTGCGTATGTGTGTGGTGTGTGTGTGTTTCTCCCCATTCCCTATAATTTTCTCCAGTCCAGTGAGGGATTTTCCACACCGTCCCTTTCCCAGTTCGCACCCTGGAATTTTAACTTGTCTATTCATTTTCTTTCCCATCCCCTTTCAGTCACGCTGCTGCAGAATTCCTAGCATTTCATTTATCCGGATGACTGTTGTGTCTGTATCGTGTGTCTCGAGAATTTTCGAGAGCATTTTCTATTTGCTCCTGGAGGGAGAACAGTGGGATGTTACTGCTATTCACCTTGTGATCCCTTTTGGCAACACGATAGGATTTGTGGTCAAAATTAGTGCGGCCTTCTTCGTCTGGAAGGAGCGGGCAGTCAGCGGGGCGGGGATGGAGCGGTGGGGGGGGATTACCACTTGAGGGAGCGAAGAGGATTTCATCGCAGGGTCTCTCCCCCCTCCCCCCAACTCCCCGGTTCCTCAGGGCGTGATTGGACGGGCTGCATATTGAAGACTATCAATCACTTCTAAGCCGGTTACCGAGGCAACGAGTTGATGTCAGGCAAGTTGCTGCAACATCTGTGAGCTGTTTATTCGTAAAGAAAGGTCAGACTTGTTCTCAGCCGAAATAGAGGACTGTGGCAAAACTCTCAACCTGGTGCGTTGTGCGTTTGGATGAGTTATTTCAGGTTGCCCGAGTTTTGCGTCAGACTTCTAGTTGCCTGCACGTCACTGGGAGCTGTGGTAGCGGGGGGATAAAAAGGACCCACGTCTTCGTGAGTGGTCAGCGATTGCTGCGCCCGGCTAAGTATTGGGTTCTTTAGTCTTTTTCTTTCACGGCGACCAGAACTCCCGGCGCGCGGAGACTGAGCAGTTAACAGCTGATCTCGGCTACGGGGATGGAAAGCCGCCACGTGAAAGCTCGGTGTGTCTCCGTGTCACGGCTCTCGCTGCACTCCAGTTCAAGGGCTCGTCACTTCCAGTTGGGTGTTTGTTTTCAGAGGAGAGGCCGTTGTCCTCTCCCGTTCGCCCTCCAGAGAGAGAGAGAGATAGAGGGGAGTCAACTGTAGGGACCCTGAGGTGGAGGTGCCGGCGTTGGACTGGGATGGGCACGAATAAGAACACCAGGTTAAAGTCCAACAGGTTTATTTGGTAGCGCTCACCTGATGAAGGAGCAGCGCTCCGAAAGCTCGTGATGCCAAACAAACCCGGCGGGCATTAACCTGGTGTTGGGGGACTACTTGCCAGGAACCCTGGCTGAATTTACAAGCTGAGCCCAACCAAAGGGCTGGCAGTAATGATCCCAGTGGCAGTGTCACTGGTGCCCGTGCAGGTCCCCTCATACCCTTCAGTATTGGTGATGATAGGAAGGATGTGGGTGGCACAGTGGTTAGCACTGCTGCCTCACAGCGCCAGAGACTTGGGTTCAATTCCCAGCTTGGGTCACTGTCCGTACAGAGTCAGCGCATTCTCCCTGTGTCTGCATGGGTTTCCTCCGGGGGCTCCGGTTTCCTCCCACATTCCAAAGATGTGCGGGTCAGGTGCATTGGCCATGCTGAAACGTCCCTTAATGTCAGGGGGACTAGCTAGCATAAATGGTAAGAGGTTACGAGGATAGGGCCTGGGTGGGATTGTGGTCGGTGTAGATTTGATGGGCCGAGTGGCCTCCTTCTGCATTGTTAGATTCTGTGATAAGAACATAAGAACATAAGAAATAGGAGCAGGAGTAGGCCATCTAGCCCTTCGAGCCTACCCCGCCATTCAATAAGATCATGGCTGATCTGTCGCGGCTCAGTTCCACATTCCCGCCCTCTCCCCATAACCCTTAATCCCCTCTCTTATCAAAAACCTATCAACCCGCGTCTTAAATATATTTAGCGAGGCAGCCTCCACCACTTCAACGGGCAGAGAATTCCAGAGATTCACCACCCTTTGAGTGAAGAAGTTCCTCCTCAGCTCTGTTCTAAACCGCCTCCCCTTTATCTTGAGGCTGTGCCCCCTAGTCCTACTGTCCTTTCTGAGCAGGAAGAGTCTCTCCACCTCTATCCTATCCATCCCATTCATCATCTTATACGTCTCAATGAGATCTCCCCTCATTCTTCGAAACTCTAACGAATACAAGCCCAGTTTATTCAGCCTCTCCTCATAGCTCAACCCCCTCAACTCCGGAATCAGCCTAGTAAACCTCCTCTGCACTCCCTCCAAGGCCAAAATACATCCTGATGTGGATGTATTGGAGAGAGCGCAGAAGAGGTTTACAAGAATGGTTCCAGGGATGAGAAACTTCAGTTCTGAGGATAGATGGGAGAGGTTTGGACTGTTCTCCTTGGACAAGGTGGCATGGACAAGTTGGGCCAAAGGGCCTGTTTCCATGCTGTAAACCTCCATGACTTTACGAGAGAAGAAGGTTGAGAGGAGATTTGAAAGACATGCTCAAAATCATGAGAGGACTGGACGGAGTAGAGACGGAGAAACTGTCCCTGCTCGTAAAACGAGAGGGCACAGATTTAAAGTGATTCGCAAAGTTGATGAGAGAAAAAAACTTCTTCACGCAGCGAGTGGTAGAGGTCTGGATTGCGCTGTCTGGAATTGCGACGGAGGCAAGTTCAGTGGAGACATTCACATTGGGTGATTGCTTGAACAGAAGCAATGTGCAGGGGTATGGGGAAAAGGCAGGAGAACGGCACTAAGCCATGATGCTCGTTTGGAGAGCCAGTGCAGACACAACGAGCCAAATGGTCACTGCCAACGTCATAACAATTCTGTGAGCCAATGTTACCCCTCCTCCAACATCTCTCTTCCAACGACCATCTCAGTGCAACGGCCCTCACTTGCTCACACTCCTATCAATTTAACTCCAGTTTCCTCCCACAGTTGGAAAGACGTGCTGGTTAGATGTATTGGCCGTGCTATAGTCTCCCTCAGTGTACCTGAACAGGTGACTACAAGATTTTCACTCATTGCAGTGTCAATGTAAGCCTATTTTTGGCTAATAAATAAACTTTAAAACTTAATTGTAGTCAGAATGTCTCGAGCAATAGTTTCTCCTCACACCCCAATGCTGTCATCCCTGGATCCCCCTCCCCATGGATCCCCCTTTGCCCCCTCCAGCCTTCCTCTCCCTCATCAACACCTCGGCATCCACAGACACGGGGGGGTCAGGTCATAGAATCTGTACAGTACAGCAGGAGGCCATTCGTCCCATCGAATCTGCACTGACCACAGTCTCGCCCAGGCCCTACCCCTGTAACCCTCATTTACCTTGCTGACCCGCTGACACTAGGGACAATTTAGCATGGCTAACGCACCTAACCAGTCTTTTGACTGTGGGAGGAAACCGAAGGAAACCCACGCAGACACGGGGAGACCCTGCAAACCCCACACAGACAGTGACCCAAGCGGGGAATCGAACCTGGGTCCCTGGCACTGTGAGACAGCAGTGCTAACCCACTGTGCCACCATGCTGCCCTAATGTATGTTGAGGAGACCCAACTCTACTTTCTCAGTCACTCTTCTTCACCTCTCTGTGCTGTGTCGTCAGTCTGTTTATCCTACATGGAGTCTTGTTTGACCCAGTATCTCCTCCCTTGTGACCGAAGCCAGAAACCTTTACAATCCCGTATCACCAATGACCCAGGGATGGAAGGGAAGAACGATTAGCCAGGGTCCCCCCTTTGATTATGGCCCAGAGACTCCTGCGGGAAGCTGTCAGTGAGCGATAGAGGAGGATAGGTTCAGGGTCGAGGTGTCACATTGTATTAAGTCATCTTCACCCAAAAAGGATACTGCACATATAGGTGAGACTTGGGGAGGGTGTGCAGGGAGAGGCCAAGATGGAAACACAATGAAGAGAAGCACAGGAACGTAGGGGAGTGGCACCTTCAATCAGTCTTTTGAGTCACTTGTGTCAGTTGTGGGGCATAGAATCCCTACAGTGCAGGAAAAGGCCATTTGACCCATCGGGTCTGCACTGATTATTTGGAAAAGCATCTTACCCAGGCCCTGTCCCTGTAACCCCATGCATTTACCTTGCTAATACCCATTTTACACATGTAACCAAACGCTTTTTGAAAGTCAAAATTGTACCTTCCTCTTCTACTACTACCTCTGGCAGCTCGGTCCACGCACTCACCACCCTCTGTGTGGGAAAATTTGCCCCTCTGGACCCTGTTGTATCTCCCCCCTCTCTTGTTAAACCTATGCCCTCTAGTTTTAGACTCCTACCCCTTTGGGAATAGATGTTGACTATCTACCTGATCTATGCCCCGCACTATTTTATGTGATGTGGAGGTGCTGGTGTTGGACTGGGGTGGGCACAGTAAGAAGTCTCACAACACCAGGTTAAAGTCCAACAGGTTATTTGGAATCACGAGCTTTTGGAGCACTGCTCCTTCATCAGGTGAATCACCTGATGAAGGAGCAGCGCTCCCAAAGCTTGTGATTCCATTATTTTATAGACCACTGTAAGACTCCCCCTTAAGCCTCCAAGCTCCAGGGAAAAAAGCCCCAGTCTATCCAGTCTCTCCTTATAACTCAAACCATCAAGTCCCGGAAGCATCCTAGTCAATCTTTTCTGCACTCTTTCTAGTTTAATAATATCCTTTTCTGTACTAGGGGGACCAGAGTCAGAACCCATCGACAACTTGACATGTTTCGTTGCTACAGGCGTTAACATTGACCTGTGTCGCTGTTCACGGGAGAAAGCAAGTAAGCTTGGGAAAAAATGCTCAATGCACCAACTTCTTCAGCAAGCTACTGAAATGGCAGTGTAGACGTTAGCCTTCGAATGGACTGAGGAAGGTTTGGCTGGGGGTGATGCTTTGAACAGATGAGCATTACATTGTTGAGAAGCACCATGTTGTTCCTTTGCCACCTGCTGCATATTTCATACGGGGAAATGTAGAATAGATAGATAGAATAGATAGATTCGTACAGTGCAGAATGAGGCCATTCGGCTCATTGGGTCTGCACCGACCACAATCCCACCCAGGCCCTATCCTCATAACCCCATGCATTTACCCTAGCTAATCCCCCCTGACACTAAGGGGCAATTTAGCATGGCCAGTCTACCTAACTGGCATGTCTTTTGGACTGTGGGAGGAAACCGGAGCATTTGGAGGAAACCCACGTAGACACGGGGAGAATGTGCAAACTGTACACAGACAGTGACCCAAGAGGGGAATTGAACCCGGGTCCCTGGCGCTGTGAGGCAGCAGTGCTGACGACTGTGCCACCGTGCCGCAATATTTGACTGCTACTTTGTAAACAGAAGAGAAGGATTGAATGAGGTTTTTAAGAAAATTGGAAATTGCGAGGCATCTTGAAGGGAACTGCTTGATAGAGCAGACGCAGCACGGTTTCATTAAAGGGAAGTCGTGTCTGACAAATTTACTGGAGTTCTATGAGGATATGTCTAGGGTGGTGGATAGAGGAGAGCCGGTGGATGTGGTCTTTCTGGATTTTCAGAAGGCGTTTGACAAAGTACCTCACAAGAGGTTATTGCAGAAGGTCGAGGGACATGGAGTTGGGGGTAGGGTGTTAGCGTGGATAGAGGATTGGTTGTCAAATAGGAGGCAGAGAGTGGGGGTCAACGGGTGCTATTCGGATTGGCGGATGGTGACTAGTGGAGTGCCCCAGGGGTCGGTGCTGGGGCCTCAGCTTTTTACCATTTATATAGATGATCTGGAGGAGGGAACCGAGTGTAGGGTGTCGAAATTTGCTGATGACACCAAGATTGGGGGAACGGCAAATTGTGCGGAGGGTGTGGAGAGTCTGCAGAAGGATCTAGATAGGCTGGGCGAATGGGCCAGGAAATGGCAAATGGAATTTAATGTTGGCAAGTGTGAGGTGGTCCACTTTGGTAGGAATAATGGTAGGAAGGACTATTACTTACTTGGCGAAAAACTGCAGCAGGCGATGGTGCAGAGGGACCTCGGGGTCCTTGTGCATGAGTCGCAAAAACCCAGCTTGCAGGTGCAGCAGGTGGTCAGGAAGGCTAATGGGATGCTGGCCTTCATAGCGAGGGGGATTGAATATAAAAGTAGGGAGGTCTTGCTGCAGCTGTATAGGGCATTGGTGAGGCCACAGCTGGAGTACTGTGTGCAGTTTTGGGTGCCGCACCTGCGCAAAGATATTTTGGCCTTGGAGGGAGTGCAGAGGAGGTTTACTAGGCTGATACCGGAGTTGAGGGGGTTGAGCTATGAGGAGAGCTGAATAAACTAGGCTTGTACTCGTTTGAGTTTAGAAGAATGAGGGGAGATCTCATTGAGACGTATAAGATGATGAATGGGATGGATAGGATAGAGGTGGAGAGACTCTTCCCGCTCAAAAAAGACAGTAGGACTAGAGGGCACAGCCTCAAGATAAAGGGGAGGCGGTTTAGAACGGAGTTGAGGAGGAACTTCTTCACTCAAAGAGTGGTGAATCTCTGGAATTCTCTGCCCATTGAAGTGGTGGAGGCTGCCTCGCTAAATATTTTTAAGACGTGGGTTGATGGGTTTTTGATAAGAGAGGGGATTAAGGGTTATGGGGAGAGGGCGGGAAAGTGGAACTGAGCCACGACAGATCAGCCATGATCTTACTGAATGGCGGGGCAGGCTCGAAGGGCTAGATGGCCTACTCCTGCTCCTATTTCTTATGTTCTTATTTCTTATGTTCTTATGTATGTTCTTAAAAACTTCAGGTACAAAGCACGCCAGCCAGTTGTCTGCACTCTCCTGAAACTTGGGTGATGGTGTACATGTTTCTGATTTCCAAACTTAAGAGGTTGATCACAGATATAAAATATAATACTTTGAGTCTTGCAAACTAAGGAGATGGGGGTGTGGTGGGGGGTGATCTTACAGGCTCGTCCCTCTAGTTGATTGGCACGGTGAGCGATGAGGTCGGGCAAGATGCAAACAACTGGCTTCTCACCTCTCACGACATTACCGGCCCCGTGCAGCCGGTGAAATCAGCCTCATGCCGGGAAGGGTGCGAGGCTGATTTAAATATTAATCAGTTAACTTAAATGTGATTAGTGAGTCCCGAACACAATTGTTGGCGGGGTGGATCGGCCAGAGTGGCAATCGGGGGTGTGGGGAGAGTGACAGATCTGCCAGTACACACTACACACAGTGCACTGCAAGATTGGGGCGTTTGTGCAATGTGGCCCCTATAGCTCAATAGCTTCCTGGCGTGCATAGGCTCCGCCCACTCCACCTGCTGGCGAGAATCACATTTTGCTCTTTTTTTCCCTAAGCGCTGTGCGATTGTGTCTGCGAGCTTGTAAAAGATTCTTTTTTTGGTAAGATTGCACCTCCCCGCCCCCCCGCTCCCGCAGTCTTTCAAAGTCCCGTTATGGCCTTCAGTGAATTAGAATGTGCAAATTCACTGCTATATTTCCTAGTTTTCCCACTAACTTGAGTCAGATTCTTTCTCTAGCTAAGTTAGCTCACAGGGACAGAGTGAGGCTGACTCATTGGGCTAACAAAGTATCATGGAAAAGGCTTACAATGAATTGCTTTCCTGTTAGTTCTCTGAAAAATTGTCCAAAAGTGTAAAATAAAATCACCATTTTGAGCTTTATACACCCGAAAGCATTTCCTGTTGGATTTCATAAGAGTACAGAAAAGGCCCTTCGGCCCATTGGGTCTGTACTGACAATAACTGCCACTAAAGTCACGCTAATGCCATTTTCCTCCACTTGTCTCATATCCTTGCATGTTATGATGTTTCAAGTGCTTATCCAAATATTTTTTAAAGGCTATAAGGTTTCCGGTCTCCACTGCCTTCCCAGGCAGTGCATTCCAGATTCTCGTCACCCTCTGAGCGGTTTTTATCTCCTCACATCCCCTCTGAATCTCCTGCCCCTCACCATCAATCTATGCCCCCTTATGATTGATCCCTCAACCAAGGGGAACAGCTACCCCCTACTCACCCTGTTCAAACATGTTATTATCTAACACGCTTCAATCAAGATCTCCCTCTGCACTGAAGGGATTCTAGGATCTATATGTACATATCCAATGTAACCTCAGGCCAGGAAGTGACCCATTTTCATGGCAGCACGATGGCACAGTGGTCTAACACTGCTGCCTCACAGCTGCAGGGACCCAGGTTCAATTCTGGCCTCGGGCGGCACTGTCTGTGTGGACTTTGCACGTTCACCCCATGTCTGCGTAGGTTTCCTCCAGGTGCTACAGTTTCCTGCTACATTCCAGAGATGTGCGGGTAAGGTTGATTGCCCCTTAATGTCCAGAGATGTGCTGGTTAGGTGGATTGGCCATGCTAAATCGCCCCTTAGGGATTAGCCGTGGCACATTGTCCCTTAGTGTCTAAATATGTATTGGTTGGGTGGATTAGCCATGGTAAATTGCCCCTTAGTGTCCAAAAATGTGCAGGTTAGGTGGATTGGCCATGCGAAATTGCCCCTTAGTGTCCAAGGATGGATAGGTTTAGTGGATTGACCGTAGTAAATTGCCTCTTAGTGTCCAAAGATATATAGGTTAGGTGGATTGGCCATGGCAAATTACCCCTTAGCGTCCAAGATGCCTGGGTTAGGTGAATTGACCATGGCAAATTGCCCATTAGGGTCCAAAGATGTATAGGGGGTTCGGGGGATTTGCTGTGTTAAATTGCCGCTTAGTATCCCAGGATGTATAGGTTAGGTGGATTGTCCATAATAAATTGTCCCTTAATGTAGAGGGATTAGCAGGGTAGATACTTGGGGTTACGGGGATAGGCCTGGGTGGGATTGGTGTTGGTGCAGGCCCGATGGGTGTAATAGCCTCCTTCTGCACTGTCGGGATTCTATGTCCCTATCGATGCGCTCAGTCTGTTGATGTAAACTGCGGAAGGATAGTGATCTAAAGTTTGATTCACGTACGCCCAGATCGTAATCAGCCTTGCCTGCAGCGTTGTCGAGCCGTTGCTGCTAAAACAGCACCCGGCACTGCACACTGAACAGGCTGCTTGCAGCGTGGGGCCAGGCACTCACTCGGCTGTCCCCTCAGGTCACTCTCAGAGACAACGCTGGCCCATTGATTGTTGGGAGTGTGTGCAGAGCGCACCGTTCACCTCTTTTGGCTACCGCGCGCAGACACAGGAAACTCATTCACGAGGAGACGGCGATGGGGGTGGGGGAAGAGACTGGAAACAAATACAAAATTATAGATCAAAAGATTTTGAACTCCGTGCGATACCTTTTTATCTTTTATCTGGGTAATGCTTAGCCCTTGCATGGCCAGACTCAGAATGAGAGTCACGCACTCTGTTTCGCCGCAGTGCTTCAATTTTCGTGAAGTTTTTCCTTTCGCATCCAATCTGTCGAAGATTTACAGATAGTTAATCTCCCTTCAATATCTGGTGCCACCTAATGTTATGCTGCTGGACAGCCACTTAATTGTATGTAAATCATACAATTAAGAGTCCTTGGCGGGGGCAAGTGGCGGGGGGGGGTGGTGTGTGTCTTGTTTCCGAGTGATGTGTTGTTTTCCCAAAGATAGAAGATAAAGTGGGCTTTTTAAATTCCGCCGCAGGGTTTGTTTTCGGAACCTGTCTCCGCTGGATTTCGTGTGACTCCAGTGTCGTTAGTCGGCACGCAGGTCACGCTTGTCCCCTGACAGGCAGAGCACTGTGGATGCGAGGAGTCAAAAGAGAGAGGGGGGGGAAAAGACATGCAGGAAGTAGCCAGCAGGTCTGTGGAAACAGAAGCACGGTTAACATTTCAGGTGGATGACCCTTGCATCAGGAACGTCTCTCGCTCATTACGGGTGGCGTTGAGAGTCTTTTTTTATGTTTTAAGTTTATTTATTAGCGTCACAAGTAGGTTTACATTAGCATTGTAATGAAGTTACTGTGAATCATAGAACCCTACAGTGCAGAAAGAGGCCCTTCGGCCCATCGAGTCTGCACCGAACACAATCCCACCCAAGCTCTACCCCCATATCCCTACACCTTCATAGCGAGGAGGATTGAATATAAAAGTAGGGAGGTCTTGCTGCAGCTGTATAGGGCATTGGTGAGGCCGCAGCTGGAGTACTGTGTGCAGTTTTGGGCGCCGCACCTGCGCAAGGATATTTTGGCCCTGGAGGGAGTGCAGAGGAGGTTTACTAGGCTGATACCGGAGTTGAGGGGATTGAGCTATGAGGAGAGGCTGAATAAACTAGGCTTGTACTCGTTAGAGTTTAGAAGAATGAGGGGAGATCTCATTGAGATGTATAAGATGATGAATGGGATGGATAGGATAGAGGTGGAGAGACTCTTCCCGCTCAAAAAAGACAGTAGGACTAGGGGGCACAGCCTCAAGGTAAAGGGGAGGCGGTTTAGAACGGAGTTGAGGAGGAGCTTCTTCACTCAAAGGGTGGTGAATCTCTGGAATTCTCTGCCCGTTGAAGTGGTGGAGGCTGCCTCGCTAAATATTTTTAAGAAGCGGGTTGATGGGTTCTTGATAAGAGAGGGGATTAAGGGTTATGGGGAGAGGGCGGGAAAGTGGAACTGAGCCACGACAGATCAGCCATGATCTTATTGAATGGCGGGGCAGGCTCGAAGGGCTAGATGGCCTACTCCTGCTCCTATTTCTTATGTTCTTATGTTCTTATCTTATACCCACTAATCCCTCTAACCTACACATCTCAGGACACTAAGGGGCAATTTCTTAGCATGGCCAATCAACCTAACTCGCACATCTTTTGACTGTGGGAGGAAACCGGAGTACCCAGAGGAAACCCACGCAGACACGGGGAGAATGTGCAAACCCAACACAGACAGTGACCCAAGCCAGGAATCAAACCCAGGACCCTGGAGCTGTGAATCCCCTCGTCGCCACACTCCAGCGCCTGTTCAAGTTTTTCTTATTTATTCGTTGGACGTGGGTGTCGCTGGCTGGCCAGCATTTGTTGCCCACCCCTAGTTGCCCTTGGGGGGCAGTTGAGAGTCAACCACATTGCTCTGGCTCTGGAGTCATATGTAGGCCAGGCCATGTAGGGATGGCCGATTTCCTTCCCTAAAGGACATAAGTGAATGAGACGGGTTTTTTCCAACAATCGACAGTGGTTTCACGATCATCAGTGGATTCTTAATTCCAGATTTTTTTTTTACTGAATTCAAATTCCACCATTTGTCGTGGCGGGATTCGAACCCAGGTCCCCAGAACATTGGCTGAGTTCTTGAGACTAGTGATAATAGATTAGCAATAATACCACTAGGCCATCGCCTCCCCTAAACTGAGGAAGAACTTAGCACGGCCAACGTCTTTCAGACTGCTGGAGGAAACAGCCACGCAGAGACGGGGAGAATGTGCAAACTCCGCACAGACAGTGACCCAAGGCGGGAATTGAACCCGGGTCCCTGGCGCTGTGAGGCAGCAGTGCTCACCACTGTGCCATTTAGCATCTTGAATTTGATCCTGACACCAGCTCCATTAATGATTCACCGATTTCTTTTCCCCAGTGCTGCATAGAACTTAAGTCATTAGTGACAAGGTTGTCTCTGAGTACATGCAGAAGAGGATAGTGCTACAGTGCTATTTACACGTCCTGCTGCCTCACTCAGTGTAATTGCGAGCTTTGAGGAGTTGGCATGTTGCAGTTTTTTTCCTTTATTTCTCATTAGCAAGTGGGAGAGTAACTCTTAATTGCTACATTCTTACATGGTATTCAAGTGTGTGATAACACTCGTGATGAGAAGACATAGAAATGTGTCCAAGGTGTATTCAAACAAAAATAGAATACTTGACTGGAAAGCATATAATTATATGTTGCTTTGCTAAATAAAATATATTTTGAGAGCTCTAATGCTACAGTGGCCTATTAGTATCATAATAAGCACTGATACAGACAGTGTAAATAAAATAATGTCCAACATACATTATGGTAAGTAGCAGTTTGTAACGAGTTAGTTGTTTGTGGATGTTCAGTATTATCAAATTATGAAAAACAACATTCAGAGAGCTCTCTTCCTTTGGGCACAGTGGTTAACTCTGCTGCCTCAGAGCGGTGTGGACCCAGTTCAATTCTGGCCTCGGGTCACTGTCTATGTGGAGGTGGCACATTCTCCCCATGTCTGCGTGGGTTTCCTCCTAGTGTCCTGGTTTCCGTCCACAGTCCGCAGGTTAGGTTGATTGGTCATGCTAAATTGCCCCTTAGCGTCAGGGGGACTAGCTGGGGTAAACATGTGGGGCTACGGGGATAGGGGCTGGGTAGGGCTGTAGTCGGTGAAGACTCCATGGGCCTCCTTCTGCACTGTAGGGATTCTATGAAAATTCCAATTTTACCAACTGCCGTGGCGGGATTCGGAGCTGGGCCCCCAGAACATTAATCGTGTAGCGATAACACCACTAGACCATCGTCTCCACAAAGCAACAAGTAAAGCCAGTGGGTGAATTCTGTTTTTCCAAAAGACATTTGAAGCATGGAGTAACTCCTCAGAGGCTGCTGATTCCCTTTATTTACAAATTCTATTCCACTCCTAAGAGCGCTTCAGGTACACGATCAAGATCCAGAATGTCAGTAGCCCTGAGATTCCTCAATATATATACAACAGATGAGGCTCCCCGATTGGGCAGGCAACTGTTACCTCAATCTTTTTGTGTTTAACCAAATAAACTTAACTTAGGGTGGGTCAGTCAGGGACATCTTTGCCGTTTGAACCAAATAAACAAAATCAAACTAACTTAAGGACAACTCAAAAGGGGCAGCTCCCAAAAAGGAGGCGACCCACCCGGAACAAAAGGAAACTTAAAACGTCAAATTAAAATGTGATTAAGGGGGTCAGTAATGCACCTCAGTCCCTGTGGTGCCCACCAGGCACACAGTAGCTCAATCAGGGAGATCATACTCCAAGAGGCCCACCCCAATGGCCTCGTTGAAGACATTACACAACAAATCTGGCAGACCATCACCAGTTGAGCCTGGAGCCAGCCCTCAGGATGTCAGTACGAGTATTCTCAGGATTATTCACAGAACTATGGTATCGACCTGATTCCTGTCACATACTGGATCCAAAACATGGTTCTGCTCAATGAATTTAGTCTCCCGCAGGCAGCCGCTGAAGCCCTTATTCTTTAACCAGATGCAGCAGCACACAGTTATCAAAAGAATCAGGAATTATGATGATGTCATCAATTACACTGAATGTAGTGATGTAAAACAGGTTTGGGGCAAAGCCAACTCAGTGCATGCAAAACCCCACATCTATCAAATGAGGATTTTACTCTGTACACACTCTCTCTTTTTATGTCTCTCTCTCTCGTGTGTGTGTGTGTGTGTGTGTGTGTGTGTGTGTGTGTGTGTGTGTGTGTGTGTGTGTGTGTGTGTGTGTGTGTGTGTGTGTGTCGCACTCTCATTCTTTTTTCTTTCTTGTTCTGTTTGTGTGGCTCTCCCTCTTACTGTTTGTCTCTTTAACTCTCTCACTCTCTCTCGTTCTCTTTCTCATGTGTGTCTCTCTTGCACTGTCTCTCGTTCTCTGTCTCTTTCTTATTCTCTGTGCGTGTGTCTCTATTTCTCTCTCTTGTGTTTTCTCTTTCTCACTTCCTCATTCTCTCTCTCTCTCTGCCTCTTGCTCTGTGTGTGTATGTCTCACCCTCTGTTGCATGCTCTTTCATTCTCTCTCTGAGAGTGTGTGTCCCTCTCTGTCTCTTGTTCTTTCTCTCTATCTCTCTCTTGTTCTGTGTGTACATCTCTCTTGCATTCCCTCGCTCATCCTCTTGTTCTGTGTGTGTGTGTGTATGTGTGTGTGAGTGTGTGTGTCTCTCTCTCTCTCTCCTGCACTCTCGTACTTTCTCTTTTGTGCCCTCTCTTTCATTTTCTCTCTTGCTCTTTGTGTGTGTGTCTCTCTCTCTCGTGCTCTCCCCCCTCTCTCTCTCTCTCCCTCCCACTCCCTCCCTTCAGCTCCCCTCTTTTCTCTATCCCTCAGCCAGCAAGATGGTAGCAAAGTTCATTGCCAAGATTTGGGCAAATTATAGAATCATCGAAATGTGTAGCACAGAAGGAGACCATTTAGCCCATCGTGCCTTTAGCTGACCCTTTGACAGAGCAGCTATTCTTAGTCTCACAATGCTCACTTTTTGATTCCTTCACACTCAGGGGGCTTTTGCAGGGAGCCTATTATTCCATATACATATTCCATTTTAGGGTGTCTCGACCAATCAGAGGCAACTTGCCAACCAATCAGCACCTTCTGTAGTATAGGGTGGGGCACCATGGCATAGTGGTTAGCACCACTGCCTCACAACACCAGGGAACCAGGTTCGATTCTTGGCTTGGGTCACTGTGCGGATTCTGCATGTTCTCCCCGAGTTTGCGTGGGTTTCCTCCGGGTGCTCCGGTTTCCTCCCACAGTCGAAAAGACATGCAGGTTAGGTGCATTGGCCGTGCTAAATTCTCCCTCGATGTACCTGAACAGGGACCGGAGTGTGGTGACTAGGGGATTTTCACAGTAACTTCACTGCACTGTTAATGTAAGCCTACTTGTGACAGCAATAAAATAAACTTGAGAAAAAATAAATTTTAAGATTTCCTCCTCTAAAGGACATCAGTGAACCAGAGGGGTTTTTCCTTGCAGTGTAAGTGTAAGCCTACTTGTGACACGCATAAATGAACTGAAAATGTTGCGATCATTTGAAATTTGGTATTCTTGCATTTGTCCTGATGAAGTTTCTCCTTCAGCTTTTATGTAGAGCTGAGATCAGCAGAGTTAAAAACTGCTCTCGGAGGTCTTTATTTCCTGAAAAGTTTACATTTGAATGAGTTTCCTCTTTCTACCTTAATTCTCCCTAATGGTAATGGAAGATGGTCATGGAAGAATGTGCAAGCACTTGTGGAGCGTTGGCAAATGTTAATCTCAGTAAATTTACCCTTTCGAGTTGCTCAGAAGCAGGAACAATTTAATGCATTTGGGGTTCATTGACTTGCTCCTACGGGAGCTGACTTCCTGAAACTTGGAGGGTGTTCTTATTAGGCTGTTACAGATAACATTATAATAAAGTATAGTAATTAGACCCGAGCTACATGCTCAAATTACATTAATTACAGAGCAGACTTTCCTTAACGGTTCAAGAATATTTTTATCGCAACCTCCTTCAGTCTATATTTTGACACTCATCTCTGCACTTCCGATTCTTCTCTCCTGTGAACACCCAGTTTTATTTTCCCTACCCCCACATTCCGCTTCTGCACTTGTTTTGGTCCAGCGTTGGTTCCGATATTTACAACTGGACGCAAACGCACAGGAAATAGGAGGAGACCATGTTGTTTGACGAGTCTGCTCCACGGCAAGGTGGCCTAGTGCTGCCGCCTCACAGCGCCAGAGACATGGGTTCGATTCCCGGCTAGGGCCACTGTCTGTGTGGAGTCTGCACGTTCTCCCTGTGTCTGCGTGGGTTTCCTCCGGGTGCTCTGGTTTCCTCCCACAATCCAAAAATGTGCGGGTTGGGTCGATTGGCCGTGCTAAATTGCCCCTTAGTGTCAGGGGGGACTAGCTAGGGTAAATGCATGGGGTTATGGGGACAGGGCATGGGATGGGATGGGGTGGGTCGGTGCAGACTCGATGGGCCGGATGGCCTCCTTCTGCACTGTAGGGGATTCCATGATTTTGTACAATCCTGGCTTATCTCAGGTTTCAACTCTATGTTCCTGCCCACTCCCCAAATCCTTTAACTACCCTGAGAAACCAAAAATCTATCAATCCCACAGCCCATCCCATGGGCAGTACAGTGGCCAGGCCCTTCGGCCCAACGAGCCTGTGCCGCCATTTCAACACTGAGTCCCCTCTCTGCCCATGACCCTTGTCTACGCTCATGGCATTCCACATTGGAAACCAGATTGAGGGGAGAGGATCTTTGGGAGGAAAGCGGAGCACCCGGAGAAAACCCACGCAGGCACGGGGAGAATGTGCAAACTCTACACCAACAGTGACCCAAGCCGGGAATTGAACCCGGGACCATGGCACTGTGAGGCAGCGGTGCCAGCCACTGTGCTGCCCCTGATTTGGCCCATCGAGTCTGCACTGGCCACAATCCCACCCTGGCTCTAATCCCGTAATCCCACATTCCTATAATCCCATGTAAAGCTGGTAGGGATTTGCAAGCCCAGGCCAAATGGTGCGGGGTTACATGTAGTGTGACATGACAAATCCTGGTTGAGGCCGTTCTCGTGTGTGTGTGGGGAATAGTTTTATTTCCCTGGGCACTAGTCCTGTGACAACACCACCATGCTGCCACCAGCTCCCATTGATAACACTGCCAGCCAACAAGTTGGAATTGTGACAAGACTCTGAGCAAACGGCCTATTGTACAGTGGCTCCTGTTTACTCAGCAAACAGCAAAGTGAGTAAAGACTGTTTACACAGCCTGTGTACTGAGCGAGCGTACAAAACTTCTGTTCTGTGGAAACCTCTCCCGATTAAAGAAGGGCGCCCCTTTCTGTAAAATGCAGCAAGTGGACAACAGTTAACGGAAGACAGATTTGTTGCATAAAACCAAACCCAATCAGTGTGGTCCCCAGTGTGAGAGAATTGCTCAGTTATCACTATTCTGTTGGGGTATAGAGGTGTCAGAATGTGTGGAATCTTTTTTCCGAGTGTCAGCTACAGAGCTGGGCTAAGAGGTGGCAAATGGAGTTTAATGTGGAACAGCGTGAGGTGATTCACTTTGCTAAGAGTAACAGGAGTACAGAATATAGGGCTAATGGAAGGACTCTTGGTAGTGCCGATGAGCAGATGTGCATAGATCCCTGTAAGTTGGCACCCAGGTTGATAAGGTTGCTAAGAAGGCGTACGGCATGTTAGCTTTTATTGGTAGAGGGATTGAATTTCGGAGCCGTGAGGTCATGTTGCAACTGTACAAAACTCTGGTGCGGCCGCACTTGGAGTATTGCGTACAGTTCTGGTCGCCGCATTATAAGAAGGATGTGGAGGCATTGGAAAGGGTGCAGAGGAGGTTTACCAGGATGTTGCCTGGTATGGTGGGAAGGTCTTATGAGGAAAGGCTGAGGGACTTGAGGTTGCTTTCGTTAGAAAGGAGAAGGTTGAGAGGTGACCTAATTGAGGCATGCAAGATGATCAGAGGGTTAGACAGGGTGGACAGTGAGAGCCTTTTTCCTCGGATGGTGACGGCTAACACAAGGGGACATAAGAACATAAGAACATAAGAAATAGGAGCAGGAGTAGGCCATCTAGCCCTTCGAGCCTGCCCCGCCATTCAATAAGATCATGGCTGATCTGTCGTGGCTCAGTTCCACTTTCCCGCCCTCTCCCCATAACCCTTAATCCCCTCTCTTATCAAAAACCCATCAACCCGCGTCTTAAAAATATTTAGCGAGGCAGCCTCCACCACTTCAACGGGCAGAGAATTCCAGAGATTCACCACCCTTTGAGTGAAGAAGTTCCTCCTCAACTCCGTTCTAAACCGCCCCCCTTTTATCTTGAGGCTGTGCCCCCTAGTCCTACTGTCTTTTTTGAGCGGGAAGAGTCTTTCCACCTCTATCCTATCCATCCCATTCATCATCTTATACGTCTCAATGAGATCTCCCCTCATTCTTCTAAACTCTAACGAGTACAAGCCTAGTTTATTCAGCCTCTCCTCATAGCTCAACCCCCTCAACTCCGGCATCAGCCTAGTAAACCTCCTCTGCACTCCCTCCAAGGCCAAGATATCTTTGCGCAGGTGCGGCGCCCAAAACTGCACACAGTACTCCAGCTGCGGCCTCACCAATGCCCTATACAGCTGCAGCAAGACCTCCCTACTTTTATATTCAATCCCCCTCGCTATGAAGGCCAGCATCCCATTCGCCTTCCTGACCACCTGCTGCACCTGCAAGCTGGGTTTTTGCGACTCATACACAAGGACCCCGAGGTCCCTCTGCACCGTCGCCTGCTGCAGTTTTTCGCCCCGTAAGTAATAGTCCTTCCTACCATTCTTCCTACCAAAGTGGACCACCTCACACTTGCCAACATTAAATTCCATTTGCCATTTCCTGGCCCATTCGCCCAGCCTATCTCGATCCTTCTGCAGACTCTCCACACCCTCCGCACAATTTGCCGTTCCCCCAATCTTGGTGTCATCAGCAAATTTCGACACCCTACACTCGGTTCCCTCCTCCAGATCATCTATATAAATGGTAAAAAGCTGAGGCCCCAGCACCGACCCCTGGGGCACTCCACTAGTCACCAACCGCCAATCCGAATAGCAACCGTTGACACAGCTATAAATTAAGGGGTAATTATAGGACGGATGTCAGAGGTAGGTTCTTTACTCAGAGGGTAGTAAGGGCGTGGAATGCCCTGCCTGCAGCAGTTGTGGACTTGCCAACTTTAAGGGCGTTCAAATGGTCAGTGGATAGGCATATGGATAACATTGGAATAGTTTAGGTTAGAGGGTCATTAGATTGGTTCCACTGGTCGGTGCAACGTTGAGGGCCGAAGGGCCTGTACTGCGCTGTGGTGTTCTACGTTCTATGTCACTCAGTTGGTAGCGCGCTTGCCTCAGAGCCACAGGGTTTCACACTCAAGTCCCTGTCCAGGGCTTGAGCACAAAACTCAAGGCTGACTCTCCGATGCAGCACTGTCGGAGTGCAGCACTGACAGAGGTGCCATGTTTTTAGACAAGATATTATACCAAGGCCTCAGCTGTCCGCTGGGGTGGACATGAACGATCTTATGGGAGCAGAAGAGTTATCCTGGCTTTCCTGGCCAATGGTTATCTCTCAGTTAGTATCACAAAAGCAGATTATGTGAGCATTGTCACCCTGCTGTTTGGGGGAGCATGCTGTGTGTCAGTTGGCTGCTGTGTTTCCTACATTAACAAGTCCCAAAACACCAGGTTAAATTCCAACAGGTTTATCTGGTAGCACAAGTTTTCGGAGCGTTTCAGAAGAAGGAGCAGCATTCCGAAAGCTCATTCTATCAAATACCCTTGTTGGAATTTAACCTGGTGTTGTGAGACTTCTTACTGTGCCCACCCCGGCATCTCCACATCTTTCCTACATTACAACAGTGACTACGCTTCAAAGGTAATTAATTGGCTGTAAAGTACTTCATGACATCTATAAATGCAAGTCTTTTTTTCCCTTTTCCCGATTATCGTGCATTTATACTTCAGCTATTTACGTGTTCTCTGTATCGACCAAATGTCTTCCTCCTGCTCTAATGACAAAGTATTTAACCATGTGTGTGTGTTTGTGTGTGTGTGTTTTTGTGTATGCACACGCATGTTTGTGAATGTGTCTGTGTGTGTGCGCGCGCGTGTGTTTGCATGTGTGTTTGTGTGTGAGCGTGTGTGTTTATATATGTGTTTGGGTGTGTGCACATGTGTTTGTGTGTGCGCGCGCGTGTATTTGTGTTTGTGTGTGTGCGCACAAATATTTGTGTGTGTGTACTTGTGTTTGTGTGTGTGTATGCGCACGTGTGTGTTTGCCTTGGGATCTTCCATCCGCGTTTGCCCCAAGACTGGAAACTCCCACCTGAGGTCAGCAGACCTTCACATGGTCTGTGTCCTGTTTGCTACAATTCCCGTGGTAGGTGGGATTGGAAAATTCCACCCTGTCTGTGTGAATGTGATTGTACTTTGTGTGTGTGCTTACACGTGTGTGTGCTTACACGCGTGTTTACACGTGTTTACAGCGTGTGCACTCATGCACACGTGTAAACATACATGTATGTAAACACGCGTGTGTTTACATGCATGTGTTCACACGTGTGTGTTTATGTGTGTGTGTGTGTTTACGTGGGGTGTGTGTGTGTCTTTTAATCTGGGGAAGGCTGTTCCCTTCAGCTACACGTGGTCTGGCTGAACTTCATTATCTTTCGTTCGAGGAGAATTTGCATGTTGACAATCAACATGTTTGGTCACATTCTGAACACACCTTATAACCATTGAGAAATGGGCTGAATTTTATATCTGGGGGGTGGGGGCGTATAAAACGGTGTATATTCCCTTCCCACCCATCCCCAAGCACAGTCCCCATCACACACTGAAATCGGCAGCCCGCCTGCCAGATTAGGACGACCAGGTAAAGATCACTGTTAACAAAGTTAAAAGCAAATGACTGCAGATTCTGGAATCTGAAACAAAACTGAAAATGCTGGAAAATCTCAGCAGGTCTGGCAGCATCTGTGGAGAGAGAATAGAGCCCATGTTTCGAGTCTGGGTGACCTTTCATCCGAGCTGGTCAGAACCTCATAACCCCACGGATTTACCATGACCAATCCCCTTAACCTACTTATCTTGGGACACTAAGGGATAATTTAACACGGCCAATGCACCTAACCTGCACATCTTTGGAGTGTGGGAGGAAACCAGAGCACCTGAAGGAAACCCACGCAGGCACGGGGAGAACGTGCAAACTCCACACACAGACCTGAGGCCGGAATGGAACCCAGGTTCTTCAAAGTATACCTGTTGCTGGGGTACAGAAAAAAAATGATGTGAATTCAACGAATACTCCACAAACCAGTCTTTCCGCATCTAATGAAGGTCTTGTGATGGGGAGAAAGAAACAACCATTTGATCTGGCAGAGAGCAGTGTCTGTGTCACATTAGTCATCGAATCCTGTCTAGGCTGCCTTTCAAGTGCTTGTTGGTGCTAGCTGAATGTAAAATGCCGAGAAATATTCAGGAAGAAATTTGAATGGTAATTATCAGTGGAGGCTTTCCAGCAAGCACATTTGTCATGGGAGGCATCAGAATTACATAAGAAAAATGAGTCAGAGAGTACAAAGGGAATTCATAACAGACAGGGTGAGAAACTGTGTTGGTTTGTATCTATTTTCTTGGTGCTGTGAGTGTCCTTTGAGCTCCAGAAAGGTGTCCACAGTGGCTGCATCTCACTGACCTTCACCACTCCTTGATTTATTATTGTCCCACGTGTTAGTATACAGTGAAAAGTATTGTTTCTTGCGCACTATACAGACCTTCCATAGAGAAGGAAGGGAGAGAGTGCAGAATGTAGTGTTACAGTCATAGCTAGGGTGTCGAGAAAGATCAACTTAATGCAAGGTAGGTCCATTCAAAAGTCTGATGGAAGCAGGGGAGACGCTGTCCTTGGTATGTGAGCTCAGACTGTTGTATCTTTTTCCCAACGGAAGATGATGGAAGAGAGTGTGTCTGGGGTGCGTGGGGTCCTTGATTATGCTGGCTGCTTTTTTGAGGCAGCGGAAAGTATAGACAGAGTCAGTGGATGGGAGGCTGGTTTGAGTGATGGATTGGGCTACGTTCACGACCTTTTGTAGTTCCTTGCGGTCTTGGGCAGAGCAGGAGCCCATACCAAGCTGTGATTCAACCAGAAAGGGTGCTTTCTATGGTGCATCTGTAAAAGTTGGTGAGAGTCATAGCTGACATGCCAAATTTCCTGAGTCTTCTGAGAAAGTAGAAGCGTTTCTTAACTATAGTGTTGAGTGAGGTCATTGTACTTCTTGCAGCATTGTATCCAGCTCCTCGTGGCTTGACTCCTGACGTTGTTCTCCATGACGACCTGCACCCACTGCAGTATGTCTGTGCCTGGAGGGCCACCTGGCTCGCACGCACAGTGGTTAGCACCGCTGTCTCTCAGTGCCAGGGACCCAGGCTTCGATTTCACTGGAAATCCCTCATCTGAAGAGCAGTGGCTGTAAATCCCCTGCAGGGCAGACTGTGCAGTCAGTTCCTGGAATGGGGTTAAATAACACTTCTAAGACAGAGACTGGAGTGCTGCCAGTGAAACCCAGCTGACATTGGAATGTGCAGTGGATATGTGAGTATTGCATCGAAGGCTGCAGTTCAATAGGTTGTTCTTGCATTCATGTTGATCGAGACAGCAATGACATTTTATTCTTTTGTATCCCCCCCATAAATGGCACGGGTGCGAGGGCAGCATGGTGGCACAGTGAGCCAGGAACTCAGGTTCGATTCCTGGCTTGGGTCACTGTCGGTGTGGGGTCTGCACATTCTCCCCGTGCCTGCTTCCTCAGGTGCTCTGCTTTCCTCCGAAAGATGTGCTGGTTAGGTGCATTGGCTATGCTAAATTCTCCCTCCGTGTATCCAAACAGTGCGGCAGCTAGGGGATTTTTCACAGTAACTCCATTGCAGTGTTAACGTAAGCCTACTTGTGACCCCAATAAATAAACAGAGGCACCCCCCTCCTCTTTTCCACCAAGACCCCCAAGTACATTGAGTGGAAATATTGAGAGCTCGCTCCCCCCCCCATACTGCGCATTTTACAATCCCCATCCAACAAGATCAAAGTCACTCCTGCCCAGCTTGCTGGTTCCCTTTAAGAGGACAGGATGAGCTTTAAATGGTGGTAGCCTCTAATTATATTGTCCCCCTGCTGACGTGTCCAGTCAGTCAGTCAGCAGTGCAGTTAATGTTGTCTGGAGGCCGTAATAATTAAATTGTTCAATTAGCACAAAACTGCAGGAGCGGATCTATGGGGCCAGTTTATAGCGCCTACTAAACTTTGCCACAAAAATGCTGGCTAAGAAACGCTGTTTAATAATCTTACTCATATCGCAGTAATACATAGAACCTTGCCTTCATCAATCGGGGAGTCGAGTTTAGGAGTCGGGAGATAATGCTGCATCTGTATAGGACCCTGGTCAGACCCCACTTGGAGTACTGCGCTCAGTTCTGGTTGCCTCATTGCAGGAGGGATGTGGAAGCTATTGAAAGGGTGCAGAGGAGATTTACAAGGATGTTGCCTGGATTGGGAGGCATGCCTTATGAGGATAGGTTGAGGGAGCTCGGCCTTTTCTCCTTGGAGAGACAAAGGATGAGGGGTGACCTGATAGAGGCGTATAAGATGTTGAGAGGTATTGATCGAGTGGATAGTCAGAGGCTTTTTCCCAGGGCTGAAATGGCTGCCACAAGAGGAGGCAGGTTTGTAACCCCATGTATTTTATCCCACTAATTCCCCCTGACCTATATATATATATAGGGACACTAAGGGGAAATTTAGCATGGCCAATACATCTAACCTGCACATCTTTGGACTGTGAGTGGAAGCCCACACATGACATGGGGAGAACATGGAGACTCGGTACAGACAATGGCCCGAGGCTGGAATCGAACCCGGCTCTGTGAGGCAGCAGCGCTAAACACTGTGCCGCCCCGAATTACTTTCCTGATAGGCTGCTTACCAACGCAGCTGTTGATTTAACATGTGGAAATAGAAAATTGTCTGCTTGGTGCCAGGCCAGCTTATCACTCCAGCTGGATTGCTTTGGATAGATATTTACTGTTTCCCAGTTTGACTGTGAGAATAGAATCGTAGAATCCCTACAGTGCAGGAGGAGGCAGTTCGGCCCATCGAGACTGTGCCGACAACAATCCCACCCAGACCCTATCCCCGTAACCCCACTTATTTACCCCGCTAGTCCCTCTAACCTACGCATCCCGGGACACTAAGGGACAATTTAGCACGGCCAATGCAACTAACCCGCACACCTTCAGACTGTGGGAGGAAACCGGGGCACCCGGAGGAATCCCAAGCAGACACGGGGAGAATGTGCAGACTCCGCACAGACTGTGACCCAGGCTGGGAATCGAATCCCTGTGAGGCAGCAGTGCGAACCACTAACCAGTGCCACCGTGCCGCAGTTGGGGAAAGTGTGACAAAAAAGGCATTTTCCCCTATAGACTGGAAAAAATGTTGTCTGTTCTCATTCTACTCGGAGTGAATCATGCAGCGAGACTGATCAGTGTGAAGGTTCGTGGGCCAGATCGCTCCTTTGATCTGAAAGAAATTAAATGATTGTGAGACTGGATGGAGATGGCAAAGGAAGAAGGCGTGGGAGCAGACCAGAAATAAAAACGGAAAATGCTGAAAATATGCAGCAGGCTTGGTGGCGCCGGTGGAGAAAGAGAAGCAGAGTTGATGGCTTTGATTTTGTGCGCAGCTGGGATTATCCGTTCCCACTGCGGCGAATGGAGTTTTGACTGAGCGCCAAGTTCGCAGCGGTGACGGGGATCAAAGAATTGTCTGCATCAACGGGGATGAAGTAGAAATGGTCAAAAGCTTCAAGATTTTAGGTGTCCACATCACCAGCAAGCTGTCTTGGTTCTTCCGTGATGATGCTACAGTTTAGAAAAAAAAAAGCTCACCAACGCCTCTACTTTCTAGGAGATGAAGGAAATTTGGCATGTTGGCTAAGACTCTCACCAATTTTCACAGTTGCACCATTAGAAAGCATCCTTTCCAGATGTATTACAGCTTGGTATGGCTCCTGCTTGGCCCAATGCCACAAGAACCTACAAAGGGTCATGAACATAGCCCAGTCCATCCCTCAAACCAGCCTCCCATCCGTTGACTCTGTCTGCACTTCCCGCTACCTTGGGAAAAGCAGCCAGCGTAATTAAGGAGCCCACGCACCCCAGACATTCTCTCTTCCAGCTTCTTTGATCAGAAAAAGATACAAAAGTCTGAGATCATGTACCAACCTACTCAAGAACAGCTTCTTCCCTGCTGCCATCAGACTTTTGAATGGACCTACCTTGCATTAAGTTGATCTTTCCCTACACCCTAGCTATGACTGTAACACTACATTCTGCACTCTCTCCTTTCCGTCTCTATGAACGGTATGTTTTGTCTGTATTGTGTGCAAGAAACAATACTTTTCACGGTATACTCATACATATGACAAGAATAAATCAAATTGAAGAATTACAGCCAGTGTTTCAGAATGATGGCTTTTCCTTCAAGCCGGGAGTTAAGAAATTTAGATTTTGAGCAAGTGGTGGAAGGGATGAGGGTAAAAAAGGAAAAGTTGGCGATGGAGTGAGGGCAAGAGAGATTGAACGCCAGAAGAATTGGCCTTCCTGAGGCAAAGAGAATGGTGTTGGGGGCAGATAAGAAATGAAGATGCAAGGTTGTGTCTTGAGCCAGAGTGGTGCTGTCCTGAGACACGTGCAGAAAACAAAATGTGGAGGGGATTGAGTTTACAGTCTGAAGTAGTTGAAGTTTCAAGCCTAGAAGGTGCTCAATTGAAAGATGGGATAAAACTGATGTCGAGCTTTTATAGAGCAGTGCCTATAATGAATCTCACTGGGACAGTGCAGCAGGGAAGGACTGAGAGAGGATGGGGAATGAAAGTGACAAGTCACCGGCAACTTGTGATCATAATTGCGGATTGGATTGAACTGTTCCACAAAGCGGTCTCCCCAATGTGGAGGAAGCCACATTGTGAACAGCGAATACTGTAGACTAACTTGAAGGAAGTGCGGGGTAAATCTTTGGCACAGCTGTTAGCACTGCTGCTTCACAGCGCCAGGGACCCGGGTTCGATTCCCGCCTCAGATGATTGTGTGGAGTTTGCACTTTCTCCCTGTGTCTGTGTGGGTTTCCTCCCACAGTCCAAAGATGGGCGGGTTAGGTGGATTGGCCATGCTAAATTGCTCCTCAGTGTCAAGGGGATTAATAGGATAAATATGTGCGTTACAGAGATAGGGTCTGGGTGGGTTCTCGTTGGCGTAAGCTCGATGGGCCAAATGGCCTCCTCCTGCACTGTTAGGGGTTCGATGAAATTCTGCTTCACCTGAAAGAAGGTTTTGGGGCCTTGGACGACGGGGAGATACAAGAGCAGGTGTCACCATTTGTATGGAAAGGTACCATGAGAGGGGAACAGGGTGTTGGGAATGCTTGGGGGAGAGGGGAAGGTGTGTTTGGCGCTAAAACGACTCTGGAGGGGCAAAAGTGTTGAAAAATGACCTGTTGAATCACGGAGGCTGGTGGGGTAGGAGGTGAGGACAAGGGGGAAATCTGATGGAAGGCAAGGGGTGAGAGCAGAAGTCTGGGAAATGATACGGGCATAGCCAAGAGTCTTGTGGGATATGGGGGAAGGCTTTGGGGGGGGTGGTGGAATCTTCAATTGATGAGCAAAGAAGCTATTGCAGGCACTCTGATGTGGAAGGTGGCATCATTTTTTTTATTAGTGCACCATTATTAAGTGCTTAAAGATAAACAAAAGAGAATTGGTTTTACCAAATTATTATTGAAACATTTCCATCCTTCATCTGTTTATTCCAGTGTAAAGAAGGTTGGGAACTGTTCTAAGCCCCATGAGAATGCTGGTGCTTGGAGGAGCTACCCAAACACTCCAGGGTTGGCGCGTTAATCAGAGCTTGACCCTGGTGGATATTCAATATGTGTTCACGGCATGTTGCATTTTACGCTTGCTCATCTCCAATATTATTAAGGAACAAAATCCCACTGGAGAAGTCGAGAGCCGGACACAATATTTGATGCATTATTGCCGCGTTGTGGAAGATCACAACTGGTGAATGCATTAGAAGATATCCATCAGTGTTTGAGGACAGACTGGAGACTCTGCAGTGCCATTTAGACATTAAGTGTTGAATGACGTAATCAGGCTTAATGTTACACATCTCCAAATGAAGAGAGAAATTGTGATTTAATTCTTAAAAAGCTGCATCTACCATTCCCCCTTTTAATGCCCAAATGAATAACAGGTACACTGTGTCATCATTGAGGAATGAGGCATTGCATCCGATGATTGTCACAGTAAAATGTGATTACTAGTTACCTAGAGCAGTAGAGTGTGCCAGGAATTCATTTGTGGGACATGGCATCACTGGTTGGGCCAACATTTAGTGCCCATCCTTAGTTGCCCCAGGGTAGTTGCGGGTCAACCACATTGCTGTGGTTCTGGAGTCACATGTAGGCCAGACCGGATAAGGGCAGCAGATTTCCTACCCTAAAAGATATTCGTGAACCAGATGGATTTTTCCGACAATGGTTTCATGGTCATCAGTAGATTCTTAATTCCAGATATTTTTTATAGAATTCGAATTCCACCCCCTGCTGTGGCGAGATTCGAACCCGGATCTTCAGAACATTAGCAAACTTTCTGGATTAATAGACTAGCGATAATATCATGAGACCATCTCTTATTCCCCTTTTAAAAACTCGTATGGAGAATAGGTATCCTGTGTGATCATTTTAAGAGTGAGGCATTGCTGACTGTCACTGGAAAATGTAATTACTAGTCACTTGAAAGAACTGTCTATAAGAGTAGAATGGTGGCACAGTGGGTTAGCACTGCTGCCTCACAGCACCAGGGACCCGGGTTCAGTTCCAGCTTGGGGTCACTGTTTGTGTGGGGGTTGCACGTTCTCCCTGTGTCTGCGTGGGTTTCCTCCCACAGTCTGAAAAATGTGTTGGTCAGGTAAATTGGCTGTGCCAAACTCTGCCTTAGCGTACCCGAACAGGCGCCAGAGTGTGGCAACTAGGGGATTTTCACATGGCTTCATTGCAGTGTTAATGTAAGCCTACTTGTGACGCTAATAAATACATTTTAAACTAAGATTAGAATGTGGCTTCCTGAATAGTCCTGGATCTGAGCCATTCACAAGTGGAGCGCATGATGATTAGTCACACTCTTACACCTAGCACCCTCCCACATCCTTGTTAAGGTCTAATCTTCCCAAGCAAATACACCACAGTTAACTCAAACAGAGAGGAATGAAACCGAGTTACATATCCGCCGCAGAACTTCCCAAAGTCCAGTGTTTTGTCTGGATCCGGGAGTTTCAGGAAGTTCCTCACATCCGTGTTTCCACGCTGAAAACTTTGCTCCCGAGTTCATGCTGGGACTTTATTGAGTTCATCCTCATAGAATCCCGACAGCTCAGAAGGAGGCCATTCGACCCATCGGCCCTGCACCGCCCACAACCCTGACCAGGCCCGATTCCCGCATCCCCATGCGTCTACCCTAGCTAGTCACTAAGGGGCAATTTAGCACGGCCAATCTACCTAACCCACATATCTTTGGAGTGTGGGAGGAAACCGGAGCCCCCCCCAACCAGAGGAAACCCATGCAGACACGATGAGAACGTGCGGACTCCGCATAGTGACCCAAGCCGGGAATCGAACCCGGGTCCTTGGCGCTGTGAGGCAGTAGTGCTAACCACTGTGGCACCGTGCCATTCAGCTTTATACCTAATGTACTTTCACCAACAGGCATGACTGGACAGGAACTCAGAAATGGATGATGAATATCACTTTATTATTCATTGAATTACACGAGTTATTTTTTGAAAAGCTTTTTAAAAAGTATAATGTAAAATATTACTCAGGTGTACAGACTAAACGGATTATGTTTTGAGACTTTCACTTTGCTACTCATTGGTTTTATGGTCAAATTAATCTAAGTGATGAATATTATGGAACTTTATATATTCCCAAACCTCATGGGCTGAACATACCTGGTTCCAGATTAGACCAGAGCATTCAGAAAGTTTCAGGTTGTTTTTGTTCATTCGTGGGACATGGACGTCGCTGGCTGCCCAGCATTTATTGCCCATCCCTAGTTACCCTGAAACTGAGTGACCCACTAGGCCATTTCAGAGGGCAGTTGAGAGTCAACCACATTGCTGTGGCTCTGGAGTCACATGTAGGCCAGACCAGGTAAGGACGGCAGATTTCCTTCCCTAAAGGGCATTAGTGAACCAGATGGGTTTTTCCGACAGTGGGTTTCATGGTCATCAGTAGATTCTTAATTCCAGATTTTTTTCATTGAATTCACATTCCACCATCTGCTGTGGCGGGATTCGAACCCGGGTCCCCAGAACATTAGCTGAGTTTCTGGATTAATAGTCTCGTGATAATACCGCAGCTTATGTCACCATCTGTGCGGAGTTTGCACGTTCTCCCCGTGTCTGCGTGGGTTTTCTTTGGCTGCTCCGATTTCCTCCCATAGTCCAGAGATGTGCAGAATAGGTGGATTGGCCGTGCTAAATTGCCCCTTAGCGGCGAGGAGACTAGCTAGGGTAGATGCACGGGGTTATGAGGATGGGGCCTGGGTGGGATTGTGGTCGGTGCAGACTCGGTGGGCCGAATGGTCTTCTGTACTGTAGGATTCTGTGAATCTATGTACGATGCCAGTTGGGTACTTATTTTTCCAGAATTGTAACGTGCGAGTTGTGGAAAGATTAGCCGTCGTCATGGAATCATACAGTGCAGAAGAGGCCCTTCGGCCCATCCAACCTGCGCCAGCACGCGAGGAACACCTGACCTCCCACCTATTCCCATTTCCCAGCACCTTGGCCCATAGTTTTGAAATGTTATGACCTCTCAGGTGCTCATCCAGGCGCTTTTTAAAGGGTCTGAGGCATTCTGCCCCTACCACCCTCTCAGGAGGTGCATTTCAGACCATCACCACCCTCTGGGTAAACCCCCACCCCATGAAACCTCCTGCCCCTCACCTTGAACCTATGCCCTCTCGTGACTGACTCTTCAACTAAGGGGAACAGCTCCCTATCCACTCTGTTCACGTCCCTCATAATCTTGTACACCTCGATCAGGCCCCGTTGTTGTAGAAAAATTCTGTTGTTATTATTATTCTGTCACTTCTCGTAAGCACAGCATGCCTTTGGCTACGGCATAGAATTTTATATCAGCCTTACCTACGCCAACCCAAAAATATTGGTCTGTTTGACGCTAAACAAACCAGAGTCGCTGCCATTTTCCTATTTGTCAGGGCTGGGTTTAGTGCCACAGAGCTCGTATGTAATATTTGGAAAGCAACAAACAAGTTTGTCTTGGCAAAAGAGAAGGTGCTGGAAAATCTCAGCAAGCCTGGCAGGAGAGAAAAGCACTTCCAGATGACCCTTTATCAAAGCTAAAAGGCTTAGAAAATGGGAGATATTTATACTGCAGGGTGAGGGAATGAAAAGTGAGTCGTAGCTCAGAAAAACAAGGGGAAAGGCTGCTAATGGCAGCCCACAGGAAGAAGTCTCACAACACCAGGTTAAAGTCCAACAGGTTTATTTGGAATCACGAGCTTTCGGAGCACTGCTCCTTCATCAGGTGAGTGGAGAGGTTTCACAAACACGGCATATATAGACAGAGACAATTGCCAGTGATTACCTAATTCTTCAAATACATGAAGCATTATCTGAAAAGATTCACATTCCAATCATTATCTCGCAATTTGTGTCTTTGTCAATTTGTGGGGCGGCACGGTAGCACAGTGGTTAGCACTGCTGCTTCACAGCTCCAGGGACCTGGGTTCGATTCCTGGCTCGGGTCACTGTCTGTGTATGGTTTGCACATTCTCCTCGTGTCTGCGTGGGTTTCCTCCGGGTGCTCTGGTTTCCTCCCACAGTCCAAAGATGTGCGGGTTAGGTTGACTGGTCATGCTCAAATTGCCCTTAGTGCCCGGGATTAGCGGGTAAATGTGTAGAGATATGGGGATAGGGCCTGGGTGGGATTGTGGTCGGTGCAGACTCGATGGGCTGAAGGGCCTCTTTCTGCACGGTAGGAAAGCTCGTGATTACAAATAAACCTGTTGGACTTTAACCTGGTGTTGTGAGACTTATGACTGTGCCAACGCCAGCATCTCCACCTCAGTCCGCAGCGAGAATAGAAGGTGTAAATGACCAAAGGGCAGAGAAGCTGAAATCAGAGGGTGAACTGTGACAGATGAAGATGTGGGGAGAGGGGAGGAGATGGGTTGGGGAGAGGTAAAATTGAGAAGCGGGGGAAAGGGGGAGAAAAGGGGGATGAAATAGGGGGAAAGAGTGGGTGAAAAAGAAAAATAAAGAAAGACAATATAGAAATAAAATGTAGAGAACAGGTAAAAATTAAATAAAATGAAAACAAAGGGGTCGATATGATGGGTTGTGGCTCTAACTGATCTGGAACAATTCAAGGATTGTATTCACTGGAGTTTAGAAGAGTGAGAGGGAATCTCATAGAAATTTAGAAAATTCTAACAGGGTTAGACAGGGTAGATTCAGAAAGAATGTTCCCAGTGATGGGGGAGTCCAGAACTAGAGGGTCATAGTTTGAGGATAAGGGGTAAACCTTTTAGAACTGAGGTGAGGGGAAGTTTCTTCATCCAGAGGGTGGTGAATGTGTGGAAATCACTACTACAGAATGTAATTGAGGCCAAAACATTGTCTGATTTCAGGATGAAATTATGATGCGGAGATGCCAGCATTGGCATAGGGTGGCCACAGTAAGAATTCGCACAGCGCCAGGCTAAAGTCCAACAGGTTTATTTGGAACTACGAGCTTTCGGAGCACTGCTCCTTCATCAGGTGAGTGTGAATCCCACTCACCTGAAGAAGGAACTATGTTCCAAAAGCTCGTGATTCCAAATAAACCTGTTGAACTTTTCAACCTGGTGTTGTGAGACTTCTTAAGATGAAATTGGATATAGCTCTTGGGGCTAAAGGGATCAAGAGATATTGGGGAGGGGGAAGACCAGGATATTGAATTTGATGACCAGCCATGATCAAAATGAGTGACGGAGCAGGCTCGAAGGGCAGCGGTTCGAGAAGGCAGCTCACCACCACCTCAAGGGGCAACTAGGGGTGGGCAGTAAATGCTGGCCCAGTCAGCGACGCCCATGTCCCACGAATGAATGAAAAAAACAAGATGTTGACGTGCACCCAGCAGAGCAAACACCATTGGGCTTAAATGGAGAAACAGGGTTCAGGAAGCAAGGTGAATAAAAATCGGGCCTGGATTCGCCGCCCTGGTTTGTTTGACTTTTAAAAACTGGCAGCGAACCCACTGACAACACCTGTGGAGCAGGAAGATCAACAGCAGAATGGGATGGCTTTATTGTCGTCACGGCAGAACACCTTTAACAAACTGAGCAACTTAGATAAATATCAGGGGAATAGCGAGCGATCGAGAGGGAGAGAAATTGCTGGTGCCCAGCCACAATTCATGCTTTCCTCGGACAGGGATCGATACTGCAGAAGGAGCAGAGGCTTTGACGTGTAGGATGTGCTTTGTTTTTGTTCCGTCTAAGTGCTCCTGTGCTATTTCGTGTCTGCCGCGTAGGTTGGAAACTGTTGTCGACGCGAAAGGTTGAGTCCAGGAGACATTAAACGGATGATTTGTTTAGTAGGACAGGATACCAATCCAAAGACGTGTAGCTTGGGTGGATTGGCCATGCTAAATAGCCCCTCAATGTCAGGGGGGGACTAGCTAGGGGCAATGCGTGGGGTTCGGGGGATAGGGCCTGGGTGGGTTTGGTGCAGATTCACTGGGCCAAATGACCTCCCTCTGCACTGCAGGATTGTATAGATTTTATGGATAGTTGCAGCATTGAAGGAGGAGCATCCTCCAGGAAAACTTCCGTTTGCCCACCCTTTCCCCACCTGACCCTGCAGATCCCAACCCCCTTCCCCACCCCACCCAGTTGATTATCCAGCTCCCATTTGAATGCCAGAATCTGCTTCCCAGTCGGGCAGTGCATTCCGATGGCACAACCGTCAGCGCTGCTGCCTCACAGCTCCAGGGACCCGGGTTCGATTCCCGCCTCGGGTCACTGACTGCGCGGAGTTTGTGCGTTCTCCCCGTGTGTCTGTGCGAGTTTTCTCCGGGTGCTCCGGTTTCCTCTTTCA
The DNA here is from genome assembly GCF_965287045.1 of Carcharhinus amblyrhynchos. Lineage (NCBI taxonomy): Eukaryota > Metazoa > Chordata > Chondrichthyes > Carcharhiniformes > Carcharhinidae > Carcharhinus > Carcharhinus amblyrhynchos. The sequence goes on along the minus strand of NC_137335.1, from coordinate 7,810,091 downwards.
GTCCAAAGGTGTGTGAGGTTGGTGGATTGGGCCATGCTAAATTGCCCCTGGTTTTGGGGGGGATGAGCAGGGTAAATATGTGGTGTTGCGGGGATAGGGTGGGATTGTTGTTGGCGCAGGCTGGATGGGCCAAAGAGCCTCCTTCTGTACTGCAGGGATTCTATGATTGCATGCAGATGGAGGGTGAGAAATGAAAGGGGCACGGAATGCCAATTATTCATGGCATCGGGCAGATAAAATGAGCACTGGGCTCAATGAGATGCTAAATTGTCCCTTAGTGTCAGGGTAAATACATGGGGTTATGAGGATAGGGCCTGGGTGTCAGTGCAAGCTTGAATGGCCTCCTTCTGCACTGTAGGGATTCTATGATCATTTTTATTTATAATATGACACATACGTCAAAATGTTGAAGAAATATCTAAAGCGGGCGACTGTGATTTTCTGCTTATATGTTTAAAAATATTGTGCTGTGGGGTCTTCTTTTAAGGATAGGTTTTTGCTTATGTGCTGTATGTGTCCTGCTGTACGTGTTGGCACAAATGAGCTCCAGTAACTAATACATTCTGAGGCGTTTTGTCAGCCGCTGTTTACTTAATCTAATTCTCAGCGGCAGCACCTAGACACAGAGAAGACTCTGGTCCTGGATCAGAAGATGAAAAGCTTTGTATCTCGGGCCTGTTCGAATCCTCTGTACTGTTCCAGGCATTGCAGCCGAGAACCATGCTGAGTAAACGGATTGCTCAGAATATATTTCGGATTTAGTTTACTGGCTGAGGTGTTGTCCCGCTTTTCTTCCCCCCCTCCAAGGCAAGTCTCTGCTGAACTGTCCTCGAGATCGTACTGAGTTTCGTGGCTTTCGTAGGGAAGGAAAGGAGAGGGTGCAGGATGTAGTGTTACAGTCGTAGCTGGGGTGTCGAGAAAGATCAACTTAACGCGAGGTAGGTCCATTCAAAAGTCTGACGGCAGCAGGGAAGAAGCTGCTCTTGAGTCGGTTGGTAGGTGACCTCAGACTTTGGTGTCTTTTTCCCAGCGGCGGAAGAGAGAATGTCCGGGGGGGTGCGTGGGGTCCTTGATTACATTGGCTGCTTTTTTGGGGCAGAGGGAAGTGTAGACAGAGTCAGTGGATGGGAGGCTGGTTCCTTGTGGTCTTGGGCAGAGCAGGAGCCATAACAAGCTCTGATACAACCAGAAAGAATGCTTTTTGTGGTGCATCTGTAAAAGTTGGTGAGAGTCATTGACGGATTTGTACATGTCCATTTCACACAGCGAATTGTCACGAGGGGGAATGTGCTGCCTGAAAGGGCAGGGAAAGCCAATGCCCCGGAACCTTTTGAAAAGGGAAATGGTGCAGACTTGATGGGCTGAAGGGCCTCTTCAGCAGTCTATGGATCTATGATAAGGATTTGAAGTGGAACAATTTGCAGGGCTTATGGGATAAAGAACCGAGAATCTTCCGGATAGTTCTCCCAAAGAGCCGGCTCAAGACATGAAAGCATTTGTGTGCTGAATGGCAAATGGCATGTTGGCCTTCATTCTGAGAGGTTTCAAGAACAGGAACAGGGATGTGTTCTTACAATTATACAGGGCCTTGGTGAGGCCGCACCTAGAGTACCGTGTGCAGTTTTGGTCTCCTTTCCTGAGGAAGGATGTTCTTGCTCTGGAGGGAGCGTAGCGAAGGTTTACCAGGCGGACTCCAGGGATGGTGGGACTGATGTATGAGGAGAAATTGACTAGGTTAGGATTGCTGTCACCGGAGTTCGGACAAATGAGGAGGGATCTCACAGAGACTTATAAAATTCTAACAGGGCTAGACAGGGCAGATGCAGGGAGGATGTTTCCGATGGTGGGGGCAGTCCAGAACCAGGGGTCACAGTCTGAGAATTCGGGGTAGACCATTAGGGACAGAGATGAGGAGACCTTTCTTCACCCAAAGAGTGGTGAGCCTTTGGAATTCATTACCACAGGAAGTAGTTGATGCCAAAACATTGAATGTATTCAAGAGGCAGCTGGTTATAGCACCTGGGGCGAACAAGATCACAGGTTATGGGGAGAAAGCAGGATTAGGTTATTGAGTTGGACGATCAGCCGTGATCATGATGAATGGCGGAGCAGGCTCGAAGGGCCAAATGGCCTCCTCATGTTCCTACCTTCTATGTTTCTATGTATCATTCTGTAATTTTACACTGCGCGGGATATGGTTTCAGATGGCGTCAGCCGTCTTGCCTTAAGGGCTACATCGGGGGGAGAGGGTGGACAGGGCGAGGGCTGTTTTCCTCGGAACAGAGGTGGCTGGGGGGGGGGGTGACCTAATTGAGATGTACAAGAGGGGCCCAGACAGGATAGACAGGAAAGACCTCTTTCCCCGAGCAGAGGGGCCAATTACAGAAAGGGAGCGGGGTGGTGGCAGGGTATGGGGCACAGATTTAAGGTGATTGGTGGAAGGATTGGAGGAGGTGTAAGGGGAAAGCTTCGTCACCCAGAGGATGTGGGCATCTGGAGTTCGCTGCCTGGTTTGGTGCTTGAGACACAAACCCTTGACTCATTTAAATAGTGCCTGGATCTGCAGCTGAAGTGCTGTAACCTGCAAAACTTGGGCCACTGTCTGTGCAGAGTCTGCACATTCTCCCCATGTCTGCGTGGGTGTCCTCTGGGTGCTCCGGTTTCCTCCTCCAACCTGAAAGACGTGCTGGTTGGGTGCATTGACCCAAACAGGTGCCGGAATGTGGCTACTAGGGGAATCTCACAGTAACTTCATTGCAGTGTTAATGTAAGCCTTACTTGTGACTAATAAATAAACTTTAAGCTGTGGGCTTGGTGCTGGAAGGCACAATAAGAATCGGCTGCTCAGTCTTTCATGTCTTTTTGGGCTGGCATCGACTCCTTGGGTTGAATGGCCTCTTTCTGCACCGAAACCTTTCTGTGGTTCTGTGACATTCCGAATGTGTGATCCCAGCCTTCCCATTCAGAACGTTTGGGCCTCAGTATAAAGGTTTAGTTTAGTTTGTTTATTAGCGTCACATTAACACCGCAGTGAAGTTACTGTGAAAATCCTCCAGGCCGTGACACTCCAGTGCCTGCTCGGATACACCGAGGGAGAATTTAGCTTGGCCGATGCATCTAACCAGCACGTCTTTGGAGTGTGGGAGGAAACCGGAGCACCCGGAGGAAACCCATGCAGGCAAGGGGATAACATGCAGTCTCCACATAGACGGTGATGCAAGACCAGAATTGAACCCAGGTCCCTGGCGCTGTGAGGCAACAGTGCTAACCACTGTGCCACTGTGTGCCAATGCCTGGGACCTGAAGCTATCTGTTATGGCCTACCACAGCCCTGTGTATGATCAGTTGACCCAGCATGGCACAACTGGGGGGGGGGTGATGAAATAGTGGTATTGTTGCTAGACTATTAATCCAGAAACTCAACTGATGTTCTGGGACCAAGGTTCGAATCCCACCACGCCAGATGGGGAAATTTGAATTCAGTGAGAAGAAACTGGAATTAAGAACCTACTGATGACCATGAAACCATTGTCGATTGTTGAAAAAGCCCATCTGGTAATGTCCTTTAAGGAAGGAAATATACCGTCTTTACCTGGCCTTGCACTAAAGGAGAACTTAGCACGGCCAATCAACCTAATCAGCACATCTTTGGACTGTGGGAGGAAAATGGAGCACCCGGAGGAAACCCACTTAGATATGGGGAGAACATGCAAACTCCACACAGACTCATGGTGGCACAGTGGTTAGCATTGCTGCCTCACAGCGCCAGGGACCCAGGTTCGATTCCTGGTTCGGGCCCCTGTCTGCATGTTCTCCCCATGTCTGCATGGGTTTCCTCTGGGTGCTCCAGTTTCCTCCCACAGTCCAGAGATGTGCAGATTAGGTGAACTGGCCGTGCTAAATTCTCTCTCAGCGTCCCAGGACAGGAGTGTGGCGACTCGGGGATTTCCACAATAATTTAATTGCAATGTTAATATGAGTCATAAAAAAGTAAACTTTAATAAACCTAAGCCGGGAATCGAACCTGGGTCCCTGGTGCTTTGAGGGACAGCAGTGCTGGTCACAGTGCCACACTTGCATACAAACTGTCAAAATTGTACTCATGTAAGGTCACCCACCTGAAACGTGGGCTGGGGTTTTCCGACCTCGGTGGGGATTCTCCAGTCCCGCTGCAGTGAATGGAGGTTTGGGCTGAGCGCCAAATTCTCCGTTCCCGCTGACAGCGGTGATGGGGCTTGCGAGCCTGGAGAATCCCGGCCGTTAACTCTGTTACTCTCCCCACTGCCAGCTCTGCTGAATGTGTCCAGCATTTTCTGTTCTTAATACACCTCGGCAGTATTTTGCTTCTCTTTGGCGGATGAGGAGGCCAAAGATTGAGAAGGTCACCTTGTTGAATTGGAGATGGAAACCAACAGAGCCGTTATCACCGTTAACTGGTGAAGGATAGACTCAGTTCATTATATTTTCACGCTAAACTGATGTCAGTTGTATGAAACTTGGGTTGCTTTAGCCTAATGCCTGATGTTAAACAGACTCGATCGTGGCAGAAAATTGGATAGATCACTCAGACACAAAGGAGAAACCGTTTACTGTTTGGAAATTTGATGATTATAAGCAGACGTGGTATGAAATATGAAGGTTAATCATCTTAAGCAAGTGGAATCTCTACAGTGCAGAAGGAGGCCATTCAGCCCATCAAGCCCGTACAATCCCACCCAGGTCCTATTCCCATAACCCCACATATTTTTGATTTCGTTCATTATTGTCATGTGTATAACATACATTGAAAAGTATTGTTTCTTGTGCACTTTACAGACAAAGCATACCGTTCATAGAGAAGGAAAGTGGGGAGTGCAGAATGTACTGTTACAGTCATAGCTAGGGTGCAGAGAAAGGTCAACTTAATGCGAGGTAGGTCCATTCAAAAGTCTGATGGCAGCAGGGAAGAAGCTGTCCTTGAGTCAGTTGGTACGTGACCTCAGACTTCTGTATCTTTTTCCTGATGGAAGGGAGAATGTCCGGGGTGTGTGCGGTCCTTGAATTTTCAACTGTTCTTATCCTGCCAATCTCCCTGACATTAAGGCACAATTTAGCACGGCCAACCAACCTAACCTGCACACCTTTGGACTGAGGGAGGAAATCGGAGCACCCGGAGGAAACCCACACAGACATGGGGAGAATGTGCAAAATCCACACAATCAGTCACTCGAGGCCAGAGTTGAACTCGGGTCCCTGATGCTGCGAGGCAGCAGTGCTAAGCACTGTGTCATCGTACTGCATTGATGCCTGCTCCCTTGGGAAGACTTTTTAAGAAGTTTTAATACGCCTGGAACACAGTATGGAAATAATGGAAATTGTATTTTAGAATCAGAGAATCCACGCAGTACAGAAAGAGGCCATTCAGCCCATCGAGTTTCACCATCCACAGTCCCTCCCAGCCCCTATCCCTGTAACCCCACCTATTTACCCTGCTAGTCCCCCTGGCCAAAGTGGCAACTTAGCATGACCAATCCACCTAACCCGCACATCTTTGGACTCTTATGGTAAAAATGTGAGGAGTTACAGGGATAGGGTGGCAGAGTTTGGGGTCCCGGTTTCGATTCCCGGATTGTGTGGAGTTTACATATTTTCCCCGTCACGCCCCTCCAATCCATTCAGCATCCTGACTCGGAAATATATTGCTGTTCCTTCGCAATGGCTGGGTGGGTTTCCGCCGGGTGCTCCAGTTTCCTCCAAAGATGTGCGGGTTAGGTGGATTGGCCGTGCTAAATTGCCCCTTAGTGTCAGGGTGACTAGCTAGGGTAAATACACGAGATTATGGGGATAGGGCATGGGTGGGATTGTGGTCAGTGCAAACTCGATGGGCCAAATAGCCTTCTTTTGTGGTGTAGGATGTTATGATTCTGAGTAAGATACTCAGTCAGAATTGGTGCAGAACTGTCTGCACTTTTGAGGTTCCATCATTCAGTGAGACTGCAGAGTGAGCAGTGAAGATAGGAGATTACATTGAAGGAAGCGTTAAAACTGCTATCTGACCTGGAATGAGTGTCTGGGGCCTTGGGTGGGCAGGTGAGAGGACAAGCCTGCCTTTGCCGAGAAAGGGAACCAAGTGTGAGGGGTGTAGAGGAAGGGGCCAGGGTGTCACAGAGGGGCCAGAATCTTTGACGGGGAAGGGAAGGTGTGTCTGGCGCTGGTAACTATAATTGCTCCTGCTGTCAGAACTGTAAACGGTAACTGCACACCACTCTGAGAGGACCTAACTGCGCAAGATATTAACGAGGCACTGCTCGCTTACTGAACTTTATTGTAAAGCTGCCAGAATAGTGCAGAGAGTAAACTAACTGCAGTTAGAAAGGATCACATGGTGGAAGGAAAATGCAGTTTAAAAGGGGCAAATTACTGAACAAACACTTGTTCCTGCCCAAGGGAGGAGGGGAAGCTGGAACCTCCACAGGAGGCCATTCAGCCCACAATCCCACCCAGGCCCTATCCCCCATAACCCCATGCATTTGCCCTAGCTGGTTCCCCTGAGACTAAGGGGCAATTTAGCATGGCCAATCCACCGAACCCGCACACCTTTTAGGAGTGTGGGAGGAAACCGGAGCACCCGGAGGAAACCCATGAAGACACGGGGAGAAGGTGCAAACTTCCGCACAGTCAGTGACCGAGGCTGGAATTGAACCTGGGCCCCTGGCGCTGTGAGGCAGCAGTGCTATAACCGCCGTGCTGCATATATATGAATATATAATGTGTGTATCACAGAGCCAATGTTGGAAAATGGAAGGATTTTCAACAATTCCGCTTTTGCCGCACAGCCAGAGATTACTGCTGGCTGTGTCTGTGATCAGACGCTGGTGGCCTGCTCAAGCTTGACTGGGGCAGTGAGCTAGTGGTTTGAGTTAAGAATGAATCTTGGATAAGGGATTTTTAACACCTGCCTGGGTTGAGGCCTCCGCTAAGCGATCGAGCGAGAAAATTGGGGAACTTTCAACAAAGAAAAATTGCTTCTTCTGCAGTTAACCAGAATGGCAAACGCTGGGTAAAGCCACAGAATCCCAATAATGCAGAAGGAGGCCTTTCGGCCCATCGAGTCTGCACCGACCGCAATCCCACCCAGGCCCGATCCCCATGTATTTACCCTAGCTGGTTGCCCAGACACTAAAGGCAATTTTGCACGGCCAGTCTACCTAACCGGCATGTCTTTGGACTGTGGGAGGAAGCCGGAGCACCCGGAGGAAACCCACGCCCACACGGGGAGAACGTGCAGTCTCTGCACAGATGGTGACCCGAGCCGGGAATCGAACCTGGGTCCTCGGTGCTGTAAGGAGTGCTAACCACTGCACCACTGTGCTGCCCAGTGGGCCTGGGAGAAACAGAGTTAATGTTTTGAGTCCAATATGATGTTTCTTCGGAACCGAAGAGGGTTCGGGTTGTGAGGGATTGTATAGTTGGAGAAGAGACAGAGGAGGAGGTGCAGAATGGGACATCAGCGATGGGTCAGAGTTCAGGAGAGCTTGACAAAGATGTCATGGTTACTAGACTGAGGGATTTTTAATGGTGGCATTAAGGACTCAAGAAATGCTGATACGCGATAGTTAATTGCCTCTTCCCAGAATACCGCTGTATTATTTACAAATGATTTCCAGACAGTTTATCCATTTTAATGGCAAATTTACAGCCTGCAGTGTACGGTTATCTTTAATGTCCACTGCTGTCCCACTTTCTCATTTTCCATTTCTTTGGGTCTGAATTGTCCCGAGAATCCTTTATTGTTATTAAGGTGATCTTGGCAGACAGTGTGGTTGCAGCAGGCAGACACTTTCAATGACGCTGTCATTGTGGAAAGGTCACCCTTATTCGTACATTTGAGTTTTGGCGCTCCTGCTCCAGCTTCCAGAGGGAAATAGCGATTGGAGACACAAGGTTCGATTTGGATTTACTGCTGAACATGGTACTTTCACTGCCTTGGAGAAGATTGCACCTGTTTGTCACATCTCGCGTGATATTGTAGGCACAGTACAAATTAAGCAAAGTAATCAGTAATGTAACAATTTTGCGAGATTATTTCCTCACTCTCCCCCCGTCTCACTCTCTCATGCTCTTCCCCCCCTCGCTCTCTCTCCCCCCGTTGCTGTCTCCTCCCGTCACTCTCTCTCCCCACTGTTGCGCTCTCTCCCCCCGTCGCTCTCTACCCCTGCTGTTCTCTTCTCCCGTCGCTCTCTTCCCGTCGCTCTCTCTCTCCCCTCATCACTCTCCCCTCCGTCGCTTTCTCCCCTGTCGCTCTCTCCCCCCCCGTCGCTCTCTCTCCCCCCCCCCGTCGCTCTCTCCCCCCCCCGTCGCTCTCTCCCCCCCCCGTCGCTCTCTCGCCCCCCCCGTCGCTCTCTCCCCCCCCCGTCGCTCTCTCCCCCCCCCAGTCGCTCTCTCCCCCCTGTCGCTCTCTCCTCCCCCGTCGCTCTCTCTCCCCCTCATTCCCTCACTTCCTCATCCCTTCCCTCGCTCCCCCTTCCCTCGCTCCCTCTCTGTCTGAGAGCTTGCAGTGGGTGACTAATTGCCAAGTGTTTGAGTGAGAGTGAAGGTGGTTACCCCACCCCGCAGTGCCTGACGATGTCACCATGGTTTGATGTGTGGAGTCTCAGCAAGCCGTTATTTAAAATATTCAAACGGCAGTAATGTGTTTGACAAGAAGTCAGGCAGCGTCTGTGGGGGAGGGAAATGGTGCAAAGGTTTCATTTGAAACCCTTTCAAGTCTGCTTAACTTGCCAAGAGCCTAATTTAAACAGCTTTGCGATCCTCTTTGTTATGTAACGTTGCAGTGCCCTGTATTAATAAAATCATGAATTATACCTTTCCTAAAAAAAGAACTGCATCCAGCTGAGATTAAAGCTGGAGGATACGACAGATCGGAGCCAATAATGTTATTATTAAGGGGCGGCACTGTGGTTAGCACTGCTGCTTCACAGCACCAGGGAGCTGGGTTTGATCCCAGCCTCGGGTCACTGTCTGTGTGGAGTTTGCAGATTCTCCCCGTGTCTGCGTGGGTTTCCTCCGGATGCTCCAGTTTCCTCCCACACTCCAAAGATGTGCAGTTTAGGCTAATTTGCCCCTTAGTTTAGGGTAAATATGTGGGGTTACGGGGATAGGGCCTAGGTGGGATGGTTGTCGGTCCAGGCTCAATGGGCCAAATGTCCCCCTTCTGCACTGTAGGGATTCTATGATTCGATTCTATTCTATTTTTCCGTAAATCAGAAAATCCTGATGCATTCGGAATTCTGAAAGAGGTGCTGGTTAGGTGTGTTGGCCATGCTAAGTTCTTCCTCAGTGATTTAATTTGATTTATTATTGTCGCATGTATTAGCATACAGTGAAAAGTATTGTTTCTGGGGCGCTATACAGACATAGCATACCATTCATGGAGAGGGAAAGGAGAGGGTGCAGAATGTGGTGTTACAGTCATAGCTAGGGTGTAGAGAAAGATCAGCTTAATGCGAGGTAGGTCCATTCAAAAGTCTGACAGCAGCAGGGAAGAAGCTGTTCTTGAGTTGGTTGGTACGTGACCTCAGACTTTTGTATCTTTTTCCCAGAAGAAGGTGGGAGAGAGAATGTCCGGGGTGCGTGGGGTCCTTAATTATGCTGGTCGCTTTGCTGAGGCAGCGGGAAGTGTAGGGGGAGTAACGGGAGTGTGGCCACGAGGGGATTTTCACAGTAGCTTCACTGCAGTGTTAATGTAAGCCTGCGACTATTAAATAAACTTAGCTGTGATTTTATTTTATCGGTGCGTTTTCAGGAATATACAGCTTTTCGTGTTAATTTATGCATTATTTTCTTCGAATTATTTTTCCAATGTATGAGGTACTGATGGCAATTAATAAGTGTTGGGGCAAGTGTGTGCTTGCCACACAAAGCATTGAGTTTTGTCAATACTGTGTTCGTTTTCACAAGTGAAAGGATTGTTTTTATAATAAATGTGGAGCGATTTTTATTGATCCTGCTGTGAGTATGTTCTGCGAAGCTGCTCTAACCTCCACTTGCGTTTAGAACTCGTTTTTGTCGCTGAGCCGTAATCATGAATTAATTTAATTACCATTTTAATAGTTCTAAATTTATACTCATATAACAGCATAAGCTTATGGATCAGGAGTAGCCCATATCATTTAGGTGGCACAGTGGTTAGCACTGCTGCCTCACAGCGCCAGGGACCCAGGTTCAATTCTGGCCTTGGATGACTCTCTGCGTGGAGTCTGCACATTCTCTCCGTGTCTGCATGGGTTTCCTCTGGATGCTGTGGTTTCCTCCCACACTCCAAAGATGTGTTAGTTAGGTGGACTGACCATGATAAATTGCCCCTTAGCATCAGGGGGACGAACTAGGGTAAATATGTGGGGATAGGGCCTGGGTGGGATAGTGGTCAGTGCAGACTCGATGGGCCGAATGGCCTCCTTCTGCACTGTAGGGATTCTATGATTCTCGTAATGGCTTATCCTCTATCAATGGTACGTCTGCCTTTCCAATTTTGCTTCCCTTGGTATCCAACAATCTATAAATCTAACTCTTGACTGCACCCGCTTACTGAGAATCCCTCTGGGGCCAGTCCCACAGGTCTATAAACCTTGGAGTCAAGACCCTTCTCCTCATCTCAGTCCAAGATAAGTCCGAGACTTGTCCTGAGACTGTGATTCTGTGTTCACGACTCTCCAGTTGAGGGTAACAGCCTCGCGCTATTATCTTCTGGATTTTATTTGCCTGTTGGAATGTGTGATATAAAGTGGATTATTCAGTGAGCAGTGAAATCTGTTAGTTGTCCGTTGACCGGGCTGATGGTAACTCATTCTCAACCCTCATATTCCCGGATGCATCATTGTGGAATAAACCCATCAGCTTCACAAAGAGCCTGATTGCAGAATAAATGGAAGAAATTTATTTCCAGTCATGCGAGCCTCTCTCTCCCTCTGTCTCTCTGTTTTTCACTCTCTGTTACTGTCTCTGTCTCTGTCTCTTTTTGTCTCTGTCACTCTTTATCTCTATCTCTATTTTTATCTCTCTCTCTGTCTCTACCTCTCTCTGTTTCTTTCTCTGCTTCACTCTCTCTGTCTCTCTCTCTGCCTCTGTCTGTCTGTCTCTCTCTCTCTCTGTCTCTCTCTCTCTGTCTCTCTCTCTCTGTCTCTCTCTCTCTCGCTTCATCTGTCTGTTTCTCTCTTCATCTGTCTGTCTCTGTCTCTTTCTCTCTTTGTCTTTTCTCTCTGCCTCCCTCTTTCTCTCTCCCACTTTCATTTTCTCTCTCTTTCTCTCTCTCCCACTCTCTCTCTGCCTCTCTCACTCTCTGCTCCTCTCTCTCTCTCTCTCCCTTTGTCTCTGTCTCTCTCTCCATCTCTCTCTCTCTGCCTCTCTCTTTCTGCCTCTCTCTCTCTGCCTCTCTCTCTCTGCCTCTCTCTCTCTGCCTCTCTCTCTCTGCCTCTCTCTCTCTGCCTCTCTCTCTCTGCCTCTCTCTCTCTGCCTCTCTCTCTCTGCCTCTCTCTTTCTGCCTCTCTCTCTCTGCCTCTCTCTCTCTGCCTCTCTCTCTCTGCCTCTCTCTCTCTGCCTCTCTCTCTCTGCCTCTCTCTCTCTGCTTCTCTCTCTCTGCCTCTCTCTCTCTGCCTCTCTCTCTCTGCCTCTCTCTCTCTGCCTCTCTCTCTCTGCTTCTCTCTATTGCCTCTCTCCCTCTCCCTCTTTCTCTCTGCCTCTCTCCCTCTCTCTCTGCCTCTCTCCCTCTCTGCCTCTCTTTGCTTCTGTCTCTGCTCTCTCCGTGCTCTTTCTCCCTCTGTCACTCTCTTGCTCTCTCCGTTTTTCTTTCTTGCTCTTTCACTCTGTCTGTCTGTCTCTCTCTCTGCGCCTCTTCTCCTTCTCTCCCACCCCCCCTACCCGCTGCGTCCCCTTGCCCCCACCTCGATGTTTGGAGAAGCAGTGGAAGCCCATTGTCTGGAGTCCTGCCTGAGGCGATTTGAAGAGCACTCGGGCACTTAATTGACCAACATCAGGCCTCCTGTGAGACCAATGACCCCAGAAGGCAGAAGTCCCACCCCTGAGAGCTGCCAGCCGAGTAGGGGTCAAAGCTGTCCAGTGCCAACATGCCACTGGGAATGGTGATGGCTGCCAGTGATGCTATGAGGTCTTGACCAGAGATCAACGCTGGAGGCCTGGACACAGTGGGCTGGGATTATGGGGAAGATTGTCGCTGGTGAGTGGGGGAGGGTATCGGTGTAATGGGGAATGGGGCATGGCTTCCATATCCCCAATCTACTGTTCCTCGTGCCAGATATATTAATTGGGCACTGAGTATCGAGAAACAACCCAAACTCCCATGAGCCAGAAAGCAAACCCAACAATAACAACATTCAAAAGACATCTTGATGGATACAGAAATATAATAGATCTAAGGAAGGATGTGCTGGTCTGGGAAAGGGTCCAGAGGAGGTTGACAAGAATGATCCCTGGAATGAAGAGCTTGTCATATGAGGAACGGTTGAGGACTCTGGGTCTGTACTCATTGATGAGGTGGATAAGGGGGAATCTTACTGAGTGTCCAAAGCCTGGATAGAGTGGACCTGGAGAGGATGTTTCCACCAGGAAAAACTAGAACCAGAGGGCACAACCTCAGGCTAAAGGGAGGATCCTTTAAAATAGAGATGAGGAGGAATTTTTTGAACTAGAGAGTGGTGAATCTGTGGAACTCTTTGCCGCAGAAGGCTGTGGAGACCAGGTCATTGAGTGTCTTTAAGACAGAGATGGATAGGTTCTTGATTAATAAGGGGATCAAGGGAAAAGGCAGGAGAATGGGGATGAGAAAAGTATCAGCCATGATGGAATGGCGGAGCAGACTTGATGGGCCGAATGGCCTAATTCTGCTCCTATGTCTTCTGGTCTAGTAGGAAGGGAATCGAGGAATATGGACCACCTAGAGGCAAGAAAATATTAGGTTAAAGAGGTGTCTTTGTCGGCACAGATTGTTAGGCCGAAGAGCCTGTTCCTGTGCAATTCTTTGTTCTTGTTCGGTGCTTCAGGGGCCATGGGCCACCTCTGCAATTCACATCAAATTCCTGATCCACCATTAAATTTCTGAGAATTCCGGGAGAATTGTCTTCATGGATCAGAGCAACTGACATCCGGATTCCTGGATCAGGCCTTTCCTGCCCCCGAATAAGACAGTTTCCCCAGCGCCGGGAATCCGACACGTTTACCCCCCACCCCAACCGCCCCTGCTCCCCGCCATTGTGGCTGCTCCGAAATGCTCCACTATGGGTGGCACAGTAGCACTGCTGCCTCACAGCGCCGGGGACCCGGCTTTGATTCCCGCCTTGGGTCACTGCCTGTGCGGAGTCTGCGCCTTCTCTCCCGTGTTGGCGTGGGTTCCCTCCGGATGCTCCGGTTTCCTCCCACAGTCTGACGGCCACGCTAAATTCTCCCTCGGTGTCCCCAAACAGTGTGGCGGCTGGGGGGGGGATTTTCACAGTAACTTCATTGCAGCGTTAATGTAAGCCTACTTGTGACACCAGTAAATAACCTTACACTTAAATTCAAGCTCCCTGAGTTGTAGTTTTTTTTCACAGCCTGGTTGGGATATTGGAATTAAATTACTCATTCCGTTAGGTGGCCATTTGCAACAATGGGTGGGAAGATCATGTTTGAACCATTAACTCAAATGTTGGCTGTCCCATTGAATGACACCCTGGAATAATTGTCAACTGCCCGTATCACAGAGCTATGTTCTACTGGGCAGTTTGTGTATACATGAGGAAACTGATTGTTTTCTTGGAAGAACAGGAGCATTGATTGTTCTGTGCTGCCATGTTCTATCAGAGCCTTGTGCTCCATACCTGGGGTCAAACACGTTTAGGATTGGGGAATTTAAAACCTGGAAAACATTGGAAATTAAACCCTATTTGGCATGATGAGAATCTGAGGTTGTCCGTAAGAAATTTGGATCATTATCTGTCTGTGCCGGAGGTGTTGAAGTGGGAACAGTTGGACGGCCTGACGGTGTAAGTCAGAGTCACAACGTTGATTCCCAGATCCGAAGAGCACTCTTCAAGGCAGCGTTGGTCTTCCAAGTTCCATCAGAACTCTGACAAGGGGCCAACCAGATTTGAATTATGAGAAGCACAAGCAGAGTGGGTAGTCAGAGGCTTGTTCCCAGGGTGGCAGTGTCAATTACAAGGGGGCACAGGTTCAAGGTGAGAGGGGGAAAGCTTGAGGGAGATGTGCGAGGGAGGTTTTTTCACACACAGAGTGGTGGGTGCCTGGAACGCGCTGGCAGAGGAGGTGCCTTGAATGGTTTTATTCTCGCTCCATAGATGCTGTCAAAGCTGCTGAGATTTTCCAGCATTTTCATGGAATGCCTGCAGTGCAGCAGGAGGCCATTTGGCCCATCAAGTCTGCACCGACCACAATCCCACCCAGACCCTATTCCCGTAACCCCACATATTTACTCTGCTAAAACACCTGACACGCGGGTTAATTTAGCGTGGCCAATCAACCTAACCCGCACATCTTTTACTGTGAGAGGGAACCGGAGCTCCTGGAGGATATCCACGGAGAATGTGCAGATTCCTCCGCACAGACAGTGACTCTAGCTGGAATTGAACCCGGTCCCTGGCACAGGGAGGCAACAGTGCTAACCATTGTGCCACCGTGTCACCCTTGATTTTCAAGGAATGAAGAAAAGTACTGTACAGGAACAGGCCCTTCGGCTCTCCAAGCCCATGCCAATCATGATGCTCTAACTGAGCTAAATAAAAAACCATCTGTCCTCACTCGGACCATGTCCCTCTATTCCCTCCCTGATTCATGTACCCATCCAAGTGCCTCCTAAATCTCAAATGTGCCTGCTTCCATCATCTTCTCTGGCAGTGCGTTCTAGGCACCCACCGCTCTCTGTATGAAAAACTTTGCCCCACACATCTCCCTTAAACTTTCCCCCTCTCACCTTGAACCTGTGCCCCTGTAATTGACACTTCCACCCTGGGAAAAAATCCTCTAACTATCCGTCTGCCTACGTCTCTCATGATTTTGTAGACCTCTATCAAGTTTCCCCTCAGCCTCCGTCTTTCCAGTGAGAACGATCCCAAGTTTATTCAACCTCTGCTCATAGCCAACACCCTCGAGACCAGGCAACATCCTGGTGAGCCTTCTTTGCACTCTCCCCAAAGCTTCCGCATCCTTCTGGTAGTGTGGTGACCTGAACTGCACCCAGTACTCCAAATGCAGCCTAATCAAGATTTTATATAACTGCAACATAATTTGCCAACCCTTGTTCCACCAAAGTAATATTGGCTTTGGCCATTCCCGGTTTGTCCCTTTGCAGTTTGCCTTCCCCCCCACTTCCACCTCAAGATTAACTGACCAAATATCCAAAGGTCCCAACCAATGAGCTGGAACAAGATTTGATTTGATTTATTATTGTCACATGTATTAGTGTACAGTGAAAAGTATTGTTTCTTGCATGCAATACAGACAAAGAGAAGGAATGGAGAGGGTACAGAATGTAGTGTGACAGTCATAGCTAGGGTGTTGAGAAATATCAACTTAGTGCAAGGTAGGTCTGTTCAAAAGTCTGATGGCAGCAGGGAAGAAGCTGTTCTTGAGTTGGTTGGTACGTGACCTCAGATTTTTGTATCTGTTTCCCGATGGAAGAAAGTGGAAGAGAGAATGTCCGGGGTGCGTGCGATCGTGACTGCTTTTCCAAGGCAGCGGGAAGTGTAGACAGAGGCAATGGATGGGAGGTTGGTTTGTGTGATGGATTGGGCTACATTCACGACCTTTTGCAGTTCCTTGCGGTCTTGGGCAGAGCAGGAGCCATACCAAGCTGTGATACAATCAGAAAGAATGCTTTCTATGGTGCATCTGTAAACGTTAGGGAGAGTTGTAGCGGACATGCCAAATTTCCTTAGTCTTCTGAGAAGGTAGAGGCATTGGTGGGCTTTCGTAACTATAGTGTCGGCTTGGGTGGAGGGGGACCAGGACAGGTTGTTGGCGATCTGGACACCTAGAAACTTGAAGCTCTCGACCATTTTCTACTTTGTCCCCGTTGAACAAGATGCACAAGCGGGGAATTACATTGCCCGTTTCCACAGCTCCAGTGTTCACCCCTTCGAACGTGGAGTCACTAAACAGCACGTAGCAGATCAAATTCCTCTTGCGCTTCTTGTCTCGATCTCCTTTTCATTTTTAACATATATATGACATACTTGTGCAGTGAATCATAAGCGAAGGTAGTTTCATAGCATGGTCTTGTGTCTAAGATAAACAACTGCACCGGCGATTAATTAATATTTAAAGCACGCCATTTGCCGTCGGACATATGTTGAACACTGCAAATCATTTGTCTTTCAAAACTTCTTTTTTTATCTGATGGTGCATAAATCTTAAGGATGTACTGTGGTCGGTTTGTCTAGCAGAGTCTTTGTGATGCAGTCCTGTCTGTATATCATCTCCCGCGATAAATCCACACCCCCCACCCCCCAAACAATTCAGCTTGGGAGTGAGCATTACAGTCAACCTGCAAATCCTGAGCACATTTCTTGAGCACATCCTGATTTGTGGGATAAGAGTGCACTCCAGTCCAATAGTTCACCGCAATCCGCACAGGGGTGGCTCTTGCTTTGTTTGTTGTGCACAAATTAAGGGAGGCATTTATCCTGAGGTGGAGATTACAGTCTGTTGTGCAGTTTGTACATTGTTAGTGTGACCACAAGAGTTCCTCGCGCCTTGTATTTTGGTCTTGTGGCACGGCTCCTGCTCTGGTTCTGACTTGGAGTATTGTTGTGAGTATAATCAAAGCTGCGTCTGTTTTCTTCTCGGGAGCTAAACCCTGGGAAACTGTAGATAAATCTTTGCTTTTCACTTATAGCCGTAACCCCAGCCTGGTAGACTTTTGTTCCACGCAGGCGTCCTTCTAAGAAACACCTTGCCATAAATCTATCGTACACTCTTTCTGGCTCTTGAAACTTCACCTGATCTTATATGCTGTATAGACTTCAGTTGCATGCAATGCGAAATAAATAGGGAGAGCATGTTGCGACTGGTTGGTTTTGCATAATACTGATGAAACATTTTGTTTGTATAATTACCCATCACAGCTCAATTTTCTCTGGCTTCGAGCTGCTTTTAGATAATCTCTGACCAATCTTTGATACATTATTGTCCACGGTGAAAAGTGTGCTTTTCAACATTACTGCTTCCTAATCTGTAGTCCTGTGATGGAGCCTTTGAAACTGCAAGTCGTGTGGGTCACATTTTGGATTGTTAAGGCTTATAAGGGAAAATGAGAAGGTCATCTCATTGATTCTTGGGTGTTGAAACACTCACTGCATCTGCTGCTGATGGGGTCGAGGGGTCAGTAACCAGGGGGCATAGATCTAAGGTACGGGGTAGGAGAAATGGAGGGGGATTTGAGGAAAAACTTCTTCACCCAGAGGGGGTGGAAATCTGGAACTCACTGCCCGAAGGGCTGGAGCCCCTCCCAACATTTAAGTTTGTTTATTATTGTCGCAAGTAGGCTACCGGAGCACCTGGGGGTAAGGCACGCAGCAACGGGGGAGAATATGCAGACTGTGCACAGACAGTGATTCCCAAGACAGGAATTGAACCCAGGTCCCTAGTGCTGTGAGGCAGCAGTGTTAACCACTGTGCCAGGCATTTAAGCAGCATTTAGGTGAGGACTTCAAATGCCATGGCATACAAGGCTACAAACCAAGTGCTAGAAAAGGGGAATTGGAATAGATAGATGCTTGATTACCAGCACAGACACGATGGACTGAAGGGCCTCTTTTCTGCACTGTAATGCCCCATGACCACAACATATATTAGATTTTTACAGATATGGCTTCTCCATAGAGTGGAATATAGCGTTCAATTCTGGTTGCCACACTGCCAGAAGGATGTGGAGACTTTGGAGAGGGTACAGAAAAGATTTACCAGGATGTTGCCTGGTATGGAGGGCATTAGCTATGAGGAGAGGTTGGAGAAACTTGGTTTGTTCTCACTGGAGCGACGGAGGTTGAGGGGCGACCTGATAGAAGTCTACAAGATTATGAAGGGCAGGGACAGAGTGGATAGAAGCTTTTTTCCAGGGTGGAAGAGTCAATTACCAGGGGGCGTAGGTTTAAAGGGGACGTACAAGGTAGTTTTTGTACGCAGAGGGTGGTGGGTGCCTGGAGCTCGCTGCTGGGGGAGGTAGTTGGAAGCAGATACGATAGTGACTTTTAAGGGGTGTCTGGACAAATACATGAATAGGATGGGAATGGAGGGATATGGTCCTCGGAAGGGTAGGGGGTTTTAGTTCAGTCGGGCAGCGTGGGCAGTGCAGGCTTGGAGGGCCGAATGGCCTGTTCCTGTGCTGTAATTTTCTTTATTCTTTATTGTGCCAGTGACAGCTCCATCATTGCAAAAACTAAATTACACTTTTCTCAATTTATTTTCTGTCGAAGTCCTGCCTACTGTTATATGGGGCGGCACGGTGGCATGGTGTTTAGCACTGCTGCCCCACATCACTGGGGACTCGGGTTCGATTCCTGGCTTGGGTCACGATCTGTGTGGCATCTGCACATTCCGTGTCTGTGTCGGTTTCCTCCGGGTGCTCCGGTTTCCTCCTACAGTCCGAAAGACGGGCTGGTTAGATAGATTGGCCATGCCAAATTCTCTCTCGGTGTCCCCGAAGAGGTGGCATCCAGGGCGATTTTCACAGTGATTTAATTGCGGTTTTAACATAAACCTATTTGTGACACTAATAAATAAACTCTAAAACTTTATGTTCATTGGTGCTGTGTGCTACCTCTGCACGGGCGCGGTCAAAGGTTCTGAGGTCAAGCTATCGGAAACTTGCACAAGTTAAAAACTTTCTACAGCTTGCTGTCCTGACAAGGAGGCCTCGTCTGTCAGCCATGGATGTCAGTGTCAGTATCTACAGCGAGCAGTGCGAGGTTAGGAAGTGGCCCTGGAGAACTGTCATTGTCTACGAGCCGAAATTTATATTAATAGTTCTGCCTTGCCATCACACGTCGGGTGGAGTTTGCATTCTCCGTCGCGGCTTTGTGTACAAGCCTACAGCAGGATCTAAAGATTTGTAAACCCAACAGAGCCAGACTGGAGTTAATTTGCAATATGTATCCCAATTCGGACGTGTAGGCTTTATTGCAGTCTCCTCCTCCTCCCGGGCATATCTGGATCCACCCAAATGCAGAAGGGTAAGATATTTTCCGGCATGTATAATGCTGTCATTTTACATGTCCTGCTTTCTATTCAGGTGGCGTTTGCTGTGTGGTTGCTGTCTCCTGCTGCAAGGCAGTGACAAAATTAGACACAGGCTGTAAAATCTCCTCTTGTGTTCCGTTGCGCCGCTGTCGATGTCCTAGCTCCACTGGAAAGCTCCGTCGTTCCAGCAGCTGACAGGGTCGCTGGGGTGGGGGTAAGTTGCTTGAAATATATTTTGCATCGTTCCGGTGTAACTTACAGAATCGTACGTCCCTACCGTGTAGAATGGGGCTATTCAGCCCATCGATCCCGCCCTGACTCCCTAAAGAGTATATTACCCAGGCCCGATCCCCATGACCCCACACGTGGGGGCGGCACAGTGGTTAACGCTGTTGCCTCACAGCACCGGGGACCCGGGTTCAATTCCCGGCTTGGGTCACTGTCTGTGTGGAGTCTGCCTTGAGGATTCAAGTCCATGGGACTATTGCCTATGCAGACCCTGCATGTTCTCTGCGTGTCTGCGTGGGCTTCCTGCAGGTGCTCTGGTTTCCTCCCACAGTCCGAAAGACCGAGCTGGTTAGGTGCATCGCCATGCTAAATTCTCCCTTAACATACCTGAACAAGTGCCAGAGTGTGGCGATTAGGGGATTTTCACAGTAACTTCATTGCAGTGTTAATATAAACCTACGTGTGACTAATAAATAAAAGTTTAACTTTATATCTCATGGTTAATCCCCCTAAGCTCCACCTCTTGGGATGCTAAGGGGCAATTTAGCATGGCCAATCCACCTAACTTGCACATCTTTGGACACTAAGGGGCAATTTAGCATGGCCAATCCACCTAACTTGCACATCTTTGGACACTAAGGGGCAATTTAGCATGGCCAATCCACCCAACCTGCACGTCTTCGGACTGTGGGAGGAAACTGGAGCCCCTGGAGGAAACCCATGCAGACACAGGGAGAACATACAGACTCCGCACAGACAGTGACCCTAGACCAGAATCGAACCAAGGTCCCTGGTGCTGTGAAGCAGCAGTGCTAACCACTGTCCTTCCTTGCCGTGAATATTGAAGTGTGTTAACTTGCTGAAGATATGCTACAGAATTGTGAGCTTTTAGCGAGGTGTCAGGACATTGATGATCCTGATGCCCGGGTGTACGGAACCCGAGTGTATACCAGTTGCTGCTGAGTTGGCATCCTATGTGTCATCTTCATGCCATTATAGTACCTTGAGGAATGACGCCATGGGTGTAGATGTCGATGGCACAGTTGTTTGGGAGGAGTGCCCACAAGGTAAGTGGGCATACGTTACACTGATTGATTGTTTGATTGATTTATTATTGTCATATGTATTGGGATACAGTGAAAACTATTGTTTCTTGAGCGCAATGCAGACAAAAGCATACTAATCATAGAGTACAGAGGGGAGAAGGAAAGGAGAGGGTGCAGAATGTAGTGTTACAGTATAGCTGGAGTGTAGAGAAAGATCAACTTAATGCGAAGTAGGTCCATTCAAAAGTCTGATAGCAGCAGGGAAGAAGCTGTTTTTGAGTCGGTTGGTGCATGTCGTCAGACTTTTGTATCTTTTTCCCAGTGGAAGAAGGTGGAATAGAGAAGTGCGTGGGCACCTTTGATTGTACTGGCTGCTTTTCCAAGGCAATGGGAAGTGTAGATGGAGTCAATGGATGGGAGGCTGGTTTAGCGTGATGGACTGGGCTACGTTCACAAGCCTTTGTAGTTTCTTGAGGTCTTGGTCAGAGCAGGAGCCCATACCAAGCCGTGATACATCCGAAAGGATGCTTTATAATGCATCTGGAAAAATTGGTGAGAGTCGTAGAGGACGTGTTGAATTTCCTTCACCTCCTGGGGAACTAGAGGCAGTGTGGGCTGCCCCTGCCATTAGGCGCCCAGCCTCTTCGAGCTGCTGGGAGTGTGGGATTAGTTTGCGCACATGTTGTGGGGCATGGTATCCAGGGGGACACTCTCCTCCACTGCCTGATGCCCCCCGGGTCTGGATACACTGCCGCAGGAACAGCTCCTGCTGCCCTGATGGCGCGGGACGTTAGACCCGGGGGAAGGACATTGCTTGTCCAGTCGGACAGAGCGTGGAGTCGTGGATGGTGGAAGTCGGGCGTTCCAAAACTCTTGTCTGTTCCGAGTAGAGGGAAAGCCGAATGGAAGACCGGAAGAAGCTTCCAGAAGGTGGGATCGCGGGAGTGCTGGATAAATTTGACATTCTGCCGGGTGCCTCCCACTGTTCAAAGATGTGCAGGTTAGGTGGATTGGCCGTGCTAATTGACAACAGTGCCCTTACCCCCCTGTAACCCCATGTATTTACCCTAGCTAGTGCTCCTGACACTTAAGGGCAATTTAGCATGGCCAATCAATGGGACTGACTCTATTTTATGCAAAGGCTCATCTGCTTAGATAATTGCAAAGCGATTATGTAAACCCCAACTGCGGGGTGCAGATGCAAACATTCGGAGCAAAACTCCGAAGCTGGCGAATGTTGACAGGTCAAACGACCCCCAAATGAAATAATAGCAGCACGGACTCCCTTCCGCTGCACTGATGGTTTTAATCACCTGGATTGTGTTTGTTATTTAAACACAGCTTAGTTATTGCCACGAGGGGAGAATTGTGCTTTGGAAACAGACTGAGAGTGGGCTCCCCCTTAATCTAATCAACGTGTGCGACTGTGCATGCTGCAGATCCAATTATGGTGATTCATTCGCAAAACCTAAAAGCAGCTTGCAGAGGCTGATAAGCATCTAATTAATTTCAGAAAACTTATAATTGGAAATTCTTTTTCCGACTATAAATAATACGTGCCCTTGTGCAGATCACAAATACAGGGGGATGAAGTTCCAGCAAGCCAGACGCGGCTCCCGCCTATTGTGTGAAACCCGCTGTGGGAGTTGTTGCACTTGGCGGTTCTCGCTCATTCCAATCTCACACATTTCGCCGCTCCAGCACTCATTTATTTTTGCAAGAAAATGCCAGAGGAGGGACTATCTCACAAACGCACTTCCCAATGGTGCACTAACTCAAACCTTGCGATGTCAACTCAAATGCTACTGCTCCAACCATTTGTCTTGTTGCCTTATCAATCAGACGAGGCGGGTGTTGCCGTTGAGGTGGACGATTCTTGCCGATCCTTAACTGCCCTCGAGAGGTGGTGGCGTGTTGCCTCAAACACAACTGGACGGCTCACCGGGCTCATTTAAGACCCCAAACCACATTGGCCGCATTTGGCCAGACCGGGCGAGGGTGGCAGGTTGTATCAGACTGGCCACGATCTCATTGAATGGCAAGGGATGGTCAAGGAAGGGGAGGGGGCATGGGTGGGATGGTGTCCGGGCAAGTTAGGAAGGGGCAGTGCTGACTCTCTGAGTGCCCTTTAAGTGTGGCACCCGGACGTTTGACCCCCATGATGTAATGGCGGGGACGGTTGCCACCGCGAGAATCGGCAAAATCCTCGCATTTGTGAGTTGAACAGTCCCCGTGGGTGGATGTACCATTCCACAACGAGAATCATAAGATATAGGAGCAGAATTAGGCCACTTGGCCCATTGAGTCTACTCAACGGCTGGTACGTTTTTCAACTCCATTCTCCCGCCTCTTCCCCATGACCTTTGATCCCCTTACCAATCAAGAACCTATCTCTGTCTTAAATATGCTCAATGATCTGGCCTCCACAGCCTTCTGAATTCCACAGATTCACCACCTTCTGGCTGAAGAAATTCCTCCTCATCTCGGTTCTAAAGGGTTGTCCCTTTACTCTGAGGCAGTGCCCTTGGACCCTAGTCTGTCCTCCTAATGGAAACATCTTGCCCCACGTCCACTCTCTGCAAGCCTTTCGGTATTCTGTAAGTTGCACTGAGATCTCCACCCTCCCCTCTCCCTCCACCACTCCCCCATCCTTCTGAACTCCGCACAATCACTCCCCCCACCACCAACAAGCCCCCGCGTGTTCTTCTGAACTCCACACAACCACTCCCCCACCCCACCCGGCCTCCACCCATCCTTCTGAACTCCACACAATCACACCCGCAAGCCCCCGCACATCCTTCTGACCTCCACACAATCACTCCCACTTCTGTGCCCATCACCAAACTCCAGAAGGTAGTTTCTCTTCATGAGTGATGCAGGGTTGGGAGGATGTGCTGTTTACTCGTGGAGCGACACACTTAGAACTGTAATTGGAACATTGCGAAGGTGATGGTTGGGTTGGGGGAGGGGGTGGTGTGGGGGTGGAAATGCCAGCTTAGCGCTGGAGGGCGACTTGTCCTGAGTCCGGGGTTAGATTCTGATACTCATGACCATTGCACCTGAAACAAGTGAGGGCTCTCGATCCGAGTTGCTGAGAGTTATTTTTATGTCAATTAGCACTGTTATTGTTGACGCTTGAACTTGCTGCAGACAATACCCAGCACAGGTTGCAAAGTGTTTACTTAAAGAATGTTCCCTTTCTATCGTCTTAATGTGTCGCTACATTTTGAGGCATGTTGTCAATAGTTTATAGTGGATGTGGCAACCTCAGTGGCTGAAGTCCCATTACAGCTGTGTGAAATTGGAAGGCACATCTGGCGGTGTACTTTGCAATGGGATCTCTCTGGCACTCACATTTTATCTTGAGGATGCAGGGCAACAGCAGGAGGGGTCAGGACAGAACATGTCCACTGTGTCGTTACGGGCTTTAATCCTGGCATCATGTACCCCGTACTGAACTGAGGAGCAGTGTTTAACAAGGCTGTACTACACCACCGAGAGTGTCTCACAGTTTTACATCGTAGAATCATACAGTGCACAGGAGACCCTTCGGCCCATCAAGTCTGCACTGGCACCATCGTCCACCCTTGCATGTTGCAGGTGAGACAGCTGCTACCTGGAGCTTTTTTTAAATTTATTCATGGGACATGGGCATCACTGGCTGGGCCAGCATTTCATAGAATCCCTACGGTGCTGAAGGAGGCCATTCAGCCCATCAAGGCTGCACCGACCACAATCCCACCCAGGTCCTATTCCCTTAGAATCATAGAGGTTTAGAAACAGGTCCACCTTGCCCATGCCGCCCTTTTCTTTTAAGCCCCTAAGCTAGTCCCAATTGCCCACATTTGGACCATATCCCTTTATACCCATCTTACCCACGTAACTGTCTAAATGCTTTTTAAAAGACAAAATTGTACCTGCCTCTACTATTACCTCTGGCAGCTCGTTCCAGACACTCACCACCCTCTGTGTGGAAAAATTGCCCCTTTTGTATCTCTCCCCTCTCACCTTAAACTTATGCCCTTGACCCTACGTACTTACCCTGCTAGTCCCCCTGATACTGAGGGGCAATTTAAGCATGGCCAATCAACCCAACCCGCACATCTTTGGACTGTGGGAGGAAACCCATGCAGGCACAGGGAGAAGGTGCAAACTCCGCACAGACAGTGACCCGAGACTGGAATTGAACCCAGGTCCCTGGCGCTGTGAGGCAGCAGGGCTAACCAGTGTGCCACCCTGCCACTGCGCTGCCCTTTATTGCCAATCCTTAATTGCCTGAGTGGCTTGCTATTAAATGTCCCATTTCGCAGGACAGTTAAGAGTCGACCACATTGCTGTGTGGGGCAGGAATCACACGTAGGTCAGACCAGGTAAGGTTGGCAGATTTTGGGTGGGGTGGGGACACGGTGGCACAGTGGTTAGCACTGGTGCCTCACAGCGTCAGGGACTCACGTTCAGTTCCCCAGCTGGGTCACTGTCTGTGTGGAGTCTGCCCGTTCTCCCCGTGTTTCCTCCGGGTGCTCCGGTTTCCTCCCACAGTCTGAAAGACGTGCTGGTTGGATGCATTGGCCGTGCTCAGTTCTCCCTCAGTGTATCCGAGCAGGCACGGGAGTGCGGTGACTGGGGGATTTTCACAGTAACTTCATTGCAGTGTGAATGTAAGCCAACATGTGACTAATAAATAAATGTAGTGAACCAGGTGGGTTTTTATGACAATCGACAGTAGTTTCATGGTCATCATTAGACTTTTACTATCAGATTTTTATTGAATTCAAATTTCTGCTGTGGTGGGATTCGAACCCAGGTCCTCAGAGTAGCACCCTGGTTCTCTGGATTACTAGTTCAGCAATAATACCATTCTGCCATTGCATCTTCCTTTCTCTGCAGGGCTTACAGATCCCATGGTGTTCTTCTACTTGTCTCTAAAGGACCCAGTGCTATTTACATAAGAACATAACATAAGAAATAGGAGCAGGAGTAGGCCATCTAGCCCTTCGAGCCTGCCCCGCCATTCAATAAGATCATGGCTGATCTGTTGTGGCTCAGTTCCACTTTCCCACCCTCTCCCCATAACCCTTAATCCCCTCTCTTATCAAGAACCCATCAACCCGCTTCTTAAAAATATTTAGCGAGGCAGCCTCCACCACTTCAACGGGCAGAGAATTCCAGAGATTCACCATCCTTTGAGTGAAGAAGTTCCTCCTCAACTCCGTTCTAAACCGCCCCCCTTTTATCTTGAGGCTGTGCCCCCTAGTCCTACTGTCTTTTTTGAGCGGGAAGAGTCTCTCCACCTCTATCCTATCCATCCCATTCATCATCTTATAAGCTAGACCCGGAGACTTTCAGACCAATGTATCCCTTCTGAACGATCCCAAGTCTGTCACCCTTGGTAATAAATAGCTGTAGCACCACTATTTTTTCAGGGTAAAGTGGTGACTGACCTTGAACAGGATATCAGGGTGACAGTATAATAACAAAGAGTAAATTCCGAATCGCCACACTTCCAGCAGCGAGTTGCAATCGAACCTGTGAATCAAACCTTGCCTACATGTCGTGTTGTTTCTACAACCTTTATTCACTTTGAATGAGGCCTCCAGCTGGGAGCAGATACCTGTTTCTCTTTATATTACTTGTAAAGGTAGCCTGTGCATGGAGCAGGTTATCGACACAGCTGGTAGGACAAAGATATGTGGGTTAGATGGATTGGCCTTGCTAAATTGTCCTTGCGTGTCAGAGGGACTGGCTAGGGTAAATGCATGGAGTTATGGGGATAAGGTTGGGGTTGTGGTCGGTGCAGACTCGATGGGCGGGATGGCCTCCTTCTGCACTGTAGGGACTCTGTGACATAAGAAGACTCAAGCCTGGTAAAGACTGAAGTTCTTTACTAACCCTGACCCAAGGCAAGATCCAGTCTCTTCCTCCATCAAGATCAATGAAGTAACCCTCCCAAACATGGAACATTTCCCTCACCTGGGGAATTACCTCTCATGTAAAACTGACATTGAGATCCAACGTCATATCCAATCCATCAGCATTGGATGCCAAAGGACAGGAATCTTTGATGACTGTGACGTTTGTGCGGATTTCAAGATCCCCATGTCACCGACTCATCTATACAGCTCAGAAGCTTGGATTACGCACAGATGCCATCTCAAGGCCCTGGAGAGGTACCATCGACGCTATCTGGGATGGATTCTCCACATTAGCTGGGAGGACAGGCTTACTAACGTCAGCATCTTTGAAGGGGCCAAGAACATCAGCATGGAGGCCACGATCATCTGAAACCAACCAACCAACTCCCCACTGCCAAAGCAAATCTTCTTCACTCAGCTCAAGGAAAGCTCTGGAATGAGAGGAGGACAAAGGAAATACTTCAAACACGCTCATCTCAAGAAACGTAAAACAGGTGTCAATGCCTGGGAGACCTTTGCTCAAAAGAGATCTACTTGGAGTAACGTCCTGATTGAAGGGACACAATTCTTCCAGGGTGCCAACGGCAAGAGGAGGCCCAGAAAAGGAGACTGAGGAAGGATTACCAGCAATCTAGAGGACTAGGACCAAACCCACCACCCAGAAACAGCTGCCAAGTGTGTGGGCAGAGATGTGGCTCTGGGATCGGCACATCATCCACGCAAGGACTCACAGAAGCCATGATCGGTAACACGGAGTTTCTTAGGTGGACAATCACACCAGTGATGGCAAAGAAGAAAGAGAATAAGAAAGCTAAGTGTGTTTCAAGACGATAGGATCAACTTATCCAGGATTTTGCTTTTGCTGGAAGGTTTGCTATGCAATAGTGTTACCAGATCCTGTGAATCATTGATTGGGGTGGCAGTGGTTAGCACTGCTGCCTCACTTCGCTAGGGACCTGGGTTTGATTCCCAGCTTGGGTGACTGTGCGGAGTTTGCACATTCTCCCCGTGTCTGCGTGGGTTCTCACACGGGGATTTTCACAGTAACCTCATTGTGGTGCTAATAATGTGAGCTTACCCATGACTTTTACTTGTGCTCCAGTTTCCTCCCACAGTCCGAAAGACATTTTGGTTAAGGTGCATTGGCCGTGCTAAATTCTCCCTCGAATCATCTTGGGGAGGGTGGGTGTTGAAGGAACTTTACAGTTGCCGGCACTAAAATAAAACAAGACTTAACTCAACTTAAAAAGTTGACTTATTAGTCACAAATAGGCTTACATTAACATCCAATGAAGTTACTGTGAAAATCTGCTAGTCGCCACTAGCCTGTTGGGGTACACAGAGGGAGGATTTAGCACAACCTGTCCACCTAACCAGCACATCTTTCGGATTGTGGGAGGAAACTGGAGCACCCAGAGAGAATACGGGGAGAATTTGCAGTCACTCAAGCTGGGAATCGAACCCGGGTTCCCGGCGCTGTGAGCTAGCAATGCTAACCACTGTACCCGAACAGGCACCAGAGTGTGGCGACTAGGGGATTATCAGAGTAACTTCATTGCAGTGTTAACGTAAGCCTAATTGTGGCACTAATAAGTAAACTTAAACTCACTGTGAGCAAGCTGTGGGAAGTGTACAGTGGTAGATTTTGCCAGTGCCACAGTTAGAGTTCAGTGAGGGCACTCTGTACCAGGACATGAAGCTCCCTTACAGAAATTCCCTTCAATATGGTGCTTTAAAAAGATACGCCTACCACAACCAATTACTGCACTGACACTTGTTCACCCTGTTCCAAGCAATCACATCCACAGGAAAAGCTCAGCACTTGTGAGTGAAATGTACCAATGATGTGGCTCGCATCACGATCTGAGTTCTATTAGAATGCAGTGTGATGACAAAGGAAGAGAAATAACTATAATTAGAAATTCAATATCATAATTCAGTCTGTGCCTGCACTGAACATTATTAATAAAATGTCAAAAGTCATTTTGCCCGACTCGTGACAAAGGCTAACTTGTGGGAAAGGTGCCTTGAAAGTCCTTGAATCATCTTGGGGAGGGTGGGTGTTGAAGGAACTTTCCAGTTGTAAGAACTAAAATAAAACAAGACTTAACCCAACTTAAAAAGTTGATTTATTAGTCACAAGTAGGCTTAACTTAACATCGCAATGAAGTTACTGTGAAAATCCCCTAGTCGCCACTGGCCTGTTGGGGTACACAGAGGGAGAATTTAGCATGACCAGTCCACCTGACCAGCACATCTTTCGGACCGTGGGAGAAAACCGGAGCACTAGGGAGAACACGGGGAGAACGTGCAGTCACTGAAGCTGGGAATCGAACCCGGGTCCCTGGCGCTGTGAGGCAGCAATGCTAACCACTGTGAATCAAAGAGAAAGGTTTAATAAAGAAACGTCATTGCTCCAACACTTGAGGCCTCACCCTGGACCATTCCAAGCTCCCACAAACCTCAGCAGCTCCTTATTTATACTGGAGTTAGCTGACCTTTACAGCATGTTACCATTGATCACACTCTAACAGATCCAATGTTATCTTTGGTTATATTCTAACAGGAGTGGGGGGGGGGTGCGGAGCAATCCAAGTATTTGTTGAAATTGGGTGACCAACAATGATATCATTGATGAAGGGCATAGTAGTGAGGAAGGTGCAGAAGAAGCTGTTCTTGAGTCGGTTGGTACTTGTCCTCAGACTTTTGTATCTTTTCCCCTACGGAAGAAGGTGGAAGAGGGAATGTCGGAGTGCGTGGGGTCCTTAGTTATGCTGGCTGCATTTCCAAGGCAGCGGGAAGTGTACGCATTCAGATGTTTTATGCATTTCGGTAGCTATTGCTAGTGTTGTCAATAAAATGTCAGCACCCCCTGCTAGCCTCTTTCCTGGGATTCTGCACCAGGATAAGTTTCGTGAGGCACCTGTGTCTTTAGAGCTCCTTTTTGTCGCTGCTGATTATTTCGGGATTATTTCTTGTTGAAAAAGAGTTGAGACTGTTCTTGCAGATTTAATTGATTTGATGTGGTAAGTGAGCTCTCAGGCACAGCAGGCACTAAAGAAGGCAAATGGTATGTTGGCCTTCACAGCAAGAGGATTTGAGTTTAGGGATGGGGATGTTTTCCGGCAATTTCTTAGGGCCACACCTGGAGTTTTGTGTACAGTTCTGGTGTTCTTATTTGAGGAAGGATGTCCTTGCTGTAGAGAGAGCATAGCAAAGATTACCAGGCTCATCCCTGGGATGGCAGGTCTGTCACGAGAATAGTGTCAGTTAAGCTTATATCCTTTGGAATTTGGAAGAATGAGAGAGGATCTCGTAGAAACTTATAAAATTCCAAAAGGATTAGACAGGGTGGATTCAGAAAGAATGTTCCCGATGGTGGGGGATTCCAGAACCAGGGGGTCTTAGTTTGAGGATAAGGGGTAAACCTTTTAGGACTGAGGTGAGGAGAAATTTCTTCACCCAGAGGGTGGTGAATGTGTGGAATCCACTCTCACAGAAAGTAGTTGAGGCCAAAACATTGTGTGAGTATAAGAAATTAGATATAGCTCTAAAGGGATCAAGGGATACGAGGCAGGGGAGGAGGGGATCAAGATATTGAGTTTGATGATCTGCCAGGTTTGTAATGAAAGGCGGAGCAGGCTGGAACGGCTGAATGGCCTAGTCCTGCTTCTATGTAACACGTGGCAATGTGTCCGCCAAGTTTATGCCGATTGTACTGTGTGCAGTTTTGGGCGCCGCACCTGCGCAAGGATATTTTGGCCCTGGAGGGAGTGCAGAGGAGGTTTACTAGGCTGATACCGGAGTTGAGGGGATTGAGCTGTGAGGAGAGGCTGAATAAACT
The DNA here is from genome assembly GCF_965287045.1 of Carcharhinus amblyrhynchos. Classification (NCBI taxonomy): domain Eukaryota; kingdom Metazoa; phylum Chordata; class Chondrichthyes; order Carcharhiniformes; family Carcharhinidae; genus Carcharhinus; species Carcharhinus amblyrhynchos. The sequence goes on along the minus strand of NC_137335.1, from coordinate 7,779,840 downwards.
AGGCTTGTACTCGTTAGTGTTTAGAAGAATGAGGGGAGATCTCATTGAGACGTATAAGATGATGAATGGGATGGATAGGATAGAGGTGGAGAGACTCTTCCCGCTCAAAAAAGACAGTAGGACTAGGGGGCACAGCCTCAAGATAAAGGGGGGGCGGTTTAGAACGGAGTTGAGGAGGAACTTCTTCACTCAAAGGGTGGTGAATCTCTGGAATTCTCTGCCCGTTGAAGTGGTGGAGGCTGCCTCGCTCAATATTTTTAAGAAGCGGGTTGATGGGTTTTTGATAAGAGAGGGGATTAAGGGTTATGGGGAGAGGGCGGGAAAGTGGAACTGAGCCACGACAGATCAGCCATGATCTTATTGAATGGCGGGGCAGGCTCGAAGGGCTAGATGGCCTACTCCTGCTCCTATTTCTTATGTTCTTATGTTCTTATGTCCTGCTGTTGGAGCTCACATTGAGAAGTGTTGCTGGCACTCACCTTCTGTGCCGTTGATGCCTGCCAGACGCCATAGGCAGGATTATCAGGGGAGGGGCAGGGGGTTATACGGAGCACTCCTGCTTCTTACAGAGGCTATCTCTGTTCATTGACCAAGAGTTGGCCGCAGTGGAGGGAGGGGGGGAGGGGGGTGGTCCCGACTGTCGACTGAATTCCACTTGGTGCCACTTAATCTTAATCGCCCATTGCTGGGCTTCAATTGGTTGTATGTCACTGATGTGTAGCCGTCACCTCCTCTGCCAAGCCACCAACAGCAGCAGCGCCACCACCGCCCACCCCCCCAAATCCAGACTTTCCAACGTGACCACAAGGTCATTTAGACGCTTGGCTCCTGCTGTCCTGTCAACATAAGTCAAGGTGATCCAAATCGTCCTCTGGAATGTACATCACAAATGCAAATTTCAGTGTCCGTGCGAGAACACACAAGAACCAGGTTTGCATTTTGTGCTTGCCCGAGGCTTGTCTGTGCACCATTCGATCATGGCTGATAAGTTTCTCAACTCCGTTCTCCCGCCTCTTCCCCTTTGATCCCCTTACCAATCAAGAACCTAGCTATCTCTGATTTTGATTTGATTTGATTTCTTATTATCGCATGTATTAGTATACAGTGAAAAGCGTTATTTCTTGCCCACTATACAGACAAAGCATACTGTTCATAGAGAAGGAAAGGAGAGAGTGCAGGATGTAGTGTTACAGTCAAAGCTAGGATGTAGAGAAAGATCAACTTAATGCGAGTTAGGTCCATTCAAAAGTCTGATGGCAGCAGGGAAGAAGCTGTTCTTGAGTCAGTTGGTATGTGACCTCATACTGTCTTAAATACACTCAGTGACCCGGCCTCCACAGCCTCCCTCTGGCTGAAGAAATTCCTCCTCATCTCAGCTCTAAAGGATCATCCTTTACTCTGAGGCTGTGCCCTCAAGTCCTAATCTCGCCCACTGATGGAAACATCTTCTCCACGTCCACTCTATCCAGGCCTTTTCAGTATTCTGTAAGTTTTGATGAGATCCCCTCCCTCATCCTTCTAAACTCCACCGAGCACAGACCCAGGGTCCTCAAATGCTCCTCATACGTCAAACCTTCCATTCCCGGGATCATTCTCGTAAATCTCCTCTGGACCCTCTCCAGGGCCAGCACACCCTTGCTTAGATACAGGGCCCCTAATTGCTCGCAAGTGTTCGTTAAGATTTGCACTGGCATTGAGTTGATTGGCCACAAGTTTAAGTCAAAAAGTGTGCGATTAATAAATTAAAGATACAAAAGTCTGAGGTCACGCACTAACCGACTCAAGAACAGCTTCTTCCCTGCTGCCATCAGACTTTTGAATGGACCTACCTCGCATTAAGTTGATCTTTCTCTACACCCTATTTGTGACTGTAACACTACATTCTGCACCCTCTCCTTTTCCTTCTCTATGCTTTGTCTGTATAGCACGCATGAAACAATACTTTTCACTGTGTGTTAATACACGTGACAATAATAAATCAAATCAACTCAGTTGAAAAGTGATGGAAATGATGCAACATTCTGAAATTGTGGGCAGGGTTTTACAGGCTCGCTTGGCCCGAGATCTGAAAATGCCACCCGAGGTCATCGGACCTTCCCATTGTCCGCCCCTGGCCCGCTCCGATTCCCACGGCGGACAGGATGATAGAATTCCGGCGTTGATGTTTTGCCTGCCTGCACCGTCCTGGACACATCTGACCGTCCTGTAAATCTAACCCGAGATTGACGTGAAGAGCTCCTTCTGCCTGTGAAAGGGATTCTGCATGTCAGATGAAGTATGCGTGCGATTACATGGCATCTCCTTGTGGTTTTGCTCAAGCAAAACAAATGGGGAGCGCTGTTTACAGTCGAGGGCTGTGTTTAGCAAAATTTGAAGTGGTTAATGTTCGCTTAGCAGAGGCACTTAGCAAAGCCACAGTGCCAAGTCGCAGAGGGCGCGGGCCACGTGGGAAATGCCTTTGATTACATTCCCGACGTGATGCTTGTGTGAGCTTCCCTTTCCTCTGAAGGTGGGCCACAATCGGAGGATCGAGTTTGGATATCTCTGCGAGGCGATCATTTTGGTCAGATAATGAAGTCAAACTACCCAGTCCTGTGATCCTTGCTTTAATCACTTTTGGCACGCACTTCTGTATCACACAGGGACTGGTCATTAGGGGAAACATGTAAACACACACTTAGCTTTAAAACTCTGAAACACAGGCCTGTCTGTCCCTATCTTATCTCTTTGTTTTATTATAATTTTTCTGTGGTTACCCTATCTGAAGCTTCTTTGCATGTCCCTGTGTTTTGCAGATTACATGTCTTCATGCTGTCTATTCCATGCACTGTTACTGGGACCTTATCTGTATTTCTGGTGCTTTGCCAGATAGTATTTCTGAGTTTGAACATTGTCACACTGAGGGAATTCCTGAGCTTGCTGGGGTTATTAACGCCACAGGGGGAACACCATTTGATAGAAAAGTGGCTCCCCGCCGAGTGCGGTTGACATCCGAGGATGTTTCCTCTAGATCCCGAGTCATGGCAGTGTTTGACAATTGGCCGAATTCATTTCGTTATTCACCGCCATTTGTTGAAAATGTTTCAACCAAAAAAAATACTCAAAACGCGTTTTGATCTGCAAATCGAAAGAGTTTGGAACTATAAAACGTCAGTCCAAAGATGTGTAGGTTAAGGGGATTGGCCATGCTAAATTGCCTCTTACTGTCCAAAGATATGTAGGTTAGGTTGAATGGCCATGCTAAATTGTCATTTTGTGTCCAAAGGTGTGCAGATTAGGTGGATTGGCCATGCTAAATTGCCCCTTTGTGACCAAAGATGTGCAGGTTAGGTGGACTGACTAAGCTAAATTGCACCTTTGTGACCAAAGAAGTGGAGGTTGGGTGGATTGGCCATGCTATATTTGTCCCTTAGTGTCCAATGATGTGTAGGTTAGGTGGACTGACTAAGCTAAATTGTCCCTTAGTGTCCAAAGATGTGCAGGTTAGATGAACTGGACATGCAAAGTTACCCTTGAGTGTCCTGGCCATGCGAAATGATCCCTTCTTTTCCAAAGATGTGCAGGCTAGGTGGACAGGCCATGCTATGTTGTCCCTTAGCATCCAAAGATGTGTAGGTTAGATGGATTGGCCATGCTAAATTGCCCCTTAGTGTCCAAAGATGTGTAGGTTAGATGGATCGGCAATGCTAAATTGCTCCTTAGTGTCCAAAGATGTTTAGGTCGGATGGATTGGCCATTGCGAATGTGTGGGGTTACGGGATAGGGCCCGAGTAAGGTACTCTGCCAGAGAGAGCCGGTGCAAACTTAATGGGCTGAATGGCCTCCTTCTGCACTGTAGGGATTTTATGAGTAGAAGCAACCTGATGTTTGGATCAGTTGATTTCAGTGTTTTTAATATGGATGTAAGATTTTGATCTCTTGGCTTTGCGAAGATGCTGATGATTGATTTTTCAGTTTCATTGTCTGAAGTTTGATGTCATCCATTCTCATGTGTCAGCCATGGTGGGGAAGCAGTTGTAAAACAGGTGTTCTAGATTTTAATACTTATCTCTGCAGTATCTGTGGATGACAGCATCTATCCCAGCACTGATTCTGATTCTGTTTCAATCTGTTCAGAAGCCCATTAATCTCAACAGTGCCTGAGTTGCTTGTCTACATTTAAGGAATATAAGAACATCAGTGTACCTTTGCTCTGCTTTCTAACAATCCTTTGTCAACTCGCAGCTCTTCCCACATTGAGTGATTGCACCCATTATTATTGTTAGGCATACTTAGACCCTGGCCTGGGTGTACTTAATGTCAAAACTTGTACAGTTTTCATTGCTGGTGTTGTAACTGATTCAGAGAGGGGCGCTGCACAGCCAGAGGTGCCATCTTGCAGAGAGGTCTATAATTTGAGCTCACCACTACCTGGGTGTCAAAGATCTAATGGCACAGGAAGAGCAGTTAAGTTCTCCCTTGTCCAGTAACCAACATTTACCCCTGAACACCTCAACAAGATTAATTGATGGTTATTTTCCCTTTAATGTGGAACCTTGCTGTGTGTAAATTGGAGTGTTGTGTCTTCTCTATTTGTAAGAAGTGTCACAACACCAGGTTGAAGTCCAACCAGTTTATTTGATAGTAATCCCACAAGCTTTCGGAAACGCTGTTCCTTCGTCAGATACACGGAAGGTTCCACACACCTGATGAAGGTACAGCGTTTCTGCAAGATTGCGGGATTACTATCAAATAAACTGGTTGGACTTTAACCTGGTGTTATGAGACTTCTGACTGTGTTTATTCCCAGTCCAACGCTGGCAACTCTACATCATTTTCTCCTTTTGGTCAGGCACAAGATAGGGCTTAAAAAAAGCTGAGAACATTCGTAACTTTGAATGGAAAGCGTTTGTAAATTGTCTACGATCTGAATAAAAATATTGTATTTCATATCGGAACGTTAATAATGCTTCCATTGAAAGCATCTTAAACTAATGAAAATTGCATTGTTGGTGCATTGACTGTGCCTTTATGAGGTTTTACAGATAAAAGGCTCGAGGGCAGCTCACTTGGACAATAGCAGAGGTGTGCCTCAGGATTTCTATAGTATTAGAGGTTGGAAACCACTACACTAGACCCTTCATCCTCCCTCCCACAAAGTCCAACGATTCTAACAGATTCTTGCCCCAGGGGTCCCAAACGACAGGACAACTTTACTAACACTACCCCAAACTTGTCATCCACAGTTCCTGCGGTTTACCTCTTACCTTTAAGCAACTTACAGCCACCTGTGTAATATTTTAATATGGTAGACTAACTAATATATTAGACTTTCCAAAACATGAAGCATATATAAATTTACATTAATAAAATAATGGTAACCAAGGCCGCAGATTTGCAATTCAACACAAGTATGCATTCAATCGCAGAGCTCATGCTTCAAGATATCACTAACAATCCTGCAAGACTTTGTAATAAAAATAGAGAGTCATAGCATCCCTACAGTGCAGCAGGAGGCCATTCAGCCCATCGGGTCTGTACTGACTCTCCGACAGAGCATCCCACCCAAGCCCTATCTCCGTAACCCCACGTACTTTACATATAAGGATAACATGGTGACACAGTGGTTAGTACTGCTATCTCACAGTGCCAGGTTCAATTCCGGCCTTGGGTCACTGTCCATGTGGAGTTTACACATTTTCCCCATATCTGCGTGGGTTCCCTCCCACAGTCTAAAGATTTGTGGGTTAGGTTGATTGGCCATGCTAAATTGACTGTAATGTTAGGGGACTCATAGAGTAAAGATGTGGGGTTATGGGGATAGAACCTATCCTGTGCTTTTATAACACCCCCTCTTCTTTGTATATGGGGGATTGGTTCAGGGTTGGGGGGCGGGGGGGCGCATAGTATACCCCAGTTTATTGCCTCAGTGGAACCGCAGCAACTATGCAACACTGGCTTAGTCCCACAGGGAAGCATTGGCCAAGACTGTAAATATAGCTCGCTGGAGTCAGGCTTGAAATCTTGACCTCCTGACCTGGACAGTGACCTCTGACCCCACAAGCCTCAAGGGAGGACAGCCTCCCCCCCTGACTTTTCTATCACAAACTTTGACCTAAACCCCACGGCGTAAAATCTTGAATGGGTGAAATACGGAAGAGTGGCAAGTAATGTGTGCCGCACACAAGCCCGTTAATACAAGTCTGCTCACGGTCAGTAAGATGAGTTCCCAAGAGGTGATCAATAAGCTGATATATGTTGGCTGTTCAGAGAGTTCTCCAAAAGACAAATCTGTCGTACTTCCATTTGCTTATGGCATTTTACTTCAGATTGTGTGTGTGTGTAAAATATATTTGTGAATAAATATGTCACAATATTTCAGGAAAGCTTCTTTTTATCGAAAGTTCTTGTTAACAACAATTTTTCCTTTTAGCTACATGAAGTGAGCATGACAAATGAGCACCCAAAGAACCTTTTGTACTTGGGCTTTTATTTATTTTTGGTAACTTCATTGAAGATCCATTATCACTTAACAACTGTCCTTCACAGGCACATTAATGTAGTGGGTGTATGATAAGGTTGTCAGCAAGAGAACACTTGAGTTATTCTTGGCCGTGGAACAACTGTCTGACGATAAGTTTATTTTTGATAAACCACCGAGTCTCAGTCACCCACGTTGACGTGCATTTGCGTAGTGCCTTTCACTTGAAAACTTTCAACGTTTTTCTGAGATCTCGCCCAAAAAGAAATCCAGGAATGGATGGTGAGCCCAAGGACCAGGAGTGTCTAAAACCTCAGTCTCAAGAGAGGGGCTCTACAGGGGATCTTAATAGAGGAGAGGGTCACGGAGAGAGGTGGGGCACTCAGGCCATTTCTGAGGCTAAATGGCCTGAAGACAGTGGTGTGAGTGTGGGCTTTAATAGGGATGAGAGTCAGAGAAATGGACATTTCTACAAGGTTGTGGGGACGGAAGGGATAACAGAAATGGGAAGAGTCAAATTCCTGAATGCCTTTAAATAAAAGGATCGCTATTTCCACACTCTCTCTCTCTCTCTCTGCCTTATTTTCCTGCCCCCTCTCTTTGTCATTCTCGGACTTTTCTGTTTTCTGCCCCTCTCTCTCTCTCTGCGCCTCGCCCTCTCTCTTTCTCAATGTCTTGTTCTCTGCCAACTCTCACTGTCTCCCTTTCTGTGTCCAAATATCTCCTTCTGCCTCTCCCTTTCTGTCTCTGTCTCTCTCTTTGCCTCTCCCTCTGTCATTCTGCTTCCCTCTCCCTGCTCTGCTCTATCACTCTCTCTCTCGCTCTGAATTCTGTTCTTTGACTGCTTCTCTCTCCCTGCTTACCCCTTCTCCCTCTCTCTCTCTCTCTCTCCCTGCTTACCCCTTCTCCCTCTCTCTCTCTCTCCCTGCTTACCCCCTTCCCACTCTCTCTCTCTCCCTGCCACCCTCTCTATCTTTTTTCCCATTTCTCCCCCTCGCCTCTCCCCCTTTCCTCTTCCCCCCCTTCCTCCCCTTCCCCCCTTCCCCCCTTCCCCCCCTTTCCTCTTCCCCCTCTTCTCCCCTCTCTGCTCTCCCTGCTCTTGCTCCCTCTCCCCCCTCTCTCCCCTTCTATCCCCCTCTTTCTCCCCCTATCCCTTTTGCCCTGCCTCTCCCCCCTCTCTCGCTCTCTCTCCTCCTCCCTCCCCTTCTCTCAACCTCTTTCCCCCTGGTCTGCCCCTCTTTCTCCCTGCCTCCCCCCTCTTGCCCTCTTTTTCCTCCTCTTTTTCCCCCTCTCCCGCCATCTCTCCCTTTTCTCCCTTCTCTCTCTTCCCCTCTTTCTTTCACCTTGCCTCCCTCTCTCTCTCTCTCTCTCTTTCCCTACCTCCCCTTCTTTCTCCCCAGTTCTCTCTCCCTGCCTCCCCCTTTCTCCTCCCCCTCTTTCTCCCCCCTCTCTCTCCCATCCTCCCCCTCTCTCTCCCTATCTCTCACCTCACTTCCCTGGCTCTGTCTCTCTCCCTGGCTCTGCTCTCTCCCTTTGCTTTTCCTCTTTCCCTCTCGCTTGCTCTGCCCCTCCCAATTATCCTTCATCTCAACTCATTAGTTTGGCGTTGCAGCACTTAGGAGCCCGTGTAGGCGGGAACGCTGGCTGGGCTGCCCTTAGTGTGGGGTTGATTTGGTGGACGGAGATACACAGAGGAGTTACTGGAAGTTAGACGCGGGGAGAAGCGAATTGCTCCACTGGGCAGGTGTGGAAGGCTGAGGCGAAGGGTTTTAGCTGCAGATTGGCGAGTGAGCCGGAGACTGAGAAATGATTCTGAGGTTTAATTGAACGGTCTGGGTGATGGAATGAGGCAGGAGGGGCCTGAGGTTAACATCCTGAGTGCAGTGAGGGGGGTGGTGTTTGTGGGACTGTATGTGAGGCAGGGTGGAGGGAAGACCGCATCAAACTCAGGCCCTGAATGTCTTTGTACTCTCTTTACTAATATACGTGATGGTTTGCAATGTACACTTGTCCCCATCCGAGTCGCTCGGATACCCGATTTGTACCTGAAAAAGGTGTGTATTCTCATTGTAATTCTTTGGTAATTGGGCATGGAGATGTACGTGGTGCTGTGGACTGTGGTGGCTGTATGCTTGACCAAATGTTTAAAGTTTTAAAATTTATTTATTAGTGTCACAAGCCACCTTACATTAACACAGTAACCTCATTGCGGTGTTAATGTAATCCGACATGTGACACCAATAAATAAACTTTCACTTTAAAAACTTTACCTTCTGGATGACACAAAGTACGTGGCTGGAATCAAAGTGGACAAGGGGTGGACAATAGGAAGGTCCGTTGACTTTGGATGGGATTTTATGGTTTTGGGATGAGCGAGGCCATAAAATCCCACCCCGTTGTTTCTGGGCTCTTCTAGGTGATAGAGGTTCAGAGATTTGAAAGGTGCTGTCGAAGGAGACTGAGCAAGGTCATTGCAATGCATCTTGTAGATCGTCCATTCTGCTACAACTGTGCATCAGTGGGCCTGAATGGTTAAGGCTTTGAACGGGGTGTTGATCAAGCAGCCTGCCTTAGTACGGGTGGCATTGAGCTTTGGAAGTGTTGTTGCAGCTCCCGGATTGGATTTGTTTTGCCTTTTGTGGACAGGTTGTACCTGGGCGGCTTTCCACATTGTTAGCTAGATGCTAGTGTTGTTGGAGCTCCACTCCTCCAGGCAAGTGGAGAGTGAACCATCACACTCCTGACTTGTGCCTTGCCTTGGAAGAAGGTGAGTTACTTGCTGCAGAATTCCCTCTCCTCTGACCTGCTCTTATAGTCACAGTGTTTAGGTGGTTTGTCCCAGTTAGACAACAGTAACCCCCAGGATATTGATGATGCGGGATTCAATGATGACAATGTCAGACAGCATCATGGGAAAACCTGAGCTGATGTCCTGTTGGAGATGGTCATTGCCTGGCTGTTGTCCAGGTCTTGCTGCGTTTGGACACAGGATCTGTAGAGTTGTTGAAACAACCTCTTCTCTGACTTTATGATGAAGAGAAGATCATTGATGAATGATGGTTGGACCTAGGAGGCTAACCTGAGGAACTCCTGCAGTGTTGTCCTGGGGTTGAGATGATTGATCTTGGTAATCCATAATCCAATTTGTTTGTGCTAGGTATGACTCCCAACCAGTGATTTCTCCCGGATTTCGTTTGACTCCAGTTTTGTGAGGACCTCTTGATGCTGCCACACCTGGTCAAATACAGCCTTGATATCAAAGGCAGACACTCTCACCTTACCCGTTGAATTTAGTTCGAATTTAGTTCAAATTTAGTTTGAGCCAAGAGTTAACTGGTCTGGAGCCAAGTGGCAGAACACAGTTTTGAGTGTCAGTGAACAGGCTGTTGCTGAGTAAGTGCTGCTTGATAGCACTGTGGGTAACATCTTCTATTATTATCATAGAATTCCGACAGTGCAGAAGGAGGCCATTTGGCCCATCGAGTCTTCTCCGACCCCAATCTCACCCAGACCCTATCCCCGACACTAAGGGTCAATTTGGCATGGCCGATCCACCTAACCCGCATATCTTTGGAGTGTGGGAGGAAACTGGAGCGCCTGGAGGAAACCCATGCAGACACGGGGAGAATGTGCAAACTCCAGTGACTGGAATTGAACCTGGGTCCCTGGCGCTGGGTGGCAGCAGTGCTGACCACGCCAATGGAAATGTCAGGAGTGGGATTTTTGTTGATGATCGAGAGTGGGCTGATGGGGTGGTAATTGGCCAGATTGGATTTGTCTTGCCTTTTTTGGGCAGGTTATACCTGGGCAGTTTTCCACATTGTTAGCGAGATGCCAGTGTTGTAGCTGTGCTGCAGCAGCAAGGGCACAGCTCGTTCTGGAGCATAGATCACAGTAGGATGTTGTCACGTCTCACAGCTGTTGCTGGTCTGGTGTCTTCGACTGTTTCACATTGCAAGACCTCAAGGCTGTATTTATTTTCATTGTAAGTGATTGCATGCTTTGAAACTTGAGCATCAAGAGTGATTTTTGGTAATAAGATGGTTCTATTTTGAGCCGCAAATTGGCTCGAAATATATTTTTGTGGATTGCACGCTCGAATGTTTGCAGATTTTGGGATATGGCTAATGCAGTATCTGTACATGAGCATCTTAGCTGGGATTTTCCAGCCTCGCTTGTCCCAAAACTGGAAAATCCCATTGGAATGCTTGTCCCATTGGCCATGCTAAATTGCCCCTTATGGTCCAGCTATGCTAAATATGTGGGGTTATGGGGTTGGGGGCCTGGATGGGGTGCTCTTTCGGAGAGTCAGTGCATACACGATGGGCTGAATGGCCTCTTTCTGTACTGTAGGGATTGCATGGTTGTGTGTTGACTGACAAAGACATTTTATCCAGCACACCAGGTATAACTCCCTTGATCATCTTCGAACTTGTGTCATGGGATCTTTTACATTCGTGCTGGAGGATAAACAGTGCCTTAATTTCACGCCTCATTCAGTAGATGGCACCTCCAACAGTGCAGCACTCTCTCGGTACTGCACAGGAGTGTCAGCCTAGAGATTTGCCTTTAAACCCCGGAGTGAGAAAGGATAGCAGGACTAAGGGCACAGCCTCAAGGGGGGGCAGTTTAGATCAGAGTTGAGGAGGAACTTCTTCACTCAAAGGGTGGTGAATCTCTGGAATTCTCTGCCCGTTGAAGTGGTGGAGGCTGCCTCGCTGAATATATTTAAGTCACGGGTAGATAGGTTTCTGATAGACAGGGGAATTAAGGGTTATGGGGAGAGAGCGGGGAAGTGGAACCGATCCACTTCAGATCAGCCATGATCTTATTGAATGGCGGGGCAGGCTTGAAGGGCTAGATGGCCTACTCCTGTTCCTATTTCTTATGTGAGACTGGAACCCACAATCTTCTGACTGGGCGAGGGGAATGCTACCCACTGAACCAAGGCTGATAATACAAAACTGCTGTGAGCAGTCCGCACTGTATGTGAAAGCGTGTATTTAGTAAGTGACTGCGTTATATGCAGTTGCATCTTAAACAAAACTAATTTATTGGAGGAAGGAGATGTGATTTCCTTTGTAAAATTACGATTCCAGCTCCGTACAAATTTTCCCCCACCTGCAAATCAGTAACACACACACAAGAGCAAACATTATGTGCAATTATGTAGTATATGTGAGAGTATGCTGTGATAACATTTTATATATTCATGATTTGTACAAGGGAACTCGATGTACTATCTCCAAATTTGCAGATGATACAAAGTTGAATGGGAGGGTGAGCTGTGAGGAGGATACGGAGATGTTTCAGTGTGATTTCGGCAGGCTAAGTGAGAGGGCACATGCACGGCAGATGCAGTATGATGTGGATAAATGTGAGGCAAATATAGGAAGGCTGATTATTATTTGAACGGGTGTAAATTGAGCGAGGCGGATACTCAGTGAGACTTTGGTGTCCTTGTGTGTCAGCCACTGAAAGCAAGCGCGCAGGTACAGCAGGCAGTAAAGAAGGCAAATGGTATCTTGTTGGCCTGCGTAGCATGAGGTTTGGAGTATAGGAATAGGGATGTTTTACTGCAAATGTATAGGATGCTGGTGAGGCCACACATGGAATATAGTAGATAAAAGCAAATTACTGCTGATGCTGGAATCTGAAACCAAAAGAGAAAGTGCTGGAAAATCTCAGCAGGTCTGGCAGCATCTGTAAGGAGAGAAAAGAGCTGACGTTTTGAGTCCAGATGACCCTTTGTCAAATGAAAAATGGAATATCGTGAGTCCTTATCTGGATGTCCTTGCTATAGAGGGATTGCAACAAAGGTTTACCAGGCTGATTCCTGGAATGGCAGGTCTGTCATATGAGAAGAGGATTATATTCATTGGCGTTTAGAAGAGTGAAAGGGGATCTCATCGAAACTTATAAAATTCTAATAGGGTGGATTCAGGAAAAATGTTTCTAATGGTGGAGGAGCCTGAGACTAAGGGTCATAGTTTGAGGATAAGGGGTAAACCTTTTTGAACTGAGGTGAAGAGAAATTTCTTCACCCAGAGGGTGGTGAATGTGTGGAATTCACTACCACAGAATGCAGCTGAGGCCAAAACATTGTGTGATTTCACAAATAAATTAGAGATTGCTCTTGGGGTGAAAGGGATCAAGGGATATGGGAGGAAGTGGGGGGGTCAGGATATTGAATTTGATGATCAGCCATGATCATCATGAATGGCGGAGCAGGCTCGAAGGGCCTAATGGCCTCCTCCTGCATACGTTTCATATGTATGTTTTACCGTGGAATGGTTGCACACTGGTTAGCACTGCCACCTCACAGCACCGGGGACCCGGGTTCGATCCCCAGCTTGGGTCTGTGCGGCGTCCGCACATTCTCCACATGTCTGCATGGGTTTCCTCCGGGTACTTCCTCCCACAGTTTGAAAGGTGTGCCGGTTAGGTGCATTGACCTGAACAGGCGCCAGCGTGTGGCGACACAGGGAATTTCACCGTAACTTCATTGCAGTGTTAATGTAATGCCTTGTGACTAGTAAATAAATAAATAGTACATTACAAATGTTCAAGTTATCTGAATTTGTTATGTGGAGCACAACTCCTGTTTCACACAGGAATTATGTATTAAATCTAAGGGGTTTTATTCATCGCATCAATGGGTGATTTTCTAGTGTTGCGATCTATAACCACATCTGTTAAGAAACTAAGGAAAATATCCTTTTACTCATCGTATGAAGTGAACTTGTCAATATCTGCTATTTGAACCCTTTCATGATCTCCCCAGAGGGGAGGATTTCATCAAAAGAAATCTATTGCATTGCTAGCAATGCTGGACACAACTGCTTTCATTCTGTTTTAGACACAATTATTTTAAGCAAGTTAATCATTTTGTTTGTCAAGCTCCTTTCCTAAAAACCTTGCCGCAATGACAAAATTCCCCAGCATGGCAATGGTACCCATATCAAATTGCGGCCTTGAGTAATCACTTAGTTCTTTTGAAAAAAAGTAATTAAGTTACTCATTTTATTGCAAAGAACAGGCCCAAGGATCATAGATTCATAGAATCCCAATAGTACAGAAGGAGGCCAGTTGGCCCATCGAGTCTGCACCGACAACAATCCCACCCAGGCCCTATTCCTGTAACCGCCCCCACCATATTTACCCGTCTAATCCCCCTGGACACTAAGGGTCAATTTAGCATGGCATGGCCCGCACATCTTTGGAGTGTGGGAGGAAACCAGAGCACCCGGAGAAAACCAGCGCAGGCACAGGGAGACTCCACACAGTCAGTGACCCAAGCCAGGAACTGAACCCGCGTCCCTGAAGCAGCAGTGTTAACCATTGCGCCACCCTTAAAAGTGCAGCACTCTCTTAGTAGTGCCCTGGGGAGTCAGCTTAATTTTTGCCAGCAAGCTTGGAGTGGGACTTGAACCTAAAACCTGCTCAAGAACAGCCTCTTCCCTGCTGCTGTCAGACTTTTGAATGGACCTACACTGCATTAAATCGATCTTTCTCTACACCCTAGCTATGACTGCAACACTACATTCTGCACTCTCTCCTTTCCTTCTCTATGAACAGTATGCTTTGTCTCTATAACGCAAGAACTAATACCTATATGTTAATGCACGTGACAATAATAAATCAAATCAAATTCAAAAAAAAGAACCTTATGTTTCAGAGGCAAGTGTGCAATAACTGAGCTGTAGCAGACACACTACGACTGAGCAGTCAGCGATTCCATGATTCTATAAAGAATCCCATGGCGCTATCTCGAAGAGGAGCAGGGGAGTTATCCCCGGTGTCCTGGCCAACATTTATCCCTCAGTCCATATCACAGAAATAGGTGATTGGGTTATTTTAGCATTTGCCTTTTGGAGTTTTGAGATTGCTGAGTGCAAATTGGCTGCCAACACTTAAAGTGGAACTTCATTGACGAACACGAGGAGACAGCCCGAGCTCCTGAAAGGCGCTATTTCAATGCAAGTCTTTTTTTTTTTGCTCCTTCTTGCGTGCATCAGAATTGATCACCAGTCATTTAAAGTAAAGGTTTATTGATTAGAGTCACAAGTCGGCTTACGTTAACACTGCAATGAAATTGCTGTGAAAAATCCCCTCGTCGCCACACTCCGTTCGGGTGCGCTGAGGGAGAATTTAACCAGCACGTCTTTCGGATTGTGGGAGGAAGCCGGAGCAACGCAGACAGGGGGAGGATGCGCAGACTCCGCACAGACAGCAACCCAAGCCGGGAATCGAACCCAGGCCCCTGGCACTGATAGAATCGAAATTGGCTCTATTCCCTCTGCACAGGTGCTGTCAGACCCGCTGATATTTTCCAGCGTTGTCAGTTTTTGTTTCAGATTCCAGCATCCGCAGTGGCTTTGATTTTTTTCTCAGTGCAATGCACGTTGAGACAATGACCCAAGCCGGGAATCGAACCTGGGCCCCTGGTGCCGTGAGGCAGCAGCGCCAACCACTGCTAACCAGTGCTAATCATGGAGGGAAGTGTGTGGTTAATATGATTATCTATAGTCTGGCACATTGATATTTGTCAGACTAAATCCACGGTTGACATCGCAGGAGTGCACGTTGATGGAACGGACAGCAACCCAAAGTGGCCACTTTGCATTCAGCTCCAGACCTGTGCTGCCGCAGATTTGGAAATCAGATTTTGGCATTTCCGTTTGTACCTGTATTCGCGCCCGGCTACGATATTCCTCATGCGTCCACCGCACGCAGTGTCAGTAATTTGTCAGCGTTACATCAATGCAGAACTGTGCAGCTCTGGAGCTTGGTTTAATTAAAATATCAATTAGATTCGGAGTGGCTTGGGGTACTAGACAGCTACAGGGACGGTGTCAGTTGTCAGGAGCAAGGAAAGGTTGCTCATGATTTCCAGGATATTTCAGCAAAGTTTACAGGTGCCATCTGTAATTCTGTGCCTTGGTCCAGTGGCATTTCCTGCATCATAAAATTGAGGTAATGAAGTAGAAAAGGAAGCTTTATTTCCCACTAAATTTCTCAGTTGTTCACACCTCCTCAACATTTATGACCTTTAATGATTAAGGTCAGAAGTATGGGATGGACGGGGGATATTTAATTTGATTTATTATTGTCACATCTATTCATATACAGTGAAAAGTATTGTTTCTTGCGCGCTATACTGACAAAGCATACTGTTCATCGAGAAGGAAAGGAGAGGGTGCAGAATGTAGTGTTACAGTCATAGCTAGGGTGTAGAGAAAGATCGACTTAATGCAAGGTAGGTCCATTCAACAGTCTGACAGAAGCAGGGAAGAGGCTGTTCTTGAGTCCGTTGGTACGGGTCCTCAGACTTTTGTATCTTTCTCCCAACGGAAGAAGGTGGAAGAGAGAATGTCCGGGGTGCATGGGGTTCTTGACTATGCTGGCTGCTTTTCCAAGGCAGCGGGAAGTGTAGACAGAGTCAGTGGATGGGAGGCCTTTTGCGTGATGGATTGGGCTTCATCTTTGTAGAAACTTTGTAGTTTCTTACAGTCTTGGGCAGAGCAGGAGCCCATACCAAGCTGTGGTACAACCAGAAAGAATGCTTTCTATGGTGCATCTGTAAAAGTGGGTGAGAGTCATAGCGGACGTGCCAAATTTCCTGAGTCTTCTGAGAAAGTAGAGGCATTAGTGAGCTTTCTTAACTATAGTGTTGGCTTGGAGGGGCCAGGACAGGTTGTTGGTGATCTGGACACCTAAAAACTTGAAGCTCTTGACCATTCTGACTTCTTCCCACTGATGTAGACTGGGACATGCCCTCCACTACACTTCCTGAAGTTGATAACTATCTGCTTTGGGAGAGTGTGTGTGGGAGGGGAGAGAGAGAGAATGGGGATGGGTGGGGGGAGAGAGAGAGAGAGTGTGTGTGCATGAGGGAAGAGAGAGAGAGTGTGTGCAGGAGAGGTGAGAGGGACAGAGTGGGGGTGGGTGGGGGAGAGAGAGTGGGTTGCAGAGTGGGTGGAGGGAGGGAGAGTGGGGATGTGTGTGTGAGAGGGAGGGAGAGAGAGAGTGGGGTGGGTGGGAGGACTGAGAGTGTGTATGCAGGAGGGAAGAGAGAGAGAGAGTGAGTGCAGGAAGGGTGAGAGGGTCAGAGTTGGGGTGGGTGGGGGAGAGGGTGGGTGGAGGGAGGGAGAGTGGGGGTGTGTGGGTGGGAGAGAGAGAGTGTGTATATGGGGGGGGGAGAGAGAGAGACAAGGGGTTGGATGGGGGAAAGACAGCAGTAGTATGTGGGGGGGTGAAAGTGTGTGGGGGAGGAGGGAGAGAGAGACTGGGAGAGGATAGGGAGAGAGAGTAGGGGTGCTGGGATGCATTGACCAACATAGGATGGCCTTTTTTGAGGCCAAGCATTAGATTTTTATGTTGTCCTCGGTGAGAAGATCCACATTATTTATTGGGCTGCCCGTGTTTCCATGAAGCAAGTGACGTCGGAATTACTGTTGTTTCCGGGTTGCTGAGAGGACAGTTTGGTGACAGCAAATACAACCATGGGCACGCACGCACCACAAATTCCTCTATTCCCCTCCTCCAAGAAGGTGCTTCAGTGCACCAAATGTGGGATACTTCCCTAATCCCAGCTCCTGCCCTGGCATTCCGACTTTGCCAGCCGTCCAACAGCGCGCCAGGTTCTGCCTCGATCTGTCACGTCAACATCTACTTACAAAGTGCCTTCAACGCAATGGAAAGTCTCCAGACGCCTCACAGGGACATCACGAAAAGAGCCACGTAAGGCTTCCTTACATCCGATGACCAGTAGCTTAGCCAAGGCAGTAGGTTTATAAGAACCATTTTACAAGAGAAAAGCGGGTCAGGGAAGGGATTCCAGAGCTGGGGGCCCAGATAAGTAAAAGCACGGCCAACAGTGGTGGACTGATTATCACGGAGTCCTACAGTGTAGAAGGAGGCCATTCGGCCCATCGAGTTTGCACCGACCACAATCCCACCCAGGGCCTAACCCCATACCCTAGCTAGTCCCCCTGACACTATGGGCAATTTTAGCATGGCCAACCCATCTAACCCGCACATCTTTGGACTGTGGGAGGAAGCCAGAGCACCCGGAGGAAACCCACGCAGACGCGGGGAGAATGTGCAGACTCCACACAGACGGTGACCCAAGCTAGGAATCGAACCTGGGTCCCTGGCGCTGAGAGGCAGCAGAGTGCTAACCACTGTGCCACCGTATAACGGCACTGCACAAGACACCAGAAAGAGAAAGAGCGCAGGCAAGTTGGCACGTTGCTAGTTTGGAGGAGATAGGGGAGGGAGAGGGACGAGGCCTTAGGGAAGTGGGAAGGAGGCATTGGGAAGAGGACATGGGGAGGTAAGAGTTTTTAATGACCCAGATTACAGAGGGTAGAATGTGGAAGATGAGCGAGGACTGTGCCGATATCGGCACGTTGAGGGACAATGAAGGTTTGGCCCCAGGTTCAATTTAGTGCCTTATTCTTTCATTTTGTTATCTTTAGACTTGGCCGGTATTTCTAATTCATTTTGAAATACTTAAAGGTTGAAGTTGGAGATGTTCTGATTCAAGAGTGATCTGTCCAAACCGCAGAACAAGTGTTTCCTGAAGCCTGGGGTGAAACCTGTGGAGCAGTGTAAAGGCAACTCCAATTCTCCCCTTGTTATTACAAGGGTTTTTGGCTCCATGAACGTGTAGGCCATAGTTTGGATGCTGAATGCCTTTTGCTTTATAACCACCATCTGCTGCCCTTTAACAGTGAGGATGGCATCAATGATACAGCATCCTTTTGCTGAATGCTCTTCTGCAATAGCTGGCAATGGTCCTTGTTGCTCAGTGGAATTCTGTGCAGGAGATTTCCCACACTGATATTGTCAGTTTTTTGATGTGATTTAATATTGTCACAGTGAAAGATATTGTTTCTTGCTCGCTATACAGACAAAACATACCGTTCACAGGGAAGGAAAGGAGAGAGTGCAGAATATGGTGTTACAGTTATAGCTAGGGTGTAGAGAAAGATCAACTTAGTGCAAAGTAGGTACATTCAAAAGTCTGACAGCAGCAGGAAAGAAGCTGTTCTTAGAACCATAGAACCCTACAGTGCAGAAAGAGGCCCTTCGGCCCATCAAGTCTGCACCGAATACAATCCCACCCAGGCCCTACCCCCATATCCCTACATATTATACCCACTAATCCCTCTAACTTACATGTCCCTAGACACTAAGGGGCAATTTCTTAGCGTGGTCAATCAACCTAACCTGCACATCTTTGGACTGTGGGAGGAAACTGGAGCACCCAGAGGAAACCCACGCAAAGAATGGGGAGAATGTGCAAACGCCACACAGACAGTGACCCAAGCCAGGAATTGAACCAGGTCCCTGGCACTGTGAAGCAGCAGTGCTAACCACTGTGACGCCCGACATCCTGCACCCTCTCACTTCTTTCTCTATGAACGGTATGCTTTGTCTGAATAGCGTGCAAGGAACAATACTGTACAATCGCTGTACGCTAATACACGTGACAATAATAAATCAAACCAAAAAACTACAGGGCAGTGTGGAAAGAGTGGAGGTGGGGATTGGAATGAGTAATTTGGCCCTACCAAGGGGCTGGCCCAGGCAGCGCGGGCTGAATGGCCTCCCTTGTGTGCTGCATCAAATTCAAAGTGACCTCAACAACAAGTTAGGTCAGTTTGTGATTTCCTCCTGCGGTTTTTAAATCAGGATTTGACGGTTTGCAAATAACAGCCGCAAAAAAAGCTGCAGAGCAAACACTCGGAGGGGAACTTCCATTCTTAACCTTGTGGTACCCGTGTTTGCCTCCGACGATAACATGTGCTGAGTGTTGTGAGGAAATAGCCACGCGCCACCCCGACCTACTTGAAGTAAGAACGGCCTCAGATTCTAATGCAGTGGCGCTCAAGGTGAAATCAGCGAGGCTGCTTTTTAAACCGCAGCCTTGGCAGTGCGGCGCTGTGTGACCACAGATCAGCACGTCTGAAAATTAACAGAAGGTTGGAAGTGCATTACTTGTCGATAGGTATACATGGATAGACGGAAATAGACAAATTTCTGATAAAAAAGAGATACAGGGAACAGATGGGGAGATGGATTTGGGAGCAGTGAAAGATCAGCCAGGATCTGATTAGAATCAACACTGTGCCGCTCCCCTCACTAACAGGTTAAAATCTTTAATCATTGCCTGCATTATCACCACCATTCGGAAATAAGATGAAGGCAGGAACTGTACCCTCGACTGGCTACCTGCGTTTATTTGTTAGAATCCCTACAGTGCAGAAGGAGGCCATTCGGCCCATCGAGTCTGCACCAACTTCTATCCCACCCACACCCTCTGCCCATAACCCCATGCATTGACCCCAGCCAGTCCCCCTTCTGACACTAAAGGGCAATTTAGCGTGGCTAATCTATCTAACCCGCACATCTTCGGAATGTGGGAGGAAATCGGAGCACCCGGAGGAAATCCTCGCGGACACAGGGAGAGTGTGAACACTCGACGCTGATGGAATTTGAACGCAGGTCCCTGGCGATGTGAGGCAACAGTGCTAACCACTGTGCCACTGGAGCAGGCTCGAAGGGCCGAATTTGCCTACTTCCAGTCCTAATTCCCAGGTTCCCGTGTTTGTTTTTCGCATGTTGGAATCCTCTCCTCTTCGCTGTTGAAGCTTGTACTTTGACAGCTGATCAGCACTCCTCAGACCTCCCAGTCCACTCTCACCTTGCCTGGAGTTGGGCAGACACACTCGATTGTCTCAAAATGCACGGCCTATCCCCATGGCCCCATGGAGATGGGAATGTAAGTGTGTGGGAGTCCTGGAAGCGCTGTGGAAGTGGCTGCCATCTGGAGGTTTAAGAACATAACATAAGAAATAGGAGCAGGAGTAGGCCATCTAGCCCTTCGAGCCTGCCCCGCCATTCAATAAGATCATGGCTGATCTGAAGTGGCTCAGTTCCACTTTCCCGCTTTCTCCCCATAACCCTTAATCCCCTTGCCTACCAAAAACCTATCTACCCGCGTCTTAAATATATTTAACGAGGTGGCCTCCATCACTTCAACAGGCAGAGAATTCCAGAGGTTCACCACCCTTTGAGTGAAGAAGTTCCTCCTCAACTCCGTTCTAAACTGCTCCTCCCCTTATCTTGAGGCTGTGCCCTCTAGTCCTACTATCCTTTCTGAGCGGGAAGAATCTCTCCACCTCTACCCTATCCATCCCCTTCATTATCTTATACGTCTCTATAAGATCCCCCCTCATCCTTCTAAATTCCAACGAGTACAGACCCAGTCTATTTAGTCTCTCTTCATAATCCAACCCCCTCATCTCCGGTATCAGCCTAGAATTCCCCAGGCGGAAGATCTATCAAGGTGAAAAGTAGGGTGCCCATACCCCTCTGACCCTCCAATCCCAGGGGTCCAGGTGTCAGGCCTGGCATCAGCTGGTTTGAGCACCCCTTTAATTGAATGCCTTCCATTGCTGTGTGCAATGATGTGGAGATGCCGGCGTTGGACTGTGGTGGGCACAGTAAGTAGTCTCACAGCACCAGGTTGAAGTCCATCAGGTTTATTTGGTAGCACGAGCTTTCGGAGCACTGCTCCTTCATCCGTCGAGGTCAGGCGACTCACCTGATGAAGGGACAGCCCTCCGAAAGCTTGTGCTACCAAATAAACCTGTTGGACTTTAACCTGGTGCTGTGAGACTACTCACTGTGTGAAAGCTGATGAGCACAGGTTGGCGAGACCTTGCCCTGCCCCCTTGCCCCCTTTCCCCCTCCTCCCTTCCACCCCCCTGCATCTCATTTTCCAAGGCTTTCCTCACCTGTTATCAGTCCAGCTCCTTGTCAGTCATGAAACGCTGCTGGTGCTGGAAATCTGAAACGCAAACTGGAGGTGCTGGAAAAACTCACTGGCAGCGTCTGGAGGAAGAGACAGGAGTCACCGTCTCACGTTGAACTTGACATCTTCTCAGATCTCCAATAACAATAAAAAGCTGAAGGAATAAGACTCCATACTGTGGCCAAGATCTCGTTAACACCACCCCCCCAACCCCACCACCACTGCTGCAGTAGCAGCAGACACTGCCCACTAGAGGCCAGCAGCGGGATTTTCCAGTCCCGCCGCTGATAACAGGCTTTCCTATTGTTCTCACCCACTGCTGAAATTTGGACTGTTGTTAGAAAGGTATACAGATTTTAAATGGCCAAGGTTTTCTATGGCATGTTCAGTTTATATTTGATTTGATTTATTATTGTCACGTGTGTTAGCATTCAGTGAAAAGTATTGTTTCTTACGCGCTCTACAGACAGAGCATACCGTTCATAGAGATGGAAATGAGAGAGAGCAGAATGTAGTGTTACAGTCATAGCTAGGGTGTAGAGAATGATCAACTCGATGCGAGGTAGGTCCATACAAAAGTCTGACGGCAACAGGGAAGAAGCTGTTCTTGAGTCGGTTGATACGTGACCTCAGACTTTTGTATCGTTAATTTATTAGTGGGTTGGTTGGTATCCAGTGTACAATCATGTTATTCTCACGCCGTTCAGTGTGGTTCACTGGTAAACGAGTCAGCGAGATACTGTTTGCACAAAACCTGAACGGCAGCTTTTAGCTTCCTGTGTTTAACCTTGGTACACATAAATAATAGCGAGTACCATGAGTTTCACTGTTACTTTAACAGCAAAACCTGCTCCATTTTGTTTGGAGTTTATGCAGATACTCTGTTCTCCTAAAAAAAAAATAAATACTGTAATCACCTTAGCTGGAAGGAACTGTTTGCCTTCAAAGTGTCTGGCCGCTTCTGGGCAAATCATTTTGTTCTGTTGTATTAGTGAAAAAATCCAGTGGAATGAATGGGATCCAGATTAACGAGCACTCCAGATCCCATAGCTGGATATGTCCTGACTTTTGACAGGCAGTTTGACAAAAGCAAGTTGTGTGGCACGGTGGTTGGCACTGCTGCCTCACAGTGCCAGGCACCTGGATTCTAAATTCCAATGAGTATAGTCCCAGTCCACTCAGTCCCTCCTCATAAGCCACCCCTCTCAACTCCAGAATCAATCGAATGAATCTTCTCTGCACCCCCTCCACTGCCAGTACATCTTGGATGGCACGGTGGCACGGTGGTTAGCACTGCTGCCTCACAGTGCCAGGGACCCGGGTTCGATTCCCAGCTTGGGTCACTGTCTGTGCGGAATCTGCACATTCTCCCCGTGTCTGCGTGGTTTTCCTCCGGGTGCTCCGGTTTCCTCCCCCAGTTGCAAAGACATGCGGGTTAGGGTGCAGTAGCCGTGCTAAATTCTCCCTCAGTGTGCCCAAACAGGCAACAAGAATGTGGTGACTAGGGGATTTTCATAGTAACTTCATTGCAGTGTTAATGTAAGCCTACTTATGACACTACTGGTCTAGAGTTGTGCGGGTTAGGTGGATTGGCCGTGCTAAATTGCCCCTTTGTGTCAGGGGGACTAGTTAGAATGAATGAATGGGAGCTAGGGCTTGAGTGGGATTGTTGTCAGTGCAGACTAGATGGGCTGAATGGCCTCTTTCTGCACTGTAGGGATTCTAATGAATTTTAAACTTCAACTCAAGTAGCAAGTCGAGGGTACAGTTCTTGAATGGTGCCTTCATCTTACTTCTGAGGCTGTGACAATAATGCAGGCAAAGCTTAAAGATTCAGCGGCACAATGGTTAGCATTGCTGCCTCACAGCGCCAGGGACCCCGGTTCAATTCCTGGCCTTGGGTCACTGTCTGTGTGGAGTCTGCACGTTCTCCCTGTGCCTGTGTGGGTTTCCACTGGTTTCCTCCCACAGTCTTAAAGATGTGCAGGTTAGGGTGCATTGGCCGTGCTAAATTCTCCCTCAGTGTCCCCGAACAGAGTGTGGCGACCGGAGGAATTCCACAGTAACTTCACTGCAGTGTTAAGTCGATGTGATGAACAAATAAACTTTAACTTGCTGCCTTTTCTGCTACGTGCTGTGCACTAAATTAAAATGCTCTGAATATTTTTGCAAAGGATTCTTTCTTTTTCCACCCAGCTCAAGGTGCTAGTTTTACACAGTAAAATTAGTAACTGGCAAGAAGTGTTTCACCGAGAGATTAGTCAGGGCATCAATTTGCTTTTCCTTTTACCACTTTGTGATTTGCCTTTCTCATTTTTTAAGGTGAATTTTTTCCTTTGGTATTTTATCCAAAGAGTCTTTTCTTCCTCGCTTTTGTGACTTCCTGTTCATTTTCTCCTGCTCCTTTATTTATGTTTCTCATCGTTTTAAGTTCCCCTTCCTGATTTGCATGGCTGTGGCGGAGAGGTTTGCTCACCAAGTTCAGAGGGCAGCTGAGAGTCAACCACACTGCCGTAGATCGAGGATCACAGGTCAGCCAGACCAGGTAAGGACGGCAGATTTCCTTCCCTCAGGGGACATGAGTGAACCAGATGGGTTTTTACAACACTCAGTTTTCAATTCTTGTTCATCAAATTTAAGATGTACCAAGATAGTAAAATAAGAATCCAGCTCTGAACCATAAAATGGGGAAATAAGAAAAGGAAGGTCTGAAAAGTAAAGTTTAAGGTTTTTGAAGTGTATTAGTGTCACAAGTGGGCTTACATTAACACTACAGTGAAGTTACTGTGAAAATCCTTTAGTCGCCACATTCCTGTTTGGGTACACTGAGGGAGAATTTGGCACAGCCGGTGCATCTAGCCAGCATGTCTTTGGGAGGAAACCGGAGCACCTGGAGGAAACCCAGGCGGACACGGGGAGAACTTGCAAACCCCACACAAACAGTGACCCAAGCCGAGAATCGAACCTGTGTCCCTGGCGCTGTGAGACAGCAGTGCTAACCACTGTGCCCCCACGCCACCCCCAGCAGGGAAATAAGGATACAGGTTTGAACTGTTAAATAAGGAAATAAGGATACTGATCTGAGCTGTTTTTTCCCTTCTGGGAGCTATCATCACCCCTTAATTTCTTACTGGTGACCAAAGGCCTTTCCTCCTGCAGGGGTGAGAATTTGGATCTGACCAGTTCGCTCTCCAAACCCTGTTAAACGCCGATCACATTGTGCGATAAATGATGTGCCTTTTCTCTTCCAACTGCATGTCAGCGCACACATTTGTGGAGATGGAGAGAAGACGTTACAGTTTATTGTGGCTGCACCAGCCTGTATCTTGCAGCTTTGCCCCTGTCCCTGCACAGTGAGGTGCAGATTTGGACTGTGTCTTGATAACAGGATGGGGAGTCGAAGCGTATCGCTGAGCAGTGGGGGTCTCCCTCAATCAATCTCGCACTCGCTAACAGCATGTAGATAGCCAGAGGCTGGAAAAAGATGCCATAAAGTGAGCCAACTAATGAGGGAAGGGAATGATAGAAAAACAAAATCTGTTGCAAGTTCTGTTATATTTTTGTTCTCACTCGGGCAAGGTTACAGACGGGAGGGGCATTCCACAGTGACTTGTGTCATTTCCCCTGCTTACATAGAGGATGTTTGCTGCCTATACCCTTTGCTATGGGTTTAGTGCCACTCATTGTGGCAGAGAGAAAGGCAGAGGAACTGGAAAGGATAGGAAGCCCCACTCATTGGAAAGTATTGCTGCTCCACAGCGCCAGGGACACGGGTTCGATTCCCGGCCTCGGGTCACTGTCTGTGTGGAGTCTGCACGTTCTCCCCGTGTCTGCGTGGGTTTCCTCCGGGTGCTCCAGTTAGCTCCCACAGTCTGAAAGAGCTACTGGTTAGGGTGCATTGGCCGTGCTAAATTCTCCCTCGGTGTACCCAAACAGACGCCAGAGTGTGGCGACTAGGGGATTTTCACAGTAAATATGCTGCAGTGTTAAAGTAAGCCTACTTGTAACACTAATAAATAAACTTTACTGGATCTCGCAGTCTGACCTTTTAGCGGCAGTGAAGGGGCTGAGAGAGGTGGTGGTGAGGGGGAGATGGGCGTTGTCAGAGTACTGGTAAAACTGACACAGTGTTTGGCACAATGTCATTGAGGGACAGCACGCACAGAGAGTTAGGAAGGGGCCCAGGACTGACCCATGGGGCACACCAGAGGTAACAACACAAGTTATATTGAAATTGTGCTGTAACGAACCGTCACAGGATGCACCGTGAGCGTTAGAAAACAAAGTGTGACAGTGGGCCACACAAGGAGACATTGGTGGGTTTTTCCGGTTACGTTCTCCCTGAGGTCAGAAAATCCTGCCCGAGGTCAGTGGGCTTTTGCGTGGTCAGGTGACCAAAGTCTTGGGTCCCAGAGGTCGACTTTAGGAAGTGTTTCAAAGACAGAAAGCCAGGCAAAGAGGGAGGGAATTCTGGAGGCTGGGGCCTAGGCAGCTGAAGGCACAGCCACTTAATGGTGGTGCCATTATAATTGGGAATGCTCAAGAGGCCAAAATTGGAGGAGTGGAGATATAGAGATTTACAGCATGGCAAAAGGTTCTTCACCCAATTTGTCCATGCCAACCCTTTTTTAACCACTAAGCTGGTCCCAGTTGCCCGCATTTGGCCCATGTCCCTCTATACCCATCTTACCCATGTAAATGCTTTTTAAAATTGTACCCGCCTCTACTACTGCCTCTGGCAGCTCGTTCCAGACACTCACCACCCTTTGTGTGAAAAAATTGCCCCTCTGGATCCTTTTGTATCTCTTCCCCCCTCATCTTAAACCTCTGCCCTTTAGTTTTCAACTCCCCTACTTGGGAAAAGCTGAGCTATGCCCTCATTATTTTATAGACCTTAAGAAGATCACCCCTAAGTCTCCTATGCTCTAGGGAATGAAGTCCCCATCTATCCTTATAACTCAAACCATCAGGTCCCAGTAACATCCTGGTAAATCTTTTCTGCACTCCTTCTAGTTTAATAATATCCTTTCTATAATAGGGCTTTCAGAACTGCACACAGTATTCCAAGTGTTGCCTTGTACAACCTCAACAAGATGTTCCAACTCCTATATTGGAAAAAAAGTTTATTTATTAGTCGCGAGTATGCTTACATTCACACTGCAATGAAGTTACTGCGAAAATCCCCATTTCACCACACTCTGGACCTGTTCGGGTACACTGAGGGAGAATTTAGCACAGCCAATTCATCTAACCTACACATCTTTCGGAGTGTGGGAGGAAACCAGAGCACCCGGAGGAAACCCACGCAGACACGGAGAGAACGTGCAAACTCCGCACAGACAGTGACCCAAGCCGGGAATCGGACCCGGGTCCCTGACGCTGCGAGGCAGCGGTGCTGACCACCGTGTCACTGTGCCTCCCACAGAGGGCGCGGAGCTGGAGGAGTGCTAGACAATGGTGGGAGCACGGAAAGATTGGAAAATGGAGTCTGGGAGCTGGGAATGCGACAAGAAACCAACTCTCTGGTTACAGTTAGGGAGATAAGAATGAACTGGGCGGACGTGGTTCTGCCCAGCTGAAGGTGACTAGAGAGGCATGGGAGAAGGATGGTGTAAATGGGTCAAAGGCTTATGGACTGGTTGAAAGGGGACATTGCGGGCTAGACAGCGGCTCAGCCCGCCTGTATTCACAGCTGAGGGAAGTGGCAGGTTGCAAACAAAGGAAAAATACTGAGAAAGTGAAACAGCAACAAGAATGGTACTGCTTTCAGCTGTTTACTGGTCCGGAGATTGAAATATAATCACATGATTCCGTTCCGCTACTTCTCCCTAATGGAGTAATGAGCAGCTTATTACATAATTGCCGCTAAGATAATCAGGGTGGTGAGACCTTAGATGGGGTCACGGGGATGCAGAGAAACTGGGAGTTTTTCTCACAGTACAGTAATATTCCAGGGTTACGCCCTGCTGCTAACAATCCGATTGTTATCATACACTAGGACAGTCATTTCAGATGCTGATATAAAGGAGAAGTAATGCCAAAATTGCTCATTTTTGTGGACCGGGAATGATTAAGTTAGTATCCGTCACTTCCAAGCAGAGGAAACATCAATTTTTGACCCCGGGGAACAGGTCAGAGAAATTGATATTTTGACCACCAGTTTCAAGAGTTCATAGAATCCCTACAGCGCAGAGGGAGGCCATTTGGCCCATCATGTCTGTACCCGACCACCATCCAACCAGGCCCTGTCCCCACAACCCCATGCACTTAGCCCAGCTAGTCCCCTGAGGGGCAATTTAGCATGGCCAGTCCACCTAACCCGCACATCTTTGGACTGTGGGAGGAAACCCTCGCAGACACGGCGAGGATGTGCAGACTCTGCACAGACAGTGACCCAAGTCAGGAATTGAACCTCGGCCCCTGATACTGTGAGGCAGCAGTGCTAACCACTGTGCCACCATGTCGCCCTGAGTTCAACAGTAAAATGAGGTGAATATTTTGTTCTGAAATGCAGGGCAAGTGAAAATGCTGTCCACAGTGCAGGTTAAAGCTGGGGATTTTCACAGTAACTTCATTGCAGTGTTAATGTAAGCCTACTTGTGACACGAATGAATAAATTTCAAACTACTGTTGATACTTAATACACCCTTATTTGCCTCACTTTAAGAGGGACAGTGGGATTGTCACTGGACTAGTAATTCAGAGACTCAGGGTAAGACTTTGGAGATGAACCCAAAATATTGCTGATGTTGGAATCTGAAACAAAAACAGAAAAATGCTGGAAAATCCCAGCAGGTCTGACGGCATCTGTGAGGAGAGAGTAGAGCCAACATTTTCTGTCCAGATGACCCTTCATTAGAGCTCTAGGGGTACAAGAGTTCTGACGAAGGGTCATTCAGACGCAAAACGTGGGCTCTATTCTCTCTCCACAGACGGTGTCAGACTTGCTGAGATTTTCCAGCATTTTTCTGTCTTTTATTGTTAATGTTTTGGGGACCTGGGTGCGATGGTAGGTGGTGAAATTTGAAGCCAATTAAAATCTGGCATTAAAAGTTATGACAGTGAGATAATTGTCGATGGTCGTTAAAAACCCATCTGGTTCATCAGTGTCCTTTAGGGAAGGAAATTGGCCGCCCTTACCCTGGTCTGGCCTACATCTGACTCCAGACTCACGACTTGTGTGGTTGACTCTTAAATGCCCTCAGGGATGGGCAATAAATGCTGGCCTAGCCAGCGGTGCCCATATCCCATGAATGAATTAAAAAAAAAACTTCTTTATACTTTGAATATTTTAAGTCTTCATTTCTGAAGAAGAGTCAAAGGGAATCACAACATCAACTCTGTTTCTCTCTCCACAGTTGCTGCCAGCCATGCTGAGTATTCCAGCAAATTTTGGTTCTCATTTTACATTTCCAGCATCCACAGCATTTTCCTTTCATTTCAAGTCTTTGTTATGTTTCTACACTAGTTTCCTGCCACTACTCAACCTCTTCAGAATATGCCTCACATGCTGGGCTACACACTTTCACAGGAAGTAACGCGCGAGTGACTTCTTACACATTTGGGGATGCACCTTTGAAATTGTAGCCATAGAACCAGAGATCCCCAACAGTGTAGAGGGAGACCATTCAGCCCATCGGGTCTGCACTGACTCTCCAAAAGAGCATATTACCCAGGCCCAATCCCCGCAACCCCAAGCATTTAGCATGGCCCATCCACCTAACCTTGCACATCTTTAGACACTAAGGGACAATATAAAACGGCCAATCCACCTAACCTACACATCTTTGGACATTTAAGGGCAGGATTAACCAGCCGCACTTGCCCCAATAACAGAAAATCCCGCTCAAGATTTTTGCACAATCCATGTCCTGCCAGCACCAAACAGAAAAAGCATATTGTACATAGAGAGGGAAAGGAGAGGGTGCAGAATGTAGTGTTACAGTCATAGCTAGGGTGTAGAGAAAGATCAACTTAATGTAAGGTAAGTCCATTCAAAAGTCCGATGGCAGCAGGGAAGAAGCTGTTCTTGAGTCATTTGGTACGTGACCTCAGACTTTTGTATCTTTTTCCTGATGGAAGAAGGTGGAAGAGAGAATATCTGGGGTGCGTGGGGTTCTCGGTTATGCTGGCTGCTTTTCCGAGGGTGTAGTCAGAGTCGATAGATGGGAGGCTAGTTTGGTGGTGGACTGGGCTTCGTTCACAACCCTTAGACCACAATCCTTGTGGTCTTGGGCAGAGCAGGAGCCATACAAAGCTGTGATGCAACCAGAAGGGATGCTTTCTATGGTGCATCTATAAGAATTGGTAGGAGCTGTAACGGACATGGTGGATTTCTTCAGCCTCCTGAGGAAGTAGAGGCGTTGCTGGGCTTTCTTAACTATAGCGCGTCGTGGAGGGAGCAGGACAGTTTAAGGTTACAATCAGGTCAGCTGTGATCTTATTGAATGGCGGCGCATGGTGGCCTACTCCTGCTCCTAATTTGTGTGTTCTGCCCTCAAGTGTCCGACCATATTGAGGCATCTTTCCAGGGAGAACAATCCCAGTTTATTCAATCTTTCCTGATAGCTAATACCCTCCATACCAGGCAGGATCCTGGTAAACCTTTTCTGTACTCTTGCCAAAGCCTCCACGTCCTTCTGGTAGAGTTGGGGTGACCAGGATTGAACATAGCATTCCAAACACTATGGCCTAACCAACATTTTATACAACTGTGACATAATTTGCCAACCTTTATGCACAGTGTCCCTTCCGATGAAGGCAAACATGTCTATGCTTTCTTTACCACCTGTGCTGCCACTTTTAAGGATCTGTGGACCTGTACTCCCAGATCTCTCTATGCTCCGGATTGTTCTGCCATTTATTTTATAGCTCCCACTTGAATTAGATCTTCCAAAAATGCTTCGCATTTGTCTGGATTAAATTCCATCTGCCACTTCTCCGCCCAAGTTTTTAGTCTGTCTACATATCCTGCTGTGTAACCTTCATCACGACACACAGCTCCGCCAATCTTAGTCTCATAGCACTTTGAACTGATGAATCAGGTATTACAGAGTGACGGTTTGAAAATCTGTGGGTGGCAACTTGCGTTTTATGGTATAGTCAGATCAAATTGAAGTTTCTGCTTTGTCGCCAGCTAAAGAGGTGATGACAATTGTGGAATATATTTTGGTGGCTGGGAGCAAATATTGCTCCCAGGATTAACAAATAGATGGGAAGGACCTATTAGACGTATACTAGACATTACTGGTATTGTATGATGTGGTAATAGGGGCCAGGATTACTGCAGTTCTTTTTTATTCCTTTCTACGGGGTGTGGGCATCCCTGGCTGGGCCAGCATTTATTGCCCATCCCTAATTTCAGAGGGCATTTGAGAATCAGCCACATTGCTGTGGGGTCTGGAGTCACATGGAGGCCAGACTGGGTAAGGATGGCAGATTTCCTTTGCTAAAGGACATTAAATCTTGTTTGAGTAGGCCTACATTAACACTGCAGTGAAGTCACTGTGAAAATCCCCTGGCGTGTGGCGACTGCGGGATTTTCACAGTAACTTCATTGCAGTGTTAATGTAAGTCTTCTTGTGACACTAATAAGTAAGCCTAAAACTTAGTCGCCACACTCCGGCGCCTGTTCGGTCACACTGAGGGAGAATTTAGCAAGGCCAGTGCACCTAACTGACACGTCTTTTGGACTGTGGGAGCACCCGGCAGAAACCTATGTAGACATGGGGAGAATGTGCACAGACGGTGACCTAAGCCAGGAATCAAACCCGCGTCCCTGGTGCTGTGAGGCAGCAGTGCCAACCACTGTGCTACCGTCATGCAAACCAGGTTAGTTTTTACCACAATCGACAGTGGATTTAATTCCAAACTTTTATTGAATTTGAATTTCACCATCTGCTGTGGTGGGATTTGGACTCAGGGCCCTAGAGCATATAGAACATGGAACATTACAGTGCAGTACAGACCCTTCGGCCCTCGATGTTGTGCCAACCTGTGAAACCAATCTAAAGCCCATCTAACCTACACTATTCCAATATCACCCATATGTTTATCCAATGACCATTTAAATACCCTTAATATTGGCGAATCCACTACTGTTGCAGGCAGGGCATTCCATGCTCTTACTACTCTCTGAGTAAAGAACCTATCTCTGATATCTGCCCTATATCCATCACCCCTCAATTTAAAGCTATGTCTCCTCGGGATAGCCATTTCCATCCCAGGAAAAAGGTTCACATTATCCATCCTATCTCATCCTCTGATCATCTCAAATGCCTCTGTTAGATCACCACTTAACCTTTTTCTCTCTAACGAAAACAGCTTCAAGTCCCTAAGTCTTTCCTCATAAGACTTTCCCACCATACCAGCAACATCTTGGTAAATCTCCTCTGCACCCTTTCCAATGCTTCCACATCCTTCCTATAATGCGGCGACCAGAACTGTACGCAATACTCCAAGTGCAGCCATACCAGAATTTTGTACAGCTGCAATATGACCTCATGGCTCTGAAACTCAATCCCTCTACCAATAAAAGCTAACACACCGTATGCCTTCTTAACAACCCTATCAACCTGGGTGCCAACTTTCAGGGATCTATGCACAGGGACTCTGAGATCTCTCTGCTCAACCACAGTACCAAGTATCTTATCATTAGCCCAGCACTCTGTATTCCTGTTACTCCTTCCAAAGTGAATCACTTCACACTTTTCCGCATTAAACTCCATTTGCCACCTCTCAGCCCAGCTCTGCAGCTTATCTCTGTCCCCCTGTAACCTGCAACATCCTTCTGCGCTGTCCACAACTCCACCGACTTTAGTGTCATCGGCAAATTTACTAACCCATCCTTCTACGCCCTCATCTAGGTCATTTATAAAAATGACAAACAGCAGTGGCCCCAAAACAGATCCTTGCGGTACACCACGAGTAACTGAACTCCAGGATGAACATTTCCCATCAACCACTACCTTCTGTCTTCTTACAGCTAGCCAATTTCTGATCCAAACTGCTAAATCACCCTCAATCCCACGCCTCTGTATCTTCTGCAATAGCTTACCGTGGGGAACTTTATCAAACGCTTTACTGAAATCCATATAGACCACATCAACTGCTTTACCCTCATCCACCTCTTTGGTCACCTTCTCAAAATACTCAATAAGGTTTGTGAGGCACGACCTACCCTTCACAAAACCGTGCTGACTATCCCTAATCAAATTATTCCTTTCTAGATGTTTATAAATCCTATCTCTTATAATCCTTTCCAAAACTTTGCCCACAACGGAAGTAAACATTGAATTGTTTGGGAGATTCTTCCCAAGAGGTCTCAGCCCTCTATGTGACATTGGATCGTGCGTAAGAGCTTGGGGAGCAACTCAGTGCCAAGCTGTGAGAGATGAGATAGCTGAAAAGATCTGTGTTAGAGAACTGGCAGGAAGGGACATCTCAAAAGGAGTTGCTGCCTGGAGACACTTAGATTGTGAGAGGCAGGGAATAGATTCTTGTTGTCTTTACCTGCGGTTTCAATACGAGAGGATGATTTGATTTGATTTATTACTATCACATGGATTAACATATAGTGAAAATATTGTTTCTTGTGTGCTACACAGACAAAACATACCATTCATAGAGAAGGAAATGAGAGAGTGCAGAAGATAGTGTTACAGTCATAGCTAGGGTGTAGAGAAAGATCAAATTAGTGTGAGGTAGGTCCATTCAAAAGTCTGACAGCAGCAGGGAAGAAGCTGCTCTTGAGTCGGTTGATACATGACCTCAGACTTTTGTGCCTTTTTCCTGATGGAAGGTGGAAGAGAGAATGTCTGGGTTTGTGGGATCTTGAGTAACCTGAGTGCAGAAGGTGACAACATATTCACTTTAGCTGTCCCTCCGCTCCCCTTCCACCCACCCCTCCACCCCTCCACTCCTCCACCCCTCCGGACACCCTGCACCCAGGAACAAGTTTGTTTGATGTCTTCTGCCAGGAGCGCTCGGTCCCTTTGCTTCTCAGACCACCGCCGCGTGATAATAGCGTTCTCGATTTTAATCAGCTATCAAACAGATTCCCGTTGTGCTAACCTCAGTGTTTACTTCCGAATGTCATTAGCGATTACGAAAATAGATAGGAAATGAAGATGCTGACAGTGGAACAGCTGTTACCGAATCCCTCGGTGTGACACTGCTGCCATCCATTTCTGCTTCATATTGTCATTTCGCAGCTGGACAGGGCATTTGTGAAGAAAGTCTGTTCGCAAAATAAGTTCTTTGTTTGCGATTGCAGTGCCTGATTTGGACAGTCTATCTTGTCACCAAATCTCCAGCATTGTATTTGAATATATTGTGCGGAGGTGTAGCCTTCCTCCATTTAATTTCAAAGGGAATGTATGAATACAAATTCACTTGCTATTTTAATATTGCAATAAAAAAAATCTCTTTTGTCCTGAAACGTTTCATTCCCCAGTTCATGCTCACACAGCCTGCTGCAGTACGACTGTGATACAAACAGAGTGTGCTGGAAATGCTCGGCAGGTCTGGCTCCAAGTACGGAGAGAGGAGCAGAGTGAACGAGGGTGACCTTCTCGGCTTCCGTATCCATTCATCCGGTATACGTTGTGTACAGAAATGAGTTATGTTATAATAGAAGTAATTGTAGAAATGCTGTGGGGAGCAAAAAAACAGTCATTCAGTAATCCGCTTAAGAAAAAGCTCTTGTGCTTACAACCTTACAAAAGTGTCAGTTGGAAAGGTTCCAGTCAGAGAGGCTTGAATTTCGTTAGACCTTTTAATCATAACCAAAGATTTAAGTATTGAGACGTTGACAAAGTAAATCTCAGAAAGTGCAACTCGTTAAAACTACGTAACGATGTTAATCAAGCAAAATCACCCCACTTCAGTCGGCAAGAGGGAACCTCTGAGGAGCTAATGCGCCTTCTGGTGTTTGGCCCTCAGCCGAGCATTCATAACAGAGGACAGAGTGGAGGAGAACTGTTTCAGTAGAAACAGAGGGTCGGACGTCTGGGTTCTGTACCTGTGCTGGAAAAAGCTTCTCAGAATTGGTCCTGATTATAAGTCATTGAATGAAAGTAAGCCTTTGCACTGAGAGTGCAGTAGAATAAAGTTTGTGGCTCTTGACATGGTTTCCCCGACACTATTTTGGTTATATTTGGTGAAATGGAAAGTTCCAGTGCATGGCTGGGATTCTCTCAGCCTGCTGCACTGCTCGAACAGCGGAAATTGGCGCGGAGCTGATTATGATATTGTTGAAATAAGCACTTCAGTACGATTAGCGGGAGATTGGGGCTGGGCGGGTAGTGGGAGGGAGGGTTGCGGGGTGTGACACAGAGGCTGAACTGCGGAGATCCAGGAGGCTGGGGATCAGGGGGCTAGGGGGCGGTCGAGTGAGGGGTCAGAAGGCCAGCTCTGGGGCTTTGAAGGGCTGGCAATGGGGGCTACTGCGCGTGTGCCAATCTTCTCACTGACAGATCAGCGCGCGCGCAGTGGCCCACTCAGCACTATGCTGCCGGACTCTCGAGCGGGAATAGGCCCCACCCCCTGCTTACCAGACTGAATCCTGTTGAGGCACTCTGCGATGCACAGAGTATCGGAGATTCGTTGTGGTAGGTACGCTACAAAAACTGGCAGGAAATACTACGTTGTCCCGCACTTTGGGAATTTAGATTTTTTTTGGGGGAGGATCCCAGTCATGATGGCTGAAGTGAGACTCAGGTGTTGAAGACACAGGATTTCTTTTCTTGAAAGATTGCAGGGTAACATTTCATGCCAACAACCTGTCCGAGTCCCGCCACACCGACACTATAGTTAAGAAGGCCCACTAATGCCTCTACTTTCTCAGGAGGCTAAAAAATTTGGCATTGCTGCTGTAACTCACCAATTTCTACAGATGCACCATAGAAAGCACCCTTTCCAGTTGTATCACAGCTTGGTATGGCTCCTGCTCTGCCCAAGACCGCAAAAAATTGTAAAGGGTTGTGAATGAAGCCCAGTCCATCAGGCAAACCAGCCTCCCATCCATTGACTCCGTCCACACTTCCCACTGCATCAGAAAAGCAGCCAGCACAATCAAGGACCCCACGCAGCCCGGACATTCTCTCTTCCACCTTCTTCCGTCAGGGCAAAAGATACAAAAGTCTGACGCCATGTCCCAACCAAGTCAAGAACAGCTACTTCCCTGCTGCTTTTGAATGGAGCGATATATTAAGTTGATCTTTCTCTACACCTTAGTTATGACTGTAACACTACATTCTGCACCCTCTCCTTTCCTTCTCTATGAATGGTAAGCTTTGTCTGTATAGAACCATAGAAACATAGAAGATAGGTGCATGAGGAGGCCATTTGGCCCTTCGAGCCTGCTCCGCCATTCATCATGATCATGGCTCATCATCCAACTCAATAGCTTAATCCTACTTACCCCCCCACCTTAACCTTTGATCCCATTCACCCCAAGTGCTATATCTAGCTGCCTTTTGAATACACTTAATGTTTTGGCATCAACTACTTCCTATGGTAATGAATTCCACAGGCTCACCACTCTTTGGGTGAAGAAATGTCTCCTCATCTCTGTCCTAAATGGTCTATCCCGAATCCTCAGACTGTGACCCCTGGTTCTGGGCTCCCCCGCCATCCGGAACATCCTTCCCACACCTACCTTGTCTAGTCCTGTTAGCATTTTATAAGTCTCTATAAGATTCCCCCCCCAACTTCATCAGAACTCCAGTGAAAACAATCCTAACCTAGCCAATCTCTCCTCATACATCAGTTCGGCCATCCCCTTATAGCGCACAAGAAACAATACTTTTCACTGTATCCCAATACGTGTAACAATAATAAATCAAATCAAATCTGTTTTGGAATTGACAATGGAAACGCACTTTGCACTTTTTGTGTCTGAACAGGGGAGGAACTTTTGCTTGAGTTATTGAAAATTATTCTCCTTTTGTTCCACTTGGGAACGACCTCTTCTTCTTTCTATTTTTCCTTCTCCCAGTAGCAGCCGATAATCTATTAGTAGGAGAAAAAGGATTTAATTAATTTTCCTTTTAGAAAGAAAGAAAATTACCTCAAGGAGAATGAGGGATTTGAACTTGCCCTGGCCGACCGCAGGATCACTGCAGTCGGGGAGGCAGGCAACAAACTTTGAATTGCACCTGGTCTTTTCCAGATTATTAACGATTTATCTCGGGCTTTGCAACTGATTTCCATCAGGGTTACAGGAGATACAGGGAAGGGTGTTAGAGCGTCTGTGACTGGCGTGTCTTTTGAATGCGCTGAGGCTAATAAGATGTAAAATTGGGATGAGTGTTGGTTTAATATGATTGTTTTTTTTCAGGTGACTGTTTCTCGGGATTAATTGGTCCTGTGGGTTCTCTTTTTTTCAGGCCTCTGAGCAACAATGGCTAAAGCATATGAGTTTCTGTGGCAGAAAGCTGTTCCAGCCTTTATGCAGGATGGAGCTGTTTTTGACAGATACGAAGAGGTAAGTGACATCTTAAAAACAAGTGCCCTTTCCCCACACAATTAGCGTAATTAGGTTCCATTTTAAGCTCCCATCTTTCACTGACAGCCATCGCAGACGGCAGATTAATTCCCTTGTGCTGGGTTTTGCCTTTGTGACACCTCAGAACAAAGTGGGCTGCCTTCCCCCTCCGCGCTCTTGTGGCAACACGTGGAGATTACCCGTGTGGCTGCAGGCAGGGAAATAGCAACGCCGAGACTCTGTCCTTGTGCTCTGAGCCGAGCCTTTGTTTGACTCGAGAGGTTTCATTGTGCCGTTGCCCCAGTTAGCTGACAAAAACCCAAACTCCACACAATGGTCCTGCAGTGTGTGCCTTGTGCCAGACAAAGGAACAGAATGGGAAGATTTAGTCGCTTGGCGTGGCAAATCATAAACCAGCCCTTTATACACGCACTTAAAATACCTGGTACGCCAGCAAAATCTGCCCCGCGTGCAACTTCAGGTGGGTGTGTGGGGGTAAAGTAATATTAAACAGCCTGACGGTGTTCAAAATTGAAATTTCTCACCGGCTAATCTGTCTGAAGTTCGTTGAATTTATGATTTGTTTGTGCTGGGGAAACTGAAGTGCACCTTGAAACATAGAACCGTAGAAAATTACAGCTCAGAAACAGGCCTTCTTGTCTGTGCCAAACCATTTTTTGCCTAGTCCCACTGACCTGCACTTGGACCATATCCCTCCACACCCCTCTCATCCATGAACCCGTCCCAGTTTTTCTTAAAAGTGACCCCGCATTTACCACTTTATCCGGCGGCTCATTCCACATTCCCACCACTCTCTGCGTGAAGAATCCCCCCCCCCTCACATTCCCTTTAAACTTTCCTTCTTTCACACTTAACCCATGGTTTTTTTTCTCCTCTAGCCTCAGTGGAAAAAGCCTGCTTGCATTCACTCTCGCGATACCCATCAAAATCTTATACACCCCTATCAAATCTTCCCTCATTCTTCTACGCTCCAGGGAATAAAGTCCTAACCTGTTCAATCTCTCTTTGTAGCTCATCCTCGGACAATATCCGTGCCGGCAGTTCGGTGTAGGAATATAGGAATTGGGAACAGAAGTAGGCAAATTCAGCCCTTCGAGCTTGCTCCGCCATTCAATCAGATTGTAGCTGATATGTCCCTGCTCTCAAATCCACTCCCCCACCATGCTGGAACAGTCCCGATGTCAGGCACACGGGAAAAGCAGTTCCGTCCGGGAATTAGGGAGTGCGGTGGGGTCGACTTCCATTGCCTTCCCGTCCTGTTAACTGCCCAAGCAGGGTTTCAGAATGGGTTTGGACACCTCATTAATGCCAGCGAAGTGACAGGTCAAAACATTTGCCAACTTCACAATATAGGCTCTTTTTAATGTGGAAATCATAGAATTTGACAGTGCAGAAGGAGGCCATTTGGCCCATTGAGTTTGCACTGACCACAATCCCACCCAGGCCCTATCCCATGCATTTACCCTAGCTAGTCCCCCTGACACTATGGGGCAATTCAGCTTGGCAAATCCACCTAAAGCACCCATCTTTTGACTGTGGGAGGAAACTGGAGCACCCGGAGGAAACCCACGCAGACATAGGGAGAATGTGCAAACTCCAGACAGACAGTGATCCAAGCCGGGAATCGAACCCGGGTCCCTGGCGCTGCGTGACAGCAGTGCTAAACACCGTGCTAGCCCTTGTCCCAGTCGAGATCCTTAAATGTTGGTTCATTGTTGGCCACTTAAGGGCCAGTTCCTGCCCAGGCTGAATTTTGAGGTTGGCAGGAGGACTGACCTGGTCAGAGGAAGCCTGAGAATTAACAAGCTCAGATCCCAGGCAGGAGGGGAGTGGAGACGGGATGGGTGGGATTGGGGACGCCTCCACCATAGACCCCTCCTGCTGAAGTTCGGAACCTCCCTCAGATGTTAACTGAGACCCCGTCTAACTTCTTCGAGTGGACACAGTAAACTACCACAGGCCACTGTGCTGAAGGAAGGCAGTGGAGCTTTGCTTGGGGATCTGGCCAATATTTATCCCTCAGTCAAGCACAAGTTGGGTCGAAGGGCTTGTTTCCATGCCGTATCTGCTGCCTCACGGTGCCAGGGAGTCGGGTTTGATTCCGGGCTTGGGTCGCTGTCTGTGCAGAGTCTGCGCCTTCTCCCCGTGTCTGTGTGGGTTTCCTCCGGGTGCCCCGGTTTCCTCCCACACAATCCAAAGATGTGCACGTTAGGTGGATCGGCCATGCTAAAGTCTCGCTCAGTGTACCTGAACAGGTGGCGACCAGGGGACTTTCATAGTAACTTCATTGCAGTGTTAATGTAAGCCTACTTGCGACACTAATGAACTTTTTAAGAAACTTAAATGTCACAAGCCTTGATTATTCACTGATGTTTGGAGGGGAGTTTGCTGAGTGCAAATTGGCTGTTGGGATGCCCACTTGATAACAGGCTGAAGGCGGGCATGCTGGCCAGCCTGGCACAAACGTGGGTTCCACCATCGAGGCATGAAGCTTCTCAACTGTGCGT
This sequence comes from Carcharhinus amblyrhynchos, assembly GCF_965287045.1. Lineage (NCBI taxonomy): Eukaryota > Metazoa > Chordata > Chondrichthyes > Carcharhiniformes > Carcharhinidae > Carcharhinus > Carcharhinus amblyrhynchos. The sequence continues at coordinate 7,740,538 of NC_137335.1, read as the reverse complement.
TTGGTGTGCACACTGTAAACTACACAGGCAACACATATTTTGAGTGCTGTTTCTACCAGGAGGAAGTGATTAGGTCAATCGCCAATCACAATTTTAGGGGACTATCCATTTTTACCCCTAATAACACAACTCAGAGGCACATTATTATCATCTGATTAATTGGTACGCTATAGCACTAATATACGGATAAATTTCGATGCTCGTGCTTCCGGTAGAGTTGCGTAGTGCTCTGGGAGGCTATATTGGGCATTCGGGCTCACACACAAAGGCCTGAGCCATGAGCACTGGCTAAAAGCTTGCACAATAATGAATCTGTGTCTCGTGGTGGGTCGTGCGAGGGTTGCTCTTGGATGTTGTTTCGAGAGTTGCCTAGTGCTTCACGTGCGTTAGTGTACGCTTAAACTGGACCAGTTGACGGGCAACACGTCAGCTCAGTGGCTATCACTGCCTGCTGTGCAGTTACAGGGACCCGGGTCGGATCTCTGGCTTTGGATCAATGTCTGTGGGAGTTTGCACATTCTCCCCGTGCTTGCGTGGGTTTTCTCCCACAACCCAGAAACGTGCTTTTTAGGCTGAGTGGTGTCAATAAATTGTCCCAGGATTGGATCTCCCTTAATCTGGAGCATATATAATTCCCTAAATTTGCACCCCTTTTATTGTGGAGTTCCACTAGAGGTAGACAAAAACGTTGACGAGCGACGTAAGACTTGACTGAGGCACTCACTGAGTGTTAAAATGGGCGGCACAGGCTTGTAGGGCCAAAGGGCCTCTTTCCTATGCAGTTCTCTGTTCTTTGATTTGTGCTGTATCGAAGGATTGGGTTTTTCCGATACATTTTTGAGATGCTATTCTGGTGCTTTCCCTGTTTGATGTTGGACTCTTTGGCTTTGTCATATCTTTAATTGTTGGACGTTTCCACGTTACCTTCCAGGGACTGGGTTTTATGGATTATATCTTTTCAACTCTTTTCTTTTGAAGTGACTCATGGCAGCTTTGACTATATTTAGCCACCCTTAAAATAGAGGCCTCGGTTCCCCAGTCAGAAAACTAAATTGCTGTTGCTTCACTGATGGCCTTCCTGCGGGAACCGGGCACTGACCAGCTGCAGTGTGAGACCCCCAGCTGTGGGTGGGTGAACCAGTTATTTTTGTCCCTCATCCCGGGCACAAGGTTACGGTGCGGGGGTGGTGTCTCCAACTTTATCCATTGAAAGTTCCCTTTTATGGTTCACCATCCCTTGCAAGCTACGCAGGATTGTTACTTTTGAGCATCTGCCAGTCCCTTCAATCTGCCTTTTAACCCTTCTCCCACCTAAGGCCGCCAAAATCAAACGTAACGGGTGGATTTTGTTCTCAAACCGTGACACAAAGTGGTTAGCACAGCTGCATCGCAGTGCCAGGGATTTGGGTTCTGCTCCTGACCTGGGTCACTATCTGTGTGGAACCTACATGTTCTCCCCATGATCTGTGTGGGTTTCCTCCGGATGCTCCTGATTCCTCCCACAGAACGAAAGACATGCTAGTTAGGTGCGTTGGCCATGCTAAATTCTCCCTCAGTGTACCCGAACAAGCGCTGGTGTGTGGCGAGTAGGAGATTTTTCACAGTAACTTCATTGCAGTGTTGATGTAAGCCTACTTGTGACATTAAAAAATAAATTTTCCCTTTCCTCAACCAAGGATTTAATTTAATGGGCGGCACAGTGGTTAGCACTGCTGCCTCACAGCTCCAGGGATCCGGGTTCAATTCTGGCCTTTGAATGCACGTTCTCCCCATGTCTGTGTGGGTTTCCTCCAGGAGCTCCAGTTTCCCCCGACAGTCCAAAGATGTGAGGGTTAGATGGGTTAGCCATGCTAAATTGACCCATTATGTCCCAAAATACAGATAGGTTGGAGGGTAAGCAGGATAAAATATGTGCGGTTAGGTCCTGGGTAAGACTGGATGGCCCGAATGGCCTCTCGCACTGTAGGGATTCTGTTACCGACAAGTTTTTGGGCAATGTTTTATCCAAAGATTGCTGTTTTGCCGCAGCTGTTTATGAGCTTTGCCTTTCTGAGCGCAGTGTGCAGATGCAATGCGACAATCTCACGATTTGCATTTGTGGCTTACCACACTTGTTATCGTGCAGGATCGACGATTTATTTCTTCCTCATTAATTGCTGCCTGATTGTGTCGATAAGGTTTCCACAGTGTGACCGACCTTTAGACTGTGTACTTCACAGAGCCAGACGGTACTGAAGAGGCCCTTTGGCCCATTGACTCTGTACCGACAAACTACACTAAATCTGCACTAATCTCACAGAATCGTAGAATCCCTGTAGTGCAGAAGGAGGCATTTTGGCCCATCAAGTCTGCACTGATCACAATCCCTCCCAGGCTCTATCCCCGTAACCCCCATATTCATCCTGCTAGTCCCCCAGATACTAAGGGACAATTTGGCGTGGCCAATCCACCTAAATTGCACATCTTGAGATATTGAGGGCAATTCAGCAACGCCACTCCACCCAATCTGCATATCCTTTGGACACTAGGGGCAATTTAGCATGGCCAATCCACCTAACCTACACATCTTTGGATATTAAGGGCAATTTAGCACGTCCAATCCACCTAACTTGCACATCTGTGGGCACCAAGGGGCAATTTAGCATGGCCAACCCATCTTGCCTGCACATCTTTGGACTGTGGGAGGAATTCGGAGCACCTGGAGGAAATGCACAGGGAGAATGTGCAAACTCCACACAGACAAGACACCCGAGGTCAGAATTGAACTGGCCCCGTGGCAGTGTGAGGCAGCGGTGCTCAGCACTGTGCCGCCGTGTCACCTTCCAGCACTTGGCCCATATTGCACCTTTCAGATGCTCATCCACGCACCTTTTGAAGGTTGTGAGATTTCCCACCTCTACTGCCCTCCCAGGCAGCGCGTTTGCCCTGTACCGATGCTGATAAGCCAGCCGCATATTTGCCATCCTTTCTGCTGACGGTCAGTACATGACGAATCGATAAATGATAAGACAAGGGCAGACGATTGTACGAATGCTTCAAAGTGATTGAATTAACATGCGGCAGTTTGGAATACTTCAGTTACGTAACATCCATTACTTTTCACTGGACATTTAGTTGCACGGTGACATTATGGTCTGTGATTAAAACAAAAAGGTTTTGATACATTAATTTACTGGCTACATGAATCACTGTCAAATGGTGTTATTTTCTGAAAGGAAATTGATCAGAGTTCTGCACAGTCACATGCTCCTGCTCTCTCGCCAATGTGAAATGGATTTGTGCTCAATCAGAGAGAGGGTCAGTGCTGCACACAGTGCAACGAAAGAAGCGCTTGTCTAAATTAGCAATGAAGGCACTCCATCCCAATCCAGCATTCTACACAAATGTATCGTGGAGCGAGAGTACTTACCATCCCATAATATTACATATTTAAATATTTATCCATATTTGATTAATAAAATAGGACAGTTACAAAAGTATCAGAAATAAATACACAAAGGTGTGTATTTATTCCATCTCCAGAATGGCACAAGGAGCGGCACGGTGGCACAATGGTTAGCACTGCAGCCTCACAGCGCCAGGAACCCAGGCTCATTTCCTGCTTCAGGTCACTATCTGTGTAGAGTCTGCATGCTCTCCCCGTGTCTGCGTGGGTTTCCTTCGGGTGCTCCGGTTTCCTCCCACAGGCCAAAGATGTGGGGGTTAGGTGGATTGGCTATGCTAAAGTACCCCTTAGCGTCAGGGGGACCAGCTAGGGTAAATGCATTCACGTGGGATTGTGGGGATAGGGCTTGGGTGGGATTGTGGTGAGTGCAGGCTCAATGAGCCAAATGGCCTCCTCCTGCATTGTAGGGAATCTATGGTTCGATTCCCGCTCGGGTCACTGTCAGTGCGGAGTCTGCACATTCTCCCCCACGTCTGCGTGGGTTTCCTCCGGGTGCTCCGGTTTCCTCCCACAGTCCAAAAGATGTGCTGGCTAGGTGCATTGGCCATGCTAAATTGTCCCTTAGTGTACCCGAACAGGCACGGGAGCGGGGTGACTAGGGGATTTTCACAGTAACTTCATTGCAGTGTTAATGTAAGCTGACTTGTGACACTAATAAATTAACTTTAAAAACTGAAGTTCAGAATATTTCTTGCGATGCCAAAGCTACCTTTAATTCTTTATTAATATTCACCATTTGTGTTAATGTATATCAGCAGATAAATAGGAGCTAGTAACATGATAATTAATGCACAGAATGTCAACTGAAGATCGCCACATAGCTTAGCAAAAGCAGTAATATCAACTCAAGGTTATTGTGTCTGCCTTTGCATTGCAAAAATTAATTTTGATACGTATTGATCATTGCAATGAATATCCCAGAATTTCTAAACTGCTTACAGGATAATAGAATCCCTACAGTGCAGAAGGAGGCCATTCGGCCCATAGGCCCTGCAATGACCACAATCCCGCCCAGGCCCTTTCCCCATAACCCCATGTATTTACCCGAGCTAGTCCCCCTAATGAGCAATTTGCCATGGCCAATCCACCTAACCTCCGTGTCTTTGGAGTGTGGGAGGAAACCGGAGCAGCCGGAGGAAACCCACACAGACACGGGGTGAACGTGCAAACTCCACGCAGACAGTGACCCAAGCCGGGAATCGAACCCTTGGTCACTGTGAGGCAGCAGTGCCAACCACTGTGCCACCGCACCCTCCCAAAGGTTAAACTGAGGGCTACCAAAATGATTTGCATTCGCCTGCCAATGTTCTCTCTAATGTCCCTTCTCTGTGCACAGTCCATTTGTTGCACTGCATGGTCCCTTTAAGATTGGCGCAACACTCTGTGTACGCGTGTGTGTGCGCATCTTAAAGGAACCACTGTTTGTATGTGGCCTGTTTGTCCTCTGCATTAGTACGTTCCTGATCTCTGCCTGATGGCCCAGTCTGAGGGACCAGATTAGAAACACCAAGATATATTCTCAATTTAGTCTAGACCCCAACTTTAGTTGATTTTGGCATTAGTGCGAACGTAAGATGTTTCACTCCCGATGTGATTCTGTTGACCCACTAGAAAGCTTTTATTAAAACCATATGACATAGGAGCAGAATTAGGCCATTCGTCCCATCAAGTCTGCGCCACCATTCAGTCATGGCTGATATGATTCTCATCCCTATTCTCCTGCCTTCCCCCCATAATCCTTGATCCCCTTATTGATCAAGAACCAACTGTCTACGTCTTAAAGACGCTCAATGACCCGGCCTCCTCAGCCCTCTGTGGAAATGAGTTCCACAGATTAACCACCCTTTGGCAAAAAATTCCTTCTTATCTCAGTTTTAACCAACTTTACTTAAGAATACAGTTAGCATCTAACAAAAAGAATTAGCATAACTTTTACCAATTAAGATACTTAAACATGAGAAAGATACTTAAACATGAATCTTAACCAGCCATCTATCTCTATAGTTCCAATTTAAGCAATATTCCCGTAGACATACATCCTTCTTTGGAACCAATTAGCACTAAAAACAGATACGCTCACATGGATACTAATTTTCAAGCCTTTTAACTCCTCTGGACAGATACTGAAAGACACCTGCCTTCTTACTCCCATGCAGCAGTTTCCAGAGAAAGAGCTACCTTCAAGCAGTAGAACTTCAGAGAAAGAGACCTATTTTCTGGCAGATGCCAGTCTCCAACCTCCAGGGAGAGAAAGAGACAGACAGAGAGCTATTTCGTCTCTCTATAGATCCCAAACAGCAACTGAGCTGAGTTTCTCTGTGTGACCCGAGTCCTGCCCAGTCACATGACCTTACTTCTCAGTTGACTTGATCAAACCCCACTCTGAAAAACCCCAGGGGAAAATTCTAAATTAACAACCCTGCATTGGTGCAGATTAAAACAAACAATTTTCGCAATTAAGATCAATTATGCTGCTGCAGTAACAACACAGGCTGCTGGCTACAGACAAAGTGGCACCAATAATAGAACTGATTGCTAAAGCAAATCCTGCAGAAGAAACATGACACGAATAGGTTTCTTAAAGGCTCTGTACATGCACACAGGAATATTTAGAGGGAATTAAATGATACCTTATTTTAAATGTCGTCATGCCGGTACCAGGGAAGGTAGTGACAATAGACTAAAAGAAGAGTGGAAGTTAGCAAACAAATGGCGGGGGCAAGTCTTGAACAATTCAAAAAGAGTCCTTGATAGTTCTAAGGAGAAAAACATCGCTTTCATTTGCATCAGCTTAATCCTGAGGTGGACCTCTGATCATGCGCACTGCCTCCTGACTACTTATAGTACAGACAAAGCCTAGTTATCTGCATAAATGTAAATTCTGTTTCTTATAAGAGGGCCTCTTGGCTGCAGTCAATGGAATAATTGCGATTGCTGACAACTCATGATGTATTATTTATTATTCAATGCATTAAGGACCATGTGCACTTGTCACTTCACATCTGATTCATATATTTAAAATATTAGCATAATTCACTAATTGTGTGACCCTCACTCATATTAAAATGCACCAGAGCAAAGTTACATTTCTTGAGAAACTGAGGAACAGTTTGTTTTTGGCACAGAATCATAGAATCCCTACTGTGCAGAAAAGGCCATTTGGCCCATCAAGTCTGCACCGACTCTCTGGCAGAGTATCTATTCCAGACCCTCTCCGCCACTCTATCGCTGTAATCCCACACATTTAGCATGGCCAGCCCACCTAACCTACACATCTTTGGACACTGAGGGGCAATTTAGCATGGCCAATCCACTTAACCTACACATCTTGGGACATTAAGGGGCAAATTAGCATGGCCAGTCCATCTAACCTACACATCTTGGGACATTAAGGGGCAATTTAGCATGGCCAGTCCACCTAACCTACACATCTTTGGACACCGAGAGGCAATTTAGTATGGCCAATCCATCTAACCTATACATCTTGGGACATTAAGGGACAAGTTAGCATGGCCAATCCATTTAACCTAAACATCTTTGGACAATAAGAGGCAATTTAGCAAAGCCAATTCATCTAACCTACACATCTTTGGACACTAAGGGGCAATTTTCATGGCCAATCCACCTAACGTACACATGTTTGGACACTAAGGGCAATTTAGCATGGCCAGTCCACCTAAACACATCTCTGAACTGTGGGAGGAAACCGGAGCACCCGGAGGAAGCCCACGCAGACACAGGGAGAACTTGCAAACTCTACATGCACTGTCACCCAAAGCCGGGAATCGAACCCGAGTCCCTGGTGCTGTGAGGCAGCGCTGTTAACCACTGTGCCACCATCACTCTCAACACTTTCTCATCAGCCCAAAGCAAATTCCTGCGGATGCTGGAATCTGAAACTGGAAGGAAAAAGCTTTGACAAAGGGTCATCTGGACTCGAAACGTCAGCTCTTTTCCGCCCTTACAGATGCTGCCCGACCTGCTGAGATTTTCCAGCAGTTTCCCATCCATGCTCCTTGCACTTTGACCTGGAGTGAGGAAACGTTAAAACATCGGTATTTGACTTTAGTCTCCGTGAACCCAGGGTGACGTGGTGAGCGGCTCACCGGAAGCTTTTTCCCGTTCGAAGCTGACCATCAGGAGGTGCACACTGGGAGAACACACAAAAGAACCCACATTATTTTCACCCTCTCCAGCCTTGGCACTGCTTGAGGGCCGTTCTGCGGATCCTTGACCTTCCTGAGGATGGTCGCTAACTGACTTATTACTGACGATTGTCTCTTCCTCCCAACAGGAGTCATCTGTATTGGAACCTAACTGCATCTTTAAGGTGGATGAATTTGGATTCTTCCTCACCTGGAAAAGCGAAGGAAAGGTATTTGTGCCCACACTTGAACTCTGTGACCTCAGCATAAACCTTTTTGCTTGCCCAGTCCCCTATATCCTGCATGATAAGCTGCGGTTGTAAAACTCCATTACTAAGAATGAATTAAGTAACAGTAACATTGGGGATAGAGTAAGTTCAAAGATCCAGTGCCAAAAATATTTCACGATGTGGAGATGCAGGGGTTGGACTGGGGTGGGCACGGTAAGAAGTGTGACAACACCAGTTTATAGGCCTAACAGGTTTATTTGGAATCACGAGCTTTCAGAGCACTGCTCCTTCATCAGGTGAGTGGAGCCTCCGCTTACCTGATGAAGGAGCAGTGCTCCAAAAGCTTGTGATTCCAAATAAACCTGCTGGATGTTAACATAGTGTTGTGAGACTAAAAACATTTTAGTGCCTCAGTTTTAGAAAGAAAAGGTAGACTCTGCTTGTCCGAGGCATACCGCAGAAGATTTCTACCTCTGATTTGATTTGATTTCTTATTAGCACGTGTATCAATGTACAGTGAAAAGTATTGCTTCTTGCGTGCTATACAAAGCATACCGTTCATAGAGAAGGAAAGGAGGGAGTGCAGAATGCAGTTTATAGTCATAACTAGGGTGTAGAGAAAGATCAACTTAATGCGAGGTAGGCCCATTCAAAAGTCTGACAGCAGCAGGGAAGAAGCTGTTCTTGAGTCGGTTGGTATGTGACCTCAGGCTTTTGTATCTTTTTCCCAGTGGAAAAAGGTGGAAGAGAGAATGTCCGAGGCACGTGGGGTCCTTAATTATGCTGGCTGCTTTTCACAGGCAGCGGGAAGTGTAGACAGAGTCAGTGGATGGCAGGCTGGTTTGCGTGATGGATTGGGCTACATTCACGACCTTTTGTAGTTCCTTGCGGTCTTGGGCAGAGCAGGAGCCCATACCAAGCTGTGATACAACCAGAAAGGATGCTTTCTATGGGGCATCCGTAAAAGTTGGTGAGAGTCGTAGCTGACATGTCAAATTTCCTTAGTCTTCTGAGAAAGTAGAGGCGTTGGTGGGCTTTCTGAACTATAGTGTTGGTGTGGGGGGGACCAGGACAGGTTATTGATGATCTGGACACCTAAAAACTTGAACTCTGGGTACTTACTGTAGAATGTTTTTAACTGTATCACTGGAATTTTACTGCCTTGACCACCCTGGGAATGAGAGAGGGTGGGAGGGGTGGACAGTGCGAAGGTCCGTTGACCTCGGGCAGGATTTTACAGTTTCGCAATGAGTGAGGCTGGAAAATCCTGCCCTATATGTCTAAGATATACTGTAGAATGTTTCTACCTTTCTTCTAATTGTATCCAAACAGACTTTGCTGCATAGTCGGAGGAAACCATCAGTCTCATTGCATGTTTGGGAGAATAATCCGAATTGTATCCCATTTCCTGCTATGCTGTCCATTGTCTTGCTTCACCCTCTACTTCCAATATATATCCATATTTCCTTCAGAAAACCAGTGTCTGCCACAGCCATTCCTTATGGCAAAGCGTTCTATTTCCCGACAACTGGAGTGTGGAGTAACTGCCCTATGTAAATGACCTTTCATCATTGACTGCCCAAAAAAAGGACTGTTTAATCTCTCACCTACCTTTACGGTGACATAGTGGTTAACACTGCTGCCTCACAGCCCAAGGAACCGGCTTCGATTCCAGCTCTGGGTAACTGTGTGGAGTTTACAGGTTTTCCCTGAGTCTGTGTGGGTTTCCTCCAGGCGCTCCGGTTTCCTGGAGGTAGGTTAGGTGGATTGGCCATGCTAAATTGCCCCTTAATGTCCCAGAATGTGCAGGTTAGGTGAATTGGCCATGCTAAATTGCCTCTTTGTGTACTGAGATGTGTAGGTTAGATGGAGTGGCCGTGCTAAACTGCCCCTAACTGTCCAAAGATGTGTAGGTTAGGGGGATTAGCAGGGTAAATGAATGGGGTTACGGGGAGAAGATAGGGATGTGGTGCTGGACAACATGCTCTGTCAGAGGGTCAGTACAGACATGATGGGCTGAATGGCCTCCTTCTGCATTATAAGAACATAAGAAATAAGAGCAGGAGTAGGCCATCTAGCCCTTCGAGCCTGCCCCGCCATTCAATAAGATCATGGCTGATCTGTCGCTGCTCAGTTCCACTTTCCCGCTTTCTCCCCATAACCCTTAATCCCCTCTCTTATCAAAAACCCATCAACCCGCGTCTTAAAAATATTTAGCGAGGCAGCCTCCACCACTTCAACGGGCAGAGAATTCCAGAGATTCACCACCCTTTGAGTGAAGAAGTTCCTCCTCAACTCCGTTCTAAACCGCCCCCCTTTTATCTTGAGGCTGTGCCCCCTAGTCCTACTGTCTTTTTTGAGCGGGAAGAGTCTCTCCACCTCTATCCTATCCATCCCATTCATCATCTTATACGTCTCAATGAGATCTCCCCTCATTCTTCTAAACTCTAACGAGTACAAGCCCAGTTTATTCAGCCTCTCCTCATAGCTCAACCCCCTCAACTCCGGTATTATACGGATTCTAATGCTTAACATGTCCATTAAAAAACCTCCTGCTCCACTGGGGTACCACAATTCACTTGCCACAGTGATGGTTTCCAATTGTTGGTGTCATTGTGGTGAACCTACACTTAGTGATCTCTCTGGCTTTAATATTCCTTGGCTAACAGGGCACCCGTGTGATTTACCTCTCGTTCAACCAGTGTTTGGTTCAAATTTGTCCAGCTGTCTTCATTGTTCTACCCTGTATCTCAAACACTCAATGCCATCTTAATTTTACTCACCTGCCTCGAACACTTCCAATTTTTCATCCACTGTGCTGTGTTCCCACATGCTCAATTTCACCCTTTGACTCCGTCTACACTCCCTGCTGCCTCGGAAAAGCAGCCAGCATAATTAAGGACCCCACGCACCCCGGACATTCCCTCTCCTCCTGCTTCCGTTGTGAAAAAGATACAAAAGTCTGAGCTCACATACCAACCGACTCAAGAACAGCTTCTTCCCATCAGACTTTTGAATGGACCTACCTTGCACTAAGTTGATCTTTCTCTGCACCCTAGCTATGACTGTAACACTACATTCTGCACCCTCTCCTTTCCTTCTCTATAAACAGTATGCTTTGTCTGTATAGTGTCCAAGAAACAATACTTTTTGCTGTACATTAATACATGTGATAATAATAAATCAAATCAGAGGTAGAAATCTTTTGCAGTATACCTCAGGTATGCAGATTCTATCCTTGCTTTCTAAAACTGAGGCAAAAACATAGATAAGGTAGATAGTCAACATCTTTTCCCAAAGTTAGGGGTGTCTAAAACTAGAGAGTCTAGGTTTAAGATGAGAGAGGAGAGATACAGTAGGGTCCAGAGGGGCAATTTTTTTCACACGGAGGGTGGTGAGTATCTGGAATAAATTGCCAGAGACGGGTTAGTGGAGGCAGGTACAAATTTGTCTTTTAGAAAGCATTTAGGCAGTTACGTGGGTAAGATGGCTATAGAGGGATAGGGGCCAAATGCGGGCAATTGAGACTGGCTTTGGTGGTTAAAAGAAAAGGGCAGCATGGACAAGTTGGGCTGACAGGCTTGTTTCCATGCTGTAAACCTCTGTGACTCTATATGACAATAAATCAAATCAAATCAAAATCAACCGCGATTTCCAAACAATTGGAACGTTGACCCTTTCCTCACTTTCCTAGTTTTCGTCTCAGTTTGAGTGTCACCAACCGGATTGGGCACCACCAATCCTACCGGAGCTCAGTGGGAAGGCACCGCATGAGCACAGGATGGGTGGGTTGATGCAGAATCCTTCCAGCTTATCCAATGGATAAACCAAAGCCTTCTCCTGGGGGGGGGGTAGGGGATGGTGCAGGGTTGGGGGAAGGGGGGAACGGCTGAGCCAAGATGTCCTGTCCGAGCCGAGATGCTGTGTGCGAGAGTCATAACAGACCCGGTGGTCCGAATGGCCTTCTCGTTCTATGATCTTGCAAGTTGCGCCATTCCTCCTGCCCTGCTCCAGTAAACCTCAGAAAGAGAGCGGAAGGCAAGTTTCTGTTTAACGTTGGTTTTTGAGATTAGTTTTTGACCGAGCAGCCGTCCCAGCTGGCACTCTGCTCCCACACCAGTGACGAAACATGTGGAAGATCATCAGAAGTTTCCCCTTGATAAACGACAGGAAGCAAATGTCACTGGAACCACAGATGTTTTAACCCCACCTTGTAGTGAAGTAATACTGGCACATGTTCAATCTGCATTTGCATCTTGCAAACAGAGCTTAATGAATGATTTTCCTTTATTTTTAAGGAAGGACAGGTATTGGAATGTTCGATGGTGAACAGTATTCGATATGGGACTATCCCCAAGGTAAGAAGCTGCTTTGTTTGCCATTTCTCTGGGAGACCAAATGCACAAGAAGGAGGAAATGATGGTAACATGAGACAATGGCGGAAGTAGATTGATGCGGTCAGGTTATTTGGAAACTATTCTGAAGCAATTGGGAAGATCTGATTAAAAAAAATGGTGAAGATATTTGAGTAATTTGCATTGTGTAATCAGTTTTCAAGATTAGGTTCTAGCTCGCTTCCCTGGCCCGTCCTACATGAGTGCGTTTTTTTTATTAGTGTTACAAGTAGGCTTACATTAACACTACAGTGAAATTATTGTCGCCACACTCTGGCCTGCTCGGTTACACTGAGGGAGAATTTAGTGCACCTAACCAGCACGTCTTTCAGACTCGGATGAAACCTACGCAGACGCAGGGAGAACGGGGAGACTCCACACAGACAGTGACCCGAGGCCGGAATTGAACCCGGGACCCTAGTGCTGTGAGGCAACAGTGCTAACCACTGTGCCACCATGCTGCCCAAGAATTCAAAGTGTCCCTGGATGGGCTTGAACCACCAACCTTTCAGTTAACAGCCAAACGCGTGAACCAGTTGCGCCACATAGACTGCCTGTCAGCTCTGAAACTTGCTTTCACTCTGATTCTGAGAACTTTACTAACAATGCTTCCAAATTCCATTAGTCTCTCTGTTCCATTGAACAAGTTGGGTTCCAGTCAAAGTGTTCACAGTCATGAGGGTTTGGACATATAGACAGGAAGAAACTGTTTCCAGTGATGGGAGGAGGATCTAGAATAAGAGCTCAGATTTAATGAAATTGGCAAAAGGAGCAATGGAGACATGAGGTGAAACCTTCTCACCCTGTTATAGGGCCAGGTCAGAAGGTTAGAGGGATGAGAGGGGGGTAGATCTGATTGAAATGTACAGAATACTGAGGGGCCTGGATAGACTGGATGTGGAGAGGATGTTTCAAATAGTAGGAGAAACTAGAATCCGAGGGCACAGCCTCAGAATAAAGGGACGACCCTTTAGAACCAAGACTTTCTTCAACCGAAAGGTGGTGAATCTGTGGAACTCTTTGCCACAGAAGGCTGTGGAGGCCAGGTCATTGAGTGTATTTAAGACAGAGATAGATAGGTTCTTGATTGGTAAGGGGATCATAGGTGACAGGGAAGAGATGGGAGAATGGAGTTGAGAAACTTATCAGCCATGATTGAATAGCGGAGCAGATTCCATGGGCTGAATGGCCTAATTCTTCTCCTCCATCTTCTGGTCTAAAGCCCAAGGAATATTTACCCTGTTCATCACCCCCCTAACATCCTGGGACACTCAGGGGCACTATAGAGTTGGCCAATCCGTCGAACTTGCCCATCAAACGGAGACCTGGTTAATGGCTCTGTGAACTCTTTGGTCAGGTATAAAGGACATTTCAGAAGCATGTGGAACAAATACGATGAGGTTGTAGAAACTGGGAGAATGGGATGGAGTTTATACAGGACTTGGGGTAAGAAGGATGTCATTCCAGATAATTGTCACATTGTCAGTGAAGAGGTGATCAGAAGGGAAAAGTTTTAAAGTTTAAAGTTTATTTATTAGTATCACAAATCGAATAACATTAATAGTGCAATGAAGTTAGTGTGGAAATCCTCTAGTCGCCACACTCCGGCACCTATTCAGGTACACTGAGGGAGAATTCAGCAAATGCACCTAACCAGCATGTGTTTTAGACTGTGGGAGGAAACAGGAGCGCCCAGAAGAAACCCGCACAGACATGGGGAGAACATGCAGACATTGCACAGACAGTGACCCAAGCCAGGAATCGAGCTTGGGACCCTGGTACTGAGGCAGCAGTGCTAACCGCTGTGCCACCATGATGGTGTGTGGGATGGCAACAGTGGGAGAAACAAGGGAAAGGATTGCAGTGGCGCAGAGACTATGGTGGTAAACGAGGGAGCCAAGGGATACTGTGGAGCAAAAGAAGTAGTTGAGGAACGGTTTCTTGTCAAATAATCAAGCTTATCTTCTATCAGTGCTTCCCAATTCTTTCCATGGAGTGACCGTATTGGCATTGCCAGAGTGAAAATTTGAAGGAGTGCAGGACCTGTTATGAGAGGTTTCAACGGGTGAGCAAAGTGGAGGCTTTAGTTACTGGAGAGGGGAGGCTTCAGTGGCGGGGGGGGGGAGGTGCCTGAGGCTTTCAACCAACACCTCCCAAGGCACAGGCTTTTTTTTGCAGCAGCAGTAATTGGGCCTCAGAGAGCAGTCCATTAGGCCATGCCTACCAATAGAAAACGATTTAAAGGGACCTCGCTACTGTTATAAATCAGGCCATTCACCCCAGCAGCCATTGCTGCCTCGGCACTGTGGCGCACTGGTTGGCACCGCTGCCTCACAGCCCCCAGGACTTGGGTTCAATTCCGGCCCTGGGTGTCTGTCTGTGTGTGGAGTTTGCACATTCTCTCCATGCCTGCATGGGTTTTCTTCAGGTGTTTACTCCCACAGTCCAAAGATGTGCAGGTTAGGTGGATTGGCCATGCTAAATTGCCCCTTAGCGTCCAAAGATGTGTAGGTTAGGTGGATTGGCCATGCTAAATTGCCCCTTAGTGTCCAAAGATGTGTAGGTTAGGTGGATTGGCCATGCTAAGTTGCCCCTTAGTGTCCAAAGATGTGTAGGTTAGGTGGATTGGCCATGCTAAATTGCCCCTTAGTGTCCAAAGATGTATAGGTTAGGTGGATTGGCCATGCTAAATTGTCCCTTAGTGTCCAAAGATGTATAGGTTAGGTGGATTGGCCATGCTAAATTGCCCCTTAGTATCCAAAGATGTGTAGGTTAGGTGGATTGGCCATGCTAAATTGCCCCTTAGTGTCCAAAGATGTGCGGGTTAGGTGGATTGGCCGTGCTAAATTGCCCCTTAGTGTCCAAAGGATATGTAGGTTTGGTGGATTGGCCATGCTAAATTGCCCCTTAGTGTCCAAAGATGTGCGGGTTAGGTGGATTGGCCATGCTAAATTGCCCCTTAGTGTCCAAAGGATATGTAGGTTTGGTGGATTGCCCAAGCTAAATTGTCCCTTAGTGTCCAAAGATGTGCGGGTTAGGTGGATTGGCCATGCTAAATTGCCCCTTAGTGTCCAAAGGATATGTAGGTTTGGTGGATTGGCCAAGCTAAATTGTCCCTTAGTGTCCAAAGATGTGCGGGTTAGCAGGGTACATATGTGGGGTTACGGGGAGAGGGCTTGGGAAAGATGCTCTGTTGGAGATCCAGTGTGGGCTCAGTGGCCCGAATGGCCTCCTCCTGCAAAGTAGGGGATGTAATGGCTTTGAAACCTCATCTTGCGACCCCACAGGGCGGCCACGACTGGGAGTTTGGGAAGCCCTGCTTTAAATGGGCTTCAGTCCACTAAGGTGAACTTCCATCAGCCGTAGCAAAGTTCAGGCAACGGTAACTGTAATTGTGTGCTGAATGTTGATCCATTACCTTAAATGACCCATTGTACCCATTGTACAAATGTTTATCTCCTTCTCTCTCTTTCCCGCCCCCCCCCCCCCCCCCCCCGCTCCCCACTTCTGTCCAAGGACCCCAAGATATTGTCTGCCCTCGAAGCTGTTGGGAAGTCGGAATATGAGCTGGATGGGAGAATATTTTGTGTTTGCTGCGGTGCGGACCTGGTAAATATCAGCTTCACGTATCTCGTGGCTGACAGCACGGAAACAGCTAAGGTACGCATAATTAACACGTTCTTTCAACAGATCAGATGTGGGAAGGACTAATATCTTCACAGTAAAGATGTCGCTATTTTCCTACCAAATGCTACAATTACCTAACATCACATGGGAGCTTTGGTACTTTTTTTAGAAAACGGATGTCTGAAATAAATGCGATCTTCTATTTTTTTTTTCCTGACTAAAACCTTAATGTAAATTTATAGAATCATAGAATCCCTACAGTGCCGAAGGAGCCCATCGAGAATCCCCGCCCAGGCCCTATCCCCCTAACCCCATGCGTTTGCCCCAACTAGTCCTCCTGACACCAAGGGGCTGTTTAGCATGGCCAATCCACCTAACCAGCACATCTTTTGGACTGTGGGAGAAAACCAGAGCACCCGGAGGAAACCCACGCAGACACGGGGAGAATGTGCAAATTCCATACAGACAATGACCCAAGCCAGGAATCGAACCTGGGTCCCTGGCGTTCTGAGGCAGCAGTGCTGCCCTCTGCGCACACTTGGTTAAATCCATCCATCCTGCTCTGGCCGCATGGTTTAAAGTTTATTTGTTAGTCACAAATAGGCTGACATTAACGCCACAAAGAAGTTACTGTGAAAAATCCCCTCGTCGCCCACACTCTGGTGCCTGTTCAGGTACACTGATGGAGAATTTAGCATGGCCAATGCACCTAACCAGCACGTCTTTTGGACTGTGGGAGGAAACCGGAGCACCCGGAGGAAACCCACGCAGACACGGGGAGAATGTGCAAACTCCACACAGACAGTGACCCAAGCTGGGAATCGAACCCGGGTCCCTGGGGCTGTGGGGCAGCAGTGCTAACCACTGTGCCACCGTGCCACACTTGGTTAATCCATCCATTCTCCTCTGGCCGCACTTTTTATTGAGGGTTGCCTGTCTTTGGGACGGTTACAAGGTGGGGTGGGCCATCCTTCACCGCAGGACTGGCTGCAGGAGAGTCTCTATGAGCTGATTGCTAACTGGGGCCTCCCGATATGGGCCGATCTCAGGGCAGTCTAATCCATTAGCCTTTGAACAGCAGGGGGTGCTGTCAATCCCAGTTGACCAGACTGTCATGTGTTAAACACTGGGAGTGCAATTAAAGTATCAAAATCAGCCAATGTTTGAGATAGAAGTCTCACAACACCAGGTTAAAGTCCAACAGGTTTATTTGTTAACAAAAGCCACCAGCTTTCAGAGCGCTACTCCTTCATCAGGTGAGTGGGAGTTCTGTTCACAAACAGGGCATATAAAGACACAAACTCAATTTACAGAATAATGGTTGGAATGTGAGTCTTTACAGCTAATCAAGTCTTAAAGGTACAGACAACGTGAGTGGAGAGAGGGTTAAGCACAGGTTAAAGAGATGTGTATTGTCTCCAGACAGGACAGCTGGTGAGATTTGGCAAGTCGTGGGGGTTACAGATAGTGTGACATGAACCCCAAGATCCCGGTTGAGACCGTCCTCCTGTGTGCGGAACTTGGCCATCAGTCTCTGCTCAGCGACTCTGCGCTGTCGTGTGTGGTGAAGGCCGCCTTGGAGAACGCTTACCCGAAAGATCTGTGAGGCAGCAGTGCTAACCACTGTGCCACAATGCCGCAATAAATCCATCCATTCTCCTCTGGCAGCACATTTCGTCTTCGGGTGAGTGTTCTCCAAGGCGACCTTCACCACAGCGCAGGGTCACTGAGCGGAGACTGATAGCCAAGTTCCGCACACGTGAGGACGGCCTCAGCCGGGATCTTGGGGTTCATGTCACACTATCTGTAACCCCCACGACTTGCCTGGGCTTGCAAAATCTCACCAAGTGTCCTGTCTGGAGACAA
Source organism: Carcharhinus amblyrhynchos (assembly GCF_965287045.1). Taxonomy (NCBI): domain Eukaryota; kingdom Metazoa; phylum Chordata; class Chondrichthyes; order Carcharhiniformes; family Carcharhinidae; genus Carcharhinus; species Carcharhinus amblyrhynchos. The sequence goes on along the minus strand of NC_137335.1, from coordinate 7,722,831 downwards.
TACCCATCTCTTTAACCTGTGCTTAACGCTCTCTCCATTCTGATTGTCTGTACCTTTAAGATTTGATTAGCTGTAATCTCGCATTCCAATCATTATTCTGTAAATTGAGTTTGTGTCTTTATATGCCCTGTTTGTGAACAGAACTCCCACTCAGCTGACGAAGGAGCAGCGCACCGAAAGTTGGTAGCAGTTGATACCAGATAAACCTGTAGGACTCTAACCTGGTGTTGTGAGACTTCTCACTGTGTTTACCCCAGTCCAACGCCGGCATCTCCGCATCATGATGTTTCAGGTGACATAGCAATTTAAGAACTGCACTGCCCTCTAATGCTGCTGCTTTATAATAGCAAGCTGTGCTGGATGCAGAGACAAAACAAATGTACGATCAGTAATACGGAGTCAAATCATTAGCTTGCATTCATGGAGCGGGGAGGGGTTTTTCTTCATTCTTCCGGTTTTCTTTCATGGGATGTGGGTGTCACTGGTTGGGTCAGCATTTGTTACCCTTCCTCAATTGTCCCTTGAACTGAGTGGATTGAACCAGGCCTTTTAAGGGGGGCAGCCAGCCACATTGCTGTGGCTCTGGGATCACGTGTGGTGGGCCAGTGTAATAAGTCTGCAGGGGCAAAAATCCCCTCACCAAAATTGCTTTATTTATAAACTCTGATAGCACTCTGCACACTGCTGTTAGTCAGCAGTCTACTGTGGTGGGTGTCAGAGGAACTGACACTCCCAGTTAAGTACAAGGCAAAGACTCCCTCATTGGCCCATCAATTGACTGCTTAATAGGCCTATATATATTGGCCTATACTCCAATAGGCCAACCTCTGACTGAAGTCATTACAGCCAGACCGGGTAAGGACGGCAGATTTCCTCCTCTGAAGGTACATTCGCGAACCAGATGTGTTTTTACAACAATCGACAATTGTTTCACGCTCACCATTTGATTTTTAATTCTAGACTTGGTTGTGTGCATGAAGTTCGTGTATTTAGCCCACTCAGGATAGCATTCGACAGATAATTTATGACTTCTTAACTCGTTAAAAATGACCAGAATTCTACAAATTTTGTGCTCACATGATTGTTACTAAGGGCAAAAAAATAATTAGTTACCATTTTGTGCATGAGTATAAGGTTACCAAATGTCACTGCGTATAGCTGCTAAGAGGAGAAAGTTACACTGGTGGGGTTGGTCCTCTGTCTCTGAGTATTTTTTTTAAACATTGCTTTGAAATTATTTTTTCTTTTCGGCCCTCGTCTGTTCAACTCATCAGTTTTCTGATGAGAATTGATGAGTTTTTGATGAGAATTTGATGAGTTTTCTGATGAGAACTGGCTTTGCGAAGTGACCCACATTGGACGCTGATGGGGAGACATGGGGGAGGCATTCGGCACACCACGACCAAAGGAGAGGCCGTAGCCTAGTGGTCTTGTCACTGGGTTAGTAATCCAGAGACCCAGGATAATGGTCCGGGGACCCCGGATTCAAATCCCACCATAGCAGAGGGTGAAATCTAAATTCAATTAAAAAAAAATCTGGAATTGGAAATTCAATGATAAAACCATTTGTCAATTGTTGTAAAAGCCCACTAATGCCCTCAAGGGAAGAAAATCTGTCATCCTTACATTAACATATAGGGAGGAACATTAACATGCAGAGGGATCTGGGCGTGCAGGTCCACAGTTCCCTAAAAATGGTAACACAGGTGGCCAAGGTGATTAAGAAGGCATGTGGCATGTTAGCTTTCATCGGCTGGGACACTGAGTAGAGGAGTTGGGATATCATGTTGCAGCTGTATAAAACCTCGGTTAGGCCGCTTTGGAGTGTTGTGTGCAGTTCTGGTCACCACATTATCAGAAGGACGTGGAGAGAGTGCAAAGAAAGTTCACCAGGATGTTTGCCTGGTCTCGAGGGTGTTGGCTATGAGGAGAGGTTGAATAAACACGGATTGTTTTCACTGGAAGGACGGAGGCTGAGGGGAGACCTGATAGAGATCTACAAAATTATGAGAGGCAGAGGCAGGGAGGGTAGCGAGAGGCTGTTTCCCAGGGTGGAAGTGTCAATTACAAAGCGGGCACAGGTTCAAGGTGAGAGGGAGGAAATAGAGGGATGTGGACTGAGTAAGGGCAGAAGGTTTTTAGTCTAGTTAGGACACCATGATCGGCGTGGACTTGGAGGGCCGAAGGGCCTGTTCCTGTGCTGTACTCTGTACTTTATTCTTGTTCTTACAAATCTAAAGATGAAACCATTGCCGATTGTCTAAAAAACCCATCTGGTTCCCTAATGTCCTTCAGGGAGGGAAATCTGCCGTCCTTACCCGGTCTGGCCTATATGTTATTCCAGACCCGCATCAAGGTGGTTGACTTTCAGCTGCCCCTGTGAAATGTCACTCCGTTCATGGGGCATGAGCAATAAATGCTGGCCCACCAGCAACGCTCATGAAAGAATAAAGGGGAAAGAAAAGCTTTCAGCTGTACATTTTCTCTCGTACAAAAATATCCAAGAAAATTGAGTAGGCAGTTTGAAGAAGCTTTAAAACAAAATGAAACCCTGGGTCTGATCACAGTCCAGCGAAGTGACTATGCCAAGTTGCCACAGAAGCTAGCAAAGGAAATGGACATGAATGGGACCCCACTGAGCACCCCTGTGAACATAGAACCGATGATGTAGAGATGCCGGCATTGGACTGGGGTAAACACAGTAGGAAGTCTCACAACACCAGGTTAAAGTCCAACCAGTTTATTTCATAGTAATCTCACAATCTTTCGGAAACACTTCCTTCGTCACACACCTGGATGAAGGAACAGTGTTTCCGAAAGCTTGTGGGTTTCCTATCAAATAAACTGGTTGGGCTTTAACCTGACGTTGTGAGACTTTTTACTGTAACGCAGAACCAACAGTTTAAAACTCTAACCAGCAGACATGTACTTTAACAAGCAGGTGCGATTCCCAGCTTGAGTCACTGTCTGTGCGTGGTCTGCACATTCTACCTGTTTCCTCCATGTGCAAATATTGCTGCTTCTTCCACCTCCTCTGGCAGGACGTTCCAGCCACCCACCACTCTCTGTGTGAAAAACATCCCCCCCTCATCTCCCTTAAACTTACTCCCTCACATCTTGAACGCACGCCTGCCTGTTCGGGGAGAACTTAATGTGGCCAATGCATCAAACCCGCATGTCTTTCGGACTGTGGGAGCAAACCAGCATCAGAGGAAACCCATGTAGACACGATTAGAACGCGCAGACTCTGCACAGTCGCCCAAGCCGGGAATTTTACCTGTTTGCTTAGTTAACAGAGGGAGCTGTAAGGTTCCCATCTTGCTGCTGCCTTCAGGTTTGTTCAAAGTATCATTAATTTTTAAAGCATTTTATGCTGGAGGAAGTAAGTTACTATTTTGTTTATTAGTGTCACAAGTAGGTTTACGTTACCACTGCAATGAAGTTACTGTGAAAACCGCCTTGTCGCCTCACTTCGGCGCCTGTTCGAGTACACTAAGGAAGAATTTAGCATGGACAATGCGCTGAACTAGCACGTTTTTGGACTATGAGGAGAAACCAGAGCACCTGGAGGAAACCCATGCAGACATGGGGAGAATGTGCAAACTCTGCACAGATGGTGACCCAACCTGGGAATTGAACCCGGGTCCCTGGCACTGTTGCAGAATCCAAATTTGAATCCAATCCAAATTGATTTGACGGAAGTCTTTGTTCATGAAGTCTGATCCCAGTTCCTACTGTAAAACATCCAACAGAATTGAGAGTTTACCAGAAGAGACAACAACAGGTGGTATGGCATCTATCTGGGGTACCAAAGAGGGATCTTTACTGTGCATTTACTAATGCCATACTTAACTTTCTGACTTGATTTATTACTGTCACATGTATTAGCATACAGTGAAAAGTATTGTTTCTCGCGCGCTTTACAGACAAAGCATACCGTTCATAGAGAAAAAAAGGAGAGGGTGTAGAATGTAGTGTTACAGCCATAGCTAGGGTGTAGAGAAAGAACAACTTAACCACTGTGTCAAGGTGCTGCCCTTGTACGTAAGAACATAAGAAATAGGAACAGGAGTAGGCCATCTAGCCCTTCGAGCCTGCCCCGCCATTCAACAAGATCATGGCTGATCTGAAGTGGCTCAGTTCCACTTTCCCGCTTTCTCCCCATAACCCTTAATCCCCTTGTCTAACAAAAACCTATCTACCCGTGACTTAAATATATTTAGCGAGGTAGCCTCAACCACTTCAACGGGCAGAGAATTCCAGAGATTCACCACCCTTTGAGTGAAGAAGTTCCTCCTCAACTCTGATCGAAGGGGGAATTAAAAATAAATGGAATTGGGCAGAATTTGGTAAAAGGTTTTGTCAAATGGCAATGGAGTGAGTTGACCGAAAATAATGTGTCTTTCTTATCTTTCAGCATTGGGTAGAAGGATTAAGAGCCATTATTCACAACTTCAAAGCCAACAGTGTGTGCCCTATGACCTGTCTCAAGAAACAGTTAAGTTACACCTATATTGTTTAAATTGTATTGACAGATCAGGTAGCTGCCTTGCACTGAACTTGCTTTGCTAGTCATGCTCGTAAGCATTTTCTGTGATGATACATCATGTGTTAAATCATCCATCTACAGTAAAACTGGATTATATAAAAGAGAATGTGACAGCTCAACAAATGTCGAACAAAGCAACTGAAGAATTAGCTTGAGGCTTGTTCCTTGAAGATGTTTTTCTTTCTAATGTTAAATCTATCTTTGTATAAAATTTCTTTAATGGCTGCATTAGACACCACAAAAACATTAAATATTTGTACACTGATGTTTGAAGAACTTTGATTGAAAAGGCTTTATTGCGTGAAGGTTTTGTGAGCATTCTGGTCCAGTTCCACAAGGGCTGTGTTGCAACTGAGTAATTTTTCGAACTGAGTGAGAAGGTGGCTGCTGCCAGGTCCTACTCAGAACGTGTCATGAACATAGAACCGTAGAATCCCTACAGTACAGAAGGAGGCCGTTCGGCCCATCGACTGTACCGGTCTCAATCCCACCCAAGCCCTATTCCCAAAGCTTTCATTTACCCTGCTAATCCCCCTGACACCAGGGTCAATTTAGCATGGCCACACATATCTAACTAACCTTATCTAGCCTAACCCACACATCTTTCGGACTGTGGGAGGGAACCGGAGCACCCGGAGAAAACCCACGCAGATGCGGGCCAGGATCCCAGTTTCAGTTCCAGCCTCGAATCACTGTCTGTGTAGGGTTTTGCACATTCTCCACCGTGCCTGCTTGGTTTTCCTCCAAAGACGTGCAGATTAGGTGGGTTGGCCATGCAAGATTGACCCTAATGTCAGGGGGATTAGCAGGGTAAATCTGCAGGCTTACAGGAATAGGGCCTGGCTGAGATTGTGGTCAGTGCAGCCACGATGGGCCGAATGGCCTCCTTCTGCATTGTAGGATCCTGTGACTCGTAGGAAAAAGCAAGCTTCACATAGACAATCACCCAAGGCTGGAATTGAACCTGGGTCCCTGGCGCTGGGAGGCAACAGTGCTAACCACTGCGCTGCCCTTATAGGAATATTAAAATCCGGAGAACATGATGGGCGAGTGGGAATAAGGGAGTGAAGGATTTCAAGCCGTTAGTAATGCTGACAATTTAAAACCAGAAGATATAGGAGCAGAGTTAGGCCATTCAGCCCATCGAGTCTGCTCCAGCATTCAATCATGGCTGAGAAGTTTCTCATCCCCATTCTCCTGCTTTTTCCCCATATTCCCTGATCCCCTTACCAATCAAGACCTTATCTATCTCTGTCTTAAATGCACTCAATGACAGATTCACCACTTGCTGGCTGAAAACATTCCTCCTCATCGCGATTCTAAAGGGTTGTTCCTTTACTCTGAGGCTGTGCCTTTGGATCCTAGTCTCTCTTACGCATGGAAACATCTTTCCCCCACACCCACTCTATCTGTCCAGCCCTTTCAGCATTCTGTATTAGCGTTGAGTTTGCCTTGGGGAGGGAGCCTTTGATGTTAATGGCGATTGCTGAACTCTTGAAAACAACCTTGAGTTTCCATCCAACTCCTGACATTGATTTGTGGGGCGGCATTGTGGTTAACACTGCTGCTTCACAGCGCCAGGGACCAGGGTTCAATTCCGGCCTCGGCTCACTGTCTGTGTGGAGTCTGCATGTTCCCCCCATGTCTGAATAGGTTTCTTCTGGGTGCTCTGGTTTCCTCCCACACTTCAAAGATATGCAGGTTAGGTTGATTGGCCATGCTACATTGATCCTAGTGTCAGGGGGATTAGCAGGGTAAATATTGAGGTTATGGAGATAGGGCTCGGGTGGGATTGTGGTCGGTGCAGACTTGATGGGCTGAATGGCCGCCTTTTACACTGCAGGGATTCTAAGATTCTGTTCTATGATTATCCACCTTCCCGACAAGTGCTCCCCTTCTGGTTTCTTACGTACTTTGGGAATTTGCTGACCTCAACCTCTCAGAGTTCACACTCTTTCTGAGCCTCCCCACCCTGTTCAAGTACACACAGCTGGGAGACCCCACCCCAGCCCATCCCCCTTTTCTCAGAATCTGAGACCTTATCATTCCCAGGAACCCCGGAATCCCTCTTTCCAAACATCACAAGAGCTCTTCCCCTGCCCCGTTATTTCTCGGGGAATAGTTCTGAGGAGGGCTGAAGGCTTGAATGAAAGGCTGGAATGTGGCATACAGCAGGACCCTGGTGAGGGGTGTAGGGACCGGGGCAGACAGACAGATGGTGCGGTCTGCCTGGAAGCGGACGCCGAGATTGCAAGGTTGGTGTTGCTGAAACTGAAGAATTCCGGAGCAGCGCTAGTGAAGCAGCTGGATTGGGATTTGGGGAAAATTTCAGCCATTTGCAAATCCTTTTTTAATTAAAGTGCTCATTTCATTTTAATTATTTTGACATCAAGTCTTTTCTTTTCTAGCAGGAGTCCAAATCTTCCCCTAATTTTTATGTCTGCCGCACTCCTGTTGGTCTTGTCAGTTTTAGATAGCAGTTACGTCAAGGTTATTTTAGTAAATACTCGACAGAGGATGTTTCTACTGGTAGGAAAAACTCGAACCAGAGGGCACAACCTCAGGCTAAAGGGACGATCCTTTAAAACAGAAATGAGGAGGAATTTCTTCAGCCAGGGAGTGGGGAATCTGTGGAACTCTTTGCCACGGAAGGCTGTAGAGGCCAAGTCATTGAGTGTCTTTAAGACAGAGATAGATAGGTTCTTGATTAATAAGGGGATCAGGGGTTACGGGGAGAAGACGGGAGAATGGGGATGAGAATCATATCAGCCATGATTGAATGGCGGGGCAGACTCGATGGGCCGAGTGGCCTAATTCTGCTCCTATGTCTTATCGTTTAGTGTTGATTATGTCAGGTAGAGGGAAAGATGTTAAAGGGCTTGGTAAAGGCAGAGCCAAGTGGCACTGCAAAGTGCTCCGCGACAATATTCAAGGCATTACCAAGCCTGGCATCAAGCAAATGTCCAGCTTAATCTACGAAGAAGTCCGCGGGGTTTCGAAAGTGTTTTTGGAGAATATGATCAGGGACTCGGTGACCTATACTGAACACGCCAAGCGCAAAACGGTGACCGCCATGGATGTGATGTACGCGCTGAAGTGCCAGGGGCGGACCCTGTATGGCCTTGGGGGTTGAGGATAGTGTGAAGGGGAACAGAGACTTATGGGATTATGATAACGGCCACTCTTCTGTCTTCAAGTTGAACACTTCTGCATCCTTTCTGTTCTCACACATGATAAATAATAACGTTGCTTTGTTTTTTTCTTTCAGCTGGATGAGGCTATCGTTTTTGACAAACGTAAATGGAAAAATCCCTGTGAGGAGGTAAGACGTGTTTTCGTTTTAGAATACCTTTTGTCGCAATCTTTGCCCATCCCTGATAGGAGTCTACACCGTGATGAGAGGTATCAGTAGGGCGGAGAGTCAGAGGCTTTTTCCCCAGGGTGAAAGGTTTGGCTAGAAGAGGTTTAAGGTGAGAGGGGGTAAGTGTAGGGGAACACCTGAGGGGAAAGTTTTTCACACAGAGGGTGATGGGTGCCAGGAACGTGCTGCCAGAGGAGGTGCTGGAAGCAGACACATTAGCCACATTCAAGGCATATCTTGATAGACACATGAACGGGAGGCCAGCTGAGGGATAGAAACCGTATATGGGCACAGGCTCAATGGGCTGAAGGGCCTGTTCCTGTGCCGTATTGTTCTTTGAAAGTTTTCATTTTACATTTGCCATGAAATGCAACAAACCCCCGAAGCCTGGTACGGTACAGAGTCATTCCTAGAAAAGACCAGTGAATATTCATTCTATTTCAATTTATCCATTGTAATGTCTACAGTGCAAGAGATGGCTGTTCGGCCCATTGAGCCTGCAGTGACTACAATCCCACCCAGGTCCTATCCCCTTAACCCAACACATTTACCCTGCTAATCTCCCCAACACTAATGGGCAATTTTAGCATGGCTAATCAACCCAAGCCGCACATCTTTTGGACTGTGGGAGGAAACCAGAGCAGCCGGAGGAAAGCCACGCAGATACGGGGAGAATGTGCAAATTCGATTCCGGCCTTCTGTGACTGTGTAGAGTTTGCATTCTCCCCGTGCCTGCGTGGGTTTTCTCCGGGTGCTCCGGTTTCCTCTCACAATCCAAAGATGTGCGGGTTAGGTGGATTGGCTATGCTAAATTGCCCCTCAGTGTCCAAAAATGTGCTGGTCAGGTGGATTGGCCATGTTAAGTTGCCCCTTAGTGTCCAAAGATGTGTAGGTTAGGTGGATTGGCCATGCTAAATTGCCCCTTAGTGTCCAAAGATGTGTAGGTTAGGTGAATTGGCCATGCTAAATTGCCCCTTAGTGTCCAAAGATGTGTATGTAGATTAGATGGGTTGGCCATGCTAAACTGCCCCTTAGCGGCCAAAGATGTGCAGGTTAGATGGATTGACCATGCTAAATTGCCCCTTGGTGTCCAAAGATGTGTAGGTTAGGTGGATTGGCCATGTTAAATTGATTTTTAGTATCCAGAGTTGTGCAGGTTAGGTGGATTAGCCATGCTAAATTGCATGTTAGTGTTCCCAGATGTGTAGGTGGATTGACCATGCTAAATTGCCTCTTTGTATCAGGGGGACGATCAGGGTAAATTAGCCTCGAGGGCCGTAAAATGACCTCGGAGTCTGGAAAGCCCCTCCTTTAATTAACCCAGTCAGCTCTTAATGATCCTGATTGCTATCCGCAGGACGTGTTCCTCCCAGCCCGATCCTGATCCTGCTTCTGGAAGAATTCCCCGGAGATGGGATGCGCCCGAGGACCCGACTTTCCAGCTGACTGGGTTATTTTTAGCTTCCTCCGTTAATTTACTATCATTAATAATCTAACGCAGCAGTTCCCACTGGAAAAGGAAGCAAGTATTTCTCTGACGTACTCCTTCGCCTGCCCGAGGATATTTTAGTTACCACGCTATAGAACTGTGGAGGTTCCAAATTGTTTGTCCTCCAGAAACATCTTCTAGTGTAAAACACATTTTGACAGTGACATTTTCAATCAATGTGTAGCACACAATGTAAACTATTATAGAACAAGCAAAACTTTGCTTGCCTTTTTTCTGTGAGCGATTCATTCCTGAGATTCTGAGTTGTTTCTACAATTCTCTCATCATTTTCAGCATTACCAGAACCTTTGCCTCAGGCAAGACAGAGAAGGTTATATTTCAGGCACTGAAGGAACTCGGTCTTCCCAGTGGCAAGGTAAGACTCGGAATTCTTCATTTATTCCTTCTGGCTTTCAGTTTTTTCCGACTAACTGTCTGGGAATAATGTCACTAAAATGGCCGCTGGCTTTGCCTTCGCTCGGTGACTCAGCAAGAGGGCCTTCTCCCAAACCCGTTGTGGCCCAGATCTTCAGAAATTGAAAGCAGATTTGTTTGTGGAAGCTAAAATGACAGCAATCACACAAAGGATTAGCCGCTGACTTGAGGGCTTCAAGTTTTTAGGTGTCCAGATCATCAACAACCTGTCCTGGTCCCTCCGTGCTGGCACTATAGTTAAGAAAGCCCACCAGCGCCCCTACTTTCTCAGAAGACTAGGGAAATTGGGCATGTCAGCCCCAAGTCTCACCAACTTTTACAGATGCACCATAGAAAGCATCCTTTCTGGTTGTATCACAGCTTGGTATGACTCCTGCTCTGCCCAAGACTGCATGAAACTACAAAAGGCCAAGAATGCAGCCCAATCCTTCACGTAAACCAGCCTCTTATCCATTGACTCTGTCTAGACCTCCCACTGCCTCGATAAAGCATAATTAAAGTCCCCACGCACCCCACACAGTCTCTCTTCCACCTACTTCCTTCGGGAAAAAGATACAAAAGTCTGAGGTCACGTACCAATCTGCTCAAGAACACCTTCTTCCCAGCTGCTGTCAGGATTTTGAATGGACCTACCTCACATTAAGTTGATCTTTCTTGACACCCCAGCTATGACTGTAACACTACGCTCTGCACTCGTTTTCTTCTCTATGGACGGTATGTTTTGTCTGTATAGTGCGCAAGAAACAGTACTTTTTCCCTGTACGTTAATACATGTGACAAGAATAAATCAAATTGTCCATTTATTTTGGGCAGTCACTCTTCTGGCTCCCACGACCTTTTGTAAGGGGAGGAGGGAAATCTTGGTTTATGTGTTAAAGGAAAGTATTTTTGCAAAATTAGATATGATCTGTGAACCAGTTGGGGTCATCAGAAAACAAATGCCATTATTTTGATTCTGGGAGGAAGCTGGAAAAAACCCACGCAGGCACAGGGGAGTATGTGCAGTCTCCACACAGATAGTGACCCAAGGGGGAATCTGTAATAAGTTTGCAGAGGCAGAAGTTCCTTTACCAAAATCCCTTTATTTAAAAACTCTTAACAGCAGCACACAGAGTGCTCACAGTCAGCAGTCTACCTTTGGAGGTGTCAGAGGAACTGACACTCCCCAGTTAAATATAAGGCAAAGACTCCCTGATTCGCCCATCAATGGGATCCTTGATCAGGGAGTTCATACTCCAATAGGCCAACCGCAGCGGCCTAACTGAAGTCAGTACAGAATGGAACCTGGGTCCCTGGCACTGTGAGGCAACAATGCTAACCATCGTGCTACACACAGTAAAAAGTCTGACAACACCAGGTTTAAGTCCAACCGATTTATTTGTTAGTAAACTCACAAGCTTTTGGGGTTTGTCCCTTCGTCAGGTGAATGGAGAGTTCTGGCCTCAGACAGAGCATACAGACAGCTTACAGATTACTGATTAGAATGCAAATCTTTACACCTAACCTGCTGTTCAAGTCCTAAAGTGGCCGACAATGTGAGTGGAAGGAGCACTGATCACAGGTTAAAGAGATGTGTATTGTCTCCAGACAGTACAGTAAGTGAGGTTTTGCAAACCCAGGCAAGTCACGGGGGTTACAGATAGTGCAACATGAACCCAAGATCCCTGTTGAGACCGTCCTCATGTGTGCGGAACTTGGCTATCAGTCTCTGCTCAGTGACTCTGCGCTGTCGTGTGTCGTGAAGGCCGCCTTGGAGAACGCTTACCCGAAGGCTGGCATATCCACATCGTAACCATCGTGCTACCATAGACCTACCAGCACTAGTGTTTAACCAACTTGCTTCATACTTCTCCATCTTCTGGTTTAACTATTATATCTCTTAGTTTTCGCTTTGTTTGTGGTGGTGAAACCCAATTTCTGACTATTACACTACTCTCTTCTGCTACATTTTACTTTACAACTGTTATCTTCTCCACCACTTCCACAAGAGTCATGAGCATTTACAAGAATAACTGACCCTACTGGACTGGGAACATCAGTCTACTGGGGACTCCATGCCTCACCAATCTTGTTATAGAATCGTAGTATCCTACAGTGCGAAGGAGGCCATTCAGCCCATCGAATCTGCACTGACAACAATCCCACCCAGGCCCTATCCCCATAACCACAGACATTTAGCGAGTCCCCCTGACACTAAGGGGCAATTTAGCATGGCCTGTCAACCTAACCCGCACATCTTTCGGACTGTGGGAGGAAACCGGAGCATCCAGAGGAAACCCACACAGACACGGGAGGAATGTGCACACTCCCCACAGACAGTGACCCAAGCCAGGAATCGAACCCGGGTCCTTGGAGCTGTGGGGCAGCAGTGCTCACCGCTGTGCCACCATCTCTGTCATCTCCTCCAGTGCAGGATTGCAGGGTGTGAAGAAATGAGTTGGAGGATCTGCCTTTGACACATGTCAAAGTCACATGTAAGCACAGATCCCTGCTATTGGAAGCCTGATTGACAAAATGCATTCATTTACGGAATAACTTTGAACGTAAATGGTGCTCAAACTCAGTTATAACTAGCATTACTAGAGTGAGTGAGTGTCTTTGAGAAGAAACCCCCTCCCTTGAATCAGATGAATGATTCAAAGCCTGCTCCACTCAGTGCCAGTGAATAAAGAATGATCCTGGACTGGCATTCAGCAGGTTACGTGATGTGTCCTTATGACATGCCCAGTATCTCAGTGGGAGAGTTTGCACCCCTGACACACAAATCCCTGTGAATGGCAGGTTGTGAGTACATGTTAATATCCAGTGGCAGGGCTCTCCTAACTGAATTGATTTGATATGATTTATTATTGTCACCTGTATTGGGATACAGTGAAAAGTATTGTTTCTTGTGCACTATACAGACAAAGCATACCGTTCATAGAGTACATAGGGGAGAAGGAAAGGAGAGAGTGCAGAATGTGGTGTTACAGTCACAGCTAGGGTATAGAGAAAGATCAACTGAATGCGAGGTAGGTCCATTCAAAAGTCTGACGGCAGCAGGAAGGAAGCTGTTCTTGAGTCGGTTGGTACGTGTCCTCAGACTTCTGTACTTTTCTCCCGAAGGAAGAAGGTGGAAGAGAGAATGTCCGGGGTGCTTGATTATGCCGGCTGCTTTACCAAGGCAGCGGGAAGTGTAGACAGAGTCAATGGATGGGAGGCTTGTTTGCGTGATGGATTGGGCTACATTCACGACCTTTTATAGATCCTTGCAGTCTTTTGTAGATTTTGCCCTGGGATGAAGGATTTGTCACATGAGGAGATGTTGAGGAGTCTGGGTCTATAATCGATGGAGTTTAGAAGGATGAGGGAGGAATTCATTGAAACTGACAGAATACTGAGAGGCCCAGACAGAGTGGACGTGGAGAGGATGTTTCCAGTAGTGGGAGAGACTCGAAATCGAGGGAGCAACCTCAAAGCGAAGGGGCACTCCTTCAAAACAGAGATGAGGAGGAATTTCTTCAGCTGGAGAGTGACGAATCTGTGGACCTCATTGCTGAGGAAGGCTGTGGAGGCCAGATCGTTGAGTGTCTTTGAGACAGAGATAGATAGGTTCTTGATTAATGAGGGGATCAGGGGTTATGGAGAAAAGGCAGGAGAATGGGGATGAGAAAAAAATCAGCCATGATTGAATGGCGGAGCAGACTCGATGGGCCGAATGGCCTAATTCTGCTCCTATGTCTTATGGCCTTATTTGGGCATTCATCGAAGTTTACAATGTATTCTATGATTTTCTTTTTGGATGAATCCCATTTAAGGTTTACTTTGTACTTCTTGAGCTTTGGTTACTTGTGGACTGTCATGGTGCGTTCCCATGGCTACAGCTGGTGAGAGCGAGCGCACATCTGTCTGATTTATTTTTAAAACTGCTGGTGCCTTGCAAGAATATTATTTTAGTCCGCTCATGATGTAGCTGTGATAAAACTCTTCGGCCCGTGCCTCACGAGGTGACAACTAAATCTCACACACTGGGGAGAAACAAAACTGTTCTCGGCTGAAGGAACAGGAGAAGGTGTTGGAAGTGTGCAGCACATCACAAATCATTCAGTGTCTGAAAAAAAGATATATAGGTTATTAATTTGAGTGGGAACGTTCGGCAACTGTCAAATGTTATTCCAAGCTGTATTCATTTGAATTCGTGCACCAAAAAAATTCAAGAATAGCTTCTCTCATATAAGAATGGATCTCTCATATCATGAACTGATCTTCCCTGCACCCTCTCTGTAGCTGTAACACGATATCCTGCTCTCCGTTCCGCTACCCTGATGCACTTAGAACAGAGAAAAGTACAGCACAGGAACAGGCCCTTCGGCCCTCCAAGACTGTACCCATCAAGATGTCTTAACCGAACTCAAAAAAAAAACTTTATGCCCTCACTCGGGCTGTTTCCCTCTATTCCCTCCCCATTCACGTGCCCATCCAGATGCCTCTCAGATGTTGGTAATGTGCCTGCCTCCACCATCTCCTCTGGCCTCTTTTTCCAGGAAAAAGCCTCTGACTATCCACCCTGTCTCTGCCTCTCATAATTTTGTAGACCTCTATCAGGTCTCCCCTCAGCCTCCACCTTTCCAGTGAAAACAATCCCAGTTTGTTCAACCTCTCCTCGTAGCCAACACCCTCGAGACCAGGCAAACATCCTGGTGAGCCTTCTTTGCACTCTCCCCAAAGCTCCCATGTCCTTCTGGTAGCGTGGTGTCCAGAACTGCACGCCAATCTCCAAATGCGACCTAACCAAGGTTTTATATAGCTGCAACATGATTTCCCAACTCTTGCACTCACTGCCCCGGCTGATGAAGGCAAGCATGTCATATATCTTCTTAATCCCTTGGCCAACTGTATTGCCACTTCTAAGGAACTGTGGACCTGCACGCCCAGATCCCTCTGTATGTCAGTGTTCATAAGAGTTCTGCCATTTACAGTATAATTCATACATGATTCGCATGGCTAGCATGGAAATCAATTTATTATTGTCACATGTAATGGTATTCAGTGAAAAATATACAGACAAAACATGCTGTTCATAGAGTACTTAGGGGAGAAGGAAAGGAGAGGATGCAGAATGCAGTATTACAGTTAATAGCTAGAGTGTAGAGAAAGATCAACTCAACGTAGGTCCAGCCAAAGACTAATAATTTTCACTGTATCTGGGTACATGTGAAAACAATAAATCAAATCAAATTTTACAGAATAAGCTTTTTCCCCTTTAGCTAATTCACTTGCAAGTGAAACATTAGCATGTATTGCAGAGGGACTGGTGTATAAAAGTACAGAAGTGTTGTTGCAATTGTATAGGGTGTTGGTGAGACTACATCTGGAGTAATGTGTCCAGTTTTGGTCTCTTTAATTGAGGAAGGGTATGGTGGGCATTAGAGGCAGCTCAGAGGAGGTCCATCAGACTGATTCTGGGAATGAAAGGGTTGACGTATGAGGAGAGATTAAGCAGTTTGGGTTTACACTCGCTGGAGTTTAGAAGGATGAGCGGGGATCTGATCGAAGTGTATAAATTATTAATAGGGATTGATAAAGTCAATGTGGACCAAATGTTTTCTCTCATGTGGTAATCTCGAACAAGAGGTCACAGGAATGGGTTGAGAGGTGGTAGATTTAAAACTGAGATTTCTTCAATTCTTTTGTGGGACATGAGCGTCGCTGGCTGGCGAGCATTTATTGCCCATCCCTAGTTGCCCTTGGAGGGCAGTTGAGAGTCAACCGCATTGCTGTGGCTCTGAAGCCAAATGTAGGCCAGACCGGGTAAGGATGGCAGATTTCCTCCCCTAGAGGACATTAGTGAACCAGATGGGTTTTTCCGACAATGGTTTCATGGTCATCAGTAGATTCGTAATTCCAAATATTTTTATTGAAATCAAATTCAGCCATCTGCCGTGGCGGGATTCGAACCCGGGTCCACAGAACGTTAGCTGAGTTTCTGGATTAATAGTCCAGCGATAATACCACTAAGCCATCGCCGCTGCCCACCCGCCCCACTGAAATGGGAAGAGGAGGAACTACTTCTTGCAGAGGGTGATGAATTTGTGGAACTTCCTGCCCCATAGCGTCTGAATGGTTTCAAGAAAGAGATAGATATACATTTGAAAACAGGTTAAAGGGGTATGGGGAACAGGTGGGGAGGTGGATTTGAGACCAGGGAGGGATTAGCCATGAACTGATCGAATGGCGGAGCGGGCTCGGAGGGCTGGATTGCCCACTTCTGCTCCAACTTCCTATGTTTTGTAAACTGGGCATTTCTGGTATTGTTTTCATGTCACTTGTACCGACTTTTGCATTACAAAACGTCATGAATAATCTTACAACTATTTCAGTTAGATTTCAGCGGCGTTCTCTTGTCTCTTCCAGAATGATGAAATCGAGCCGGCAATTTTCACCTTCGATAAATTTTATGCACTAACGCAAAAAATTTGTCCTCGCACTGACATTGAGGAGTTATTCAAGAAACTGTAAGTTTTTGAATAATTAGGGGGTTCGTTGGTGTCACTTGTTTCTACACTGAAGCTGAAGGCAGGTCCCTCATGCTAAAGAACCACAGCATATCCAGACAGAAGGCTTCATTCTTAATAACACCAAGTAGTTTCTAATGTTAATGCCATCCTGCACTATATCTGAAACCTTTTTAAACCAAATAAGAACTGGCGCATTGCGTTAAGATAAAAGCAAGTTCTGCAGTTGCTGGAATCTGAAACAAAAACAGAACATGCTGGAAAGTATCGGCGAGTGTGACAGCATCTGTGGAGAAGGAATAGAGCCAACATTAACTCTATCAGGGCCGGGGATCCAGGTTCGATTCCCGGCTTGGGTCACTGTCTGTGTGGAGTTTCTACATTGTCCCCGTGTCTGCGTGGGTTTCCTCCACGCTCCGGTTTCCTCCCACAAACCAAAAGATGTGTGGTTAAGTGCATTGGCTGTGCTAAATTCTCCCTCGGTGTACCCGAACAGGCACTGGAGTTGGGTGACCGGGGGATTTTCACAGTAATTTAGTTGCAGTGTTAATGTCAGCCTACTTGTGACACTGATAAATAAACTTTAGAAAAAGTTCTCCACAGATGCTGTCAAACCAGCTGAGATTTTCCAGCATTTTCTGCTTCTGGTGCATTGCACATTTTGCCCATTTATTTCCTTCATTGTAACCGTTCTAGTTACAATAAAGTGATAGTTTAACTGAAACCCCATCCGAAGTTACCTGAATATCCCTGATAACCAGTGTGGTGTAGAGAGCACCTGGAATCATTGCCCATCTGCTGGACTAACAGTCTTTGAAGTCTAACCCCGCTGATTTGAATAAAGCATTAACTTATTGTGATTGGTAAACATTTGAAAGATCTTGAGGTATATTTTGCTCGGGGTTCTGAGAAAGTAAATGGTTGAAAGTGGGAATGAAACTTCAAACTATCATTTGTCTCTGTTTAAATTCCTTCTTCTCTAAATTCCCAGTGTCAGTCTTCCTCATGTGACCAAAGATCAAGTGTCCGCCCTCTGCACAGGACACTGCTTCCAGTGTCCATCCTCTGCACTGGACACTGCTTCCAGTGTCCATCCTCTGCACTGGACACTGCTTCCAGTGTCCATCCTCTGCACTGGACACTGCTTCCAGTGTCCATCCTCTGCACTGGACACTGCTTCCAGTGTCCATCCTCTGCACTGGACACTACTCCCAGTGTCCACCCTCTATGCTGGACACTACTTCCAGTATCACATTGCTTCCAGTGTCCACTCTCTGCACTGGACTCAGCTTCCAGTGTCCACTCTCTGCACTGGACACAGCTTCCAGAGTCCGCCCTCTGCACTGGATACTGCTTCCAGTGTCCATCCTCTATACTGGACACTGCTCCCAGCGTCACACTACTTCCAGTGTCCGCCCTCTGCACTGGACACTGTTCCCAGTGTCTGCCCTCTATACTGGACACTGCTCCCAGTGCCTGCCCTCTGCACTGGACACTGCTCCCAATGTCCACCCTCTGCACTGGACACTGCTCCCAGTGTCTGCCCTCAGCACTGGACAGATTCCAGTGTCCGCTCTCTGCACTGGACACAGCTTCCAGATGCATCAGAATGACACCAAAGCTTAAAAGGTTAAACTAATGAGGACTGGAAAGGGTCCAAAGGAGGTTCATAAGAATGATCTCTAGAATGAAGAGCTTGTTGAATGAGGAACGGTTGAGGACTCTGGGTCTGTACTCTTTGGAGCTTAGAAGGATGAGGGGGGGGGGGTCTAATTAAAACTTACGGGATAGTATGAGGCCTGGATAGAGTGGACATGGAGAGGATGTTTCCACTAGTAGGAAAAACTAGAACCAGCGGACACAACCTCAGGCTAAAGGGACGATCCTTTAAAACAGGGACGAGGAGGAATTTCTTCAGCCAGAGAGCGGCGAATCTGTGGAACTCTTTGTCACAGAAGGCTGTGGAGGCCAAATCATTGAGTGTCTTTAAGACAGAGGTAGATAGGTTCTTGATTAATAAGGGGATCAAGGGAGAAGGCAGGAGAATGGGGATGAGAAAAATATCAGCCATGATTGAGTGGCAGAGCAGACTCGATGGGCCGAATGGCCTAATTCTGCTCCTGTGTCTTATGGACAGTTATCTTAATAAGAAATGGTAAAGACATTGCGATAATCAGAAGATTGACAGAAGAGGACAATATACCCCTTTTTCTGAGCCTGTGATAAGAGATCTCCAAAGGGTTGGAGAGCATGAAATGAACGGATTGCCGTTTATTGTCTTAATCTCAGGAAAGTACAAGTAGCGTGCTGAATGTTTGCAGTTTGTACATTTAACCATTTGGGGATTGCACTAGGACCAAATGACCTGTGGGAATATTTGGCACTGATTTTCAGAGTATATTACAGTTAGAGAAACATTGGGCGGGATTTTCCAGCCCCGCTGGCCCCAAAACCGGAAAGTCCCACGCACGGTCAGCGAACCTTTACATGGTCCGCCACTCTCCGCTCCCTCACCCGCTACGATTCCCATGGCAGGTGGGGCGGGATAACTCCACCCCCCCCCCCCCCCCCCCCCCCCTCCCCCATGAAGTGATTCTGTCCACCTTGGAAGTTTGGAGGTGAGCATTTTTTTTAGAGCTATCAGTACTCCGAGGATTATGCTTTTGAAAATCATTATGCAGAGAAATGCAAACAACTTACATTTTTTTACTGAATTCCTTTACAGCAACGGAGACAAATCTGATTACTTAGCTGTAGACCAATTAGTCAGCTTTCTGAACGAAGTAAGCTTCTTTCTTTCATTTAACTGCGTCACGTACCCCTGTTTGTCACCGCTCGCTTCACTCCTGCCCTCCCAGTGCATGCGACGCATGGGTTTGCGCCACTGCTTTCTCCCTGCTCCTCTGTGTTTTTTTTAACCTGTGTAAGCAACGGCAGCGCACAATGAAACGTGACTTCTCACAAGATTAAATTTGCTTTCGCTATAGAAGCATCACTGCATGGCTGCTTCTGGACAATGTACAGTGGATGTTGAGTAGATTGGACCATTACTGTGTTAGAAATGTATGAGTGTCTGATAACCCCCATTGATTCTTCCTCAAGTTGCCACTGCGTTTCTCTGAACAAGATGTTCCCTTTTTCAAAAAGACGTGTTTTGTGATCTTTAATTCCCCAACGTGGGATACAGCTGTTGAATGTATTTGTGCGTCGCCAATCCTTTATTTGTTACTCGTCCTGGGACTCTGAACCTTTACTATGCCTGTTTATTGCACATATTTATTCATTTATCTCCTCCACTGAAGGAGCAGAGGGAAAATATTTACATGTGTCAAATGTTTGCACATCATTACCCCACTTAATAACTTTGGGGCTCGAGATTGTAGTCATCATGGGAGTATACATAAACAAGTTAGTTTTTCCGCCTGCATGTTTATTTTAATCACTCTATAAATACAGCACTCTGTGGAATCTCCCTACTACTGTGGTGTGCATTAAACTTTGACCATGTGTGCGGAACCGTTCTCCTTTTGCATTATTTGTGTGATGCCCTTCAGCAGAACCAGTTGATGTTAGTGGGGAAAGTTAGTTTCGCTTCCCCTGAGCTTGTGCACCTAAACATCAGGCTGTTACACGTCTAGAACATTGATTTAATCTGTAAAATTGAATCCGTGGAATCCCAAACAGGACAAAAGGAGGCCTTTTGGCCCATCGAGCCTGCACCAACAGTAATCCCGCCTAGGGCCCTATCCCCGTAGCCTCATGTCTTTGCCCTCCTAATTCCCCCGACACTAAGGGTCAATTTAACAGGGCCAGTCCACCTAATCCGCACGTTTTTGGACAGTGGGAGAAAATGGCAGCACCCAGAGGAAACCCACGCGGACACTGGGAGAATGTGCATTTTCCCCTCAGTCACCCAAGGCCAGAATTGAACCCTGGTCCCTAGAGCTGTGAGGCAGCAGTGCTCACCACTGTGCCACCATGTTGCTCCCAAATCAAATTTTATCGAATTCAAATTCCACCATCTTCCACGGCAGGATTTGAACCTTGGGTCCCCAGAACATTAGTTGAGTTTCAGGAATAATAGTCTAGCAATAATACCACTAGGCTATCGCCATAGTGATTTTGATTAGCATATAGTAATATGGGAATAGAAGCAGGAATAGGCCATTCGGCCCTACCAGCCTGCTACGCCATCCATTTTGATCATGGCTGATCATCAAATTCAATATCTTGATCCCCCTTTCCCCTCCATATCTCTTGATCCTTTAGGCCCAAGAGTTATATCTAATTTCTTCTTGAAATCAGACATCGTTTTGACTTCGACTACTTTCTGTGGTCGTGAATTCCACACATTCACCACCCTCTGGGTGAAGAAATTTCTCCTCACCTCAGTCCTGAAAGATTTACCCCTTATCCTCAAACTTTGACCCCTAGTTCTGGTCCCTCCACCATCGGGAGCATCCTTCCTGAATTTACCCTGTCAAGCCCTGTTAGAATTTTCTAAGTTTCCATGAGATCCCCTCTTACTTTTCTAAACTCCAGTGAATATAACCCTAGGCTTCCAATCTGACTCCTATTTCTTTAGGTTATGACTATATGGGATTTTTAAGTGCTTAATATCTGTAGGGATTGGTTCAGAAGGTGGGGGAGGAAGGGGAAGTTTGCTGCTGTACTTTTTCCACACAGTTATATATTTGCCCTGTTATCAAAAAATCATTGAATCCTAACTGCAGAAGGAGGCCATTGAGCCCATCGAGTCTGCACTGACCATAGTCCCACCCATGGGCCTATCCCCATAACCCCATGTATTTACCATGGTAACCCCCCTGACACTAAGTGGCAATTTAGCACGGTTAATCCACCTAACCCGCACATCTTTGGACTGTGGGAGGAAACCGGAGCATCCGGAGGAAATCCGCACAGACACGGAGAGAAAGTGACCCAATCTGGGAATTGAACCCGGGTCCCTGGCGCTGTGAGGCAGCAGTGCTAGCCATTGTGCCACCATGTCACCCTGTACTATTACCAGCAATGTTAAAAGGGAAAGGAAGTGTTGATGTAACAGCTATTTGGAATTTCATAGCAACTTCAGTACAATGTTATAGAGTCATAGAGGTTTATAGCATGGAAACAGGCCCTTCAGCCCAACGTGTCCATGGCACCCTTCTTTTTAAACTCCAAAGCTAATCCAATTGCCCGCATTTGTCCCATATCCCCTTATACCCATTGTACCCATGTAACTCTCTAACACTTTGTAAAAGACAAAATTGTAGCCGCCTCTACTACTACCTCTAGTTCTTGTTCCAGCTCATTCCAGACACTCACCACCCTCTCTGTGAAAAAAATTGCCTCTTCAGACACTGTTGTATCTCTCCCCTCTCACCTTAAACCTATGCCCTCTAGTTTTAGACTCCCCTACCTTTGGGAAAAGATATTGCCTATCTAGCTATCTATGCCCCTCATTATTTTATAGACCTCTATAAGGTCACCCCTCAGCCTCCTACGCTCCAGAGAAAAAAGTCCCATTCTATCCAGCCTCTCCTCATAACTCAAACCATCAAGTCCCAGTAGCATCCTAATGAATCTTTTCTGCATTCTTTCTAGTTTAAATATATCCTTTCTATAACGGGGTGATCAGAACGTGTTAATGTGACCCTTACTTGTGACTAATAAATAAACTTTAAATCCCTGCTTTCAGTGAAAGTTTGCAAGGTATTTGAAATACACCAACAGCATAAATGCATACATGAGAAATAGTTCAAAGGTAAGCCAAGGGTATGAGACACACTTTTGATATCTCCAAGGGTCACAGTTCTCTGATTTTGACACCCCTTCTTTTGAGTTGTCAAACTTGTGACAAGTTAGTGGGATCCCATTGCAATACATCTTAGCATCACTGACAAAAATAGTGGCCACTTTATTGCTCAACTTTTGGGTCAACTTTTAAAGTTCTCCCACCGCCCCCCCCCCTTTCAATGTGACTCCTGAAAATGCCCTTCCCCCTCATCACAAGCCCACTACCCAGCAAGGGAATGTGTCACACTCGACCAAATGCACCCACAAAGCCAAATTTCACTGCCCCTTAGTGATGTCCCAGGTGAGAGTCGCGAATGCAGCACGGACAGGAGTTACAGCTGAGACCATCTGGACTGCATGGATCAGTGTCACTTTATACAGTGGATTCACAGCCTCCACCATCTGGGATATGAGTACAGTCACATGAACACCTACTTAGGGATACTCCCTTGGGAATAAAGTTTGATGCTTTTTTTCTCTCTTACCTTGATGTGGTGGCAAAGTAACATTGCAAAGCAACAAAGGCATGGTGGCACAGTGGTTATCACTGCTGCTTCACAGTGATACAGGTTCAATTCCCGCCTTGGGTCATGTCTCACAACACCAGGTTAAAGTCCAACAGGTTTATTTGGTAGCACAAGCTTTCGCAGTGTTACTCCTTCCTCAGGTGGGTCAGGAGTTGTGTTCACAAACAGGGCATATACAGTTACAAACTCAATTTACAAAATAATGGTTCAAATGTGAGTCCTTACAGATCTCTAAAGACTTGCAATCCAACCATTATCTTGTAAATTGAGTCTGTATCTGTGTATGCCTTGTTTGTGAACACAACTGTTCACTCACCTGAAGAAGGAACGATACTCTGAAAGCTCGTCAAATAAACCCGTTGGACTTTAACTTGGTGTTGTGAGATGTCTTACTGTGCTTACCCCAGTACAACGCTGGCTTCTCCACATTATGTGTGGGGTTTGCACATTCTCCCTGTGTCTGTGTGGGTTTCCTCCGGGTACTCTGGTTTCTTCTCACAGTCTGAAAGATGTGCTGTTAGGTGCATTGACCCGAACAGGTGCCGGAGTGTGGCGACTAGGGGAATTTCACAATAACTTCATTGCAGTGTTAATGTAAGCCTTACTTGTGACTAATAAATTACTTTTGACTAAATTACTTTTACTTTCTTTCTGACTCACAGCGCCAGGGACGCGGGTTCGATTCTGGTCTTGGGTGACTTGTGTGGAGATTGCACATTCTCCCTGTGTCTGCATGGGTTTCCTCCAGTTGCTCCGGTTTCCTCCCACAGTCCAAAAATGTGTGGGTTAGGTGCACTGAATATGCTAAATTACTCCTCAGTGTCAGGGGGATTAGCAGGGTAAATGTCTGGGGTTATGAGAAGAGGGCCTGGGTGGGATTGTTGTCGGTGCAGGCTTGTTGGGCCGAATGGCCTCCTTCTGCACTGTAGAATTCTTTGATTCCATGACAGTTGAGTCTTAGTTGTTCATTTGACAACTATTACAGTGTAGCTGACTAACATTACAAAGTGAATTCAGTTGCGTATTAATTATTAGTTTGCAAACTATTGCAGACTATGTCACACTCGAGCACTTGAAGTTATCATAGCTACCTTTGAATTTGATCAGAAAACTCAAGAATAACAATCTTGCTTGTAGTAATCTTAACTTCATTTCATGGCTAGCCCTGACATACATATTAACTATTTCTGTTTCTATTTCTGAGAAACACTCAGATTCTTTGGGTGACATTTCAACACTTCTTGATCTTCAGCCTAAATTTAGGTAAAGAGATGGGCTCAAACAAAAGGAGGGTTTCATCAGAAAGAATGTTGTTACATAATATAGAATCCCTGCTTGTGCAGAAGGAGGCCATTTGGCCCATCGAGCCTGCACCGTCCACAATCACACCCAGCTCCTATCCCCCTAGACTCACATATTTACCCTGCTAGTCCCCCAACACTAAAGGTTAGTCTAGCATGGTCAGTCAAGCTAACCTACACATCTTAGGGCACTTAGGGACAATTTAGCATGGCCAATCAACCTAGCTTGCACATCTTTGGAGTGTGGGAGGAAACTGGAATACCCGGAGGAAACCCTCGCAGACGTGGGGAGAATGTGCAGACTCTGTACAGACAGTGACCCAAGCCGGGAATCGAACCCAGGTCCCTGGCTCTGTGAGGCAGCAGTGCTAACCACTGTGCCACTTGATTGTTGGACACAAGTGACTCAGGAATAGAGATAAAAGCAGCTATTTCGTAGTCAATCAGCTGCCATTGACACTGCAAAAATGTGCGAGTTAGGTTGTTTGGCACTTGCTTTGGGTTGTAAGCCATTGGCAGGAAACACTTTAATTCAGGCTTTTCCTCACTGACTGCAGAATCAACGAGACCCTCGACTGAATGAAATTTTGTTCCCCTTCTATGAGTCGAAAAGAGCAATGCAGATACTTGAGAATTATGAGCCTGATGAGGAGTTGCGGAAGAAAGGTAAGTGTGCTCCTGTCTCAGCTTACTGAAGTGTAAGAGGGTTCCGGTGACTATGGCATTAACCTCCAGCACTCATCCTTCCTGTTGTTCTTAAACTATTGGCGCATTTTACCATCCGTGATTTTGTTAACCTTGTTCTCCATCAGGACCTGATGTATACATCAAGGTAAACTGTTAACCATTCTTTGATTTGATTTATCGTTGTCATGTGTTGGGATACAGTGAAAAGTATTGTTTCTTACGCGCTGTACGTGATGTGGAGATGCCGGCATTGGACTGAGGTGGGCACAGTAAGTAGTCTCAGGACACCAGGTTAAAGTTCATTTGGTATCACGAGCTTTCGGAGCCCTGCTCCTTCATCAGGTGAATCAATACACTACACGGACAAAGCAAACTGCTCATCGAGTACATTGGGGAGAAGGAAAGGAGAGGGTGCAGAAGGTAGTGTTACAGTCACAGGTAGGGTGTAGAGAAAGATCAGCTTAATATAAGTAGGCCCATTCAAAAGTCTTTTTGATTTGACTTAATTCTATATTATTGTCACGTATTAATATACAGTGAAAAATATTGTTTTTTGCACGTTTTGCAGACAAAGCATACCGTTCATAGAGAAGGAAAGGAGAGAGTGGAGAATGTAGTGTTACAGTCATAGCTAGGGTGTAGGGCAAGATCAACTTGATATATGGTAGGTCCATTCAAAGGTCTGATGGCAGCAGGGGAGAAGCTGTTCTTGAGTCGGTTAGCACATGCTTGCAGACTTTTGTATCCTTTTCCCGATGGTAGAAGGTGGTGCGTGGGGTCCTAAGTTAGACAGCAGCTGATAACAGCACCACATCTGATGACCTGCTCATTCCTGAAACACTACATTTGATTTGATTTATTATTGTCACATGTATGCAGTGAAAAGTATTGTTTTTTGCACGTTTTGCAGACAAAGCATACTGTTCATAGAGAAGGAAAGGAGAGAGTGCAGCATGTAGTGTTACACTCATAGCGAGGGCGTTGAGAAAGATCAACTTAGCGTGCGGTAGGTCCATTCAAAAGTCTGACAGCAGCAGGGAAGAAGCTGTTCTTGAGTCGGTCAGTACGTGACCTCAGATTTTTGTATCTTTTTCCCGACGGGAGAAGGTGGAAGAGAGAATGTCCGGAGTGAGTGGGATCCTTGATTATGTTGGCTGCAATCTCCACACAGACAGTCACCTGAGGGCAGAATTGAACCCAGGTCCCTGGCGCTGTGGGGCAGCAGTGAGGCTAACCACTGTGCCACCCTGTTGCCCCATTCCTCCTGCTCCTGTTCCCAATGTTTCCGCATTAATATATTGTTCAGTTCTGAGCTTAAGCTGGAAGATGTGTTCCTGTTGTGAATTTCTGCAGTGTTCACTACGCGGATTTCTTATTTTACCGTACACCAGGCAGTGAGCGGGGCTTTTTCCAAGTAATATCCTTCGTACAAAACATTGTTTTAGGAGCTGCGAGAACTCTTGGGTTGTTTGCCAACTGTGGAGTAACATATTCTTCCCTCTTGGTTAACGAATATTTAGTCTTGGCATTGTGTATCGAATCAACAAATTCCTGCAGTGCAGTGGGCTTTTTATTTGAAAATATATCTATTATTTAGAGCAGCTTCAGAATGGAGGGAAGAAAAAACTACAGCGCTGATATTTTACTGGTGAAGCAAGTGTTGGACAGAGTGATAAGGTGAGGGGAAATACTCAGTGTACCCAAATATTATACATAGCATTTTACCTTGGTTCAGTTTACTAAAAAGTAGAGTACTAACCATTCAACACCGCCACCTTTCAATTTGGACACGATCAGTAATTCTGCTTGAACTTCAAGATGAGTTTGTGAAGTTTTTTATTTATTTGTGTCACAGGTAAGGTGTACCCTAACACTGCAATGAAGTTACTGTGAAAGTCCCCCAGTCGTCACACTCTGGCGCCTGTTTGGATACACTGAGGGAGAATTTAGCACCTAAACAGCATGCCTTTCGGACTGTGGGAGGGAATCGGAGCACCCGGAGGAAACCCACGCAGAGAATGTGCGAGCTCCACGCGGACAGTGACCCAAGCTGGGAATTGAACCCGGGTCCCTAGCACAGTGAGGCAGCAGTGCTCACCCCTGTGCCGTGCGTGGAGTCCAGTAAGGAGAAGAGATTAGACTGTGGGACAAAATGCTGCAAGAGTTCTGGCCAGTGCAAAAACAGAAAATGCTGGAAAATCTCAGCAGGCCTGACAGCGTCAGTGCAGAGAGAATAGTTTGAAGTTTATTTGTGAGTGTCACAAATAAGGCTTACATTAACACCGCAATGAAGTTACTGTGAGAATCCTCGAGTCACCACACTCTGGAGCCTGCTCAGGCACACGGAGGGAGAATTTAGTACCTTAACAACGCATCTTTCGGTCTGTGGGAGGAAACTGGAGCACCCAGGGGAAATCCACGCAGACACGCAACATGCCCCTGATCATTCCTGACGGACTAAGTATGTGAAGAGAGAGAAAGACATCGCAGTGCCTACCCCTGCTCGTTTTTCCAAACCTCCAGCCATGCTCCAACCAAGGTGCTGCAGCGGTTAGCACTGCTGCCTCACGGAATCAGGGACCCAGGTTCGATTCCTGACTTGGGTCACTGTCTGTGTGGAGTCTGCATGTTCTCCCCGTGTCTGCGTGGGTTTCCTCCGGTTGCTCCAGTTTCCTCCCACATTCAAAGATGTGCGGGTTAGGTGGATTGGCCGTGTTAAGTAGCCCATTAGAGTCAGGGGGACTAGCTAGGGTAAATATGTGGGGTTATGGGAATAGGGCCTTGGTGGGATTGTGGTCAGTGCAGACTTGATGGGCTGAATGGTCACTTTCTGCACTGTAGGGATTCTTTACGAACCCCCCACAGCTACTATGAACATCTCCCCTACTCAAGAACCACAGATTAGTCTTCCACTCTCTCCCTGGACTTTCACTTCAGCTGTATCTTGGCTCACGCTGTTTTCTAACTTCTCATGTCTGTGCCCTTGGAGCAGGGTGGTGCAGTGGTCAGCACTGCTGCCTCACAGCGCCAGGGTCCCGGGTTCGATTCCCAGCTTGGGTCACTGCCTGTGCGGAGTTTGCACGTTCTCCCCGTGTCTACGTGGGTTTCCTCCGGGCGCTCCGGTTTCCTCCCACAGTCCAAAAGATGTGCGGGTTGGCTGGATTTCCCTTCAGCGTCCCAAGATATATATAGATCAGGTGGATTATTGGCCGTGCTAAGTTGCCCCTCAGGGGAACCAGCTTAGGGTAAATGCGTGGGGATGGGGCCTGGCTGGGACTGTGGCCGGTGCAGGCTCGATGGGCCGAATGGCCTCCTTGTGCGCTGTCAGGTTCCTGTGTGTTCGAGCTCGGAGCTCCATCTCAAAACCCGGGGATGTGTCCGTGTGGCGACCCCACAGCCTGCCAGCAGAGGGACGTCCAAATCACGAAAAGACAAAACGTGGGAGATAATTCTTTCCATGCGCGCACGCACACACACACACACACACACACACACACACACACACACACACACTGCTAAAGCTCGTTGGGCAGCAAAGAGCTGATGAGAAAAATGCATGGAGAGTTGACTTTTTAAAATTAGCAGAGCTGTGTCACCCAGCGGTGACCTGCCCAGAATAGTTTAATATAGCGTGACATTTATAATGGACTCCGTTTTCCCCAATTTTGATAGCTTTCCATAAAAAGCTTGGCGTCAGTAGTGGGGACTATATTAGGCAAAGTGCTCAAAGACAGTCTCGCTGTTCAGGATATTGCTGCACAGCAGAATCTTGAGGCTGGCTGCCACCTAATGGGCATCAAATTAAACTGCATCAGCCACAGGATCAAAGCAAAATACTGCGGATGCCGGAATCTGAAACAAAAACAGGATATGCTGGAAAACCTCAGCGGGTCTGGCAGCGTCTGTGGAAAGAGAGAATAGAGCCCACCTTTCAAATCTGAAAGACCCTTCACCGGAGCTCTGACAAAGGGTCATCCAGACTTGAAACGTTGCCAAGTCCCATGGCAGCGCGGCGGCAAAGCCTGTTTGTGCAGCACGGTTGGCACTGCTGCCTCACAGCGCCAGGGACCCGGGTTCGATTCCCGGCTCGGGTCACTGCCTGCACGGAGTTTGCACATTCTCCACGTTTCTGCGTGGGTTTCGTCCGGGTGCTCCGGTTTCCTCCCACAGTCCGTAAGACGCGCCGGTTAGACGCATTGGGCCGTGCTAAATTCTCCCTCAGTGTACCCGAACAGGCGCCAAAGTGTGGCGACTGGGGGATTTTCACAGTAACTTTTCACTGTTTTATTTTATTCATTTGTGGGACACGGGCGTCGCTGACTGGCCAGCATTTATTGCCCATCCCTAGTTGCCCGAGAGCAATTGAGAGTCAACCACGTTGCCGTAGCTTTGGAGTCACATGTAGGCCAGACCAGATAAGGATGGCAGATTTCCTTCCCTCCATTGTAACCCTTTCCAAGAGGATGAGCAGGGAGTAAAGCAGCACTGGACACACTAGACAGAATTTTGGGCATTTGATGTAGGGTTGGGTGAGGTCGCTGTGGTGGATGGTTTTCACCTGAGTTTGAGTTTTGAGCGGGTGAGGGTTGAACCCACTTGATACCATCAGTTTGGAACTCAGTCGGTTATAACTCTTGGCTTCATTTGTATCCTGCTATAACCAACTGTCTGCTGGCTGCAGGCAGAGAGAAGGAACTGGGTGCCTTCAGCAATGGTCAGATAGTGTCTCCCAAAGATACAAAAGTAAGTCAGAGGGAAGGTCAGACTGATGCGCAAGTGCGAAGAGGGAAACCCCAAGCTGCAGGGGCCCAGAATTTACTCACCGTTTCTTCACAGTCTGTGGGTGAAAATCCTGGAACATAAGAAATAGGAGCAGGAGTAGGCCATCTAGCCCTTCGAGCCTGCCCCGCCATTCAATAAGATCATGGCTGATCTGAAGTGGATCAGTTCCACTTTCCCGCTTTCTCCCCATAACCCTTAATTCCCCTTGTCTATCAGAAACCTATCTACCCGTGACTTAAATATATTCAGCGAGGCAGCCTCCACCACTTCAACGGGCAGAGAATTCCAGAGATTCACCACCCTTTGAGTGAAGAAGTTCCTCCTCAGCTCCGATCTAAACTGCCCCCCCCCTTATCTTGAGGCTGTGCCCTCTAGTCCTTCTAGAGGAATCCACCCCCCCCCGCCCAACCTCCTCAAACAGCATTGTGGGTCAACCCATAGCATGTGGACTGCAGCGATTCAAGAAAGCAGTTCACCACCACCTTCTCGAGGGGAACTCGGGATGGGTAATAAATGCTGGCCCAGCCAGCGACCCCCATGTTCCAAGAGTGAGTAAAACAAAAAAATCCAGTTCCTCAAATTCCAACAGTTGGGAAGGAAGTCTAATCCAGCACACAAACCAGCCTCCCATCCATTGACTCGGTCTACACTTCCCGCTGCCTCGGGAAAAGCAGCCAGCATAATCAAGAATCCCACGCATCCCGGACATTCTCTCTTCCACCTTCTTCTGTCAGGAAAACGATACAAAAGTCTGAGGTCACGTACTGACCGACTCAAGAACAGCTTCTTCCCTGCTGCTGTCAGACTTTTGAAGTTGATCTTTCCCTACACCCTAGCTATGACTGTAACATGACATTCTGCACCCTCTCCTTTCCTTCTCTGTGTTTTGTCTGTATAAGGTGCAAGGAACAATACTTCCCACTGTATTCCAATACACATATGGAATCGAAGGAAAGTTTTTAAAAAGAAAGTTATGTTATGTTCTGATCCCCGTAGAGACCTGTAACTTTTAGAAAGAGATTTGAGCGTCTAGTTATGGCTGCCAGGATATTTTACATTTTGAAATTCTTCCTGTAACAAATGATTGCAAGCATTATTGAAACATCAGCCCCAATTATATTTAAAAGGCCTTTTGAGTGTCCTTTCCCATTCAGCCTCACTTTCAAGCTGGCGGGTGCCCTGGTGAGCGAGGGTGGGGAAATAGAGGAAGGCCTCACCCTCAATTTCAAGCGGGAAAGGTGGGATCGCCTCCGATGGAAGGCCCCTTCTGACTGGTGGGGCCTCCCCGCGTAGAGAGGAGACCTCCAGATTTCCCACCCCTCCCCGCCCAACTCAACCCCCTCCCTTCCGGTGCCCTATCCATTGACAGTCAGTGACAATGGGATCCCCCTGGGCATTTCCCTCCCGGGTTTGTGGGGGGGGTGGGGTTTGCAGGCGTTGAGGGTGAGAGTGCCCCCGGATAGGTCAAGCACAAGTTGACCCGTCTACTTTGCCATGCAGGAGAGAATTTAAAGGCTCCGTGAATTGGCTGCACACAGCAAGAGACCATTAGGGAGAATAGCGCATGTTTTTCCAAATGGAATTTAAATGCATCAGGAAGTGTGTAGAGCCTTGATGCACGTTGTAGAGTCATAAAGCAATACAATATAGAAACAGGCCCTTCGGCCCAACCAGTCCATGCCGACCGTGGTGCCCTCCCAGCTAGTCCCATTTGCCCACATTTGGCCCATATCCCTCTAATCCTTTCCCATCCATGTACTTTTCCAAACACTTTTTAAGTGTTGCTATTGCACTTTCTCTGGCAGCTCATTCCATACATGTGCCACTCCCTGCGTGAAGAAGGTGCCCCTCAGGTTCCTTTTAAATCTTTCCCCTCTCGCTTTAAACCTATGCCCTCTAGTTTTAAACTCCCCTCCTCTGGGACAAAGACTATGTGCGTTCATCCTATCTGTGGCCCTCATGATTTTATACACCTCAGTAAGGTCACCCCTCACTCTCCTACATTCCAAGGAGTAAAGCCCCGACTTGGCCAACTTCTCCCTGTAACTCAGGGCCAGTACTCCCGGTAACATCCTCATAAATCTTCCCTGCACTCCTTTCAGTTCATCAATGGAAGAAGTCTCACAACGCCAGGTTAAAGCCCAACAGATTTATTTGGAATCACGAGCTTTCGGAGCACTGCTCCTTCATCAGGTGAGTCCTCTTGAAGGAGCAGCGCTCCAAAAGCTCGTGATTCCAAATAAACCTGTTGGGACTTTACTAGGTGTTGTGAGACTTCTTACTGTGCCCACCCCAGTCCAATGCCAGTATCTCCACATCATCAGTTTATCAATGCCTTTCCTCTAACAAGCACCAGAATTCTACCACCCTGTCCCACCATAGAATTGGACCGGGCAAGGGACGGAAAATGGAAATGCCCTTTTGACCTCAGGAGGCATTTTCCGATCTCGCTGGAGCGGGGCTGTAAAATCGCGCCCAAGGGGACCAGAACTGTACCCGATACTCCAACATTTGTTTGTCGCCTTTGAGGAACGGCATTACGGAAAAAGCAAATGGTGAACTTGAATGGGTTCAGAGATGTGTTTTGGGTAGAGGGAGGTAATCCTGTGTCCTCTATTACTTGCATAGCAGCAAATTACTGCGGATGCTGGAATCAGAAACCAAGAGGGAAAACGCTGGAAAATCTCAGCAGGTCTGGCAGCATCTGTAAGGAGAGAATAGAGCTGACGTTTTGAGTCCAGACGACCCTTTGTCAGAGCCAAAAGGCATAGAAAATGGGAGATATTTATACTGCAGGGGAAGGGAATGAAAGATGAGTCAAAGCCACAGAAATAAGAGGTCTGTGGGCTGCCATTAGCAGCCTTTCCCTTTATTTCTGTGGCTATGACTCATCTTTCATTCCCTGCAGTATAAATATCTCCCACTTTCAATGCCATTTGGCTTTGACAAAGGGTGATCTGGACTCGAAACGTCAGCTCTTTTCTCGCTGTACAGATGCTGCCAGACCTGCTGAGATTTTCCAGCATTATCTCTTTTGATTTCTCTAATACTTGTAACTTTCCTTCCTTAACTGTCCACTCAAGGCAGGTTATTGAAGACACAGGAACCAGCATCGGTGTTGTAAATCTTGCTGCCCCATTACCAATGGAGTGTGTACCTGTGCGTTGTGTGCGCGAGATTGCCCGTTGTATCAGTGCGGTACTGAACGCAGAATTGTGCTGTCTGTGTGTGTGTCACATGGTTACCGTTGGTTATTTTTGTTAAGGTGAGAATAAGATTTTGAGCGGAGAGGCCACACATCGCACATTAATCAGTTCTGGTTGGTTGCACAGACCCAATTAGTGATGCTGTATTAGCGCACATCATGGCACTGACACAGATTTCCGAACCCCCTGCTCCAGTTTGAGTTAAAGCTTACCAATTTTTGTTTTGCAGCACTTATGTCGTGCGATGGCTTCTGCAGCTACCTGATGTCGGACGAGAATGCCCCGGTCTTCCTCGATCGTTTGGAGCTGTACCAGGAAATGGAGCAGCCCCTGTCCCATTACTTTATCAGCTCCTCTCATAACACCTATCTCACAGGGAGGCAGTTTGGAGGAAAGTCCTCTGTTGAGATGTACAGACAAGTCCTCTTATCAGGCTGCAGGTTTGTCCTCGTGCGTAGAACCTATTCTAAGGCCAGAAACTCCAAGGTGTTTTCTGAAGTTAGCCTAGATTTTACATTTGATTTTGGCTTGGGTGAGCAAGAGGTGGTTCACTCCAGGTATGATTCAAGTGACCCACGGGGGAGCTTTTATCAAAGTTTATTTAAGAACACTGTTAATTTTTAAGTTTAGTGTCACTAAGTAGGCTTACATTAACACTGCAGTGACCTTACTGTGAAAATCCTCTTGTCGCCACACTCAGGATACACTGAGGGAGAATTTAGCACAGCCAGTGCACCAAACCAGCATGCCTTTCAGACTGTGAGAGGAAACCGGAGCACCTAGAGGAAACCCACGCAGACACAGAGAGAATGTGCAGACTCCACACAGACAGTGACCCAAGCTGGGAATGGAATCTGGGTCCCTGGCGCTGTGAAGCGGCAATGCTAACCACTCTGCCATCACGCTGTTAAAGTACAACACAAAATAATTAGCAGATCTTTTTTCCAATTACAAGACTTAAGCCGTGGCACGTAACAGCTAGCTATCTCTGTTGTTCCAAGACAAATACCATCCTACAGATAGACACTCTTCTCCAGACTAAGCACAGAAAGCAGGTATACCCACACAATGCTGGATTTTCCACCTTTTAATACATGCTGTGAATTGGTCTGTTGAATGTTGGATCAAATCTCTGAGCCTCCACGGTCTTAGAATTATCAGAAAGCCTCTGGAGAGAGCAAGAGAGAGAGAGATACTGCCTTCTTCCACTGGCTTCTGGCAGCAACTGAGAAACAAAACGAAAAACTGGATAACTCCTCCATTCTTCCTCGAAATAGTACAATAGGAAATTTTACATCCACCTGAGAGAGAGCCTCAG
The DNA here is from genome assembly GCF_965287045.1 of Carcharhinus amblyrhynchos. Taxonomy (NCBI): domain Eukaryota; kingdom Metazoa; phylum Chordata; class Chondrichthyes; order Carcharhiniformes; family Carcharhinidae; genus Carcharhinus; species Carcharhinus amblyrhynchos. The sequence continues at coordinate 7,688,886 of NC_137335.1, read as the reverse complement.
TTCAACAGCTCACCCAGCAGATGGCATCTCTGACACTGCGGCACTCCCTCGGTACTGCACTGAAGTGTCGGCCTGGATTTCTGCTCTGGGGTCAGACTGCAGAACCTTATGAATCAGAGGGGCAGATCTCTCCACTGAGGTCCCGCTGGCACATGAGTTAAGGTCACTCTGTATTAGTTCTTCAGGGATAAGTATAGGAAGACATGATGCAGTCCCCATCTGTGATTCCACATCCATCTCTCTCTCCCTCCCTCCCCCACCTCTTAATATGTCACACCACGTTGTTGACCAAAGACCACAGGGGGCACAGTGGTTAGCACTGCTGCCTCACAGCGCCAGGGACATGGGTTCGATTCCCAGCTTGGGGCATTGTCTGTGCAGAGTTTGCACGTTCTCCCTGTGTCTGCAAGGGTTTCCTTCCACACTCCATAGATGTGCATTTTAGGTGGATTGGCTGTGTAAATTGCCTCTTAATGTCCAAAGATGTGTAAGCTAGGAGGATTGGTCACGCTAATTTTCCCTTTTAGTGTCCAAAGATGTGTTGGTTACATAGATTTGCCGTGCTAAATTACCCCTTAGTGTCCAAAGATGTGCAGGCCAGGAGGATCGGTCACACTAAATTTCCCCTTTCCTATCCAAAACTGTGTTGGTTACATAGATTTGCCATGCTAAATTACCCCTTAGTGTCCAAAGATGTGCAGGCTAGGAGGATTGGTCACACTAGATTTCCCCTTTACTATCCAAAAATGTGTCGGTTACATAGATTTGCTATACTAAATTGCCCCTTAGTGTCCAAAGATATGCAGGTTAGGAGGATTGGCCATGCTAAATTCCTCCTTAGTGTCAAGGGGATTAGCAGGGTAAATACATGGGGTTATGGGGAAAAGTGCCTGGGTGGGATTGTTGTTGGTGCAGGCTCAATGGGCCAAATGGCCTCTTTCTGCACTGTAGAGATTCTATAATTCTATGAAATGGTTAAGTCAGACTAAACAAGGTTTGTGACATGTCTCCTGAACACGTCACCATCATGTGTGACACCATCCCAGTTAAGTCTGACGTCGGAGTACAGCAGTGTCATTACATTATCTGGATATGTAGTTATTGCCTGCTCCGCAGTCACGGGGCTGATCTTGGCCATCGACTCCATTTCCCGGTCTGTTCCCCGTATCCACTGTGCCACCGGGTTACCGGCCCCACTGCCAAACCATTGCCGCTGCACCTTCGGCTTAGCTGACCCTCCCGGGGGATGCTGATTCCTCCGAGACTGGGTCACGGAATTAAGGCACTTCTGTTAATTGCCGTCGACAGATGCCGAGAAGCTGCAAAAATCACCTTTACGCGTCAGCCTCAGTAGCTGAGCGGATGACAGGCTGAAAAATATTGCCCTTGAAAGAACAACAGCTGTCGTGCATTGCAGATTAGGGATTCGGAAAGCACCTGGGGAAATTCAGCACAGTAAAGGACAAAGACTTCTGATGCACTTGGCAAGGACTGTACTTGAGTGAGAGCTTCACCTATAATGTGAAGGATAAGGATTACAATTGTTTTAATGGCTTTGGTTCACTGCTTGGTATCAGTCAGACGTAGCTAAGTATTTCTATATATAAAGTAATCATGTGCGCTGGAGGATATAAACACTCTTAATGTTTGTGTTCATTGTTAGTGGAAACTTAGTGCACCTACTGGGGAACTCTCTAAATTAGACAAATCCCGCTTGGCCTCCCAGGGAAAATGGGAATGAGTCTTGAATGTTTGGTATTTATCTTCGCCCAAAAAAATTGTTTTAATAAAACTGAACTGCAGTTGCAGCTTTGTGACGGCGTCTCGATCATATTTGTATCAGCTGGGATGTTGCAGAGTTAAGATTGCCCTCAGCTATCTGTGTCACGAGCCTGTCTCTCACATTCTGCATCGCAACACATCCGTTAGCCCATTTTAAGTTGAAGACGGTCAAATTAAAGAATGCAAATTCTAACCGGGTGGCGGTGATTGCTGTGGCAAATTTAAGGAAGTCCGGAAGATATGGGCAGGCACGGTGGCACAGTGGTTAGCACTGCTGCCTCACAGCGCCAGGGGTCCCCGGTTCAATCCCGGCCTCGGGTCACTGTCTGAGTGGAGTTTGCGTGTTCTCCCTGTGAGTGCGTGGGCGTCCTCCGGGAACTCCAATTTCCTCCCATAGTCCAAAGATGTGCAGATTAGGTTGATTGGCCATGCTAAATTGCTCCTTAGTATCAGGGGGATTAGTAGGGCAAATATATGGGGTAACGGGAATTGGGCCTGGATGGGATTGTGGTCAGGACAGACTTGATGGGCCGAATGGCCTCTTTCTGTACTGTAGGGATTCCATGATAAATGAAACCTTAGTGTATATCTGGATTTGTTAAATAGTCATTTCTCATAGAGTAGTGGGGTGGGATTTTCCAGCTGCGATCACCCCAAGACCGGAAAATCCCGCCCGAGGTCAATGGACCTTCGCATGTCCCCCCCCCACCACCCAACCTGCCACTATTCCCATGGCGGTTGGGACTGGATGGGAAAGTTATGCCCATACAATGCAGAGAAGGCCCTTCAGCCCATTGGTTCGACACTGACAATATCTACCATTAAAGGTGCGTTAATCCCATTTTCCTGCACTCGTCCCCTACCTTTGAATGTTATGATATTTTAAGTGCTCATCCCAATATTTTTTGAAGGTTGTAAGGCTTCCGGCCACCCCTCCCTTCCCCGGCGGTGCATTCCAGATTCCCCCCGCCCTCTGAATGAAAAAGATTTTTCTCAAATCCCCTCTGAATCTGCTGCCCCTTACCCTAAAACTGTACCCCCTCGTGATTGACCCCTCAACCAAGGGGAACAGCTGCTTCCTACTCACCCTGTCCATACTCCTTACAGTCTTATACACCTCAATCATGTCCCCCCTTCAACTTCCTCAGCTCTAGAGAAAACAATCCAAACCCAATCCAGTCTCTCCTCGTGGCTCAAATGTTCCATCCCAGGGAACGGCATTGGGGAACCTCCTCTGTAATCCCTCTGGTGAAATCACACCCTTCCTATAGCACACTCCAGCTACAGCCCAATCAATGCTTTGTACAACTCCAACATTACCTCCTTGCTCTTATACTCTCTATACCATAACTGATCAAAGCGAGTGTGCCTGATGCCTTCTTAACTGTCCTCTTCTCGAGTTACACTGACTTCCGGAATCTGCGAATCATCACCCCAAGGTTCCTCTGATCCCCTGAGCTTCCCAGTCTCCTGCCACTCATTAAGTAGACCCTCATTTGTTTCTTCCAAAGTGCATCACCTCGCACTTACCGGTTTATTATTGGCAATATTTTTGCATTCGAATACAAGCTGTACATTAATAACAAGTACGTTTTAAAACCACCTCCATCAAACCTAATATAATTTTGGCCTACACGTATAATTAAACCCCCGATCTGGACACATGATTGGATCTCTTGTTTTGCCTTTCTCGAGGAGGGAACCAAAGCCAAAATTTGCATGTCTCAAAATTACTGAGTAACCATGAGCAATGGAAGTTATATCATTGTAATCTGGCTCAGGATTAATAATGTTCTGTTTAAGGTAGATAAAGTCTGAAATTCCAGTTGCCCACTAAGAGAATGTGGCACAGTGGTTAGCACTGCTGCCTCACAATGCCAAGAACTCAGGTTCAATTCCCGGCTTGGGTCACTGTCTGTACGGAGTCTTCACATTCTCCCCGTGTCTGTGTGGGTTTCCTCCGGGTGCTCCAGTTTCCTCCCACAGTCCAAAGACGTGCTGGTTAGGCGCATTGGCCATGCTAAATTCTCCCTCAATATAACTGAACAGACGCCAGAGTGTGGCAACTAAGGGATTTTCACACTATTTTCATTGCAGTGTTAATGTAAGCCTACTTGTGATACTAATAAATAAACTTTAAACTCTAGAATAAAGCTGCAGGATTCCATGGTTTTAAACAAACAAACTAAACTTCGCCACATAAGATCAGCAAAGTAAAGCAGTTTAGAATATCTATCTTATACTCTAATGTTCAGGATTAACGCAGCACACAACCCATCAAATGGCAAATGCAACCAACATGGATTCCACGGATTTATTTGTAACCCACTCAGACATCAATGACAACTAAGAGCCAAAAACTTTATTAAAATTGTGTCTCCCTCATGGGGGATTTCAACTCTTCCCTTTCAAAGATTTATTCCCATAAAAGCTGCTCCACTTCAGATCGCCTCAACAACTGACCACCTCTGGATGGTTCAATCTCCTCTCCTGAGACTGCATTCCATGGGATTCACAAAGCTGCTTCACTATCTTTAATTAGCAGCACAATTCTGACTCTTTTGAAGCTGCTAAGCTAGCACTGCCCTGGGATTCTGTAAACTCCAGCCTCCCCGCTGCACTGAGCTATAAATAACTTCCAGAATTTCTCTGCTCTAACTGTGTGGCACAGAACGAGTGATCTTCCACGACCACCTCAACTCCACCGGACTTTTCTGAGTCCTAACTGTCTGGAGTATTTTCGAAGCTCTCCAAGCTTCTCCGTGAACTGCAAACCACATGTGGTCCAAACTGCAACTAACAGCTGCACCGATAAACTGAAAACTGAGAAACTTCTTAAGCTCCACAAATCTCCATGGAGATGTGGCCTTTCAAGGTTCACAGTGCTTTTCAAATAATTTAGTCGAGCTCTGAGAAGAATCATCTGACTGGACATCTTATTTGTCACAACATGCTGTAGATAAATTAAGTCCCAATTTCACAGTCAGTTCTAGTGTGCTTCATGTAGCGTTATATTCAGAATAGAAATACATTTTGTTGTAAATGAACGCCACATATGTCATATTTTAGTATCTAAATATTGCACTTGGAATATTCCACCAGAATTATGACCTCTTTATTATGTTTTAACAGGTGTATTGAATTAGATTGCTGGGATGGAAAGGGTGAAGACCAGGAGCCAATAATAACACACGGAAAGGCCATGTGCACAGATATTCTTTTTAAGGTAAACTTGTTTCTTGGAATAACCTTCAGCACGTAATATTTTTACTTTTTACATTTTCTGTAATTTTGATGTTCACAGCATCCCTGCAGTGCAGAAGCAGGCCATTCAGCCCATCGAGTCTGCACTGAGTCTCTCTCATGGAACATCTTACCCAGGTCCTATCCCCATATTTACCCCATTAATCCCCCTAACCTCGACATCCTGTGACATTAAGGAGCAATTTAGCATGTCCAATCAACCTAATCTGCACATCGTTGGACACTAAGGGGCAATTTAACATGGCCAATCAACCTTAGTCGCACATCGTTGGACACTAAGGGGCAATTTAGCATGGCCAATCCACCTAACTTGTACATCGTTGGACACTAGGGGACAATTTAGCATGGCCAATCCACCTAACTTGCATATCGTTGGACACTAAGGGGCAATTTAGCATGGCCAATCCACCTAACTTGCATATCGTTGGACACTAAGGGGCAATTTAGCACGGCCAATCCACCTAACTTGCATATCGTTGGACACTAAGGGGCAATTTAGCATGGCCAATTCACCTAACTTGCATATCGTTGGACACTAAGGGGCAATTTAGCACGGCCGATCCACCTAGCTCGCACGCATCCTTGAACTGAAGGAAACCGGAGCATCTGGAGGAAACCCACACAGGCACGGGGAGAACGTGCAGACTCCACACTGACAGTGACCTGAGGCCGGAATCGAACCCGGGTCCCTGGAGCTGAGAGGCAGCAGTGCTAACCATTGTGCCACCATGTAAAGTAGAGCACCGTCTGCAATCCTAACTTGTGTTCTCATGGATAATTTTCCAACTTCAGAGGAGACACTGGTGCAGCGGTAACATCACTGAATTAATAATCTAGTAGGCCCAGCCTGAGGACACAGGTTCAAATCCCACCATAGCAGTGGTGGAATTTAAATTTAGTGATAAAGTCAGGAATTGAAAATCAGAAATGGTTAGCATGAAACTATTACTCTTTTGTTGCAAAAGTCCATCTTGTTCTTTAAGGGAAGGAAATCGGCCATCCTTATCTGGTCTGACCTAAATGTGACTCCAGATCCACAGTAATGTGATTAACTCTGCAAGTGTGCAGAGGACATAGAAAGTCTGTAAAGGGATATAGGTAGTCTAAGTGAGTGGGCGAGGGTCTGGCCAATGGAGAACAATGTTGATAAATGTGACTTCATCCATTTTGGTAGGAAAAACAGCAAAACGGACTGTTATTTAAATGGTAAAAAATTACAGCGTGCTGCTGTGCAGAGGGACCTGGGTGTCCTTGTGCATGAATCACAAAAAGTTGGTTTGCAGGTGCAGCAGGTAATTAAGAAGGCGAATGGAATGTTGTCCCTCATTGCTAGAGGGATGGAGTTTAAAAACAGCGAGGTTATGTTGCAGTTGTATAAGGTGCTGGTGAGGCCACACCTGGAGTACTGTGTACAGTTTTGATCTCCTTACTTGAGAAAGGATTTAAAGTTTGTTTGAAGTTTATTTTCACAGTAACTTCATTGCACTGTTAATGTAAACCTACTTGTGACACCAATTATTAGTGTCACAAGCCGGCTTACATTAACACTGCAATGAAGTTACCATGAAAATCCTAATTGCCACATATTGGCACCTGTTCAGGTACACTGTGGGAGAATTTAGCATGGCCGACGCACCCGACCAGCACGTCTCTCAGGCTGTGGGAGGAAATCAGAGCACCCAGAGGATACCCATGCAGACACGGGGAGAACATGCAAACTCCACACAGACTATCACCCAAGCTGGGAATCAAACCCCGATCCCTGGTGCTGCGAGGCAGCAATGCTAGCGTCTGTGCCACTCAGGATGTATTGGCACTAGAGGAGGTGCCAAGGAGGTTTACCAGGTTGATTCCAGAGTTGAGAGAGTTGGCTTATGAGGAGAGACTGAGTAGACTGGGACTAATTGGAAATGGGAAGAATGAGGAGGGATCTTATAGAAACATATAAAATTATGAAAAAAATCAATAAAACAGAAGCAGGGAGAATGTTTCCACTGGCAGGTGAAATTAGAACTGGAGGCATAACCTCAAAATAAGGTGGTAGATGATGTGGAGATGGGGGCGTTGGACTGGGGTGGGTTTCAGTCCAGCAGGTAGCACAAGCTTTCAGAGCGCTCCCCCTTTATCAGGTGATGAAGGGGCAGTGCCCCAAAAGCTCGTGCTATTAGATAAACCTGTTGGACTTTAACCTGTAAGACTACTTGTAGTGCTTGAAATAAGAGGGCACAGATTTAGGACTGAGTTGAGGAGGAACTCCATCACACAAAGGGTTGTGAATCTGGAGAATTCCCAGTGCAGCAGTTGAGATTATCTCGTTGAATGTTTTTAAGGCAAAGATGAATAGATTTTTCAACAATAAAGGAGTTAAGGGTTATGGTGAGGGTAAGTGGAGCTGAGTCCACGAAAAGGTCAGCCATGACCATACTGAATGGCGGAGCGGGCTCGAGGGGCCAGATGACCTACTCCTGCTCCTAGTTCTTATGTTATTATTAAAAGGTGGGAGAATGGGGTTGAGAAACCTAGCAGCCATGAGTGAATGGCAGAGCAGGCTCGATGGGCCGAATGGCCTAATTCTGCTCCTACATCTTATGGTTGTGAAAAATAAACTGCCAGTATGGAACATAATTTTATAATTAATATCTGATACAAAAAAGATACAAACATAATGGCAAATGTGTGGAATTCACTACCACAGAATGTAACAGAGACCAAAATGTTGGGTGATTTCAAAAAGAAATGAGATATAGCTCTTGGGGCGAAAGGGATCAAGGGATACGGGGGAGGGGGGAAAGGGGGAGGTCAGGATATTGAATTCAGTGAATGGCGGAGCAGGCTCGAAGGGCTGAGTGGCCTACTCCTGCTTCTAGTTTCTATGTTTCTACAGCTTTATCACTGGGATAGTATATGTTAGGCTTTCCATTTAAACATGGAATCAAAGTGTCTCAGCAACTGTTAAAAATAATGACTTGATGTTGTGGTTCTTCCCATTGGTCACAGTGTAACTTCTCAAAGTAATAATGCATAAATTCAATTGCTTAGATTCGTGTTTACAAAAAACAGCTTCTATAATACTGGATTGTAGTCCGGCTATGCAGATTACTAGATGTTCATTGAATAAAGGACATTACGTAGTATCATTAATGTTGTGGCTGTTATGGCATTGTCAAGAGATTTCAGATTTTGTTGGGAACAAAACATTGATAATATTTGTTGAGTATTTATTGAGGTTGTATCAGGCTCTGGTCAGACCACATTTGGAGTATGGTGAGCAATTTTGGGCCCCGTATCTAAGGAAGGATGTGCTGGCCTTGGAAAGGGTCCAGAGGAGGTTCACAAGAATGATCCCTGAAATGAAGAAGTTGCCATATGAGGAATGGTTGAGGACTCTGGGTCTGTACTTGTTGGAGTTTAAAAGGATGAGTGGGAATCTTATTGAAACTTACAGGATGCAGCGAAGCCTGGATAGAGTGGACGTGGAGAGGATGTTTCCACGAGCAGGAAGATCTAGAACCAGAGGGCACAACCTCAGGCTAGAGGGACGATCCTTTAAAACAGAGATGAGGAGGAATTTCCACAGAGTGATGCTTCTGTGGAACTCTTTGCCACAGAAGGCTGTGGAGACTGGGTCACTGAGTGTCTTTAAGACAGAGATAAATACTTCCTTGATTAATATGGGGATTAGGGGTTATGGGGAAAAGGCAGGAGAATGGGGATGAGAAAAATATCGATTGAATGGTGGAGCAGACTCAGTGGGCCGAGTGGCCTAATTCTGCTCCTCTGTCTTATGGTCTTATAAAAGAAACTCAGGTACAGGAGGTTTATGCAGCACCAAGGCTGCCCTAGAGCAGAGATCTGCTCTACATGGTTGTAGAAGGAAAATGCCTGAGAAAGGGCACCCTCTCTCTGCTGTGATCACTCACTCTCAGGTTGGGATTTTCCAGCCGCACTCATCTTAAAACTGGAAATTTCCACCGGGATCAACAGACCTTTGCAAGTTCCTGTCCCGCCCGCTACGATTCCCGTGGTGGGTAGGATGGAAAAATTCTGCCCTCAGTTTCCATTGATCCCTCAAGTCAGATGATTCACTTGTGCTGTGCTGTCTTAAAGTGACAGACACCAGAGAACCATCGAGAACTTACAGCGCAGAAGGAGGCCATTCAGTCCATCTTGCCCATGCCAGCCTGAGGACACCCAGGTGCCCTTTCTAATCCCACTTTCCTACAACCCAGCCCGTAGCCCTGTGGTTACAGCACTTAAGGGGCAGATCCAGATACTTTTTAAAAGAGTTTAGGGTCCCTGCCTCCATCACCAACTCGGGCAGCGAATGCCAGACACCCCACCACACTCTGTGTAAAAACATTTTTGATTTGGTTTGTTTTAGTCACACAACAGCATGCAGTGAAAAGTATTGTTTCCTGCGCGCTATACAGACAAAACATACCATTCATAGAAAAGGAAAGGAGAGGGTGCAGAATGTAATGTTACAGTCATAGCTAGGGTGCCAAGAAAGATCAGCTTAATGCGAGGTCGGTCCATTCAAAAGTCTGATAGCAGCAGGGAAGAAGCTGTCCTTGAGTCGGTTGGTCCGTGACCTCAGATTTGTTTCCAATGGAAGAAGACGGAAGTGGGTATGCCCGTGTATGTGCGGGTCCTTAATTATGTTGGCTACTTTGCTGGGAAGTGTAGACAGAGTCAACGGATGGAAGGCTGGTTTGCATGATGGATTGGGCGACATTCACGACCTTTTGTAGTTTCTTGGTTAGAGCATGAGCCATACCAAGCTGTGATACAATCAGAAAGAATGCTTTCCATGGTGCATCTGTAAAAGTTGGTGAGAGTCGTAGCCGACATGCCAAATTTCCTTCGGCTTCTGAGAAAGTAGAGGCATTGGTGGGCTTTCTTAACATCGTGTCGGCATGGGGGGATCAGGACAGGTTGTTGGTGATCTGGACACCTAAAAACTTGAAGCTCTCGACCATTTCTATTTCATCTCCGTTGACGTGGTCAGGAGCATGTTCCCCTTCACGCTCAAAGAGAAACTTGTAGCTTTATCCACTGTGGCTTTGGAGGATTCGGTGATTATATCAGGCTAATCTAAAATTCGATGACTGCTGTCATTTCTTTGGCAGGATGTAATTCAGGCCATCAAGGAGACAGCGTTCGTGACATCCGAGTATCCTGTGATCCTTTCCTTTGAAAATCACTGCAGGTAAGGTCTTAAATAAAGTTCAGTGAATAGTTTTCTGCAGTTCTGTTCATGCTGTAAAGTTCTGTGGACTTGGGAGACACAACTGTGCCAAATTCTTCCTGTTTTACAGTAAACCCCAGCAGTACAAGATGGCCAAATACTGCGAAGAAATCTTTGGCGAACTCTTACTGAAGCAGCCCCTGGAGCATCATGTAGTATGATTGCTATTTTTATGTACATATAATTTTTTTTTCAAATCCAAACCTGTTGCAAAGTGTTGAAGCACAGGCTTATTCGGCATGTCTGTACGTGGCCCAGTGGGTAACCCGCTTGCCTCTGAGTCAAGTGGGGTGGAGGGGCCGCAGTTTCTGGGTCTAAGTCCCACTCAAATGACTTGAGCACAAAAGGCAAGGCTGGCACTTCGGTGCTGTACTGAGGGAGTGCTGCAGTGTCAGAGGCTCTGTACTGAGGGAGTGCTGCAGTGTCAGAGGCGCTGTACTGAGGGAGTGCTGCAGTGTCAGAGGCTCTGTACTGAGGGAGTGCTGCAGTGTCAGAGGTGCTGTACTGAGGGAGTGCTGCAGTGTCAGAGGCGCTGTACTGAGGGAGTGCTGCAGTGTCAGAGGCGCTGTACTGAGGGAGTGCTGCAGTGTCAGAGGTGCCATCGCTCAGAAGAGAGATAATACCCCAGGATTTTGAATATTGGTAGCGGGATGTGGGGGGGGAACGGTGTGGAGTCTCTCTCCAGTGTCCTGGCAAATATTTATCCCTCGTTCAACGTCACAAAATAAGCAGATTGGTTATTATCGCATTGCCATTCGTGGGAGCTTGCTGTGCACAAATTGGCTGCTGTATTTCCTGCAGTACACCAGTGACTACACTTCTAAACTACCTCGTTGGCCATAAGGTGCTTTGGGACGTCCTGTGGCCACAAAAAGGCACGATATAAATGCAATTTGTTTCATTGCTTTACAGCTTGAAGCTGGCCGACCCCTGCCCTCCCCGAATGATCTGAAAAGAAAAATACTCATCAAAAATAAACGGTTAAAACCTGAAGTCGAGTCAAGTAAGTTCGTAATCCTTACAATCTGAAGTTTGATTTGATTTGATTTATTATTGTTACATGTATTAGCAGACAGTGAAAAGTATTGTTTCTTACACGCTATACAACAAAGCATACCGTTCATAGGGAAGGAAAGGAGAGAGTGCAGAATGTAGTGTTACAGTCATAGCTAGGGTGTAGAGAAAGATCAACTTAATGCGAGGTAGGTCCATTCAAAAGTCTGATGGGAGCAGGGAAGAAGCTGTTCTTGAGTCGGTCGGTACGTGACCCCAGACTTTGTATCTTTTTCCCAATGGAAGAAGGTGGAAGAGAGAATGTCCGGGGTGCATGGGGTCCTTAATTATGCTGGCTGCTTTTCTGAGGCAGCGGGAAGTGTAGACAGAGTCAGTGGATGGGAGGCTGGTTTGCGTGATGGATTGGGCTACATTCACGACCCTTTGTAGTTCCCTGTGGTTTTGTAGAAGTGATGATTGAACGAGAATAGAGTTCATACCGAGCAGATTTCATTTCTCCAAAACAGAAAGGCTTCCAAATAACTGGAGAGACGTGTTAAATCTCATTGAATGAAGGAGTATCTTACAGAACGGAATGGCACAGTGGTTAGCACTGCTGCCTCATGGCGCCAGGGACCCGGGTTCGATTCCCAGCTTGGGTGACTGTCTGTGCGGAGTCTGCATATTCTCCCCGTGTCTGCGTGGGAGTTGAATTTGCAGAGCGTGGCACTTGCCTTCTTCATGAATCACTGTGTTGGACTATACCCTCGTGAAAAGTTCACCCACCTGATCCTTGTCCAACCCTGTTCCTGGATATTTCCACCTCTCCTGATCCAGACCACACTCTCCCATGGTGGCACGGTGGGTTCGCACTGCTGCCTCACAGCGCCAGGGACCCGGGGTTCGATTCCCAACTTGGGTCGCAGTCTGTGCAGAGTCTGCATGTTTTCCCCAGGGGTTTCCTCCGGGTGCTCCGGTTTCCTCCCACAGACTGAAAGATGTGCTGGTTATATGCATTGGCCGTGCTAGTTTCTCCCTCACTGTATCCAAACAGGTGCTGGAGTGTGGTGACTAGGGGATTTTCACAGTAACTTCATTGAGTGATAAATATAAGCCTACTTTTGACACCAATAAAAGAAAGATTATTGCCATCAGAACATGCTAACCTGCAGCATTTGTGCAGTCTTGTTAAAGATATTCATAAAACTACATATAGCAGCCGTGAGATTGCGAGTGACTTTTAAGTATCAACGTGTCTGGAAGGAACATTAATAAAAGGATTCAATCCATTGATACTTCAGTTAAAAAAAATAGAGTTTCAATTATAATAAACACCTTTGACCCATAACCAACCTCACCATTATAATTACTGACTGGGGGACATTCTCTCCCAGGGTGCTGAGAATTCGTTCTTACTCAATATTTCAGCTTCTAATCATTGTGCTCCAGATATCACTGGCTGGAATTTTCCGTTCCTTCACTCCAGCGGATTTCTGGGTTGGTGCGTGACCTCAGACTTTTGTATCTTTTTCCCGTCAGAAGTAGTTGGAAGAGAGAATGTCCGGGGTGCGTGGGGTCTTTAATTGTGCTACCTACTTTTCCGAGGCAGCAGGAAGTGTAGACAGAGTCAATGGATGGGAGGTTGGTTTGCCTGATGGATTGGGCTGCGTTCACAGTCCTTTGTAGGTGGAAGAGAGAACGCCCCGGGGGGGGGGTGCGTGGGGTCTTTAATTATGCTGGCCACTGGAGCATGAACTTCAGCCAAGACTCAGTGAAGGATGTTCTCTCCCGGTTAACCCTCCAGCTAACGTTGCATAAATCAATTTTGATTTCAGAACAACTTGAAACTTTCAGGAGCCTGATGGAAGGTGGAGAAACATCCAGTCCAGCCAGTATGTTGGAAGATGACAATGAAGAAGAAACGGAAAATGGTAACTGTGTTTCAGAAAGTTAGCACTGGTTATTTTTTTTCTTAAAAGAATTGCTGTCCCTGTGAACAGTTCGTTTGAATGGTTGTAATTTTTTCTTGTCCTGCATTTCTAGCTGACCTCTCTCCGAATTCTGGTAAGAAAAGTGGATAAATGACTGAGTCCGGTTTGAAACCGGTTCATTTCCGACCTTCTAATCGTGTTTGCGGGCACCTTCACCACCTTTCCTGAGAGTGACGCGTTACCAAGCACTTAACCATCGCTGGGGGGGTGCGGTCTAGCAAGTCTGAAATTCACGCAGCTTGTCAGGGTGGCTGCGGAGAAGGCACATCACCAGATTTCTCAGAGAGGGCAAACTCTTCATGGAAACATGTCAGGGCACGATGAGGAAAGGTTCAGAATTTAATGTTACGTTGCGAACTTAACCAAAACTGGGCCTCAATTTGATATCAATTTGACATCTTGGCGCGAGGGGTTTAATTTCTTTTTAAACCTCTTAAACCCTCTCTCTGACTTGTCTTCTCCGCAAACACACTGACCCAGTCTAATCGATTAATCTAACTGCACCATTTTACTGTCAGTCGCGTTCCTGCACTCTGGCGGGGGATCTGAATGAAGATTTTGACTACCTTCGCCGCATACACATGCACTTAGTCCTCTTATTACATACGTAAGGAGCTAAAATCTTCCAAACTTTCTGAAATCACTTTGTTTTGAAAGATGTTGGTGGGTCAGAACTACAGAAGGTGCGCAGAATATGTGACCCACTTAATAGGGCGCACAAGTCAAATGAACAAACTGAATCATTGATGATTGTCCTTTGATTACAGATTAAGTAAAACACGCCGTTTTATTTAATGGCATTACTGTTGCGACTAACGAGGGGAATAAAAGAATGAACCATCACCAACCCCTTTAAGATCTCAAGTACCTCTCAATGATACTGCACTAAATTTAACCACAGTGTATCAGACTTGACCTACTGTACCTGTGTGGCCACTGATAACTTCAAGCCTCTGCATGTTAGATGGTGCCGGGATAAGAAACAATCGCGCACTCCGCATTTTATGCAAGCGAACTCTTTTCAAAAAGATCTATCTTTTAACAGGTTAATGAAAATTGCATGCTTGTTCGAGCTGTTACATTGTACTGAACTCTGTGCCAATGCCAGTGCAATGATTTCTGACCCGCACTCCATCCTTCTCCTGGGTGCTTTAAGTCACAAAACATTGTGCCATTTGGTAACTATTTTATAACACACCCTACAATCACTGTATCTATTGCAAATCTATACTGACCAGTAACCAAATTGTCAAAGAAAGTGCCCCCTACTGCCTCGACAATCTCAAGGAGGCAGTAGCAGAGTGGCATTGACACTGGGCTCGTAATCCAGAGACCCAGGGTAACACTCTGGGGACCCAGGTTTGAATCCCACCACAGCAGATGGTGACATTTGGAATTGTATTTAAAAAAATTCTGGAATTAAGAACCTACTGATGACCGTAAAGAAAAGCCATCTGGCTCACTAATGTCCTTCAGGGAAGGAAATCTGCCGTCCTTATCCGGTCTGGCCTACATGTAACTTCAGAGCCTCAGTAATATGGTTGACTCTCAACTGCCCTCCAGCGGCAACCAGGGATGGGCAATAAATGCTGGCCAGCCAGTGATGCCCATGTCCCAAGAATAAAGTTTAAAAATCGAGCGAATCATTCAGCATCGCCGCTAGTTCCTCATAGTCATAGAAACTAGAAGCAGGAGTAGGCCATTTGGCCCTGCGAGCCTGCTCTGCCATTCATCTTGATCATGGCTGATCATCAAATTCAATATCCTGATCTCCCGCTTCCTCCCATATCCCTTGATCCCTTTAGCCCCTAGAGCAATATCTAATTTCTTCTTGGAATCAGACAACGGTTTGGCCTCAACTACTTTCTGTGGGAGTGAATTCCACACATTCACCATCCTCTGGGTGAAGAAACTTCTCACCTCAGTCCTAAAAGGTTTACACCTTCTGCTCAAACTGTGACCCTCAAGTTCTGGACTCTCCCACCACCGGTAACATTCTTCCTGAATCTATCCTGGCTAACCCTGTGAGAATTTTGTAAGTTTCTATGAAATCCCCCTTCATCCTTCCAAACTCCAGTTAGTATAATCCTAGCTATGACCCCCCTCATTCTGGACTCCCCCACAAATAAGGAACATTCTTTCTGAATCTACCCTGTCTAACCCTGTTAGAATTTTATAAGTTTCTATGAGATCCCCTCTCCCACTTCTAAACTCCAGTGAATATAATCCTAACCGACTTCGTCTCTCCTCATGTGACAGACCTGGCCTAGTCAAGGGCATTGTGGGGATAACATGGGCCGTGAGTCCACCACGAACAAAATTGTCACCAGTTGTGTGGTGTACAAACCCTTAATCGTTCTTCTCTGGATGGGGGTGTGCTATAAATTAAGATTACTTTGGTAGCCGTGCGGTAGCGGCACACTTTGTCTTGATATGAGCAATGATGGTGTTTGTTCCATGTGTAGTCGATCTAAACGAAGAGGCTCATCCTGAGCTGAAATTCAACAGCGAACTCTCCGCCGATGAAATTGGTCAAGCGACGGAGGTGCTCATCAATAGCGTGAAGAAGGTTGGTGTCTTATTTCTACAAGTTCTGTATTAGTCGTTGGTGAGGCCGCACTTTTTGGAGCGTTGCGGGCAGTTTGGTCGCCCTGTTGGAGGGGAGTCATTGATAAACTGGAAAGAGTGCAGAGAAGATTTAGGAGGACGTTGCCAGGACTACCGGAGTTACAGGGGGAGGCTAGGACTTTATTCTTTGGAACAGAGGAGAATGAAGGGAGGACCTTATTGAGGTGTATAAAATTATGAGGGGCAGAGATAGGATGAACGCACAGAGGCCAAGATTTTCCAGGCACGCTGACCTCAAGATTGGAAAATCCCAACCAAGGTCAATGGACCATTCAGTGGTGTGTGCCACCCTCCCCCCCCCCCCCCCCCCCCCCCCCCCCACCTGCTATGATTCCCATGGTGGGCGGGGCAGGAATATTCTATCCATAGTCTTTTTCCCAGGGAAGGGGAATTGAAAACTAGAAGTCATAGGTTTAAGGTGAGAGGGAAAAGATTTAAAAGGGACCCAAGGGGCAACTTCTTCATACGAGGGGTGGTGCGTATATGGAAAAAATTTTGCTGCTCCCTTTTTCTTTAAAGCAAATTGGATGACGCTATAGTTATAAAAGCTAAAGTTGGTTTGTGTGATGGTCTGGGCTACATTCACAACCCTTTGTAGTTCCTTGCGGTCTTGGGCAGAGCAGGAGCCCATACCAAGCTGTGATACAACCAGAAAGAATGCTTTCTATGGTGCATCTGTAAAAGTTGGTGAGAGCCATAGCGGACATACCAAATTTGCTTCATCTTCTGAGAAAGTAGAGGCGTTGGTGGGCTTTCTTAACCCGAGTGTCTGCATGGAGAGATCAGGACAGGTTGTTGATGATCTGGACACCTTTTAGGGAAGGCCTACTGCACAATGAGCCAATCAGGCAATCAACAGGCCATCTCCACGGATCCTGTTTGAGATCCGGATTCAGGAAGCAGGAAGTCCCACCTGAACTACCCTGCTGGCCGGCCAGAGTCCGACTGCGCTGTTGCTCAGCAGCGCCGCCAAAGAAGTGGTGGCTACTGCGGGAAGTACACCCACCTGAGGCACAGGATCGCTGAGCGATACAGGGCAGAGTTGGGGAATGAGCTCTGACGAAGGGTCATCCAGACTCGAAATGTTGGCTCTATTATCTCTCCACAGATGCTGTCAGACCTGCTGAGATTTTCCAGCATTCCCTGTTTTTGTTGCGGATTCCAGCATCCGCAGTATTTTGCTTCTTTACTATATTCTGCACCCTCTCCTTTCCTTCCCCCTGCATACTCTATGAACAGTATGTTTTGTCTGTATGGCACTCAAGGAACAATACTTTTCACTGTATCCCGGTACATGTGACAATAACGAATCAATTCAATCCAAAGATTCTTGAAGACTCAACATTATTCAATTTGCTTTAAATAAATTGTGGATAAATTTGGACCCTGAAGCAAGTTATCAATAATTTCCAATGGAACCAAAAGGGACAGCGTTGCCACAGTGATGTTTTCTATCCATCAGAGTAACCAACATTCAAAAGGTAACAAGGCAAAATAATGAGCAAAAAAGGGGAGAATGGAACTCAACAGAACAAAGAAAATTACAGCACAGGAACAGGTCCTTCAGCCCTCCAAGCCTGCACCGACCATGCTGCCCATTCTGAACTAAAGCCCCCTATGCTTCCGAGGACTAGATCCTTCTATTCCCATCCTATTCATGTGTTTGTCAAGAAGCCCCTTAAAAGTTACTATCGTATCTGCTTCCACTACCTCCCCCAGCAGCGAGTTCCAGGCACACACCTTCCTCTGTGTAAAAAAACATGCCTCGTACATCTCCTTTAAATCTTGCCCCTTGCACCTTAAACCTGTGCCCCCCCCAGTAATTCCACCCTGGGAAAAAGCTTCTGACTATCCACTCTGTCGATGCCCCTCGTAATCTTGTAGACTTCTATCAGGTTGCCCCTCAACCTCTGTTGCTCTAGCAAGAGCAAGCCAAGTTTCCCCAATCTCTCCTCATAGCTAATGCCCTCCATACCAGGCAACATCCTGGTAAATCTTTTCTGTACCCTCTCCAAAGCCTCCACATGCTTCTGCGAGTGAGTCGACCAGAATTGAACACTATATTCCAAGTGCGGACTAACTAAGGTTCTATAAAGCTGCAACACAACTTGCCAATTTTTAAACTCAATGCCCCAGCTGATGAAGGCTAGCATGCCGTATGCCTTCTTGACTACCTTCTCCACCTGATTGCCACTGTCAGTGACCTGTGTACCTGTACACCCAGATCCCTCTGCCTATGAATACTCTTAAGAATAATCTTAAGAATTAAGAATAATCTCACGGGAAGATAATTATTAATATTTGAAGTAAAAACTGTGGCTGAGATTCTCCCATCTCACCTGCTGCAGCGGGCAAGACATAAAATTTGGTGGACCATTCAGTGGTGCGTTGAGGCTCAAGTGGGAATTTCCAGTCTTGGGGACACACGCAGGCAGACAATCCCATCCTATGTGTGAAATTTTCCAGTCCCACATGATAGTTTTCCAGTGAGGGAGGAGACCTGTCATTGGCTGCCAGCGGAATTTTCCAGTCCCGCCAACATCCATGGCCACTTGTGCTGCTCACAGACCACACGTCTGGGAATCATAGAATCCCTCCAGTGCAAAAGGAGGCCATTTGACCCATCTGCAGCAACCACAATCCCACCCAGGCCCTATCCCCGTAACCCCACATATTTACCCTAGCCAATCCCACTGACACTAAGGTTAATTCCGCAATCAATCTAACCCGAATGTCTTTTGCACTGTGGGAGGAAATGGGAGGAAACCCACGCAGACACAAAGAGAATGTGCAGACTCCACACAGAGAGTGACCCGAGGCTGGAATTGAACCTGGGTCCCTGGCACTGTGAAGGCAGCAGTGCTAACCACTGCGCCACTATTTGTACTATTTGTAGAGAGTCTGCAGAAGGATCTAGATAGGCTGGGCGAATGGGCCAGGAAATGGCAAATGGAATTTAATGTTGGCAAGTGTGAGGTGGTCCACTTTGGTAGGAAAAATGGTAGGAAGGACTATTACTTACGGGGCGAAAAACTGCAGCAGGCGAATTCTCTGCCCGTTGAAGTGGTGGATGCTGCCTCGCTAAATATTTTTAAGACGCAGGTTGATGGGTTTTTGATAGGAGAGGGGATTAAGGGTTATGGGGAGAGGGTGGGAAAGTGGAACTGAGCAGCGACAGATCAGCCATGATCTTATTAAATGGCGGGGCAGGCTCGAAGGGCTGGATGGCCTACTCCTGCTCCTATTTCTTATGTTCTTATGTTCTTATGTTCTTACTGTGCCTTTCTCTGTAGGTAATCGAGGAAGCGGATCAGGAGAATAATAAAAAGGTGAGGTCTCCTTCGCCAGCATTGTGAAAGTTTGGCATTGGCTTCAAAAAAAAGGACCACATTCTCTGTAATAATAATTTTTTTTGCTGTACATCAGAAGTAGACAGATATCATCGCTGATTAATTGTTTATGTTCTCATCAATTCTGTCCTGCCTGTCCTCACCACACCTTTGGTAACACAGCTACTGCCTGCTTCCAGAAGTTCAGTACTTTGTGTGATGTTCTATCTGCTTCATACCTGCCAAGACACGTAATCAGTCAGCGTTGTTTAAAGTTTTAAAATGTATTTATTAGCGTCACAAGTAGGCACACATTAACACTGCAATGAAGTTACTGTGAAAATCCCCCAGTCACCACACTCTGGCGCCTGTTCGGGTGCACTGAGGGAGGATTTAGCACGGCCCACACACCAGCACATCTTTCGGACTGTGGGGGACAATCTGGAGCATCCGGAGGAAACCCACACAGACACGGGGAGAATGTGCAGGCTCCACACGGACAGTGACCCAAGTCGGGAGTCAAACCCGGGTCCCTGGTGCTGTGAGGATTGTGTGTGTGTGTGTGTGTGTGTGTGTGTGTGTGTTTGTGTGTGTGTGTGTGTGTGTGTGTGTGTGTGTGTGTGTGTGTGTGTGTGTGTGTGTGTGTGTGTATGTGTGTGTGTGCGTGTGTTAGTTATTCATAGAAGGGAAGCATTTATTGCCCACCCCTAATTGTCCTTCAGATGGTGGTACTGAGTTACTTTCTTGAATCGTTGCAGTCCCTGTGGTGTAGGTACACCCATCATGCTGTTAGGGAGGGAGTTCTATGTTTTTGACCCAGTGACTGCGAAGAAGCGCTGATATATTTCCAAGTCAGAGTGGTGAGTGCTGCCCCCCAACCCCACCCATGGCCTCATCGTGGGGCCCCCCCTCCCCCCCGTCTATCTGCGAGCCAGCCCCAAACCCACCCGCATCCTGACCCGCCCCAACACCCATCAGCCCCGCCAGCCTGTCCCGATCAACGGCCTCCCTCCAGCTGCGTCTGGATCCCAATGCAGGGTGGCAGCGGGACTCCCCACCCCCGCCTCCTTGGCCCTCGTCCCCAATAGGCTCCACCCCCTTGGCACTGCCCCATGCCCATTGGGCACAGGCTTTTTGTCCCTTGGGCAATGCCATGGGGCACAGCTTGGCACTGCCAGGGTGTACCATTCCCCGTTGCCTGACCCCCCCCCCGGGAAGCCCTGATTGCGCACCCCCATCCCCTCCCGCCTTCAGTCCCGCAGGGGTCAGGCCACTAGTTCCCCAAAAAAATGGCGGGGGGCTAGTCTGAACCCCACTGGAGTGAAACACTCCTGGCGGGGTGGGAGAGGCTAGCGGACTCGGAGAATTCAGTTCCGGGCCCGCTAATAGCATTTAAATAGCATGTAAAAATACCATCTAACTGCTAGGCCCACGCCCCAGCCGATTTCCGATACTACGCAGACGCTGCAGAAGGCCTGGGAGACACGAGCGAGGCGCAAACGCTGGCGGGAATCCCGCAAACCGGCCCACACGCAATTCTCCCAACCCGCCACACTGAACATCAGCGCAGTGGGATGGGAGAATCACCCCCTTCATGTCAATTGATAATGTATACAATATGATATAAAATACGTCCGTATGTCCTAGCAGCAGGGCATATATTTTGTGTCCTGCCCCAGCTATTATAAATCCTTGTTCCGCCAGAATTGCTGTAATTTAAATTGCAGTCAGCCAAAACAGAGCTCCTTAAAACATATCGTGACTCATATCATCTGAGGCACATATGATTCTCTTTTCAGCTAAACCACACGCTGCATCTTTAGACTGACCGCTGAATCTGCTGTTTGTTGCAGGCATCTGGCTAATTTTCCTTCCAGTGTTTATGTTGCTATTAGTCTGACGATCAATGCACCATTGCTTGCCAAGAGGGTAGTTAGTGGCTCTTCCTCGCCTTGCACCAGTGTAAGTACGTCACACAGCCTTGGATGAAAGGCAGGAGGACCTCAGCTGATTATTCTAATTTTCTCTCTTTCGCTCTCCCTCCCTGTGGAGACGTGATTGGTGTTGTACTCACGAGCCCCTCTGTCACAATAAAGCTAAGATTAGTAACCCGCCATGTGGGAGGGTTTCCTCTGTCCCATATTTCCAGCAGAACAGCATAAGCTCATTCTTTAAACAAGCGTGCCAACAGACCTGAGTGCAAGTAAATATACGTTTGTACAGAGCAGCGAATGAGAGGATTAAATGAACCCAGTCCTGCAGCAATTACTTGCAAGCACCTCGCCACACACTTCCCTTCCCCTTTCACCGGGAGGGCAAAAACAAAACACTCAAAAACTGAGGACGGGTCCAACTAAGGTGGCCACAAAAGAAATAGAGACACTGAACATACAAACCAGCAGCAGGAGTGTAGGCCATTCGGCCCCTCGAGCCTGCCCCGCCATCCAATAAGATCATGGCTGATCTATTTGTAATCTCATCCCCACACTGTTGCCCACCAAAAACCTTTCACCCACTTGTGGTGGCACAGTGGTTGGCGCTGCTGCCTCACAGCGCCAGAGACCCGGGTTCCATTCCTCTGCACGTTCTCTCCGTGTCTGCGTGGGTTTCCTCCGGGTGCCCCAGTTTCCTCCGAAAGATGTACTGGTGAGGTGCATGGGCCGTGCTAAATTCTCCCTCACTGTACCCAAACAGGCTCCAGAGTGTGGCGACTAGGGGATTTTCGTTGCAGTGTTAATGTCAGCCTACTTGTGATACTAATAAATAAACTTTAAACTTATCAAGAATCTATCCATCTCTGCCTTAAAAGTATTCAAAGACGCTACTTCCACTGCCTTTGAGCAAGAGAGTTCCAGAAACTCCCCGCCTTTTGAGAAAAAAAGTCACTCCAAGGTCGGATTCGAACCTGGGTCATAGGATCCCTACAGTGCGGAAGGAGGCCATTCAGCCCATCGAGTCTGCATCAGTACGCTGACAGAATGTCTGACCCAGGCACTCCTCCCACATTTGTGGTGTGTAACCTCACACACCGTAGCTAACCCATCTAACCAACACATATTGGGGCAATTTAGCATGGTGGACCCACCTAACCCGCACTTCTTTGGAGTGTGGGAGGAAACTGGAGCACCCGGAGGAAACCCACGCAGACACGGGGAGAAGGTGCAAACTCCACACAGACAGTGACCTGAGGCTGGAATCGAACACGGGTCCCTGTGAGGCAGCAGTGCCAGAGAAAGAAAGATTGAATGGGCACTTGAGACAAATCACCAACAGATTAATAATAGAAGTACAAATAAAATAGATATATAATCAGTATATTGAACTGGGGCTTTTTTGTAATGGTTATTTATGGGCTAGGGCAATACTTCTTGCTTGATTGCCTTTTGAGGAGGTGTGATTGATGATCTGGTGCGTAGGAAATGTAGAATCCCTGGTACTAAATGTACACTCCTCAAATGAAGTGGAGTTTTGGTTGATCAGAACACGTTCCCACTAAATGTCACATCGAATAATATCATTCTTTGACAGAATTTTTGCCCCTTGGAGATTTCACTTGTGTTTAATCGCTCCCTTTGACATCTGAATAGATTGGGCAGAGTTGATGCCGGAGAAACATACACAGTTTCCGCAGGGAGAAAACGATACTTAAAAGGAGAGTGGCCCGTTGTTTAAGATTTTGTCCTCGAGTGATCCATAATCATTGCGATATGAGATAATAGGCTGCATTTTCCAGCTGCATTCGCTCCAGAACTGAAAAATCCCACCCGAGATCAACAGACCTCTGCACGGCCCTCCTGCCCTCGGTGATTCCCGTGGTGGGTGGGACGGGAAACCCCCCCCTCCCCAATATATTTGATAAAATCAAACACCCTTTCTTGGTATGCATTCGGCTAAAATGTTCATTTGTCTTAAAACAAACTGCTATTGCAACCGTGAGGTATACAACTCTACTTATATCCGTGCCCATTGTTTCAGCTGTAGAAGGTTAACCAGACAATGCACGGTGAATACTCAAATCTTATAAGCTTTTATTTCCTGCTAGCAAGGAGACTAGACATGAAGTTTTACCGGCACGCCTGCCCCAATTCCAGAGGCAGACGAGGTTCAGAGAACGACATTCTCCATTGGCCTCCGGCGGGATCATACAAATCTTGAGTGGATGTGCCGGTAAAATTCCGCCCAGTGAATTTCACTGTGGTATTCTGTCAATTCATACAGATAATTAGCAGTTATAGTTAATTACAGCAAATGAGAAATGAGCAACTTTCCCATCCTTCATTTGCATACATAGTCCGCCAATCATAGCATAGCTTTTATCCTTTCTTATCCAATGGAAAATCATCTCCTTCATAGGCGTAATGTGTCAACATATCTTGTTTTTTGGTATTTGTCATGGTAACTTGTCTTTGTTTGATCCTGTGGCCAAGACTTGGAAGCAGTGTTTATGAAACTGACACAAGGTTAGATTAGTCTCTTGCCCTGATTGCGCGAGCGCTGGCCTCACTGAAGGCCTTGTTCGGCTAATAAACATTTTCCATTACTTGTCAGCGTTGTTTGCCATAACTTAATTTCCACAATTGTTGCAACTAATCATCCCCTACCAGCATCTGCAGTTTTTAACTGCTTTTAACTAGAGTTTCACAAATTCCAGCAACTCCATGGTATTTTGTTTGAAGTGAGCGTCCTTAGTCTTGCAGAACAAAGTGAATTAAATATTTGGCTATAGCTGGAATTATAACTTAAGTTCCACGCAGTCAAGATTTAAATGCAACATATTCTTACTGAGCGTACACAACCTGTTTTATAGAGCCTTTAATGTAATTAAACAGGCCAGTAGCTTCACAGGAGCAGTATGTAACAATAGAGTAGAGGCGGTGGCCTGGGTAAGATACTCTTCCAGAGAGTCGGTGCAGACTCGATGGGCCAACTGGCCTCCTACTATCCTGTAGGGATTCGATGGATTCTTCTAATTGGAGGAGCAAACAGCTCATTGAGGGCTATGGGACTGGAGGGAGTTACAACGAGAGAGGTCTGAAAACTAGGATGTAAATTTTAAAATTAAACAAAAATTCAAGTGTGATTGATTCTCATGAATATGAATACTTCTGTATAAAAAAATTAGCAATAGATTTCCACTTGCTAGGGGGAGATATTTGGGCACTGTGCGTGATTGGTCGCAAATAGGACTTAAGATTATAGAATCCCTACAATTCAGAAGGAGGCCATTCGGCCCATTGAACCTGCAAAGACAACAACGCAGGCTCCATCCCAGTAACCCCGTACATTTACCCCATTAATCCCCAAGATACTGAGGGGGAGTTTAGCATGGCCAATCAACCTACACATCCTTGGACTGTGGGAGGAAACTGGAGCACCTGGAGGAAACCCACACAGACGGTGACCCCCAGGCTGGGATTGAACCCTGGTCCCTGGCGCTGTGAGGCAGCGGTGCTAACCACTGTGCTGCCCTACTTACGAGCTAACTTTGTGACCTTGTACTTCTTCCCCCACATGTGCCCTCAAACCGATTTGCACGTCGGTCAATGTAACATCAACTGCGAATCAGCTCAGGGACATTTAACCAAACAAATTGTTTCGGAAAAAGAAAATTCCTTGCCGTATTTAGGAGTGGTAACTTGTAGTTCGATTGATGCAGTTGAAAATGAGTTTGTCACAAGTAAAAGCGTTCCTTAATCCGAGTGACTGATCCGTCAACTGAGAAAGCTGATTTTGAATAACTGAAAATGACCCGAAGTGAAACACTGCACAGACCATTTGCTAGTGGTGCTGGTATAGAGGCAGCTTCGAAGGAACAGATCCAAAAAATCATAGAACAGTGCAGAAGGAGGCCATTCGGCCCATCACTTCTGCACTGACAACAAGTCCACCCCAGACACTACGCCCACAACCTCATACATCTACCCCATTAATCCTTCTAATCTACGTATCCTGGCACACTAAGGGCCAATCAACCTAACCCGCACATCTTTGGGACTACAGAAGGAAACTGGAGGAAGCCCACGCAGACACGGGGAGAATGTGCAAACGCCAGACAGACAATAACCCAAGCTGGGAATCGAACCCAGTTCTCTGGAGCTGTGAGGCAGCAGTGCTAACCACGGCACCACTGTGCTGCCCAAAATGTACTCAAAAGCTTTTAAAATGTGCCAAACAGCACCCTTGCACCTCCGAAAAGAAGTACCTTAATTTTTAACAGCTGCTTTGAAGTCCTGAAGCGGGCACAAACTGTGGAAACCCCCAGCAGTGATTGGCCAAAGCAATGACTGGCATCACCAATCTTGTGAACCAGATAGGGAACAGATTGTTTTTTCAGATGGGCGCAGAGTGTCACGGGGCTTCAGTTTATGCTGGACATCAGGGCTGGAATTTTTCCAGCAGGATTCTCCGGCCCCGCTGCAATGAATGGAGGTTTTTGGCCGTGTGTCAAATTCTCCCGTCCTGGCTTGCAACAGCGGCAGGCTGTGAACGGCCGGAGATTTCCATCCCAGTTGTGCTTGGAATCCAAAACCTTCTGCGCTGCTCTTGGCCAATTTCAGGCAAATTGCATTGATGGACAGAATATCAGTCACCCTTGGAAAAGTCCAGACCACTATGTCAATGGCACTGCATTTAAGAAACATTTTTGAACATCTTAACAGTATGTGTGTATATGGAAATTTCAGCAGTTGGCAGTTCCTTGTGTGTATATTTATGCCTTGAAGTATTAATTTCTCTGATATATTACACAATCGATGCTCAAAATATTCTTCTTTTCGCAGGGGACAATAACAATCGAGGATGAACAAGCTTGGGTATCATCCTATACGTATGTTGGTGCCACCACCAATATCCATCCATACCTATCTGCCATGGTCAACTATGCCCAACCTGTGAAGTTTCAAGGCTTTCAGGTAGCAGAAGGTACACAATTTTTGTTAAAAGTTCTGATTAGCAAACAATGCGTGCTTCATCTGCGGAAGAGTACTCTTCAGTTCTGAAAGTGGCATGATTTCACCCTTGCGATTAGAATGCCAAATAATGTTTTTTTTGTTCTTCTTTGCTCTTTGTTGTTCTAAACATTCAGGCTCAATATTCAATCTCGAGTTTTCCCCCGCGTGTCCAGAGGTGCATCGCTTTACAAGATGCATACTGTTTAAGTTTATGTATTAGTGCCACAAGTAGGCTTACGTTAACACTGCAATGAAATTATTGTGAAAATCCCCTAGTTGCCACATTCCGGCTCCAGTTCGGGTATACTGAGGAAGAATTTAGCATGGTCAGTGCACGTAACCAGCACGGCTTTTGGACTGTGGGAGGAAACCGGACCACCGGAGGAAACCCATGCAGACACAAGGTGGACATACAATCTCTGCACGGACAGTGACCTGAGGCTGGGAATCGAACCCGAGTCTCTGGCACTGTGAGGCAGCAGTGCTAACCAGTGTGCCACTAACTTGTTCAAGCCAAAAAAGAAAATGCTGGAAAATCTCAGCAGGTCTGGCAGTATCTGTAAGGAGAGAAAAGAGCCGACGTTTCGAATCCAGATGACCCTTTGTCGACTTCTTCAGGAGTTGCCCGAGAAAGGAAGAAGTGAATGTATTTTTTAGAGCGGCAGCTATTATGGAGAATGAAATATATATGTCTGTCTGCCTGTCTGGCTGTCGCTCTCTCTCAGGGAGCAACAAGGGTTCGATGTGAGCCAGAAGAAAAGTGACAGAGCGTGAAGAAAAGGGCACACGTCCTTTCTCTGTCTGACCCCAAAAATCTCTCTCTCTCTCCATCCCTCTGTCCTAGTTTGACTTTTCTTCTCTCCATGAAGTTCACAGCAGGAGGGAGATGCAGAGGCCTGACTCAGAACAGCCATAACTCAGCACTAGGCTGCAGCAGCAAGAAACCACCATGTCACTATAAGTTAGCTTCTCAGTCATTCAGGAAGCATTCGAGATGAGAAAATTCACTTTCCAACCATTCTTGAATTTCCCCCTTTCCTTACCTTTTCTCCCCCTTTTGCTTCTCCTTTCCCCCTTTTGCTCCATTTTACCTCTCTCCCACCCATCTTCCCCCTCTCCTCCCCTCATCTTCATCTGTCACAGTTTACCCTCTGATTTCAGCTTCTCTGCCCTTTGGCCATTCACACCTTCTATTCTCTCTATGGGCTGCCATTAGCAGCCTTTCCCCTGGTTTCCGTGGCTATGACTCATTTTTCATTCCCTCCCCCTGCAGTATAAATATCTCCCACTTTCTATGCCTTTTAGCTTTGACAAAGGGTCATCTGGACTCGAAACGTCAGCTCTTTTCTGATCTCACAGATGCTGCCAGACCTGCTGAGATTTTCCAGCATTTTTTCTTTAGGTTTCAGATTCCAGCATCTGCAGTAATTTGCTTTTATTAACGTGGACAAGTTGGGCTGTAGGGCCTGTTTCTGTGCTATATATCTCTCTGACTCTATGATCCTGGGCTTGATCTGATGGTTAGATCATAGAATCCCTACAATGCAGAAGGAGACCATTTGGCCCATCAAGCCTGTACTGACAACAATCCCACTCAGGTCCTATCCTGGTAACCCAATGTACTTACCCTGCTAATTTCCCTGATACTAAGGGGCAATTTAGCATTGCCAATCCACCTAACTCCATATCCTTGGACTGTGGGAGGAAACCAGAGCACCTGGAGGAAACACACACAGACACGGGGAGAACATGCAAACTCCATATGGACAGTGACCCGAGGCCGGAATTGAACCCGGGTCCCTGGCGCAGTGAGGCAGCAGTACTAACCACTGTGTCGCTGTGCCACCACTTTGATTTGATTTGAATTCAATAAAAAATCCGGAACTTAGTATCTACTGATGACCATGAAACCATGGTCGATTGTTGGAAAAACCCATCTGGTTCACTAAAGTCCTTTAGGGAAGGAAATCTGCCGTCCTTACCTGGTTTGGCCTAGATGTGACTCCAGACTCCAGCAATTGTGGTTGACTCGTAGAATCCCTGCAGTGCAGGAGGAGGCCATTTGGCCCATCGAGTCTGCACCGACCACAATCCCAACCTGGCCCTATCCCGGTAACCCCATGTATTTACACTGCTAATCCCCCTGACACTTAAGGAGCAGTTTAGCACGGCCAGTCTATCTAACCAGCACATCCATGGAGGAAACCGGAGCACCCACAGGAAACCCATGCAGACGCGAGGAGAAAGTGCGGACTCCACCCAAACAGTGACCCGAGGCTGGAATCGAACCTGGGTCCCTGACACTGTGAGGCAGCAGTCCTAACCACTATGCCACCCTGCTGCCTTTCTCAAGAGGATTGAGATCGCTCCCAGTTTCGCTGTGAGGTACGCTCACCACTTGATGGCAACAAAGGCTGCAGTTTGTTTCCTCTGTGCCGCATTCCACACACATCTCAGTTTTAATCTTTCCATTTATTTCAGCATTTTTAACTCTTGGCTTCCTCCCTCTGGGTTTTTCACACGCACGCCTGCCCTTCCCCCCTCAAGGAGCAGTTACGAAAAGTAGGCAAAAATACCATCCTGCTTTTTGAAGTAATCTCTGAACTAATCCCGTTTGCTAAATAATTACAGAAGCCAGAGAACGTGCAGGAATACATCTGCTGTCCATTATCAGCAGCAAGTCCCCTTCTTACTCTGCCTGTATGTTTTTCCCTCCTAATCTCTCCACGCTCCGAGTACTGCAGCCTTTTGCTGCATAGCAGACTGTGCTTGACGTACATTTTGCTGTATTAATAAATGACCGTTACATTTGCAACCACGCAATCCTCCGCCACACCGTTCACAGCAACGTGGCTTTGGACGTAAATGTTTTCCAAATACGCAGCCGGAATGTTTTATCGAACGAGCTGGAACGTTTATCACCTGCAGTGGGCAAGTGAGACCCCCACCCCACACTCCCGCAAAGTGCCTGTGTGACAAACCGTTGTTTGCTCAGACACTGCTGCTGTAGCACCACCCCCACCACCCCTCCCCAGGGAATTCAGGGCTCAGTGGTCCATTGCAAATATTGAGTGTCTGAGTGCAAGAAGGGGGAATGGTGTTAACTTGAGCTGCAGCACAGCCCCTGGTCAGAGGAAGCAGCCATGCCTGTGTTTTCTAGCTGTTGTCCCGGGTCTATCCGCTTGCTAACCGAGCTTTTTTTCATGAATTTTTGTTTCCTCAGAACGAAATATCCACTACAACATGTCTTCGTTCAATGAATCGGTTGGTCTCGGGTATCTGAAGACCCACGCGATCGAGTTTGTCAAGTATCCTTTTGTGACGATTTTAAGGAGCGTTGGGAATAGTTAGTGCCAAACCATCTCAGTGGCTCAGAGATCGTAGAATCCCTACAGAGCAGAAGAAGGCCATTCTGCCCATCGAGTCTGCACTGACCACAATCCCACCCAGACCCTATCTCTGTAATCCCCACATATTCACCCTGTTAGTCCCCCTGTCGGTTTAGCATGGCCTGTCAACCTAACCCGCACATCTTTGGACTGTGAGAGGAAGCCCACACAGACACAAGGAGAATGAGCAAACTGCACACAGACAATGACCCAAGGCCAGAACTGAACTCCCTCGCGCTGATCTGATCTGCCTGAGTTTACACTGAACCTCCTTTGCCAGTGCTATGTTTGATATCCCTTGAAGCTTGGCACCATCTAATATGAAGCAGCCCATTGCTTTATTGGCACCCCATTCACAAACATTAACTCTCTCCATCACCAGCACACAGTGGCAACGGCGTGTGTCATCCACACGATGCACTGCAGCAACGCCAGGTTCCTTCAACAGTGCCTTCCAAATCCACAACCTCTACCATCTGGAAAGACAAGGGTAGCAGGTACATGGGAACACTGCAGGTACATGGGAATCCCGGAACTCCCTCCCTATCAGCACTGTGTGTGGAGCCTACACCACATGGACTGCTGCGGTTCAAGAAGGCCACCTTCCACCACCACCTTCTCAGAGGGCAATTAAGGATGGATAATAATCGCTGGCCTAGCCCTTGAATAAATTAAAAAAACCTCCCCAGGTGAGATATCTGATCCTGAAGAAATTGAGAAGATTGCCCAACAACCTTCTAAATGCGGGAATAATGCATACAACCTTGCCTAAGACCGTAAGACATAGGAGCAGAATTAGGCCACTCAGCCCATCGAGTCTGCCCCGCCATTCAATCATGGCTGA
The DNA here is from genome assembly GCF_965287045.1 of Carcharhinus amblyrhynchos. NCBI lineage: Eukaryota > Metazoa > Chordata > Chondrichthyes > Carcharhiniformes > Carcharhinidae > Carcharhinus > Carcharhinus amblyrhynchos. The sequence continues at coordinate 7,658,468 of NC_137335.1, read as the reverse complement.
TATTTTTCTCATCCCCATTCTCCTGCCTTTTCCCCACAACCCCTGATCCCCTTGTTGGTCAAGAATCTATCTATCTGGCCAATGTTTATCCAACATTCAGCGTCACAAAATGCATTATCCGTTCATTATCACATTGCGGATCATGGAAGTTCGTGTGCCCAAGTTGACTGCTGCGTTTCTAACCTTAGAGCAGAGATGCCCCATTCAAAAAGTGCGCCCATGATTATAACAGTCTGGGACACGCATTAGTCATGAAAGGAATTTCATACATTCGAGTCTTTCTTGACAATACCACATAGAAGATCATTCATATTTACACCAACCAAGTTTTGAAGTCTTACTAATTATATTGCTGTGGTTTAACGGCAATTGCATTACTAAACAGGTGTTAGCCCACCTATAAATGGGGATAGCTGGGACACTGGGCATTGGAATCGTGTTGGTTGTAAACTAAGTCTAAGTTTTTTTTATTGTTACAAGTAGGCTTACATTAACACTGCAATGAAGTTACTATTAAAATCTCCCAGTGGCCACACTCCGGTGGCTGTTCGGGTACACTGAGGGAGAACTTAGCACCTAACCAGCACGTCTTTTGGACTGTGGGAGGAAACCAGAGCGCCTGGAAGAAACCCACGCAGACACAGGGAGACTCCCCACAGACAGTGACCCAAACCGGGTATCGAACCTGCATCCTTGGGGCTGTGAGGCAACAGTGCTAACCACTGTCCCCACACAATTCCCACGGCCAATCCACCTAACCTACACGTCATTGGACACGAAGGGACAAATTAACATGACCAATCCACCTAACCCGCACATCTTTGGTACGTGGGAGGAAATCGGAATGTACATATTTCAGCACATAGGGTGTAATGTCTTAATTTTTTTATCTGATGATAACTGTCCTACAATTTGCTGCAGCTTTCACATTAGTTGTAATGGAAAATTCTGATTCACTTAATTTGATTTGATTTATTATTGTCTCATGTATTGGGATATAGTGAAAAGTATTGTTTCTTGCCTGCTGTACAGGCAAGATAGGGAAGAAGGAAAGGGGAGGGTGCAGTATGTAGTGTTGTAGTTACAGATAAGGTGTAGACAAAGATCAGTGAAATCCATTCAAAAGTCTGATAGCAGCAGGAAAGAAGCTGCTCTTCAGTCGGTTGGTAAATGATCCAGACTTTTGTATCTTTTCTCGATGAAAGAAGGTGGAAGAAAGTATGTCCGGGGTATGTGGGGCCCCATTCACACTTTTCAGGAACCCGGTTACAACATTGATCAGAGAATCTCTAGCGCAGAAGGAGGCCATTTGGCCCATCGAGCCTGTGCAGACAACAATCCCATCCAGGTCCTATCCCCGTAACCCCACATATTTAGCCTCCTAATCCCCGTCACACTAAGGGGCGATTTAGCATGGCCTACCAACCTAACCCGCACATCTTTGAACTGTGGGAGGAAACTGGAGCACCCGGAGGAAACCCACGCAGACACGGGGAGAATGTGCAAACTCTGCACAGACAGTTACCTAAGGCTGGAATTGAACCCATGTCCCTAACGCTGTGAAGGCAGCAGCACTAACTACAGTGCCGTCCTTGAGGAGAACTTACTGCAATGACTTTTCACCCAAGTTTCTCAGTGCAGCCATTAGATGCCTTTAACCAATGGGAAAAATTAACTGATGTTGCAACTTTGATCCTTTTGAAGGAAGTCATGTTGCAGCTTTATAGAATCTTAGTTAGGCCACACACTTGGAATATAGTGTTCAATTCTGTCGCCACACTACCAGAAGGATGTGGAGGCTTTGGAGAGGGTGCAGAAAAGATTTACCAGGATGTCACCTGGTATGGAGGGCATTAGCTACGAGGAGAGGTAGGAGAAATGTGGTTTGTTTTCACTAGAACAACAGAGGTTGAGGGGCGACCTGATAGAAGTCTGCAAGATTATGAGGGGCATGGACAGAGTGGATAGTCAGAAGCTATTTCCCAGGGTGGAAGAGTCAATTACTAGGGGACACAGGTTTAAAGTGCGAGGAGCAAGGTTTAAACGAGATGTACGAGGCAGATTTTTTTACAGAGAGTAGTGGGTGCCTGGAACTCGTTGCTGGAGGAGATAGTGGAAGCGGATACAGTAGTGACTTTTACAAGGGTGTCTTGACAAGTACATGAATGGGATGAGAATAGAGGGATATGGTCCCCGGAAGGGTAGGGAGTTTTTAGTTCAATCGGACAATATGGTCGGTGCAGCCTTGGAGGGCTGAAGGGCCTGTCCCCGTGCTATAATTTTCTTTGCTCTTTGAAGTGATAGTTGGTAGGGATTTTCCAGTACCCAGTGGCATGTTTTCCAGCAGCAGAGGTGACCCACCATTGGCCGTCAGTGGGATCTTCCAGTCCCGCCGATGCCAATGGCCATGTGCACTGCTCGCCAGCCAGGGAACCCACTACAGTGGGGGGGGGGGGGGTGGAAGGGCAGGGCCTGGAAAATCCTGCCAGTGGAAAGGACTGGAAAATCCCACCGATGGGAAGGGCTGGAAAACCTCTCCCTTAAGTAATGACTGGAACAACACTCTTGCAACAAAGTAGGGATGGGAAATGGTAACTGAAGCGGTTTTGCAAAATGAGAGGAATAAATAATAACGGCAATATTGAAAGGCAAGTGTGTAGATGCGTGCAGCTGCAGCTGTTTTTGGTTCATTTTCCTTAATGAGCAGTTATAACAAGCGACAAATGAGTCGAATTTACCCCAAGGGAGGCCGAGTGGATTCCAGTAATTACATGCCTCAGATCTTCTGGAACGCTGGCTGCCAGATGGTCTCTCTGAACTTCCAGACCCCAGGTATGGAGCATTGTCCATTCGGCCAGACTCACCCCCGTGCAGGAATTGAGAAGCTGCACTCAAACAGATGCCCTGGATGAATCTCAATCACTTTTGCCAGTAGCATTTCTGTCGGCAGACATATGGCACCAAGTAGAATTGTCTACGCAACCATGAAGCCATGCACAATTGCACAGTGAAGCTACGGTTCTGCGCGGGTTGGAAATTGCAGAATTTTTTATCGAACGGGGTCACTGTTTTATCCGACTGAATTTGGATTCAGAGCTTCACGTAGGCAAAACTTAGGAACAGAGAATCCCTGCAGAGCAGAAAGGAGGCCATTTGGCCCATCAGGCCTGCACCGACTCTCCAAAATAGAATCCCTACGGTGCAGAAGGAGGCCATTCGGCCCATCAAGCCTGCACCGACAACAATCCCACCCCCGGCCCCTATCCCACAACCCTACATATTTACCCTGACACTAGGGTCAGTTGAGCATGGCCAATCAACCTAACCCGCACTTCTTTCGGACTGTGGGAGGAAACTCACGCAGACACGGGAAGAACATGCAAACTTCACGCCGACAGTGACCCCAAGGCCGGAATTGAACCTGGGTCTCTGGCTGACCGCTGTACCGCACCTTACTCAGCTCTCCTCCCCCGCCCCATTTTAAAGCAGGCTGATGAATACCTTGCATTAGGTTAGCAGGATAGAAAGTTAAATATCTGTTGGTTTTTTTTTAATCGTGAAATTAATTGAATTGTGAGTTACAAAATCAATGCAACAGTTTTTCTTTAAAATGGCCACTAATTTCCCTTGGGTATCTGAGTATTGACACCTGTCCCATCTAACTGATCTAATTCTGTGACCTTTTATATTGTTTGACAGACTTAGCCATGCAGCTGAATCAGGGGAAGTTTGAGTACAATGGATCATGCGGGTAAGTAACGTATCGCTTCTGCTAAAATGATAATGCGGTTAAACTAAAACAGATCTAAGTATCTGCATTTTGGAAGTTTATGCTTGTCCTTAAACATTTCTCGAGTTTAGATGAGCAACTCCCTTGAAGTATGGAAAGAAACCTCACAACACTAGGTTAAAGTCCAGCAGGTTTATTTGGAATCGCGAGCTTTCGGAGCGCTGCTCCTTCATCAGGTGAATGGGTCACTGTCTGTGCGGAATCTGCATGTTCTGCCCAGGTCCATTCACCTGATGAAGGAGCAGTGCTCCGAAAGCTCGTGATTCCAAATAAACCTATTAGACTTTGACCTGGTGTTGTGAGGCTTCTCACTGTGCCCACCCAAGTCTTGACTCCAGTATCTCCACATCATTCCTCAAGGTAAGTAGGGTCTCTCTAGACCTCCAAGTTCAGTCTGTATGGTGTTAATATTGGTCAGTTGGGTAAAAATCGATTGCATCATTCATATTCACACTGCAGTTGCTGTTTCAATAATTGTATGTTCGAAAACAAAAAAAATGCTCTTCAATTTGAGCTGCATCACACAGGTAATCTTCCAAATACTTCACTAAACAGGCCAGATTTTACTGAGTTCAGCATCTTACTGAGCTTAGAAATGGATGGTCAGATGAATGCTTCAAGATTCAAGCTCCTAGCGGCACAGTGGTTAGCACTGCTGCTTCACAATGCCAGGGACCGGGGTTCAATTCCAGGCTTGGGTCACTGTCAGTGTGGAGTTTGCACGTTCGCCCCATGTCTGTGTGGGTTTCCTCTCGGGTACTCCGATTTCCTCCCACAGTCCAAAGATGTGTGGGTTAGGTTGATTCTGCTACGCTAAATTGCCACTTAGTCACAGGGGGATTAGCAGAGTAAATGAGGTTTACAGGAATAGGGCCTGGGTGGGATTGTGGTCGGAACAGATTCGATGGGCCAAATGGCCTCCTCCTGTACTGTGGGGATTCTATGAATGAGGTGTAACTGAAGTTTTAATGGCTCACTAAGTCATAACTACTCCCACACAACCTCTTTGGCCTGGAAAGCAAATTTTATGTTTGAGGAATGTCAAATTTTCTACATTGTGGTAAAAAGTCCAGAAACCCTAAATTTAAAAAATCAGCTTTTCGTAAGTTTTTATATGTTATTTCTACTTCCACATTATTCTTGTGTGTATGTCCCAACCTTTATTCAATCTTCTGTAAAATCTAAAGGAAGTGAATGATAATCATGTCCCTGCTTTGGTGAAAATTCTTCAATGTGATTGTCTAAAGATCTCCTAGACTTGGTGTTGGAACGGGCTGCACAGTGGTTAGCACTGCTGCCTCACAGCACCAGGGATCCCGGTTCAATTCCGGCCTCGGGTCACTGTCTGTGTGGAGTTTGCACATTCTCCCCATATCTGCGTGAGTTTCCTCCGAGTGCTACGTTTACCTTCCACAGTCCAAAGATCTGTAAGTTAGGTAGATTGGCCATGCTAATTCCTTCATTAGTGTCCAAAGATGTGCAGGTTAGGTGGATTGGCCATGCTGAATTGCCCCTTAGTGTCCAAAGATATGTAGGTTTGGCGGATTAGCCATGGTTAATGGGGGAATTATGGGGATAGGGTAGAGATGATGTGGAGATGCCGGCGTTGGACTGGGGTAAACACTGTAAGAAGTCTGACAACACCAGGTTTAAGCCCGACCAATTTATTTGACAGTAAACTCACAAGCTTTCAAGGTTAAACTCTTTGTCAGGTGAATGGAGAGTTCTGACCTCAGACAGAGCATATAAAGCATAGACAGTTTACAGATGACTGATTAGAATGTGAATCTTCACACCTAACCTGCTATTCAAGTCTTAAAGTGGCCGACAACATGAGTGGAAGGAGCACTGAGAATGCTAAGACTGTTCCCTTCCTGTTGGCGAACACTTCAGCGGTCACAGACATTCAGCCTCTGACCTTTGGGTAAGCATTCTCCAAGGCGGCCTTCACGAGACACGACAGCGCAGAGTCGCTGAGCAGAGACTGATAGCCAAGTTCCGCACACATGAGGACGGTCTCAACAGGGATCTTGGGTTCATGTCGCACTATCTGTAACCCCCGTGACTTGCCTGGGTTTGCAAAACCTCACTTACAGTACTGTCTGGAGACAATACACATCTCTTTAAACTGTGATCAGTGCTCCTTCCACTCACATTGTCAGCCACTTTAAGACTTGAACAGCAGGTTAGGTGTAAAGATTTGCTTTCTAATCTGTAAACTGTCTGTTCTTTATATGCTCTGTCTGAGGCCAGAACTCTCCATTCACCTGACGAAGGGGCTAACCCCGAAAGCTTGTGAGTTTACTATCAAATAAATCGGTTAGACTTAAACCTGGTGTTGTCAGACTTCTTACGATAGGGTAGAGGGCAGAGTCTGGGTTGAATGCTCGCTTAGAGAGTCAGTGCAGACTTAATGGGCTGATTGGCCTCTCTCTGCACTGTCAGGATTCCATTACAGAATCTGACCTCAGTATTCCTTCAAGGGAATCCTGGAAATTTCAGGACTTCAGACTCTGGCATTGCGGGTGTACATTGATACAGTGTATGATAAAAATGCCGCAGCCAAAACTGACTAGCTGTCAAGGGACTAAACCAGAAGGGCAACAGGATTGGCAATGTCCTAGTGAAGTTTCAGCGATGTGAAATAACATGCTGGAGACAATGATGTTTGAATGTTTCAGTGGCCATTCACATACATGACAGCTCTCACTCATCAGAACTCAGTAAGGATCTTCGCCGAGTTGGATTGGTGGATTCAGATCTCGGGAGTATTCGGTTTAGCTGAAAGCTGACGTGGGAGCCAGTTAAAAAAAAATAAGAAATAGAAGTGTGTTGTGGCAGCTGGGAGCAGTGTGATAGCCAAGGGCAGCGAGAAGGACTGAGTACTGGAGAGGCGAGGTAGAAATTACCTTCAAGGCAAAAACATTGTGAAAATTTAAACACATTGAAAGACAAGTTATTATTAATGAAAATATGCAGAAACCATCGAACCATAGCAATGCAGAAGGAGGCCATTCAGCCCATCGTGTCTTTGTTGGCCAAAATAGAGAGGAATAAATAAACTAGCCCCTCATTTTTTTCCCACTTTCCAGCACCTGGTCCCTATTCTTGAAGGTTACAATACTTCAGATGCAGATGGGCGACACGATGGCACAGTGGTTAGCACTGTTGCCTCACAGCGCTTGCAACCCAGGTTCGATTCCTGGCTTGGGTCACTGTCTGTGTGGAGTCTGCATGTTCTCCCCGTGTCGACATGGGTTTCCTCCGAGTGCTCCAGTTTCCTCCCTGAGATGTGTAGGTTAGGTGGATTGGCCATGTTAAATTGCACCTTAGTGTCAGGGGGACTAGCTAGGGTAAATGTATGGGATTATGGGAATAGAGCCTGGATAGGATTGTGGTCAGTGCAGACACGATGGGCCAAATGGCCTCCTTCTGCACTGTAAGATTCTATCCAAGTATCTTTAAATGAGTTTAGCATTTTAGCCTCAATCAACAATTCAGGCAGTGAATTCCAGATACCCACCACCCTCAGGGTAAAAAGGGCTTTCCTCACATCCTCTGTAACCAATTACTTTACATCTGTCCTCTTTAATTGACCCCTCAGCTAGGGGAAAACAAGTCTTTCCTGCCTCCCCATCTAGACCCCTCATCATTTTGTCCATTAGGTTACCCCTGAGTCCCTGCTGCTTGAAGGAAATCAACGCCAGCCTGTCCATTCTCTCCTCATAGCTGCAATCTCAAACCCTGACAACCTGTGCTATAAGCTTATCTGATGGAATGAGTTGGTGTCACCTCACCAACATTCGCTCTGTCTTCTTTTGCTAAGAATGCATGAATGCGGTAAAAAACATAAGTTTCTGGTCTGGATTATAAAGAATGTGTTATTCTAATATCCCTGAATTATTGTGTGAATATATATCATTATATAAATAATACGAATCTGATGGCACCTCATCATCACTTCTCTCAGCTCCTTCACTGTTGCTAAGTGATCCAATTTCTTATCCATTGTCGGCTGAGCAGAAATTTGCTCCAAATGTTTAGATGACTGAAGCTGTGGTTTGCAAACCCCACTCCAAACTTCATTTCCTAGTGACCTTCTCCATCCTCATTCCCTTCTCCGCATCCCCTCTCCCTCCCCTCCCCTCCCCATCCCACTTCCCCTCCCCATCCCACTTCCCCTCCCCATCCCACTTCCCCGCCTCATCGCCCCCCCCCCCCCTCCCCATCCACCCCCCCCTCCTCAGCAACAGTCTGAGACAAAACTAGCCTTTTCTCGACAGGACTTTGTATTTGACCCTCCTCCCCCTCCTCCTCCTCCTCTCTCTCTCTGTCTCTCTCCCCCCACCGGATGAACTTCTGATCTGACAATCACACCAACACCCAGACCACGAGTGCAATCTTGCTAGCCCTTCACGCCACACTCCCACTGCAGCGAGGTTGGAGGATCTGGCATCCAGGCAAGTCTCCGTTCACTGCCACAGGATGGGAAAATCCCACCGGCGTGAATGGCCCTAACATTCCGGCCCAGACATTTTCACCTCCACAACATCACCCGACCTCGCCGCTGCCTCATCACATCTGCTGCAACCCTAATTCCAATTTGCCCATTCTGATGCACTCCTGGCACATCCCCCACACTCCACCAACTGCGGACTTGAAGCCATCCACAACTCTGCTGGCCGTGCCTTGTGAACTGAGAGTCCCGTTCACCTTTCTATTCTAAACCTTTAAACCTGTCAAAACGTTGAACTGTAATCAAGACGCAACTAGATATAGCACTTGGGGCAAATGAGATCAAAGCTTACACTGACACTATAGTTCGGAAAGTCCACCAACCCCTTTACTTTCTCAGAAGATTACGGAAATTTGGTATGTCAGCTACGACTTTCACCGACATTTACAGATGCACCATAGAAAACGTTCTTTCATAGCTTGGTATGGCTCCTGCTCTGCCCAAGACTGCAAGAAACTACAAAAGGACGTGAATGTAGCCCAATCCATCACTCAAACGAGCCTTCCAACCATTGACTCTGTCCACAGTTCCCACTGCCTCGGCAAAGCAACCAGTATAATTAGGGACACCATGCATGCTGGACAGTCTCTCTTCCACCTTCTTCCATCTGATGTCACGTACCAACCAACTCAAGGACAGCTTCTTCCCTGCTGCCATCAGACCTTTGAATGGACCTACCTTGCATTAAGTTGATCTTTCTCTACACCCTAGCTATGACTGCAGCACTACATTTTGCACCCTCTCCTTTCCTTCTCTATGAATGGTATACTTTGTCTGTATAGCATGCAAGAAACAATAGTTTTCACTGTATACTAATATGTGACAATAATAAATCAAATCAAACAAAACAGGACTATTGAGTTGGACAATCAGCATGATCATGATGAATGGTGGAACAGGCATGAAAGGACTAATGGCCTCCTGCTGCCCCTATCTTCTATTCTCTATGTCACCCCTGCCCTTGCTGACTTATGTTGGCTCCCAAACCATTAAACAGCCTTGACTTTAGAATTCCCGTCCTTGTTTTTTTTGGGTTATATTTCCAATCGTAGAATCCTACAGTGCCAAAGGAGGCCGTTCCGTGCCGACCACAGTCCCACCCAGGTTCTACCCCCATATCCCCATGCATTTACCAGAGCTAGTCTCCCTGAACTTAGTATGGCCAATCCACCTAATTAGGACATCTCTCGGACTGCGGGAGGAAACCAGAGTACCCGGAGGAAACCCACGCAGGCAGTATCCCAAGCCGGGAATCGAACCCGGGTCCCTGTGAGGCAGCGGTGACGCTTTAAATCTTTATGAAACACCCTGGGATATCAAAGGCACCCCAGTCTATAACCTCAAGTTGTTGAATCAACTCAGACAGTAGCAAGTTGCTGAGACTGCTCGAGGGCACAGCTCGCACCATTCTACAGTATCACAAATTCACAAAACGGACCTGGACAACTCGGAACACTGACTGACATGCAGCAAAGGTTGGGTGATTTGGAGGAATTGTGAATTCAGACCAGGGACTTGTGCTTCATTTGGATTTGTGACAAATCACACCCAGGGCAGAAACATAGTCAATCATCATAGAATCTCTACAGTGCAGAACAAGGCCGTTCGGCCCATCGAGCCTGCACCAACAACAATCCCACCCAGGCCCTATCCCCATAACCCCACATATTTACCCTGCTAACCCCCCTGACACTAAGGGGCAATTTAGCATGGCCAGTCAACCTAACCAGCGCATCTTTGGACTGTGGGCGGAAACCAGAGCATCCAAAGGAAACCCAAGCAGACATGGGGAGAACATGCAGATTCCACACACAATAACCCGAGATCGGAATTAAACCAAACTCCCTGGCGCTGTGAGGCAGCAGGGCGTGCCACCGTGCCACACCCAGGTCCTTCTGCAGGCTCCACTCTTTGTAATCACTTTCACATCTCTGTTACTCTCCAGTAGGAAAAACTAGAATCAGAGGGCACAACCTCAGGCTAAAGGGACGATCCTTTAAAACAGAGATGAGGAGGAATTTCTTCAGCCAGAGAGTGGTGAATCTGTGGAACTCTTTGCTGCAGAAGGCTGTGGAGGCCAGGTCATTGAGACAGAGATAGATAGATTCTTGATTAATAAGGGGATCAGGGGTTATGGGGAAAAGGTGGGAGAATGGAGATGAGAAAAATATCAGCCATGATTGAATGGCAGAGCAGACTTGATGGGCTGAGTGGCCGAATTCTGCTCCTATGTCTTATGGACATCTGAGGCAAGCTGTAATAAGATTAGTGAGCAAAACAAACTGATGTCTACAGGTAAAGATGCACTTGTGACGTAATAGCTTTGTTGTGTTGCCCTCCAGGAGTTAGACTCTACTCTTACAGATCATCGATGATGAAATTCGTACAGAGATTTGGCAGAAACCTCAGTTTTTTTTTCTGTGTGTTAGGAATTTGTATAACTTTGTGCTGTAATCTGACTTGCTTTGGAATTCCTTTTATCCCGATTAGTTTCCTGCTTAAGCCTGACTTCATGCGCCGCCCCGATCGAACCTTTGACCCATTCTCCGAGACCCCAGTTGATGGAGTCATTGCAGCAACCTGTTCCGTCCAGGTAAGAGGAGAAAGAATGAACTTACCTTCACAGAGCGACTAATTCATAATCACGTCATCGAATCTCTATATTGCAGAAGGAGGCCATTCGACCCATCGAGTCTGCACCAACAACAACCCCACCCAAGCCCTATCCCCATAACCCCACATATTTACCCCACTAATCTATGCATCATGGGACACTAAGAGGCAATTTAGCATGGCCAATGCACCTAACCTGCACTATGGGACTATGGGAAGAAATGGGAGGAAACCCACGCAGACACAGGGAGAACGTGCAAACTCCACACTGACTGTAGCCCAAGCTGGGAATTGAACCCTGGTCCCTGGCGCTGTGAGGCAGCAGTGCTAACCATTGTACCACCGTACTGTCCAAATTGTCACCTCCAAAATCAGTTCACACTCAACGAATCTTGACACATTTGTTGTGTAGGAAAATGATACAGTGGATTGCACACACAAAAGCCAAACAAATCTAACATGAAGACCAATCAATTTATATTTTGATAACCCTATTTGATAAAACCATTTTCATTCCATCTGTACGGGCAGGCACAGTGGTGAGTACATCTGCCTCACAGCAACAGGGACCTGGGTTTGATTCCTGGCTTTGGGTCAATGTCTGTGTGGAGTTTGAACATTCTCCCCGTGTCTGTGTGGGTTTCCTCCCGGTGCTCCAGTTTCCTCCCACAGTCCAAAGACGAGCAGGTTAGTTGCACTGGCCATGCTAAATTGTCCCACTGTGTCAGGGGGACTAACAGGGTAAATATGTGGTGTTACAGGAATAGAGCTTGGATGGGATTATGCAGACTCGATGGGCCAAATCTGCATTGTGGGGATTCTATGATTCTATTTCTTGCTCAGCGTCTTGTACTCCGGAATTAGTCGAAGAAGATGTTTTGCCATGAACGACAACACTTTTCCTTCTCTTGTCCAGGTAATATCAGGTCAGTTTCTTTCCGATAAGAAAATTGGTACATATGTCGAAGTAGATATGTACGGTCTGCCCACGGACACAATTCGGAAGGAGTTCCGGACCCGAATGGTGATGAACAATGGTTTAAACCCAGTGTATAATGAGGAACCCTTTGTGTTTCGAAAGGTGAGTTAGTAATCCAGTATCTAAAGTATTTTCAATATCAGTGCTGAATCTGCCATCCAGGAATAGGATTCGAATGTTTGCCCACCAGCTGTTCAATCTGGAATCGAACAGCACAGAAGGAGGCCCTTCAACCCATCAAACTTGTGTTGGCTGTCTGAAAGAACGACCCAATTAGTTGAAAATGCTCCTATTTGAGTTTATGGCCAATTCCCAGTTTGGAAGTTGCTATTGAATCTGCTCCACCACCCTTCCAGGTCATAAAAACTAGGAATAGGAGTGGGCCATCTGGCTCCTCAAGCCTGCTCGGCCATTCAACAGAATCATGGCTGATCTTTTCGTGCTTCGCTTACCCACCCACTCACCATGACCCTTAATTCCTTTACTGTTCAAAAATCTATCTATCTTTACCTTAAAAACATTCAATGAGGTAGCCTCCACTACTTCACTGGGCAGGAATTCGTAGGTTCATAACCCTTTGGGTGAAGAAGTTCTTCGTCAACTCAGTCCTAAATCTGCTCCCCCTTATTTTGAGGCCGTGCCCCCTAGTCCTAGTTTCACCTACCAATGGAAACAACTTCCCTGCTTCTATCTTATCTATTCCCTTCATAATATTAAATGTTTTTATAAGATCTCCCTTTATTTTCTGAATTCCAATGAGTATAGCCCCAGTTTACTCAGTCTCTCCTCGTAAGCCAACCCTTTCAACTCGGAATCAGCCTAGTGAATCTCCTCTGCACCCCCTCCAGTGCCAATATATCCTTTCTCAAGTAAGGAGACCAAAACTGTACACAGTGCTCCAGGTGTGACCCCACCAGCACCTCATATAGCAACATAACCTCGCTGTATGTAATGGTCATGTGTTCCTGATCCTCACTATTCACCGATCTGTTTTTTTAATTCTCCTCTCTTCCCCCCTGATTTTTGCCAGTTTTTAAATGCATGCCCTCCAGTTACCAACCTTCCAACCAGCATCTCCCTGTTTACTCTTCTCGCAATCTGCGACATAGAAACTAGAAGCAGGAGTAGGCCATTTGGCCCTTCAAGCCTGCTCTGCCATTCATCTTGATCATAGCTGATCATCAAATTCAATATCCTGATCCCCCCCTTCCTCCCAGATCCCTTGATCCTTATCCCCTAGAGCTATATCTGATTTCTTCTTGAAATTAGACAACGTTTTGGCCTCAACTGCGTTCAGTGGTAGTGAATTCCACACATTCACCACCCTTCGGGTGAAGAAGTTTCTCCTCACCTCAGTTCTAAAAGGTTTACCCCTTATCCTCAAGCTATGACCCCTAGTTCTGGACTCCCCCACCATCGGGAATATTCTTTCTGAATCCACCCTGTCTAACTAACACTGTTAGAATTGTATAAGTTTCTATGAGGTCCCCTTTCACTCTCCTGAACTCCGGTGAATATAATCCTAACTGACTTCATCTCTCCTCATATGACAGACCTGCCATCCCAGGAATCAGTCTGGTAAACCCTCACTGTACTCCCTCTATAGCAAGGACACCCTTCCTCAGATAAGGGCACCAAAACTGCACACAATACTCCAGATGTGCCTTCATCAATGCCCTACATATACATTTTGATTACCTCTTTTAAATCTTCCCATAAACCTTCTCTCTTCCCCGCAGGAGAACAAACCTGGCTTCCTTCATGCTTTTGACTCCCTTCTAAAATTACCCCTCAAGGCCCCGGTGTCACTTCACCAAACTCCCTTTATTTATCACCAAGCTCAATTCCATTCATATCATGCTTCAAGTACACAGCCCAATTCTGGTGTGCCAGTGGATGTGACACTTCCATATTTATATACAGGTGAGGCCTCCTGATTGGGCAGGCAATTATGACTCAGTCAGTGAGTTCATACTCCAAGAGGCCAATTTCATGAGTCGTAGAGGTTTACAGCATGGAATCAGGCCCTTCAGCCCAACCTGTCCTTGCCACCCCTTTTTTTACCCACTAAATTAGTCCCAATTGTCTGTATTTGACCCATAACCCTCTATACCCATCTTACCCATGTAACTCCCTAAATGTTTCTTAAAAGATAACATTGTACACGCCTCTACTACTGCCTCTGGCAGCTTGTTCCAAACACTCACCACCCTCTGTGTGAAAGAAATGCCCCTCTGGACCCTTTTGTATCTCTCCCCTCTCCTTCAACCTTTGTCCTCTAGTTTTAGACTCCTCTATCTTTGGGAAAATATTTTGACTTTCAAACTGATCTAGGCCCCTCATTATATTATAGACCTCTATAAGATCACCCCTCAGCCTCCTGCACTTCAGGGAAAGAAGTCCCAGTCTATCCAGCGTCTCCTTTATAACTCAAACCCAAATCCCAGTAGCATCCCAGTAAATCTTTTCCTCACCCTTTCTAGCTTCATGGGCCTCGCTGAGGCCATTCCACCTTCAACCTGGGTACTAGTCCAGTGTATCTCCTCTCCGAGACCTTGATGTCCTTTCCGAAGCACATTGTGGAGAACTGAACACAGCACATGAGCTGAGTTCCAACCAGTACTTCAGAAAGGTCACCTGGATGTGATTCATTTTGCACTTTTTGCTAACTGTGCAATAATATTTTAAAATGAAAGGTTTCTCGTTTTTTTTTCCCTGCTGAAATATATTAAAAACCACCCAGTCTGCAAACGATTTGCCAATGGAGAATGTGTGTGTATAATCACATCAGTATTTCCTTGTGTGTCCTGAATGCTGGACTCAGCACAGTTGCTTGAGTTTGTATTTTACCAGCCATCGGAATGCATTTTGGAACAACTAATACTTTAATTCAAGAAGTTAAAAATTCGGCACAAAATCTGCTTTGCTTAGATGGAGAATTAACAATTAAGGTCATGGCTTTCGTTTATTTATACACTCTCGATCGCGACTGCTGGCAGTGTTAATACGTAGCATTGTTATCCTTCCAGGTTTTGAAAATGGTTTTGTTTAGGCAGTAAAGTCAAAACGGAATGATTTTCTTTGTCATTTTCCAGGTCATTCTACCCGACCTTGCCGTGTTGAGAATAGCAGTCTACGATGACAACAACAAGCTGATTGGTCAGAGAATCCTGCCTCTGGATGGGCTCCAAGCTGGCTATAGGCACATATCCCTTAGAAATGAAGGCAACAAGCCTTTATCATTACCCACCGTCTTCTGTAACATTGTACTCAAAACATACGTCCCCGATGGGTTTGGAGGTGAGTTTATCCACTTCTTAACTATCAGTAGATATCGTTATATAGTAACTTCATTGCAGTGTGCCCACTTGTGGCACCAGTAAAATAAGCTTGCTTGGTTTCATTGATCAGAACATTGAATACAGGAGTTGGGACGCCTTGTTGAAGTTGTACAAGGCATTGGCAAGGCCACACTTGGAATACTGTGTGCTGTTCTGGTCCCCCTATTATAGAAAGGATATTATTAAACTACAAAGAGTGCAGAAGAGATTTACAAGGATACTACTGGAACTTGATGGTTTGAGTTATAAGAAGAGGCTGGATAGACTGGGACTTTTTTCTCTGGAGCGTAAGAGGCTCAGGGGTGATGTTATAGAAGTCTATAAAATAATGAGGGGCATAGATTAGCTAGAAAGTCAACATCTTTGCTCAAAAGTAGGGGAGTCTGAAACTAGAGGTTATAGGTTTAAGGTGAGAGGAGAGAGATACAAAAGGGTCCAGAGGGGCAATTTTTTCACACAGTGTCTGGAACAAGCTTCCAGTGATAGTAGTAGATTTTGTCTTTTAAGAAGTACAATTTTGTCTTTTAAGAAGTATATAGACAGTTACATGGCTAAGATGGTTATAGAGGGATATGGGCCAAATGCGGGTAATTGAGACTAGCTTTGGGGTTTAAAAAAAGAGTGGCATGGATAAGTTGAGCCGAAGGGCCTGTTTCTATGCTGTAAATCTCTATAACTCTATGACTCTAAGGTTAAAAGCAGGTCAAAATGTGGACAAGGGGAGGTGGCTAATCTTGACCTCTGGGCCATAGCTGACCTTGTGTTTACCATTGCACATCACAGCCATAGAAGTAATAATGGGAATTGTCATTTCTCTGAAATTGCCTTAAGCCTCTTTCCATTCTCCACCAGATATTGTTGACGCTTTATCAGATCCAAAGAAGTTTTTATCAGTCATGGAAAAGAGAGCGGACCAAATGAGGGCGATGGGAATTGAAACTGTACGTAAAATACTTTGGTATTTATTACACGGTCAACGGCAAATCATTGAGTCAATTTTCTTCTTGAGTGCCAAAGGTCAAGAAAATTGTTTTCACATTGTCAGTTTAAACTAAGAAGTCATGACCAGAAGGTTTTAACATTAGACAGTGGTAAATTTTCCTAAGAGGAGGTGGATATAACAGCCTCATAGACTGAGGTCAACCACGTTCTCTGGTCGCAGTTTTAACAATACTGATGATGTGTTAGCATTTCGGGGAGGCGATGGCTGAGTGGTATTATCACCTGGCTATTAATCCAGGAACTCGGCTAATGTTCTGGGGACCCGGGTTCGATTCCCACCACAGCAGCTGGTGAAATTTGAATTCAATAAAAAGGATCTGAAATTAGGAATCTACTGCTGACCATGAAACCATTGTCAGAAAAAACCCGTCTGGTTCACTAATGTCCTTTAGGGAAGGAAATCTGCCATCCTTACCTGATCTGGCCTACATGTGACTCCAGAGCCCCACACAGCAGTGTGGTTGACTCTCAAATGCCCTCCAAGGGTTACTAGGGATGGGCTATAAATGCTGGCCAGCAGCGACGCCCGTGTCTCACGAGTGAATGAAAAAAACGGTGGATAAGTCCTCCTTTCAGAGCTCCTTTGATATCCGACTTACCTTTGTGGTATGTGGTATTTGGACACATTATTTAATGCTCCATTGCTGCAGAATGCAAGTTGTTGGTGTTGCTCTTTGAAAATACTCAGACCATTGACAATCTGCTCCTGATGGATTAAGATTTCTATTTATTCCCATTGCCTGATTTTCAAAACTGAAAGCAATTAGGAAGAAATGAGTTTGAAAATTATGTTAAAAAAATTTGCAGTGCCCCACTGGCATTTGCCCAACTTTTGGAACCTGCTGAAACATTCTGGACACAAGTGGGAGACTGGACCACTGGGCAGTGCCCAGTCATCTCATGTTCCTGCATGTGTCCCTGGAGTTTAGGGCCTAGATTGTGACGGTGGTCTAGATCCCGACGTGGGCTCGATTGCACGTTGGGAACCCAGGAGTGGCCACGGCAGGTCAGCATCGGTGGTGATCTTCCTGGAAGTAGCTGTTGAATTTGCAGCCTCCAGGCACGCCGCCCAGTTAAAGGCTGTTAACAGACCAGCATGCCCAACACAGAGCCCCGCAGTGGTGCCTGGTTAGCAGGCCCATCAGCAGAGGCGGGCATCGTCAGCATAGGTAAGAGAGCACAAGGGCATCTCAAGGTGGGGTCAGCCTTCGAGAAGTTATAGCAGTATGAGGGGGATGGGGGGGGAAGGAAACAAAATGTCGCCACAGTTGCCAGGCCATCAGTGTGGGGGAGGGAGCCCCTTCCACGGACAGACCTGTGACCATATTTCTGCCGTTCTGCCTCCCATGGCTCTGGGATTTAAAGGAGAATTCATTAAACACCCACAGCCGGCTTCCAGGAGGCCGTCTCCCACACGATCCCGACGCATTGCAAAGTTGACCATAAGTTCATAGAAACCCTACAGTGCAGAAGGAGGCCATTTGGCCCATCAGGCCTGCACCAACTCTCTGAAAGAGCATCTTACCCAGGCCCTATCCCCTTAACCTCACATATTTACCCTGCTAATCCTCGTAACTTGAGACATTAAGGGACAATCCACATTATTGCACATTATTTGGGCACGAAGGAGCAATTTAACATGTCCAGTCCACATAACCTACACATCTTTGGGCACTAAGGGGCAATTAATTCACCATCGGAAAGATGTGCTGGTTAGATGCATTGGCCAGGCTAAATTCTCCGTCAGTGTACCCAAACGGGCATCGGAGTGTGGCGACGAGGGGATTTTCACAGTAACTTCATTGCAGTGTTAATGTAAGCCTACTTGTGACACTAATCAATAAACATTAAAAGCTACAGCATGGCCAGTCCACGTAACCTACACATCTTGGGACACCAAGGGGCAATTTACCTTGGCCAATCCACCTAACCTGTACATCTTTGGACTGTGGGAGGAAACCGGAGTACCTGGAGGAAACCCACGCAGACATGGGGAGAGCATACAGACTCCACACAGACAACGACCCAAGCCGGGATTCAAACCCAGGTCCCTGATGCTGTGAGGCAACAACGCTAACCACTGTGCCACTGTTAAGATTAGCTACCGCCTCTGCCAGTCAGAGTCCATTCCCACATTCCCCACCTCCTGGAAGATTACCCGGAGACGGGATCATGTGAGGGGGAGCTGTCCCGTCAGAGGATTCTCTCATTGTGCTCTTGGTTTCCATTCCCAACCCATCTCCAAGGGAAAGTACAGCCTGTACATCAATGGATGCCGCTTGTAGATTAAGCTCAAATGTGATAAGAACCTTAATCAAATAGCCAATTAGGACTCGCTTGACAAAAAATGGTCTCCTCGACAAGCTACTGCAAGGTTTATCACAGGGATTTAAAATCTCACATGAGTCGCTCTTGCTGGAGGATATCAGGCTGCGAAGTAAGAAACATGTTTATGCAAACAAGCAACTATTTGTTGTGGGTTTAAGTTTAAGCCATGCAGCCCAAACCAGCAGTCTCCATTTAGTCTCTGTTTACTGGCATGATGTACTCTCGTTTACTCACATCTCACTCAGCCAGATTTTAATTCGTGTCTGCAGGAGTTAATAAGTGGCCATCAATGACTGAGCTGTGATTAATTAGCAGAACAATTGCAGTAAAGTCCATTAATTCGAATCATGCTACAACCATTGTGTTATCATCCAACTAAAATAGCTAATGCTCAGATGCATTTGAGTGGTAGGAGCATGTGTACCTTCGCTCAAGAAGGTTTACTAGGATGACTGATGGTTTGAGTTATAAGGCGAGGACTGATAAACTGGGACTTTTTCCCTGATGCGTAGGAGGCTTAGGGATGATCTTATAGAGGTCTATAAAATAATGAGGGGCACAGATCAGCTAGATAGTCAACACCATTTCTCAAAGGTAGGGAAGTCTAAAACTAGAGGGCATAGGTTTAAGGTGAGAGGGGAGAGATACAAAAGCGTCCAGAGGGGCAATTTTTTCACACAGAGGGTGGTGAGTGTCTGGACCAAGTTGCCAGAGGTAGTAGTAGAGGCGGGTACAATTTTGTCTTTTAGAAAACATTTACATGGGTAGGATGGGTATAGAGGGATGTGGGCCAAATGTGGGCAATTGGCACTAGCTTAGAAGTTAAAAAAAGGGGCTGTATGGATAAGTTGAGCTGAAGAACCTGTTTCCATGCTGTAAGCCTCTATGACTCTAAGAGAAAGTGTGAGAGCTGGGTAAAATCAATTGCAGCAGGATAAATGATGCATAAAGCTATTTCGCAACTGGATGAGGTGTTCGTATTCCCCCCGTGTGATTTTTCTGCACAGCATCAGCAACTTGTGATTCAGAGCACCTCCAATGTCCCAAAGTCCCATTAAGTTGCATCATGCATAAAAATTCACCAACCCTTGATGTAGATATCACGAGGAGTGTTGAAAACTTGGGTGAAGAGTTTTACTGTGAAAGTAATGACTGGGATGTTGCCATCCCGCCTGGCATGGGAATCAGAGCGGGCGAGGGGTGCAGCACAGAAAGGTCCATTGGCCTCATTCGGGTTTTGGGACGTAATCTATTTGTGACTAATAAATGAACTTTAAAAACTAAGCCATGGCCAATCTACCTAACCTACACATCTTTGGACACTAAAAGGTAATATTGCATGACCAATGCACCTAATCTACACATCTTTGGACACTAAGGGGCAACTTAGCATGGCCAATCCACCTAATCTACACATCTTTGGACACCAAGGGGCAATTTAGCATGGCCAATCCACCTAACCTACACATCTTTGGATACTAAGGGGCAATTTAGCATGACCAATGCACCTAATCTACACATCTTTGGATACTAAGGAGCAATTTAGCATGGCCAATCCACCTAATCTACACATCTTTAGACACTAAAAGGCAATTTAGCATGACCAATGCACCTAACCCACACATCTTTGGAGTGTGTGAGGAAACGGGAGCTCCTGGAGGAAACCCATGCAGACACGGGGAGAAACTCTACTCAGGACCCGAGGCCAGAATTGAACCCTGGTCCCTGACACTGTGAGACAGCAGTGCTAACTACTGTGCCACCATGCCACCCCTAAAGTTAAGACTGAATATCTACCTGCTCTGCCAGTCAGATCCCTCCCCGTTCCTCCTGAAAGATTACTTGGAGTCAGGATCATGCTAGGGAGCTGTACAGCGAGGCCATAAAATCCCACCCAATAACTGAAACTTATTTGGTGTCATTAATGAGATTAAACACCCCAGTGCACTTCATTGGAGCACTATAAAGATAGAAATGACGATAAGTCCCATGTTGGGTCAGCTGTCCGAAGGTTTGGGGCCCAATTCTCCAATCTTGCCCGTCAGTGAGGGTAGAATGTTGGGCCAGTATGTTTACAGTGGCACATGTTATCGATAACAGAACTAAGAAAAATTTGGAGGGAAATTTGATCACTTTCCTACCCTGAACAGATGCCTTGTATCCCTGAGAACGTATTGATGTCAGATAAGCCGCAAAGGCCAACTTTATATTGACCTGCCAGGTCCAAGTCATAAAAGATGTTAGTTTTATCTACTTAAATAATAATAAGTAACAGTGGAACAATTTCTGAGTTGATTAACAACTCTATTTTGACATCTGTAGAGTTGACATCCATAGAATCCCCAGAAGGAGACCATTTGGCCCATTGAACCTGCACCAGCAACAATCCCACGCAGCTCCTAACCCCATAACCCCACACATTGACCCTGAAAATCCCCCTGACACTAATGGGCAATATACCATGGCTGACCCACCGAACCCACACATCTTTGGGCAGCAAGGTGGCATAATGGTTAGCACTGCTGCCTCACAGCGCCAGAGACTCGGGTTCAATTCCAGCCTC
This sequence comes from Carcharhinus amblyrhynchos, assembly GCF_965287045.1. NCBI lineage: Eukaryota > Metazoa > Chordata > Chondrichthyes > Carcharhiniformes > Carcharhinidae > Carcharhinus > Carcharhinus amblyrhynchos. Next base: position 7,637,336 of record NC_137335.1, on the reverse strand, counting down.
AGGTCACTGTCTGTGTGCAGTCTGCACACTGTCCCCGTCTCTGTGTGGGTTTCCTCCGGATGCTCCGATTTCCTTCCATACTTCAAAGATGTGCGGGTTAGGTGGATTGGCCATGCTGAATTGTTCCTTAGTATCAAGGGGATTAGCAGTATAAATGTATGGGGTTAGGGAATAGGGCCTGGGTGACATTGTGGCCGGTACAGACTCGATGGGCTGAATGGCCTCTTCCTGTGCTATGGGGTTCTATGATTCTATGAGTTTGGAGAATTACAATTTGTGTAGAACTGTCTCCGTTTCTAAGGTGACCAATTCGGACAAGATGTCTTCATGCAGAATGTCTTTTGGACTGTTTTGCCACATATTGTAAGTTGTTTGCTTTGTATCTTTAGAGCGATATAGCAGATGTGCCAAACGACAACTCCAAAAACGATAAAAAAGGGAAAGCGAACCCAGTAAAAGCAAGTGTAACGCCACAGAGTAGCTCAGAACTAAGGCAGAACTCAACTTCGGGTCAAGGAATCGGGAATGATGCAAAGAAAGGTAAGAATAAAATATCTGATTCGTTTTTAAACAATGCTCGTCTTTTTAAATTGTCTGAAGAAAGCTATTGGATTGGAACTTTTGAATCATACTAGAGGGCGTTGATGAGGCCACGCCTGGAGTATTGTGTGCAGTTTTTGGTGTCCTTATCTGAGGAAGGGTGTCCTTGCTGTAGAGGGAGCAGAGCGAAGGTTTACCAGGCTGATTCCTGGGATGGCAGGTTTGTCATATGAGGAGTGAATAAGTTAGGATTATATTGACTGGAATTTAGATGAGTGAGAGGGCATCTCAGAGAAACTTACAAAACTCCACCAGGGTTAGACAGAGTAGATTCAGAAAGAATGTTCCTGATAGTGAGGGAGTCCAGAACTAGGGGTCATAGTTTGAGGATAAGCGATAAACTTTTAGAACTGAGGTGAAGAGAAATTTCTTCACACAGAGGGTGGTGAATGTGTGGAACCAAAGAAAGTGGTTGAAGCCAAAATGTTGTCTGATTTCAAGAAGAAATTGGATCTAGCTCTTGGGGCTAAAGGGATCTAGGGATAAGGGGGGAATCAGGATATTGAATTCGATAATCAGCCACGATCAAGATGAATGGCGGAGCAGGCTCGAAGGGCCAAATGGCCTCCTTCTGCTTCTGGTTTCTATGTTTCTATACCAAGTTTCTATATATTGAGCTGCATTTTGGATAACATCCAAGAAGCTTGATATCATCCAGGACAAAGCAACCTGCTTGTCACTCCATCCACCACATTAAACATTTAATCCCTTCATAGCTGATGCACAGTGGCTGCCGGTAGCACCTACAAGATGTACTCCAGTAACTTCATAGGTAGCTCCTTCCAGACCCGCAACCTCTGCCACCTAGATGTACAAGGGCGGTGGACACGTGGGAACACCACCATCTGCAAGTTCCCCTTCAAGCCGCTCACCATCCTGACTTGCAAATGTATCGCCGTCCCTTCACTATCACTGGGTGGGAATCCTTAAACTCCCTTCCTAACAGCATTGTGGGTGTACCTACAACATATGGACTGCAGCGATTCAAGATGCCACTAGGATGGCACAGTGGTTAGCACCGCTGCCTCACAGCACCAGGGATCTGGGTTCGATTGGGTCGCTGTGTGGAGTTTGCACATTCTCCCTGTGTCTGCGTGGGTTTCCTCCAGCTGCTCCGGTTTCCTCCCACAATCCAAAGATGTGCGGGTTAGATGGATTGGCCGTGCTAAATTAGTGCCAGGGGGACTAGCTAGAGTAAATACGTGGGATTATGGAGATAGGGCCTGGGTGGGATTGTGGTCAGTGCAAACTTGATGGGCTGAATGGTCTCCTTCTGCACTGTAGGATCCTATGATTCTCAAGGACAATTAGGGATGGGCCTAGCCAGTGATGCCTGTGAAAGAACAAATTTGTTTGTTGTGGCTTTGGGTGTAGGAACGGCTCCACAATGAGTTTTCAGCTGAATGTTTGCCCCCCTCCCTTTCATTGCATTCACTATAGATGACTGCCAATAATTGAAGGAAGAATGGATTACAATAATGACCATTTGCCAAATTTCAAACATTCTGATTTTCCATTCATTTCCGTACAAGCTAAGACCTACACTTTTTTTAAAGAAGGAAGATCCGTTTGTTGCAGGAGGTTGCTCAATTAGGGGCTTCCGTTGAATCTGCCATAATTTGTAAATATCTAATATTTCAAACATCTGACAAATGGAAATCTGTATTATCCTTAATTAGACAAAGCCACCATTCCATCAGATCTGAGCTGTCAAAACTGTTTTCTCATTATCAAAGCACCTCATATAATCCCTTCAGTGTGATAATGGTGAGTATGAGATTGGAAATGAATATGCAATCATAATGGACAACGGAAAGTGTTACAAAGGTATTGTATTTATGAAGATATATGCACATGTCGGCAACATTATTGTTTCAGGTAACAGTATTTGCAAATTCAACTGGCTTTCCGTAATCTCTATTCATGATGAGTACCCAGTGGTGCGAGCATAGAACTTCAAACTGCGTGCTCATACTTCCCTAAAAACAATTATGTTCTCCCCATGTCTGAATGGGTTTCCTATGGGTGCTCTGGTTTACTCCCACAGTCCAAAACATTTGAATTGTTTTATTATTTTCACATGTGTTAGTATACAGTGAAAAGTATTGATTCTTGCGCGCTATACAGACAAAGCAAATCATCCACAGAGAAGGAAAGGAGAGGGTGCAGAATGTAGTGTTACAGTCATAGCTGGAGTGTAGAGAAAGATCAGCTTAAGGCGAGGTAGGTCCATTCAAATGTCTGATCGCAACAGGGAAGAAGCTGTTCTTGAGTCGGTTACCTCAGACTTTTGGAAGAGAGAATGCACAGGGTGTATGGGGGTCTTTAATTATGTTGGTTGCTTTGCCAAGGCAGCAGGAAGTGTAGACAGAGTCAATGGATGGGAGGCTGGTTTGTGCAATGGATTGGGGTACATTCACAACCTTTTGTATTTCTTGCGCTCTTGGGCAGAGCAGGAGCCAAACCAAACTATGATACCAACCAGAAAGAATGCCTTCTATGGTGCATCTGTAAAAGTTGGTGAGAGTTGTAGCTGACATGCCAAATTTCCTTAGTCTTCTGAGAAAGATGCGTGGGTTAGGTTGATTGGCCATGCTAGATTGCCACTTAGAGCAAAGAATGAAGAAAATTACAGCGCAGGAACTGACCGCACAGTCCTCCAAGCCTGCCCCGACCATGCTGCCCGACTGAACTAAACCCCCCTACCCTTCTGGGGACCATATCCTTCTGAGTTTCAGAGGGATTGAGGGAGTAAATATGTGGAGTTACCTGTGTCAAGCGAGCGTCAACATTTAAAATTAGGCTAAATTATAATGATAAAAAGGAGCAGAGAAACAGTGTGGCAGTGCCATTAGTGGAATTCACAGACCCTGTGGGGAACTCAACAGTGCCATTGTAGTCAACAGAAGCATATGTAACCAATATTTAGATCCTGTTAAATAATGATTAGACTGGAAGGCATTACTTAGTGCAGCAGCTGAGGCAGTGCCATAGCAGTCATGTCAACAGGCAAGTCATCCAGACTAATGCCATGGGACACAGCTTCAAATCCCACCAATGTAAGCTCAATTAATTCATAAAATCTAGAATTGAAAGCAAGCCTCAGTAAGATTAACTATGAAACTGTGATCAGTTGTTGTAAAAACCCTTCGGCGTCACCAATGTCCTTTAGGCAGGAAATCAGAGAATCCCTACAGTGCAGGAGGAGGCCATTCAGCCCATCAAGCCTGCACTGACAACAATCCCACCCAGGGCCCTATCCCTGTAACTCCACATATTTACCCTGTTCGTCCCTCTGAAACTAAGGGTCAATTTAGCACGGCCAATCCACCTAATCCGCACATCTTTCAGAGTGTGGGGGGAAACCAGAGCACCTGGAGGAAGCTCATATAGGGAGAACATGCAGACTCCACACAGACAGTATCCGAGGCCGGAATTGAACCTGGATCCCTGGAGCTACAAGGCAGCAGTGCTAACCACTGTGCCCTCTTCCCTCATGTCAGTTGTCTTTACCTAGTTTGACCTAGAGGTGATTCTAGATCCACAGCAATGTGGTTGACTTTTAACTGCCCTCTGAAATAGCCCTACCAAGCCAGTAAGTTCAAGGGCAAATAGGAATGGGCAACAAATGCTGTCTTTGCCAATGATGTCCACATCTCACGAAAGAAGGAAAGTGCACACTGATATCCCTGTACATTGTACTTATTATATGAGACGATACAAGAGAACAAACACTTTAATCTACCAAAGGTATTCCTTCCACAAACCAACTGATGCTGGTACTATTGTTCATGGAACAACTGCGGATAAGAATTCAGTGCAGTGAAACAACTCCCTGACCTTGCAGGGTAAACTAGCAAACACTTTGTTATTAATATTTTTGAACTTGTGCCCTGTTAAGAAAACAAAAGTGGTTATAAATATGATATAGTTTTACGTAGGTTTAATTTAATGTTCTGCTCCTGGAAGGGTAAAACCTATTGTTGGATTCATGCTGGACGGAGGTGTTTATTGGTGTGGATGTTGTGCTTAGAGAAGGCCACGGTGTGAAGAGTAAATAAACTACAAGTTGTTGCTTAGCAACCAGGGGCCACTTTCCAGAGGGGAAGGATTTCCTTTGTTCTTAGTTTTAGCCGAATTTGTCAGCAATTGGAGACAGGACACCAGGGAGTGAACATCTCTCAACTCTGTCAGCGGAAACTGGACAGGACAGGGGAGCTACAAAGAGGCAGGCTTCCAAGGAAGCAGCCACAGTCCAGATAGCCAGGTAATTGGGACAGAAAGAATTTCTTACGACGACTGAGCTAAGAGAACAGAGACCAAGGAATTGTTCAGAAGAAGTCAGGAAAGAGTAACCAAAGTGTTCTGAGTTGAAGAGACAATTGGAATAGCCAGATTTAGATTGGGAAAGCAGAGTTCAGAGGTAAATCAAAAGTTCGTTGTTTTCATAGAGAATGGGAATCAAAGGTTAAAGCAATTGTGAGCAATTTGTACAGCAATCAAGACAAAGAATTCCTAAAGAGGGTAAAACCTGCAGATATAAAAAGAATCTTAACCTTTATTTTTTGATCCACGTATTCAGCCATTTTGATCATGCCTTTAGATTTGCAGATATGATGGGCCAAATGGACTCCTTATGCACCATAACAATTCTGTGATTATAACTCTTCACTCTAATCACAATGTCTGTTTTCCCTTAAAAACTAATTTCTTTCCATTATTTGGTCCCTGGGGTATGGCTGGTGTGGGTAAGGCCAGCATTTATTACCCATCCCTTGTTGCCCTTGGCATGAGAATTTTGCTTAACCAATTCAGAGGGCAATTAAGAACCAACCACACTGCAGTGGGCCTGGAGTCACATGTGGGCTAGATGGGGTAAGGGTGGCAGATTTTGTTCCCCAAAGGAATATCAGTGAACCATAGAAACATAGAGAATAGGAGCAGGAGGAGGCCATTTGGCCCTTCGAGTCTGCATCGCCATTCATTACAATCATGGCTTACCATCCCGTTCAATAACTTAATCCTGCTTTCTCCCCATAACCTTTGACCCTGTCCGCCCCAAGAGTTATAGTATTGTCTCCTCCTTGAATGTTAGTCTCTGCGACATCTTAAACATCACAGGCAGATCTTCTGTATCCTTATATAGTTTAATGTGTTTAAAATAACCGGAAACCAGAAAGAGCATCTGTTGCGCTGAATAATTTTTGCTGGAATTTTTTTTTTGCAGATACAACGCTCATACCTCAGGTGAACATTGAGGACTTGAAACAAATGAAGGTAATTTTGAAATAACGTTTTAGAAAGTGCAACTGTTATTTCTTCCTGAGATCTGGATGTTGCTGGCGAGGTTGACTTATGCTACCCATTGCTAACGAACTGCATTCTTGAGACCACTGCAGCCTGTATGGTATAGGCACACTCATCATGGTGTTTGGGAGGCTTTTTTTTATTTATAAGTGTCACAAGTAGGCTGACGTTAACACTGCAATGAATTTATTGTGAAAATCCCCTGAGTCGCCACACTCTGGTCGGGTACACCCTCTAGTCACCACACTCTGGCGCCTGTTTGGATACACTGAGGGACAATTTAGCATGGCCAATACACCTAACCAGCACGTCTTTTGAAATGTAGGAGGAAACCGGAGCACCCGGAAGGAACCCATGTAGACACAGGGAGAATGTGCACACAGCCGGTGACCCAAGCTGGGAATCGAACCCCGGTCCCTGGCAGCACTGCTGACCACTGTGCCACTTTTTGATACTGCACTGATGACAGGGATCTGATCGAGATATATAAAATACTAAAAGGGATTGATAAAGTAAATGTAGAGCAAATGTTTCCTCTTGTGGGGCAACCTCGAACAAGATGTCACAGGTATAGGTTGAGAGTTGGTAGATTTAAAACTGAGATGTGGAGAAACTACTTCTCGCAGAGGGTGGTGAATTTGTGGAACTTGCTACTCCATAGTGCTGTGGAATCATTGAACGGTTTCGAGAAAGAGAAAGATATATTTTTAATTTTAGAAAGGGATGAGGGGATGTTGGGAACAGATGGGGAGGTGGATTTGAGACCAGGGAGATATCAGCCATGATCTGATTGAATGGGCGGAGCAGGCTCGAAGGGCTGAATTTGCCAACTACTGCTCCTAATTCCTATGTTTCTGTAAACAGCAAGTGATATATTTCCAACTCAGGATGGTGCACGCAACTTGGAGGGGAATATTTGCCTGGTCGTCTTGTAGGCAGTAGAGTTTGGAAGATGCTATTGAAGAGTTTGGTGCAATGCATCTTGTAGATGGTGCACTCTGCTGCCACTGTGCATCAGTGATGGAGGGAATGGATACTTAAACTGGGGAGCCAGGTGCAAGTCAAGCAGACTTGCTCTGACCTGAATCGTATCGCATTTCTTGAGTGTTGTTTGGGATCTTTGTCATCCAGGCAGGTGTAGAGCCGTCCATCACAAGCTAACTTGTGCGCAGTGGATTGTGAAGAGGTTTTGGGGTCACAGAAGATGGGTTGCTACAGAAGTCTCATTCTCCAATCTGATCTTGTACGCATAGTATTTATGTGACCGATCCATTTTCTGCTGAACGGTGACCCATATATATCAGCGTTCATGAGGGAATTAGAAACTAGAAGCAGGAGTAGGCCATTCGCCCCTTCGAGCCTGTTCCACCATTCATCTTGATCATGGTTGATCATCGAATATAATATCCTGATCCCCCCCATAAAATGATAATTCTACAGATCGATACGCCTTCAGGTTCCCTTTCCTTTAGTTTCACGGTTTGTTTCGGTCCCCTTCTCTTTGCCAAGTAACTATTGTATGGCCAGAAACTTCATTCATTAACTTGATCAGGTGGTCATTATTGAAGTGTGAGCCTTGCAAGTGTATTGCAGTTGGCTCTTTAGCCAAAGCTTCACCTTGCCTTCCATATCACCAAGCAAGTGTTTCCAGCAAGGGTTGTCAGATGATATAATTCACACTCGGAACGCTCACCAACTTCCCTCCCGCACACCACAGTTCTGAGGCTAACTATATCCGTCCCAATACTATTCCTGATGGAACCATCGAACCCATCCAGGGATCAAACATTAAGACCTGGACCCACAGCTGTTGCATCTGTCAGGGCAAGGAGCAAATTCAGAAATCGTCCGTTGCCCCCCTCGAAGAGTTTCTGCCCCTGAGCAATCTTGCCAGAGTTCCTGTGGCACTGGCTACCCCCCCCCGACACCAAGGAGTAGCCAGTTAACCCAGTGGCAGGTTGGGGAGACTGCCGGGATCCTCCCAGCATCGGATGGTTTCCAGTGAGTCAGGCTGGTGGCCTCCTGGTGGTAAACTGTGAGGTCCTCAGGGGCCCCTTACTGGCCCTACGGAGGGCATATGTTGTGGATCCTGTGTATGATCTGCTTCCTTTATGCATATTTCTGCCCATGCAATTACATTTAAATGATAAATTTTTAGACGCATTAAACGCAGTAGGCATGCTGGGATTAGCCTGAAGGATTAACTTGAAAAATAGACTGCATTCTTTCCAAGTACAATGCTAGAAGAAACATGCCCTTTCATTAGCTAAAACGAAGTTTTTCATAAAGAACTCCTGCCGAGGCTGCGACATATGGATGGAGATACTTTGGAATTGTTAGTTCAGTCCAGAGTATGTTTTGAGTTTTTTACCCAGCACAGGACTAGCTCTTGCCTGCATCTCTCGCTCTTCCCCGCTCTTTCTTTCTTTCTCTCTCTCGCTCTCTCTCCAGTCTTTTTCATTTTCTGCAACATTTTAATTTTAAATTCTGCTCAATAGAAGAAATTTAACGTATCAGTGCCGCCTCCGTCTATTCAGAGGAATGAATGGACCCTATAGCTTGTAAAAATAGAACATAGAACACTACAGCACAAACAAGCCCTTCGGCCCACGAGTTGCGCCAATCACATCAACACCTACCAATCTATAGACCTATCTATAACCCCCAATCCCATAAAATCCCATATACTCATCCAGAAGTCTTTTAAAAGACCCCAGCGAGTTCGCCTCCACCACCACTGACGGCAGCCGATTCCATTCACTCACCACCCTCTGAGTGAAAAACTTACCCCTAACATCACTTCTGTACTTTCCTCCCCGAACCCTAAATCTGTGTCCTCTCGTAGCGACCATTTCAACCCGGGGAAATAGCCTCTGAGAATCCACCCTATCTATTCCTCTCAACATTTTGTAAACCTCTATCAGGTCGCCTCTCAACCTTCGTCTCTCCAGGGAAAAGAGACCCAGCTCCCTCAACCTAACTTCATAAGGCATGCCTCCCAGTCCAGGCAACATCCTTGTAAATCTCCTCTGTACCCTTTCAATAGCTTCTACGTCTTTCCTATAGTGAGGCGACCAGAACTGCGCACAGTACTCCAAATGAGGCCTGACAAGGGTCTTATAAAGGTGAAGGTCGCAGTCTCAGCCACAACTCCTTCCAGCAGATGGGTTTCTCCTCCAGAATGGTGACCCTTCGAGTTGTTAGCAATATTTTTACAAATTGATTGGACTTCTGTGGGCACCCCCCATTTTGAGAAGCCCTCACACTCCCCTACCAGCTGCAGCAGTGCCCATCTCTGCCAATGCGGCAGCTGCCCCTTGGTGCTGTGGGCCCTCATATTGGGCCTCCCCCTTTGAGCACCTACTCGGTCTCTTTAACCGCAGGGCACACGTGGAGACGGTCTGTTGAGGAGCCACTCTCCAGGATGGGACTCAGAGCCCGTCCTGACAATGTGGGGAAATTCCAGCTCCATCAGAAAAACTCTACAGTGAGGTATGTTATTGTTAGAGTCACCTATCCAGGAACTCTTTGGAGGTATCATGTATGCCTTTAAGTGATGTTTAAGCAGGATTGCTGCACATGAACTATTAAAATAGGTTATTTGGAATGTGGCAACACCTGAGGAGGGAACAAATGGGGCAAGAAACATTTTGAGACCAGAATCATGTCTTTTTTTATTCATTCATGGGACATGGGCATCGCTGGGGCTGGCCAGCATTTATTGCCCATCCCTAGTTGCCCTTGAGAAGGTGGTGGTGAGCTGCCTTCTTGAATCGCTGCAGTCCACGTGCTGTGGGTTGACCCTCAATGCCGTTAGGGAGGGGATTCCAGGATTTTGACCCAGCAATTGCGAAGGATTGGTGATATATTTCCAAGTCAGGATGGTGAGTGGCTTGGAGGAGAACTTGCAAGCGGTAGTGTTCCCATGTGTCTGCTGCCCTTGTCCTTCTAGATGGAAGTGGTTGTGGGTTTGGAAGGTGCTGCCTAAGGATCTTTGGTGAATTGCTGCAGTGCATCTTGTAGATAGTACACACTGCTGTTACTGAGCATTGGTGGTGGAGGGAGTGGACGTTTGTAGATGTGGTGTCAATCAAGTGGGCTGCTTTGTCCTGGATGGTATAGAGCTTTTTGAGTGGTGTTGGAGCTGCACCCATCCAGGCAAATGGGGAGTATTCCATCACACTCCTGACTTGTGTCTTGTAGGTGGTGGACAGGCTTTGGGGAGTCAGGAGGTGAGTTACTCACTGCAGTATTCCCAGCCTCTGATCTGCCCTTGTAGCCACTGTGTTTATGTGGCGAGCCCAGTTGAGTTTCTGGTCAATGGTAACTCCAAGAATGTTGACAGTGGGGGATTCAGTGATGTGCTAAAAAACTGTGGTCTTTTGATTGTAGTGGAAGTTTCACTGTCCGCTTAATGGGAACCAGAAACGCTGGTGAAATATCCAAGGCGTGGAGAGATTCCCTGTTGCGTAGAAAGAGCTCAGGGTGCTTCACAGCCGATTAAACATTCCTGAAGTGTAGTCACTGTTGTAAATTCAAAGTATTTGCATATCTGGCTTTGTCCCAAACCTCAAGTTATCTACTCTTTTCAAATAGTGACCAAGTCAGAGTAATATAATGGCCGCGATCTCACCGACCATTCACGCCGTGCTACCGAGGTCAGAGAATTTGGCGCCCGGCCAAATTTCCATTCACTGCAGCGGGATGGGAAAATCCCGCCAACGTGAATGGCCATACTGCCAGCGGGATAGGGGAGGCCATAGCCGAGTTGCATTATCACTGGCCCATTAATCCAGAAATTCCACTAGTGTTCTGGGGACCCAGGTTCGAATCCCACCATAGCAGATGGTGGAATTTGAATTCTATAAAAAATGATCTGGAATTAAGAATCTACTGATGACCATGAAACCATTGTTGGAGAAACCCTTCTGGTTCACTAATGTCCTTCAGGGAAGGAAATCTGCCATCCTTACCTGGTCTGGCCTACATTTGACTCCAGAGCCACAGCAACGTGGTTGACTGTCAACTGTCCTCAGACAAGTAGGGATGGGTCCAGCCAGCGATGGCCATGTCCCACGAATGAATAAAAAAAAAAGTTCTGGCTGATGTCTGTAATTCACTTACTGGTCTCCACTACCCTTTATCCAATATTCAAGTCACACTTCAGTAGCAACTGTCAAATCACACTTTATCCCTGTTAAATTTTGTTAAGTTGATTCAAAAACAGTGGAGTAGGGAATTCCAAAGAGTTCTAATCCTCTTGGTGAAGACATTTCTCAGTCCTAAATAGCTTACCTCTTATTCTGAGATCGTGGGTGGGATTTTCCAGCCACGCTTGCTCCCAGGACTGGAAGGTCCTGCCCGAGGTCAACAGACCTTTGCTTTGTCCACTGAACTCACTGTCCCGCCCGCTCCGATTCCCACCCTGTGTCTGCTGGTTGTAGAACCACCCTCAGGCATGGAAAGGAAATCCCGCAATGCCTGCACCTCTGCGTTCATCTGCGCAGACGTCAAAGTACAGTTAATTTATTTGTCACAAGCAGGCTTACCTTAACACTGTAATGAAGTTACTATAAAAATCCCCTAGCTACCACACTCTGGCGCCTGTTTGGGTCAATGCACCTAACCAGCATGTCTTTCGGACTGTGGGAGGAAACCCCCACAGAGATGGGGAAAATGTACAATCTCCACACAGAAAGTAACCCAAGCCGGGAATTGAACCCAGGTCCCTGGTGCTGTGAGGCAGCAATGCTAACCACTGTGCCACCGTGCCACCCATAAATCCTGAAATTGCAATCAGTGGGTAATGACAGCAAAAGCTCACAGTCTGCCCCCTCAGAAACCCCTGCAAAGGTCTATGACTTGTGAAGCTCTATTGTCTGTGTCTAGATTTAGTAGTTTTGGGTCAGTATTGCAGTAACAAAGCTGCATCTGATATTTAACCAGCGACACTAGTGTAACGACTGTAATGTCGCAATGCGAGTTAAAAAGAAATCAAAGCCATCCGCAGAGGGAGACGGAACGTTCACCTGTCAACACTGCAGAGGCTTAATAAAGCAAAACTCCTCCCAGCTTTTGCTAATAGCAGTCTGCATGCTAAAGACTTTGCACTTGACTTTTTTTTGTGGATGGAAATAATGACCATCACGTCAACAGAAAGGTACAAAAGATGGCTCTGTTAGCGCAAAGCAATGGGATAATTGATGTCACCTCTTCATAACAGGGCATTCCCTGAACTCCCATTGCAATTATGGTGTTTTCTTTGGTTGCACACAGTTGAAATGGTTCTGTTATTTCATGTTCTAGGCCTACCTGAAGTTATTGAAGAAGCAGCAGAAAGACCTGGCTGCATTAAAGAAGAAACATGCCAAGGTATGTGTGTACTTTTCACATCTTCAGGCACTGGGGGAGGCCAGTTAGCCCCTCTGAGTTAGTCCACCATTCAATTAGTTAATGGCTGAACTAAAATCTAACTCCATATTTGTTCCATGGTCCCTTTTACCTTTGCTCAGCTGAACTCTATCATAGAATCCCTACAGTGCAGAACCAGGCCATTCGGCCCATCGGGGCAGCAGGGCGGCACAGTGGTTAGCGTTGCTGCCTCATGGCGCCAGGAACCTGGGCTCAATTCCCAGTTTGGGTCACTGTCTGTATGGTGTCTGCACATTCTCTCTGTGTCTGTGTGGGTTTCCTCCGGGTGCTCCTGCTTCCTCCCGCAGTGCAAAGATGTGCAGAGGTGAATTGGCCATGCTAAATTGCCCCTTAGTGTCAGAGGGACTAGCTGGGGTAAATACATGGGGTAATGGGGTAGGGCCTGGGTGGGATTGTTGTGGGTGCAGACTCAATGGGCCAAATGGCCTCCTTCTGCATTGTAGGATTCTATGAGTCTGCACCAACTCTCCAACAGAACACCCCACCCAGATCCTATCCCTGTAACCCCAAATGTTTGCCCCACTAATCCCCTCTACTCTTGGGACACAAAGGGGCAACTTAGCACGGCTAGTCCACTTAACATGCACATCTTTGGACTCAGGACATCAATTTCAGTTTAAAATTAACAATTGAGATAGCGTCAATTGCCGTTTTCGGAAGAGTATTTCAAACTGTTACTTCCCTTTGTGTGAAAACATGTTCTATAATTCCATTGCTCTAAGGTCTGGTCCTTTGAGATGATGTCCCCTCAGTCCCAGACTCCCCAACCCGTGGAAACAGCTTCTTCTCTATCTACCCGAGTTTCCTCCCATCTCTCCTACCTGCTCCCCTCAATGTCTCAAAACTTAAACCAGGTCACCCTTTAACTGTTTGAATTCTGGGGAGTATCAGCTTGTTGGCAGGATCTTTCTTGGTAATTTCAACCTCGCTGTTAATAGGATCCAGGTTGGTTGATGAATGCTCTGGGGACCTGGTTTCAAATCCTACCATAGCAGATGGTGAAATTTGAATAAAAATCTGGAATTAAAAATCTGATGATGATCATGAAACCATTGATGTAAAAGCCCATCTGGTTCACTAATGCCCTTTAGGGAAGGAAATCTGCTGTCCTTACCTGGTCTGGCCTACATGAGACTCCAGAGCCACAGCAATGTGATTGCGTCTCAACTGCCCTCCCATGGAAACTAGGAATGGGCAATAAATGCTGGCCCAGCCAGTGATGCAAACATCCCCTGAACAAATAAAACAAAAATTTTCCTGTGATTAAGGTTAGCAGAGTGGTTAGCATTGCTGCCTCACAACGCCAGAGACCTGGGTTCAATACTAGCCTCAGGTCACTGTCTGTGTGGAGATTCCCCATGTCTGCGTGGGTTTCCTCTGAGTGCTCCAGTTTCCTCCCAAAGCCTAAAGATGTGCGGGTTAGGTTGATTGGCCATTCTAAATTGACCCTAGTGTCGGGGAATTAGCAAGGTAAATACGTGGGGTCACAGGAATAGGGCCTGGGTGGGATTGTGGTCAGTGCAGATACATTGGGATGAATGGCCTCCTTGTGCATTGTGGAGATTCTATAAAACAAATGGTCAGTAAAATCAATGAATTAAGGATGGGGTGACATCTCCTGGTGAGTCACTGCATCTGAAACAAGATGTCAAAGAAAACCTAACAAACACTAAATCAAAATGTCACCCTGGGGGACAGGGAGGAATGTTGATGCACCCAATTTCCCCACGGCACCCACCAGTCACGGAAGGCTTAACACGTGCCGGTGGACACCACCTTTCCCCTCTCCAAGGCCAACCAGCCATGTATATAGCCATGGTAGAGGGGCAGATTGTCAGACTGAACAACCCCCTTGGCCGCCCGCTGTCTGGACCTGTTAATGACCAATTTGGCCAGGCCTAGGACCAGATGTTCCCAATTTACACGTGCTCAAAGACTATTAATATCATCTCCTGTTTCCCTGAAGCGTTAACCTACCATAAGAATGTATCTGATAAAACTTTTGATTTGGTTTGATTTATTGCCACATGTATTAGCATAGAGTGAAAAGTATTGTTTCTTGCGCACTAGACAGACCAAGCATACTGTTCATAGAGAAGGAACAGAGAGAGTGCAGAATTGAATGTTACAGTCATAGCTAGGGTGTAGGAAGGATCAACTTAATGTAAGATTAGTCTTACATTAGTCAAAAGTCTGATGGCAGCAGGGAAGAAACTGTTCTTGATTCGGTTGGTAGGTAACCTCAGACTTTAGTATCTTTTTCCCGACGGAAGAAGGTGGAAGAGAGAATGTCCGGGGTGCGTGAGGTCCTTAATTATGCTGGCTGCTTTACTGAGGCAGTGGGAAGTGTAGACGGAGTCAATGGATGGGAGGCTGGTTTGCGTGATGGACATTAATTCTTGGGAGTTTGGTTATGATCCTAGTTTGTTTTATCAGTTACATGATGTGAATGCAGCTCTTATCGCTGTGAAGAATCCACTTTAAGCAATGAATGAGTTGCACTTCTTACAAAAAGGATCATTTTGAGAGGGGAAACCACTATTTTGTTGCCTAACAGTAATAGCACAGATGCAAGATGTGCAAAGGGGCAACATGGCGGCATAGCGGTTAACACTGCTACCTCACAGCTCCACGGACCTGGGTTTGATCCCCAGTTTCAGTAACAATCTGTGTGGAGCCTTGCACATTCTCCCTGTGTCTGATTGGGTTTCCTCCAGGTGCTCCAGTTTCCTCCCCCCAATTCAAAGATGTGCAGGTCAAGTTCTTTGAACATGCTGAATTGCCCCTTAGATCCCGGGATGTGTAGGTTAGAGGGTTTAGTGAGGTAAATATGTGGGGCTATAGGGATGGGGGCTGGGTGGGATTGTGGTCGGTGCAGATTCGATGGCCTGAATGGCCTCCTTCTGCACTGTGGGGAAGGCAACATTTTCCGAATTGAGCTGTTTTGCTTCTCTCTGGAGTTAAAAGATTAAAATATGAATCATGTTGCAGAGGCTATTAATATCTATGAAAACAGCCTCAAGGTAGGAACGATAATGTAACTGTTTAACATTCATGTTATGGCTTGTAATCTTACTTATCTCTGCTCAGTAATCGTTGGGTGAAAGGACAGTGTTCCTACGTGTGGCGATGCCAGATCTTTGAAACATAATAGGAGCTGGAGTGGCCATTTGGCCCATCAACCCTGCTCCACCATTCAACAAGTTAGCGTCTGATTGCCCACCTCAGCTGATCTCCTGACATTGTCACCATTTCCCCAAAATCCTGTCAACCTCTGACTCAAACATACTCAGTGAGTGAGCATGCAAGCCTCTGGGGTAGAGAATTCCCGAGGGTCCTATGCACTCCCCCACCCTCCCCTCTACCCATGGAAGAAATCCTCCTCAGCTCCATGAGAAAGTGATCCAACGCCTTGTCCTGACACTGTGACCCAGTATTCTATATTCGCCAATCAGGGGAAACAACCTCTCAGTGCCTACCCTGTCAAACCCCATAAAAACGTTATTTATTTCAACGAGATCGCCTCTCCTTCTTCTAAACTCCAGGGAACTTAGGCCTAGTTTACTCAGTCTCCTCTCATAGGACAATCACGCGAACCAGTCAAATTGTTCTCACTTACGTGACACACAAAAGCATGGAGGAGTCCTTCAGCTGGTAAATGCCCTACTTTAAGATGTGCAAGGTGAGAAATTTGTCCAGATCGAGATTAAATGGAAGGGACATTAGTTGGATTTCTTTATGGGCATGGACCCAGTATCTGCTGTACTCGAGTAGATCCAGAAGAGAAACCTGGGCAGATCTCCAAAGTCTGCAAGCAAATTATCTCTGGCAAGCATTACATTGAGGTTTAATATCTGGACATGAATAATATTTCAAGTGATGTTATATTTGGATCAGCGCTTCAGTGCGATAAGAACTGGTTTAGCATTTTGCAAGATTATGCTAGGTTTTTAATCTTGCTTGCACAAATTTAGTTAGCATTAATACTTAGCATTAATAATGTAAGAATGTATATCCTTTGTCAGTGGGAACAAATCTTAATGAATAAAATATTGAAAACACTTAACTTTATTGGTCATAATGAAGGTATGAATGTATTTTCTTTGCAATTCTAGCTCACCTAATGTTTTAATGTCAGCCGTGGCTTAGTGGGTTCTTGCCTTATGTGGGTTCAGGTCCCACTCCAGAGGCTTGGGCACACAGCTGGTTTAGGGTGGTATTGAAGGAGTGCAGCTCTGTCAGAGGCAAACTTACCAAAAAAGTTCTAAGTCCCAAACAAGCATGAAAACAGGAAAGAATCACACTTATTTGGGGGGGGGAGGGGGGAGTTAAAAATGGAATTTTACCTCAATATGTCAAAAAAAAAGAACCTTGATCAGTCTTCCACCAGCAGGAGGAGAGGGCATGGCCTAAGCTTGCGGAAAGCCGGCTGATAGCAGCGGAGGGCGACATTGCGCTTTCCCATTCACTGCCTCCCTCAGCTATAGCTGGACTTTGTCACCCACAAGAGGAAACATAGTTTCCAAGTCCACCTTGTCAAGATCATTCAGGATCTTGGATACTTCAATCAAGTCATTCCTCACGCTTCTAAACTCCAGTGGAAACAAACCCTTAAGACACTTACGTCACCTAAGTAGTTGCTTAGGCTTAGGGATCGTAACATAATAAATAGAAGCAGCGATAGGCATTAGCCCTCTCAAATCTGTTCTGGCATCTGATAAAGTCATCAAACCTCATCTTCAGTTGCCTTTCTCCTCTTGATGTCCCCGTATATCTTTGAGATCAAGCGATCTCGGCCATAGAGTGGACTCAACAAGTGAGCATTCAGAACCCCGTAGGGTAGAGAACTCCAAAGATTTGCAATCCTCCATGTGAAGAAATCCCTTCTAACCTCAGTTCCAAGTCACCGTCCCATTATCCTGAGTGTTCTGAAATTCCCCACCTGGGTTTCCATTCAAATCCTTTCAGAATCGTATATGTTTCAGTGAGATCCGCTCCCATTCCAGCAAACCCAGCAATAAACTACAGGAGAGAATAACATTTATACCTAACTGTCTCCTCACCGGAAGTTGATATCTGGCTTTTTACAACAAGATTAGGAGCGCTGGCTGAACTCTCTTTTTGCAGGTGAACTCTTTAATGCTTTACTGCCTCACTGCTCCCTTATGGGGAGGCAATGACCTCACTAGTCTATTAATCCGGAAACTCAACTCATGTTCTGGGGCCCTGGGGTCAAATCCTGCCATCGCAGATGACACAATTTGAATTCAGTAAAAAAATCTGGAATTAAGAATCTGCCGATGACCAGGAAACCATTGTTGGAGAAACCCATCTGGTTCTCTAATGCCCTTTAGGGAAGGAAGTCTGCCGTCCTTACCTGGTCTGGCCTACATGGGACTCCAGAGCCACAGCAATGTGGTTGACTCTCAACTGCCCTCTGAAATGGCCTAGCAAAACCACTCAATTCAAGAGCAACTAGGGATGGGCAATAAATGTTGGCCAGTCAGTGATGGCCCATGTCCCATGAATTAACAAAAAAAGTGCTAAAATAAAACTGAATTATTCACTCAAGAAATGTGGCTGATCTTTAGGGGCAATTTGTCGTTCATGTGTATTATTGACACTAATCTGAAAATGTAGCCTGCAGCAAGCAATTAGGAAGGCTAATGGAACGTTGGCCTTTATTACAAGAGGATTTGAATACAGGAGGAGTCTTGCTTTAATTGTATAGAACCTCAGATAGAGCGCATCTAGGATACTTTGTGCAATTTTGGTCTCTTTACCAGAGGAAGGATAACACTGTCATGGAGGGAGTGCAACAGAGGTCCACCAGATTTGTTCCTGGGATAGTGGGACTATCCTGCAGAGAGAGACTGGGGAAGCTTTATCTATTTTCTCCAAAATATTGAAGAATGAGACATGATCTCATTGAAACCCACGGAATACTTAAAGGGATGGACAGAATAGATGTGGATAAGGTGTTTTCCCTGGGTTGGGGGAGTCCAGAACCATTTCAGAGTAAGGGGGAAACCACTTAGGACCAAGATGAGGAGAAATGATTTTGCTCGGAGGGATGCGACTCTGCAATTTAAGTTTTAAGTTTAAGATTTTAAGTTTATTTATTAGTGTCACAAGTAGGCCTACATTAACACTGTAGTTAAATTACTGTGAAATTCTCCCAGTCACCACACTCCAGTGCCTGTTCGGGTACACTGAGGGAGAATTTTGCACGGCCAATGCACCTAACCAGCTCATTTTTTGGACTGTGGGAGGAAACTGGAACACCCGGAGGAAACCCACGCAGACACGGGGAGAACGTGCGGACTCCACACAGACAGTGACCCAAACCAGGAATCGAGCCCTTGCACTTTGAGGCAGCAGTGCTAACTATTGTACCACCCTGTAATTCTTTAATCCAGAGGGCAAGCTCCATCATTTAGCATGTTTAAAGCACAGATTGACAGATTCCTAAATACAAGTTATATTTTATTTATTTGTCATAAGTAGGCTTACATTAACACGGCAATGAAATTACTGTGAAAATCCCCTCGTGGCCACACTCTGGTGCCTGTTCGGGTACACTGAGTGAGAACTTAGCACGGGGAGTGCACCTAATCAGCATGTCTTTCGGACTGTGGGAGGAAACCCGAACGCCCAGAGGAAACCCAGGTAGACATGGGGAGAATGTGCAGGCTCCATACAACAGTGACCCGAGCCAGGAATCGAACCTGGGTCCCTGGCGTCATGAGGCAGCAGTGCTAACCGCTGCACGAGTGATGTAAAGGAATGTGGGGATGGTATGGGGAAAAGGCATTGATGATCAGCCATGATTATATTGAAGGGCTGAATGGCCTATCCCTGTGTTCCTATGAGATTATACACTCAAAATGAATGTTAGTGGGAAAAGAAATAGGTTAATGCCTCTTAAAATAATGGACAGGAGACTCTGATGTGCAAGTGATAGTCCAGATTTCCTACCAGAGGTACAGTAGATGATGAATCAAGCCAGCCCAACACTGTGAGTGGCGTCCCTGTTTATAATTTCACGGGTCAGCACTCACAGTAATATTTCAGGTGAGCTCTCTGGCAACAGGACGACCTCCAAGTTTGTCCTTGGAGAGTGAGTAATCGCGAATTGCTGCAGGATTTAATGCCAGGCTCCGGTGTCATGTCATTGGCTCCCGGACAATCGAAAGCACTTTTGTCTTTGGAGAGCTATCTTGCCTGTCAGTCAGTCCAGCGGGAAAGCAGAGAGCGCACCCTGCCCGCGTGGCGGTGGGGATACTGACGCCAGAGAAGCGAGGGAGGATTTTGTTTGGCACAGGGCAACTCCCGAGGCCTGAGGAAAGAGGGCAACAGAAGGAAATGGTCAGGGCGGTGAGTGTAAATCCAAACACCGTGCCACTATATTTGCCCTCAGTATTGGTTACTAATATTACCAGGCTGGTTAAAGTTTTTAGTATGCAATACCATTTACATTGGGCTCTCCCTCAGGCTGTAATCAATATTTCAACTGCGTACCAGTGCTTACAGGGA